>NC_088983.1:12564984-13254198 GCF_963932015.1 Anas acuta
GTGAAAGGGCCATTTCCCATTGCACTCATTAACCCCAGCAGACAGCCTGGCTCGGGTTTGACGGAGGACACTCTCACCCTGCATCACGAAGAGGCAGCACCGTGGCTGTGTAGGAGATGCGCCCCCATCCCTCCCTCCTGACGGAGCAGACCCCCTTCCCATCAGGGAATCCCTCCCCAGGGAATTTTCCTTGGATGCCCTCCCCACACAACTGGCCCTAAAGCCCTACCCACAACCCCATAAACGATTACCTACTACTCATTGTGGATGCACGTATCCAGCAATACTTCCTAGCACACATGAAGCTCACAGCAATGCCATATTGCCTTTTTTCTCTCTCTTTTTTTTTTTTTTTTCCTTTTTTTTTGTGCAAGAGCCCTGCACTGGAGGGCTGCCATGTGTGTGCAGAAGAGGTTAAGTTTTGCCCCCAATGAACCTGAAAGTCCTGATGCAGTGAAGGGCTTGCCAAGCCGTGACCTGAATTGTACTTCTCCTGATGAGGTTTCCCCGGGTCAGAGCCAAGGCATTTTGGCAGCAAAGTGAAAAGAAATTTCACGGCTGCTGCCCCCCTGGGTTGGCTTCACAGAGGAGCCGAGGACTTTCATCCCCAGTGCTAAGTCTCCTGCACATTTCACAAGACCCTGTTTCTCTCTGAAGTGTATGCTCTGGAAGTGTCAGTGACATATAACACAGATTACTGTGAGAGCTTGGATTTTCTGGGAACCAAAAATTAAAGGATTTTTATCAGTTTGTCTTCTGTGATTTCTTATGCATCTTTTCCTGCACACACGCTACGCTTGATAGAACATACTTTATTCTCCAGTGCAATGTCATGTGAGGACAGCAGAAACTTAAAAACAGAAGTAAAATATTACCTAGAGACAGGGCAATGTAGCTGCTGAAACACACCAGGTTATTCAGCAGCCCTCCCTTGTTGCTTCTGGTGACTGTGCTGGAGCTGTTCATGGTGCATCAGCAGCCTGTACATGCCAAGTGTGGGGAAAGGTGCTGCTTCCACTCCTCATACTACAGTATTACATCCCTGTGGCCCCCCTCCAGCAGCGGGACAGGGTGTGGGACCTGGCATCTCGGTGACACATGGGGACAAGGACCCTATGGGTGGGCAGCCAGGGAGCCTGCAGCCTGCGGTACCTGCAGAGAGCAGCGTCCTCAGGACCACCGGTTAGACAAGGGTGCTTGGTGTCACTTTTCTGGGAGCTGCTTCCAGGCAAAGTGAAGAAACTCATGACGTTCCCACCATGAAAAGTGCCACCATGTGTTCCTCCCATCACATGTCTGGGGGCTTTGTGGGGGCGGGGATTTTTCTAGATACTGCAGTGACTGACGCAACCCCAGCGAGAAAATAGAGACTGGCTGCCTGAAGTATTAGGGCTAATAAATATTTCCCATGAAACGGTGCAACAGCCAAGCAAAATTTACACCTTCTTCAGCTCTGAAAACTTCTGAGACTGATAAACAAACAAACAAACAAAACCTTTCCCTTCCAACAGGAAAGTAACCGCTTGTTTTGTTTCCCTTCACTGACACCAATGTTTCAATCAAAATGTCTGTTATGCACGGCACGAAGCAAACTCTAGATTCAAGCCCTTGGATAACCTTCAGTCATTTTGGCGAAGTGCACCAGGAGGAAACATTTCCCACATGCCTGGAACTGCTCTATAAACTGTGTCTCAGAAGAAGGCCGTCTGAAAGAGGGACATTTTGGTGCTCGAGACGTTTCCCCTCACCCCACGAGGCTGCCGCTGAGGGCAGCCAGCTCTGGGAGGACACGAGCACAGAGCTCCGTCATGGACAGCCTCACGGGCTCTTAGCAGAGTAATACAAGCCCTGAGGAATGTCACAGCAGGAAAATGCCTCTGCTACTGTAGTCTCCAGCCCTTCTTCCTGGGTGTGTGGCCACCCACACCCGCTGCCGTCCCCTTCAGCCACGTGTGAGTCACGCAGCCCGGCGGCCATGTGATGGACACGAGGGCAGAGCCCTCTGCAACTGCAGCCCCACGCGAGGGGTGAAGCATCCGTAC
Source organism: Anas acuta (assembly GCF_963932015.1). Taxonomy (NCBI): domain Eukaryota; kingdom Metazoa; phylum Chordata; class Aves; order Anseriformes; family Anatidae; genus Anas; species Anas acuta. The sequence goes on from NC_088983.1 coordinate 12,567,027, forward strand.
ACCAGCAAGTACAGAGGAAGTAATTCAGAGTGAAGGAAATCCCATCAGAGACCTGTGTTATTGTATACGCTGTCACCTGCTAGCACTCCCTGATCAGCAGGTAGCCGACCACTGCTTGCTTTCCTCTTGAGACGCAGTTGCAGGCTGCAGGGAGGAAGGCACCAGCCCCACAGTCCAATGGTGTGGTGAGGGCTCTTCTTGTCCCCACAAGGTTCCTGCACTGGTGGGTACTGGGATTGGCAATTCTCCCTCCTGTCCTTGCAGACACCCAGTACAGACCAACGCCCTCCTAAGGAGAAAGGTCCTAGGGCAGCGATTCAGCCTCCTGTGCCAGGAGTCCCCCTAGAGACACAGAGCACTGTCCTGTGCACCTTGCGGAAGGAGCTTCCTCCTTCATCCCCTCTTCTCCAGGTTTCAGAGAAACATCAGCTCCCAGATGCCAGCCTTGTTAGAAACACACATCAGCATTCAGCCCTCTCAATACCATGGATCAACAAAGACAGCCCCAAAAATGCAGCCCAAAGCTATCTTGAATTCTCAGGGAGATCTTCAAGTTTCTCTTCCAGAAGACCAAATGTGAGCCATTCCTGTTGTCCTTTCATCCAGGGAACACAATATCTAAGCACTGGCATAGATCGCTGCTACTCCAGCCTGCACTAAACATCATGGGCCACATCTATGCAGAGCAAGTGCCTGGTCTCAGCCCTGGTGGTCTCAAAGCACACCCTAGGAAGTCTGATATGTACCACAAACACTTTGATCCTTTACAGGAGGCAGGACTCTGCTAGAAATAGCTCAAAAGTCTTTTCAGAAGCAAAGTGTTTAGAAGTGATTTGTTCAAAATGGGTGAAGAAGCAGTGTGGAAGGTGCTGTCAGATGACAAGACAGATCTGATGATATGAAGCAATCTGCAAATTATGAAATGAAGTGATAGAAAAGAGAGGAAGAGCTTAGTTTCTGCACAGTACGTGATGGATGAAACGCTCCATTTGCTCGCAGGAGGAGGCAGCTGCCTGCCCACCCAGACAGGGAACGGCACCATGGTCAAAGCAGCACCCAGGTTAGAGGGCTGCTACGAGAGTATGGAGCAAAGGCAAAGGTGGATAGAGGAGGCTGTAGGTGGGTAAGCAATGGTAAGTGGCATGTTTTAGGTGAGACATAACAGCAGGAGCATCCCTCTTCTTCCTCAGACTGCTCCCAGGACTTTTCCAGCTCCATCCACCCTGCAAAGTGAAAGAGAAGCCAGTCCTCTCGCCTCTGCAACCACCTGCTAGCTCATTGAGCCAGATCTGATGAGAAAACATTCCTGCCTTACTGCATTTTCTCTTCCCCTTGCACTGCCTAGTATCACACTCGCATGCATGCCCACCAACTCCTCCCCAGTTCATTTCAGAAAACCCTTCAGTGCGGAGGCTGTGCAAACATCACAGCCCCGCTACGTCACCGGGCTGTTTGCAAATTGCAGGAGGGGGAAGAGTGACACCAGCACTATGAGCTGCAGGTCCTGGCACTTGGCTTGTGCGCTGGTGGGTGGAAAAGGGGGTGGGACCTCTTGGCTCCCGCTGCGCTTCAGATCAAATTGTCTCATTGTGCTTTATCTTGGGTATTAATGAAAAGCCAACAATGCCAAGGACTCATGTATTTGCTGCAGAGCTTTTATATCAAGACAAACAAAACCAGCAAGGAAGCCACTCTGAGCATTGGCCATTGCATTGCTTTTAGCCAGGTATAAATGATCGGTGATTTTGCCTCCAGAAAGCTGATAGGAGGATGTAATGTTTCTGCACACATTTCCCAGGGAAGGGAAGATGATGCACTCCCACAAGGGAGGTGAAGATGATGATTGCAAGTGATTAAGAAGTGACACAGATTTATTGCGTGGCTTTGGGCAAGTCACTCAATCTCTCTGTAACTAATCCTCTCATCAGCACAACCAGTGTGCGCTATTCCTGCAGCCATGAAGCCACTGCAAGGATTTCAGGCTCTTGTCAGACATCTGTCAGCCACTATTCAGGAGTAAATCATGGGAAAAGGTGGAAATACCAACATTAGCACCCCCCCTTCACAAACTCCCATGGTTCTCGTGGTTCTTTTTAATGTTGTATAAATCCTCCTCTCACATTCTAATCTTTACGATAAGGAGGAAAGGTGACAGTGCACCATCTCAGCCAGAGCCTGTACAGGACTTCATGCCAGATGAGAGTGATTGCACTTTGGAAGGGCTGTGATGGAGGAAGGGAATGGCAGGACAGTTATTGACTTCCTAATTACATGCTGAGCCACCTTCCAACGTCTTGCACATTTTCTGCACTTGAAGAGAAGGTGTAGCCAGTGACCTGGCAGCAGGTTTGGGAAGCCAGGAGCTCCCTCCCCCTGCTCCCACAGCAGGGAGTCTCCCTTTCCGTCTCCTTTTACCCACCTGGCAATAATACACTATTTATTTGTCATGACAATATTAATACACAGCCCTCAAACCTTTCATGAGCAGCAGGAGTCGTTCAGTTGTTTGGCTGCAAAACATAGCTCTGGTAGGAGCAGTGGCAAGCACCAAGATCCACTGATGATGTTGTTGCAGAATCTGTGCTCTCTCCAGTGTCTGTGGATTTGCCTTTTTCCCAGTGCGTGCATCCCCACAGAGACCTCAGACCTCTGCTTTACAGCAGTGAAAAACATATGGGAAGCTGTGTTATTTTGACTAGCCTGCAGCCTTTCTTCCTGTCTGAACTACCTGATCTGATATGATTTAATAACCTCAACACTTCCTGGAAACTCAGAAGAAACCCCAGCTCTAGAACTATAAACCATTATTATTTAGGAGTTTAGCTGCTGAAGTCACATGGGAAAGATTGTTATAAAGATACTTAACTGCCAAAACTGGCACCAATGTGTTCAGAAAAGAGAATGTTTTTTAAATACCAGCATCATTATGAGCTTATGCTAAGACAGGATGTATACAGAGAAATTTAAGAAGATTTTTATCTTGCAGGAGCAGAGAACAAGTGAAATTATGCTGAATTAATTATTGTATTCAAACAAAAATAAAGCACCTCCCTTAAAAACTATGCTGCAAAGCAAGTTTAATGCCCGTGAAGATCCCCATATAGTTGTAAGTGAAGAGTTCCTGGTACCCACACAAGCTTGATCGATATTCACTCAGGGATGTCTGCCATAAATCTTTGCAGCAGAGTACACAATCCGCGTAGAAATACTGACCTATTTCATCAGCCACCATTCAATTATGTGCCTCAGATATTAATCTGACCTTTTCCATGGGCTCAAGCTGGAGAAAAATCGAAGACTAAGCCAGCAGTTTGCATAGCCTGTTCAGTAACACCCCCGGCATTAGCAAGGAACACTCAGACTCTGGGGCTAACAGCATTAGTCTCTGAATACCACATGAAGTTCACAGCCTCACTTATCACCCTTTGTTTGTCCTTTCCTTGGCGTCTGTTCAGGAGCTGTATGAGTGCCTGTCATGTGGAGTACTTGGGAAGTTTCCACAGAGGTGCATTAGTCATGCTGTTAGGCTTGTTCTTTCAGTTTCTGAGAAATAGGTGCCTTTTGTGTGCCACAAATGCAATAACAACCATATTCCATATGGAGCTGGATGCCGGGCAGGAAGCTGTCTTGAAGACAGGCCAAGAAATGTCTGTCCATACACCTTAGTGGTATTGCTTTACAACATATTCCCACTTTTTTTTTTTGCTCTCCCTTCTCATGCGTTACTGACTGGTGCATCATACAGTGCGCCTACACCATGAAGTAACTTAGCATTTTGCTTCTGCCAGAGACCTGGTCTCCCAGAATCGACTTTGCATGTGGATATGAAGCATGCCAGAGGATTTCAAGTACACAGTGTTGCAAGTGTATTTGTATAGCTGCTGGCAGCGAAAAAACATTTGCTTCACAGAAAGGTTCCTGTAAGAACAGGCTGGCTTGAAAAGACGGACAGGAGGCAGGCAGAAGTTCTCCTCCTATCTCTGCCTCCTCATCTCCTAGGAATTAAGGACAAATCATTTTATCTGTGAAATGGGCACAACTGCACATTTCTGCTTCACCAAAACAGCCTGAGGCTTAGGTTATATTGTTTGTAAGTCCAGACTGGAAAATGCTATAAAGATGCCAGCTACTGAGTTCTCTCTTCTTTTTCTGGGTGATTTCTCAACAAGCTTTGGTTTTGCTCACTGTCACCAGTAACAAGTGTATCTGCCGAGTGACTGGCTAATATACAGAGGAAGGGATGGGTAAAGCTACTCAGCTGACAGTTACTAAATCAGGTAACGGGACTCAGCTCACACCCGCTTATCTCAGTGTGCCTCTCCGTGGTGGCTGGCATCTTAAAACTGTGCTGCCAAATACCTTAGTGCTTGCTGGAGCCCTGCTCTCCATATCTGTGGCTGCATGCAGATGCAAAGTGTCCCGTGCTTTCTCCAGGAGAGGCCAGAAGCAAACAAACTCGTTCCACCTGCAGCAAACAAAAAATATAGCCCTCATAACAGCTCAGGTGCTTTGGACCTAACTCCTTCCCCAAACGCACATGCAAAAATAATTACCATGTCTTGGAAAGCCATCGTAGCACCAGCACAGGCCTGAGAACACAGGTGAGACCTATGAAGAGAGAAGAAAAGACCCAGCATGAAGGGTGGAGGGAGGTGTTTGTGTGGGGTCACCTGCCCTCATTAGCTGGCTGCTTAAAGAAACATGACAAAAGGGGAAAAGACAGAGCAGTTTATTTCCCAGAATTCAATATGCACCTTTGTGCTTGAAATTAAAGGTAATGCTGACTCTGGGCAGCTTTTTTCCTGTTTTGTGGCTTGCTCGTTTCTCACCTGCTCCCAGGGGAGCACCAGGGGGATGGCTATGGACTGATATTTTAAACAAGGGGCAAGACAGCTGGCTATGAGCAGGGATGGATTCTTCCTCAGGACGGCCAGATGCTGACCATTTTAGCACAAGTTCTGCTTCTTCCCCCTACCTTTCCCACAGATGGGTGCACTGGAAACCAACTCCCTGAACTAAACACACTGTGCACACTTCGCAGAGGCTGAGACAAGGAACAGGAGGCATGCGTCAGACCTTGGCCCCTGTTGCTTAGAGCTGTGAGGGTCCTGCTTTCCAGAGGGAAAAGTGCGTCCAGTAATAAATGTGTTTCCACTTCACTGGGATAAAGCATGGAAAGTTGGAGCTATACCAGTCTTTTCAGGGCAGCTTGCAGCTCACAGCACACCAAGCCACCCCCATCTCTGCCTCTCTGGAGCTCAGCACCCCTGGGGCTGAGGGGTCTTACAGTCTGGGATCCCGAGCGGGACATCTGGGGGTGTCTCCAAGACCCTGCCTGTCAGCAGGTCTGTAAGCAAAGCAGCTGTTTCATCAGCACTTGACTCTTGTACAAATGGATCAGTTGCAGCTCATGCTTTTAAATACCTGTCTTATCAAGGGATTTTATCAGGCTGGGAAGTTTCAACATTTGATATACAGTACCTTTGAAGCCAGTGGGATAGTAACATCAGAGAAGACCCTAAAGCCATCCAAGGTCATAAAGTTAATGGATAATAAAGACGTTTAGTCCACTACAAATAACACCATAGCTGCTCTGCCTTCAAAGGCAGCTGCTTCCTGAGGATTTGGAGTATCCTAATGACCTGAGTCAGTAACATAACTCCCAGTGGTGCTATGAATGCAACAGCGTTTAGGAAAACTAAGAGACTGGACATGGATCCACACAAGCTCAGTGACTTTACATGGAAAAGACAGTGGGTGTTTCCACAAAGTACCTCAGCTTCTAAGGTCTTCTTTCATACTTAACATTGCATCCTAGTCTTTCTCTTATTTCACTGTTTTGGTTTATTTGTTGTTGCTTAAGATGGTCAGCCACTTGGTGAACCACTAGCTGAACTTTAAGCCTGGTTGTGTTGGACTTTGCAAAATGAAAGATTTTCTTTTCAAGAAGTTTGCTAGTGTAGATGCAACACTCATATGGCTGCGTGCTCATGGCCACCCACCCAGGTTCACATCATAAGCAGGGTACAGAGAGATGCTGCCTCTGACGCTTGATTCGTAGAGCCAAAGTAGGTGTTAGAAAGGAGAAGTGCAGCCCCAGCCCCAGCTCAAAATAAAGAGAGAACTAGAGAAGTGGATGAGTTGCTCTGGATACTGTCATGAGCACTGAAGTTTTGATGATGTAGTGATGCTTTAGCTTAGGGAAAAAAAAAAAAAAAGAAAAAAAAAAAAAACACCAATGGCAAAGGGAATATATGAAAGGAAATTCTCCTGACAGCTGATCCCAGAGCTGAACAAATCCCAGTGAAACTCTGGGGAGAAAACAGAAGACCCCCCAGTCCCATCACTCTCCATATTGTAGTGGGAGATGTCTGCTGGGACACTGCCAGTTCTTGTTGCCAGACTCACAAACAAGATTTCAAGATTTTATAACATCTGGATCAACACTATGTATTTTATTGCACTCTACCGATACCAGGATTTTTACAAGATTATCATAACCTCACGTTTCTGTGCCATTCCTAACTTGCTCTGTTTTTGCCCTTTCTCTGTGTTTCATTTACCTGCAGCATTAATCCTGCCCTGATGCTTCTTTTTTCCTCCACCTCTCCAAATCTCTTCCTCTCCCTACCTACTCTCCCACTTCCCATTTCCAGGTGTCCATGGAGTTCACCTTCTCCCAGATCTTGCCTGGGTGCCACCAAGGTCAAAATGAAGCTGACAGTGATGCTTCTTGCGTGAGAACCAAGTGAGAACTGTGCTCCTGCCTTGCCCTCCAGCACCAGCCACAAAGCCTCTTCCACCTGCACAGCCACAGTTCAGACTGAAAAGGCAATGGGACAAAGGGAACAAGGTCTTTTAAGGATGACATTAAACTATAACTAATCTTTTCTCTCAGGCCGTGTGGGCTGGTAGGCCCTCTCTTTGGTGAGTTCACATTTCACTGTCCAGCGAGGTTGCTAAATCCTTCCCAACAAGAAATCAAGGAAAGCACAAGCTTTCCTCACCCCAGCTCTCCAGGGAACTGTGCTTGGCTCTGCCTCAGCAGAATGAAAGGGAAGACAGCCACAGCTGAGCTGGATCCATGGAGCCTGAAGGGCACAAGAGCTCCCACCAACGCCTGAGTCACGCCGTGAGCCGGAGGCGTCACGCATCAGCGGGGCGGGCACAGGATCAGACACAGCTGCTGAACTGCCTAGAGAAACAGCGTGAGTGAAAAGAGACATCAAATATGGGTTTGTATGAGTATCAGTAAGCTCTCTTCTGCAAAACTGTATCTTTACTGCATGCATGAGGCCCTGGATCAATAGGCAAAACATCTGGCCTAAGTAATAGTGACAAATGGTGAGAGCTGTATGACTTCCTCCCTTTTATCACAGAGCTCCTACAGGCATCACACACAAATACAAGCACCTACACAGGCTCACAGCTGTTGTCCTCCCTACAGGGAAGCTCAATAACCTCACTTTATCCATAAAGTTTGCCTCACAAACGTAACTTAAATGGGAAAAAAAAAAAATATCCAAGGAAGAAAAAACGAAGAAAAGAAAACACCACTGTGGGATCAAGTCCATGTTCATCCCTTGGTCAACCAACTCTTGAGGTCTCAAACTTTTTATCAATGAGCCCTCGATGTTCCCTTTGCTAACTTACAGAGTGCCCCCACCCTCTGCAACTTGACGTCTGTGCCTGCCATAGTGGGGTTTGGTAGCGTTAAATGAATCTTATTACAAACAGCTTGAGCATGCAGGGACAAGACAGACCTTCACAGATTACAGCAGCCTGGGAGGGGCTGCACATACACCGACAGCAAGGTCAGAAACCCAGTGATCCTGACGAACTGGAAAAACCATTTGGAAAAAGCAATTTAGCACGGACAGCTGGGAATAACTAGGTAAATAGGAACTGTGCAAGTACAAAATTGTTGCACACAGCTGGTCTGAAAAGAGGCTGGGCATATAATGGGTCACTGACTGCCCACAATTCAATGATAAAATGCTGGAGAGGAGAGGAGAGGAGAGGAGAGGAGAGGAGAGGAGAGGAGAGGAGAGGAGAGGAGAGGAGAGGAGAGGAGAGGAGAGGAGAGGAGAGGAGAGGAGAGGAGAGGAGAGGAGAGGAGAGGAGAGGAGAGGAGAGGAGAGGAGAGGAGAGGAGAGGAGAGGAGAGGAGAGGAGAGGAGAGGAGAGGAGAGGAGAGGAGAGGAGAGGAGAGGAGAGGAGAGGAGAGGAGAGGAGAGGAGAGGAGAGGAGAGGAGAGAACACTTTTATTCAGGTATATGAACAAGCGTTGTCTGCAAATACGCAAAGGAATTGCCCATTACTCATTCAGGAAGGTTTCAGGGAGCAGTTCAAGGAAATCCAAATCAAATGAAGAAACGAGGCTAACAAGAATCAGAGATCAAAAAATAATGATCACTATAATTCAGAGAATAAAAGAATAAGATTTGAAACTGTCTTCAGCTAACCTAGAAAGTGTCTGCAAAGAGAGAGGAAATAATTTTTTCCCCTGCCCACTGTGGGCGAACATTACAATTACGAAACACTTCTGGTGGAGAGGGTAATTCCTGTGAGGCAGATTGCCTGGCAGATCAGAGGATTGGAATAACAGATTACAAACACTTAGATAAGGCATGTGTTAGGCCAAGCTCATCCTTCCAAGGCTTGAGCTACAAGGCAGATGCTTATAAAGGAACAAGTCTAAGTTTACAGGACTGCCCAGGGCTTCCTGTATGGTTTCAAGCACTGGCTTCAAGTGCATGGGCTCAGCAAGGCCACAGCTCCCTGTTGGGATGTAGAATGGTGCAAGATACAGCAGGGCTGGGGGGCTCCCAAAGCCACCAGAGATGCAGCCAGCAGGCAGGGCCAGCCTGCTTACAGGCTCTCTGGCAACAGCTGCTCAGCCCCAAATGGGACAGGAAAGGGAATCCATCAGGGAATCCAAAGTGCCTGGGAGCTGCCTGGGTGTTTGGTTTGATTTGACAGTGTCTAGGGATGAGAAGGAACCCAGCTGAGTGTCCTGAAGGTTGCAAGAAGGCATGGGGAAGGTCAGGGATTCACCAAATGGTTTGCATGTCCATCTTATCTGCCTGTTAGCTGTAAAGATGGTCCAAGAGCTGCTAAATCTGTGACTGGTTCTTAGGACTTAGTCTGTACTGATAGTTTCAGATCTAGTCAGCAGCATTCTTGTCTTTTTTGTTATTTTTTTCTTGTTTTCTTTGCACAGAAGGTAAAAGCTGGCTTCATTATTATAAGGTATTCCATTGCAAGTATTTCTTGTCATTGTAGTGAGCTGCTACAAGTGGAAAAAGGCAACTGTACAATGGAATACAATGGGAAAAAAAAAAAAAAAAAAGAGAGAGAGAGAAAAAAAAATCAGGCTCTTTTCAATCTGCTTCTGGAATTTATTCCCTAAAAGCTGACTTTGCACGCCTGAAGAGCTCGTGTTACTCTACACAGAGCTCGGTATTCCCCTCATTGTTCGAGGCCACTGGTATTGCCCTTCCTCAGCCCATTGCCTGCAGTAATAACAAGAGGCTCAAAGGGAGCGCCCTGCTGGGGCTGTCATCAGCTTGCTCTTCCCCTGGGAAGCCTCTGGCATCGGGCACCTCGATCCAAGGCAAGGTTTGCCAGTGGGAAAGTCGAGTTAATGCACAAATGGGAGAAGGCTGCGGGAGGGGAGAATCGGGTAAACATTAGGGTTGGAAGAGAGCTCCAAGATCATCTGGTTCAACCATCCCCCTGTTATCAATGTCACCCACTAAAATGTGTCTCAAAGCACCAGGTCCGACCTTTCCTTGAACACCCCCAGGGACGGTGACCCCACCACCTCTCTGGGCTGCCTGGCTACTCTTTTTGGGAAGAAACGTCTCCCCAAAAACCTCGGTGAGTCCAGGCGTGCGGGAGCCACATCCCAGGGTGCGGCGCACCGGGGCTGAGATGCTCTGCAGGGAGGATGCTCCCCAGCCTCCCATTTCGATTTCTCCCCTAACCTCGGGTTCGGAGCAGGTTAAATCCTCCGGATTCAGAGGGGATGAGCTTGGAGGCGAGGGGAGAGGAAGGGAAAGGGCGCTGAGCGCCCTTCCGCGGGTCCTCCCCCCCCTCTTTTTTCCTTTCCCTTCCCCTCCCCTCTCCTCATCCCTGTCCCGCCCTTTGCCCGGAGCCTCCCCAGCCCGGCCTCCAGTGGCTGAGGACGGCGGGGGGGAGTTGTCCTCCTGCCCGCCCCCTCGGAGGCGAGGCCCCGGCGCTAGAAAGAGCGGGCGGCGCGGCGGGCGGCGGCAGTGCGCGGAGCGGCAGCGCGCAAGGGCCGGGCCCCGCCGGGGGGGGAGGGGGCGGAAAAATTAAGAAAAAAAAAAAAAAATATACATATATTTGTAGGAGGGTGCTGAGCATGGCTCTGGATTTCCTCGCGGGATGCGTCGGCGGTGAGGCTAAAAATAATAAATGATACGGATATAAAATTAAAGGATGGGGGGGAAAAGGAAAGGGGGTGGGGTGTTTTGAGAGCTGGGAGGGGGGGGAATGATAAATGTTGTGCCCCTCGGCAAGCCGGGTTTGGGCACGGGGAGGGAGGGGAAGAAGCGCCCGTGGCTTCCTGCAGCGAGGGGGGGGCGGCAGCGAGCGCTTTGGGGGGCTTCGGGAGCTGCCCCCCCGCGGGCCGTGGTGCAGGGGAGGATGGTGGAGGGATCGCGGGGCTCACCCTGCTCGGCCCCTGCTTGTGGCCTCCCCTCCTTCCCCCCTTCCTATTTTTAGCGGCTGGGAAATCGCGTGTTGGATGGGGGGAGCCACGTACCGGGTTTGCTTGGTTGGTCGCGGTGCTCCCCTGGCACAGGGATTTTTTTTTTGTCTGCTCAGCACAGGTCTCCCTGTGGCCTCGCTGTCAGCGGTCAGCAGCGGGTTGGACTTCTTTTGGTTTGGGCTCACAGCAGCGTGGAGCTAGCAGAGCCCTTGCTTTAGCTGGTAGCTGCGTTTTCCTGGCTGATAGGCCTGCAGGTAGCTTCCAAAAATCCCTTCGGTGCTATAGGAAGGCAAAGACGGCCCTACTGCAGGTGCCACTGTCCCATCTGGAAAGGCAGCGGGCAGAGAGCTGGCTATTTCTTCCTTCTTTAGCGGTGCTTCCGGGTTTTCTATGCTTCCCCAGAGCCGGGTGTTGATGAAATAATTCGCTTTCGGGGCAATCTGCAGTTTCTACCCCTTGCACTTGCCTTAGGCTGAGGCCAGGACCCGCTGCCGAGCATCCCGTGTGACGTGGCGCTCCCCATAGTCGCACAGCTCGGTCCCTGCCTGGAGCTCCCAAGCTTGCCAGAAGCATAAAGGCAGCTGGTACTGGCGTGAGGGAGCACACCGTAGGTGTCCTGCCTCCTGGCCTGCCCACCACGCTGTGTGCTGCTATCCCAGCAGGGAGCCGGGACTGCTGGTCACAACCACGCCGTCTGCTTTGTTTCAGGTGCTGCCGGAGTGCTTGTCGGACACCCCTTCGACACCGTCAAGGTGGGTTGATGACGAAATATTTTTGTCTCTAAGTAGGAAACTTGATGTTTTTCCAAGGAGCCGGGGAGGAAAAAAAAAAAAATCCCCAGATGTTGTAGCAGCATAAATCTGTGATTGAAAGCTTGGAGCAAGCCTCTGGAGCTATGGTTCATAGACTTGTAGCCTCCAGCCCTTCAGAAGCGAGCAGATTCCCTGTATGTATGATTCAGCCCTGTAACATGACCAAACGTTGGCCCAAACCACAAGTTCGTCAGTGCAGTAACATTACAGCATTTGAAAACAGGATCTTGCATTTAACTTCATTTTATTCAAAGCTTGCTTTTCTGCAGCCCTTCACCACTAACTGATAGAACCGCCTCTACCCGCACTTGTAACTCCAGCCTACTTTGTCACTAGATGGAGAGCTTGGTTTCGTTTCCCCCGAAGCTCTGCTGCTTACTCCTCAGGCATTAATTTGCTACACTAGCCAGTAGGTGTAAGTAGGCAAAAATCCACAGCATGATGCTTGTCTGGGGCTTTTTTTTCCCCTTTAGGTATTGCATACGTATCTCTGAGGTGTTGTAATATACGTATTCTGTAACTTCCCAAGTTAAAATCAATTCTCTGTTAACTGCATGCATTATGCATACTAAGGGTAGCTAAGGCCTGCTCAAATATATGATTTTTGGAGGATTTTAAACCTCCTGAGGCCCTTCAGCCAGGATTCCCAGGGGCCCAAGCCCATTTTTCAGAGCAGGATGATGACTAAAGTCGCTTTTTGGCAGCCTTATCTAAAGTCTCTGACTGGAAGAATAGACCAAGGGATGCCAGTATGCTCACTGCTAAGCTAACAGCAGATCACTTGACTGCAGCACACAGCATGCCACCCGCCGTGGCTATATTTGGAATGCCTCTACCTTACTGAATTTAGCTGTGCAAAGGGCTGATAGTATTACAGGGGTCATCACCATGTTATGTCTCCTAGCCACGTGGGTGAATCGATGCAGAAAGAACAGATTTTCCTAGCAAGTGGATTTTAATCCTTGCTAGTCAAGTGCAAGCTGCTCAAATAGTTAAAGACTATATGTATGTTTCTGAGAATATTTGACTGTTATGTAATTGGGTTGAATTAGAGTAAATACTTTCAGGAATGGTGTTACCCAGACTTGCATACTTTTTTTTCTGGTGGTACAGGGACAGCTGTCTCCTCTCCCCCCATCCTGGCCAGTTTTACATGCTTAACTTTTGGTGATGGGTCACTTCACTGAAGCCAGCAAAACTGCTAAAACATTATGCTCAGGCTGAAGTTAAGCGTGTGTGGGGTTCTTTGTTTGTTTTTAAAGTGGAACAGCTTATACTGCATGAAACTAAACATTTAAATGACTGCAAAACTGGGGCTCCCATGCTAGTTCTGGCAGATGTATTAATGCAAAATGGATGTGTTGGCTTAAGACAAAGCATCTTGCTGTACAGTAGAGCAAAGCAGTTTGTTTCCAGATGACTTTAACCCCTTTTATGAAATCCAGTGTGGAACGCTGCTTTCATACCACTAGAAAGGATAAAGTTATCTACCCTTTGTTAGAGAAAACACTAATGTTTGTGTTGTTAGCTGGTGTAATCACCCCGTATGTGGGAAAACTAACAATATAACCATTTATTTTTTTTGAAAAAAGGAAAGAAAAAATGCATAAGTTGTTGTATATGTATATGTGTTAATTAACTCTATTTATAGTACTGCAGTGTTTAAAGGGCTAGTTGGTCATCCCCTTAGACTTTAAATTTTTAATATAACTGAACAGTGGGAAAGCTTCTTAGATAAGCCAGAATTTTACTTCCACCCTGACTTTTAAGCTTTTTTTTTTTTTTGCCAGTGATCGTGTTCCACAAGGGGGAGGGGGCTGGTGGGACACGCAGAGAGAGCTGGAGCCTGCAGGTCAGGCTGAGAAACCTGCCAGCGAGCTGATCTCAGAGCTGGCAAACTTCTTATCCCTGGTTTGTTGATGTGATGTATAAAATTGCTTTTTTGCTTTTAACTGCCTTTACTTTCTGAGCTAGGGGCTGTCTTCATTAACAGCAAAAGTGTTACTTTGTTGTAGATGAGAGATAAGCCTCATCACGGGAGAGTTACCTAGTAAGTATAGCCCAGGTGAACACTTCTGTTTCTCTCAGTCTTAATTTATTCCAAAATGTAATAGTTCAAATAAAGCTCTGAAAGACTTATGAAGCTTTTTTTTCCTTTTTAGTTTTAAAGTGATGTGTCCCTCTTCTACAACTATGACATGGAGGGAGTGGGGTTTAAATATCCCTTTAAAAATGAAAATAAAAATGTAAAGTCTTATTCTGAACCCTCTTTCTGGTATGCATTTCTCACTGTATGCACTTCCACACACAGTGGCTATAAAACTGAATTTCAGGCAAACTGTTGTTGAGGTCTTATCCACAACATGTCCTTGGAAGAAACTTCCATTGCTCAAACAACTCTATTTCACACATCATTAATTGTTTGGACTGTTAGAAGGGTTTTTTTGTTTGCCTTTTTTTTTTTTTTTTTTTTTTAGTCTTGAGTACCTCTGTGTAAGTTTTTAGCAATGTGAAATTACAGTATGTTACTATTGTACTTAAACACTCAGTAACAGTGGTTTCAAATAAGACAAACAAAATGAAAGAACACAATGATTGTTGGCAAATTAATAGAATAGACAGTTAACCTTTGTAATTAATTCATTCATATATGTATACTCACTAAATTAAAACTTGTTGAAGTTAGTATTAAAACACAAAGTTTCATACACATTCATTGTCTCATCTGGCAGTCTGTAACTATGGTGCCAGTTTGCACCCTAATGTGGTCATTATTGTTTAAAGCAAAGAGCTGCTTTTCATTCTTAGGCCTGATGTGTCAGTACTTAACTTTCTGAATATTTAATTCTACAACATTACAGTTGGTCAATATTTCACGTATCATTTACATAAAGATAGTAGAAGCTCTATGCCAATAGGAAACTCAACCTATATACAGACTATCTATGATAATTCTAAGCTGTTAAAGATAACTGCACGCAAAAGTAAAAAGGTTCCTAAGCTGTAATTATTTCAACGTTTATACATTTGAAAGTCCCTTGATTTTACAGCTGGGGTTTGAAATAAAGCAATAAATTAAATTGAAATTAGCAATAAAACCATAAATGGAGTAAGACCTACATTTTGTGCAGTTCTGACTTGTTAAGGTGTATAACTTTGCTTATGGGTCTGCTTCTTGAGCAGTTTTTAAAAAATCCACTACATCCTCCCCCATGACTTTGAATAAAAAAAAGGATTTATTTTACTTGAATTCTAGTCTAAGCTTACTCTCAATTTCAATTCTAAGGTGTTTTAAAACCTTTTCAATCTTGGCAGACCCAAGGTGATCCAGCCTTAGAGTATGGCTAACATAAACTAATGTGCATGCTAAAAAGACACTAAAAACAAAAGTTTAGATTTACAAAACATGAAATGACATTGTAGTAATGTCAAAAATGCTGACACTATTTTTTCCCTTGAAGAAAGCTAACCTTAATAGGGACTTCTGATAAACCACATCCCCAGATTGTTTCTAGACCCACATCATCTTATTTCATTGTGGTGGTGTTGGTTCTGTTATTATTTTAGGCAAAGAGGGATAAAAAAGAATTTGAAGTCAGGAATCCTTTACAGAGACCTAATAATCCCTTCTTTTGTTCAAAATAAGAATCTTGAACTTTTTTTTGCCCTGGAGTTGCAGCAGCAGTAAATGGTTGATAAGTATCTTCTCAGGAATATTGCAGCCCTCCAAGCTGGAGATGAGAGGCAGATATCTAACTTCACCACTCCAGCGAAACCAGCTTACTGAGTTGATTGCAGTGCAGAGTTTTGGATGTACGAAGTAACTTTGAGCCTTTCTGTTTGTTGAAGTGTGCTTAAGGCAAATTAGCAGGAAAACCTGAATTGGACTTTCACATTAAAGGTTAAAAAAACACCTAGAAAATGTGACTGTCTCCTAATGTCATCAGAAACAGTAGCATCATCTGTCCAGCAGGCCATTCCATGTCAGTTTCAGGAAAGTTAATTTACTACAAACATTAAAGGCTTGAAACAGCCACACCCTTGCAAATTGTTTGCTTTCAGCAAGTTAAAAAAACAGACAAGATTTAAAGGGAGGAGTGACTTTTTATTATTTTCCTTAAGCAACTGTAAGATATCTTAAGTCTCTTCCCATCTAACCTCAGAAAAAAAAATCTGATCTCAGTGAAGGGCCCCAAGCCCAGTAGCCAGAAACACTAGATGTGTTGTTGTTGAAAGTTTCCAGCCTTTTAAATCATCCCTATTTCATGCTTGACTTGTAAATAATTTATTATAAAAATGCTATCAGGTTTGTACAGATATTCCTTAGTGTGGACAGAAATATTCTTGGCAGCTAAAGAAAGCACTTGTTGTAGTCACTATGGGAAAATCTGAAATTCTAGAAAACAGTGTACCCTGTTGTATTTCCAGATACCAGTTTTCTAATTTTCACAATAAATTAATAACCCTTCTCCCTTCAATTTTTTTTTTGCCCCTTGCCCCTCCCCAAATAATTGTAAACACTTACAGAATGTTTTTAAATGATTTTGCCACATATGGCATTCCAGTGTCCAGCCTTTGCTCTTGCATATACATTTCTATAGCAAATCTCCATACAAGTCACTAGTTTACCAGTTATGCTGCTCTTGCCATACACATCAGTATCTCATACAACTTTTTATAGGTTCGCCTACAAGTTCAAAATGTAGAGAAACCTCTCTACCGTGGGACCTTCCATTGCTTTCAGTCCATCATAAAGCAAGAATCTGTAAGTATGAAGTTAATGCTTTGTGTATTTTGAAATTTCATATGTATTTTGTATGAGAAGGGAAGGAAAGCTGCTCAAAAAACCTACAAATATCATAGATCAAGAGAAGAGCATACTCTGAACCTCACATGACCACAGTGCAGATACTTTAGTCTTAACTAAATAAAAATTAAAAGCACATAACTCTTCCATCAGCATTTTCAGGCTTGGTAACTTAAGTTTAGAAGTTCACCAGATAGTAAGTTGGAAGTTTAAATTTAACTTTAACATTGAAAAGTTAACTTTTAAATAACTATATATTTGAATAGCTAATTTCCTGAGAATGCAAGCAATGAGAAAAGAAAATGGTGTGGACTTTTTTGTGGGCTTTTTTTTTTTTTTTTAAGCTTTAAGACCATAACTAAAAGGTTGACTTTGACATTTGTACCACTAAAAAACATTTAGTTGTTTGTGTCCTAGGCAGTGATGTACAAAGCAACATTAGACTGATCTTCTGGCACTGTTGGGAAGTTAGAGCACAAGTAAGAGCCAGAGAGGACATTTTCTGCACAGTTTCAGGAGGCTGTCAACACTACTGTTAAAAAGTTTGTTTTTTTTTTTTCCTTCTTCCATCAGGCTTTTGGACTTTATAAAGGTATTGGGTCACCAATGATGGGACTTACCTTCATTAATGCCCTTGTGTTTGGTGTACAAGGAAATACCCTTCGTGCCCTTGGCAAAGACACTCCTCTGAACCAATTCCTTGCGGGGTCAGCAGCAGGGGCTATTCAGTGCATCATCTGCTGCCCCATGGAGTTGGCAAAGACAAGAATGCAGCTACAAGGAACAGGTGAATACAAACTAAAAACGAAGAACTATAAAAATTCTCTGGATTGTTTGATCAAAATCTATCGAAAGGAAGGGCTGAGGGGCATCAACAGGGGCATGGTCTCCACATTAATAAGAGAGACTCCAAGCTTTGGCTTTTACTTCTTGACCTATGACTGCATGACCAGGTATTTAGGCTGTGAAGCTGAAGACAGTTACGTTATTCCCAAACTGCTGTTTTCTGGAGGGATGTCAGGGATCGTGTCCTGGCTCTCCACCTACCCCGTGGATGTGATCAAGTCCCGGCTCCAGGCGGACGGCGTCGGGGGCGTTACACAGTACAACGGGATCCTAGACTGTGTCAGGAAGAGCTACCACGAAGAAGGCTGGAGGGTCTTTACAAGAGGCCTTACTTCTACGCTTCTCCGTGCTTTTCCTGTCAATGCAGCTACTTTTGCTACTGTCACTGTGTTCCTAATGTACATGAGGTCGGAAGATGACCTTCGGGAATGTGAACCGGGTCCGGTAATCCAGCAGCCTTCCAGTCTGTGAGCACCACCTGTTTGTTCTTGACCCAAAGCCCAGCTGGTTTTTAACTGTAAACAGTCGATCCGCACAAGTAGTGTAAATGTATGCTACCTGTATAAAGAATTCCTAAATGTGTTAAATTAGGATTTCATCTCATTACTTGTACAAACAGCATCCAGCCTTACCAAGGACTTAATATCCTGTAGTAGCCAAGTAAGACGGGGACCTGCCTTTAGAAAGTACTGTACAGTTGTGGCTCCAGAAGAGGATCTGGAGAATCTCATAGTACCAGGAATCAGGTTTTCTTCCACCCATGTTCTGAATGACTGAGCTGAATTGAATGCAGAAATGTCTGCAGAAAAGAAACGCTTCTTGTTTGTAACAGGAGCAAGTACAGGCCTCCAATGTGAGGTAGGGGGAAGGAGGAGGAAGTTAAGTGTTGGAGGCATTTTGCAGGTAACCCTGAACTGTTTAAGACATGGACTAGCATTCAGCTAGCCCTGTTGTGTTTTACTTTTCCTCTGCTTTTAAGTGTCAGTTTTGTTTAGTAGCATCATTGTTCATAATGGTTTGCTAAAGAAATAATTTGCTTCTAAGCCACTCCCTTGCCTTTCAGCTTTGAATAAATATCTTAAGCACAAAGTTAGCATTTGCACTTATATGCAGATGTGCCTTTACATTTCAAGGCTAGTAAGGATTTAGGGAAACTCAAAGCTATCCAGATCAATATTATCAGCCTTCACCTCTACTTCTTTGGCAGGTGCACAGAGCACATTGCCTAGTTTCAGACCAAGCAGACTTTGTTCTTTAAGTTAATGCAACTTTGTGCCACTTCACCCAACCTGCAACCTAGCCGCCAGTGATGTACAGAAGTCAAAAGTCCTACCTGTGTTGTTGCGCAAAGTGTTTGTGGGTGTAATGTTAGCTTAGCAGCTTGAAGTACTGTGGAAATACATACACCTGTAGACCTGGAGGTTTCCTACCTTTCCAGAAAATAGGGGTGCGTCTGTAATGGCTGGTGTTCGATACACTTGCATTATGCATTTAAAGAATACTGATGTCTATGTATTTAGTTACAGTGCTACTAGAAAGAAGACTGAAAAGGGTTTTGTAGATTTTCCTTGTTACATGAATCCGCTGTGATTTCTTTTGTAGCAGTCTGTTCAAGAGGGATTGCTTTAGAGCTATGAACAGCTATTTTAGCATTTGAAGCGAGAACTACACATATTTGGCACAAATAGCCAGGAGAGAGGAGTGCATGCGGGTTGAAAAATGTTCTAAAAACGTATCAAGCTAGGTCAGTAAGTACAGCTTCTTACACTTTCAGATGGGACACGTGCAATATGTGTTTAATTTAAATGGATTTTTTTTTAAAGAAACCTTATTTCATAGCATTTTGCACTGTAACAAAATATGCTGGAGAAACCTGTAAAACTGGTATGTCTTTTTATACCTTGAAGGTATGTTGGGTGTTTTAGTGCCTACTTGCACTGAGATTCAAATTGAATGTTAAACCTGTCTACTAAGCTGCACATGCACAACTCACAGCAAAGACCATTTACACCTTTGTACAGTAGTCTGGAATGATTGTATATAAAATTGAGGGAATAAATTTGTAAAAAAAAAAAAAAAAAAAAAAGTTGATGTCAGTTCTTTAACCTCTTATGTTTTATTCAGACATTTATTTGTTTTAAATCTAGCTGTCAAAAGGGTGGGTTTTCTGGCTTTTGCCTGAAGGAATGTGTTCTCCATCTGCCTTTCATGCACCCCGGGAAGGAAAGCATCCCGCTCTGGCTTGGAGCACATCAGGTGGCTGAAGCAAAGATGGAAAATTGCCTCACCTGGCTTCTTCAAAACGATCTTTTCAGCAAGTACCTCACTTGAAGCTGATAGAGCTACAAATAGAACAGCCCTGCCTTTAGAGCAGGCAGGGCACTTGGACCCATCACACTGCATTGATTTGGTCTAAGCAGAGTTGAACAGCACCAAGGCTACACAACTGCTGCAGGCAAGGCTAGGGTCCCTGCACATTCATAGCTGTCAAGTACCAGGTCTGAATCAGGTGTGGTTTTGTTTCTAGCTCTTCAATATTTCCATGTTCATTTAGGTTTTCAGGGAATTTTACTTTCATTCTGCTCTACTGTAGATCTGTCCTATTTAATGGGCACGTACTGCACTTGGAGTTTTTCCCCTTACTGAGGTAAGGGCAAGGTCCCAGCAGCATTGTTCTTTATTTTTGACTTGCTCTACCCAGCCTGCAGCAGATGGAGCAATTAGCCCACAAAAACCATCAATACTGGAGGCAAGGAAAAAAAAAGCCATGCAGGAAAGCAGGATGTGGTTACAACCTATAAAAAAAAAAAAAAACATTGCTAATAGGAAGTTATATCAGGGACTGGCTCCCTCATTGGTCTTTTCATATAAATGAAAGAAACCCTGTCAAAGCATCAGAAAAGGGAAAGGCCACCCCTTCCCCAGCTAGTCCTGATGAGGTTCTAGTTAAGCACATTGTGTTCTCTCAGCAGGAGCAACAGCTTTGAACTGTGGAACAGAAACAAATACTTGGAATAAGCAACAGAGTGTCTTCAGAAAGACAGCCCCTAGAAGGCAGTCAACTCATTAAATCAAAAAGGCTAAACAGCATTTTACTCACAGTATTCACTAAAGCATTCTTTACAGAAATTCATCCATATGGAACTTGAAGGAAATAATCAGAAGCAGGCACTGGAGATTACTGATACTGCGTGATGAACAAGTTTTAAGGAGAGGGTAGAAGCCAGCTTTCAACCTAGTCTGATGTCAGCTGCTTGAGATCTGTGCTATTTCAAATATTTAAGTCAAGCTAGAAATAGCTTCGGCCTTTTTAAACACAGTTCAGTTCCTTCCTACCAGAAGTTTGACACGTCGGCCCATTTAACCAAGTCAGAACTGTTTTCTGCCTCCCCAGACACTCCCACAAGCATCGTGGCACTGGGTGGGAGAAGCTCCTCAAGAACAGAAGGGAATAGGAAGGTAAAACTCAGTGAAAGGTAACCTACCACCAAGTCCTAAAGCTTTACTCTTATGATCCACCCCGTAGCAGTGTTGGTTATACAAGTCTTCCAACTTAGAGCCACAAATAGGTCAGTATAGCAAATCTGAGCTAAAATTCCACTCTTGTGTCTGTCACCATAGAATTTGTATTTTTATTTGTCCTCTATACCTTGACTTTCTTTTCATCCATTAAGCATCTCGCTACTTTTTCAAGTGAACTATAAAAAAAAATAAAGTGATAAGAAAATGTGTACATTGCAGATACAGGACAGGTAGCATATTGGGAAAATCATTAAGACCTAAATAGGAAAATTGACCTTGCAGAGAATGGAAGTGTTTGTTCTGTGAAATTAAGCATATTCACTATCACGCTGGAAAATACGTGTTAACAGCTGTTGGTATAGCCAGACTTTTGATATGTACTTAGTTAAAGAACAACTTAAAGCCTAGAAGCTTGCCAAATATCATTAAATTAGCAGAAACTGCAATGAAACCTCTTTCCTACCAGAGAAGGAGCCATGGAAAATAGAAACTTGCTGAAGGCAACATGCCATACCAAGCACTGTAATCATGGGGTGAGATGAAGGATATAAAGGACCATCTGACTCTGGGAAGCACAGAACATGGGGAGGGAAACACAGATCACAGATTCTTGCTGGGTAAAACATAGTGGAAATAGGCTTTGAAATCCCGAGTGAGATGACTGCTTGTTTCCATGCGCAGTGTTCAGGATGTTATACATGTTCATGGGCACTGGAGGAGGAAAGCAGAAGAAAATAAGCTATTTTCATCCTACTGGTGCAACTATTTCACAGTCTGTATCACTGCTGTCCTCACGGATTATAAAAAATAACTTGCAACTAATAGCAAGCAAAAAAAAAAAAAAAAGATTAAAAGAGAGATCAACATAATATGCATGAGAACACAAATTATATGCAGTAAAAGCTTTGTCTACTTCTGGGTTATCAGTTTTCACTGATTTGACCTAGAATGTGATCTTAAGCTCCACAGTTTGATCAACAAGAAATAAAAGCAAGCAAGGCAAGGTTTGTTGTGAAAAATAACAGCCTATAAAAATTCAGAAGAGGAAGAAGTGTTGCTAGAGTGGTTTCGCTTGGCTGGACTGAAGTTGGCATGAAAATTAGCTGAAAAACAGAGCTCCCGCCCTGCCAGAAGGTCAGAAATACCAAGTTTGACTGTGAGATAGAGGAAGGGCTGGCCTAAAGCACTCACCTCACTGAGCACACTCCACACAACACGCTTGCTTTCAATAGCTGCACCTGGCTCTGAGGAAAGCCTGGGAAAGCTGGCTGGCAGCGGGCAGCTGCTATCAGGCCAGGTAGGCCACAGCCTACTTCTGGGTAGCCCCTGAGGGTAAGTTCGGCTAGGGATGACCCAACACACCGTCCCAGGAGGACACAACGCCCGGTGTCACCCCCTCACCCCCAAACACACCAGGATTTGCTCTGGTTCTCCCATGAAGGTTATAAGGTGTTTCTCTCCACGGGGAAAGCTGGCATGCAAGACCCTCATCCTTCCAAAAGGTCCCCTTCTGAGAGAAGCACCGTTGTATTTTCACCTAAGGATGAATCTACAATACGTCATTTTCCAAACGGGCTAGGAATAAAATTCAAGTTTAGTAACTTCAAGGAGCTAAGTAAAAGTAACTCTTACCCCGATTTTCTCCAGGCAGAAGTTCCTCTTGTTTTCTCTGCCTGCTCAGAAAGGAGGGACTATGCAGTTTCAGTGTACACTCTTGGGGAGTGGGGAAACAAAACAAAACAAAACATACCCAGAACCAGATGCACTTCCCATAGCCGTTGAGTGTGTTAGTTCAAATCCTAATGCTCTTTGGACTAATGTTACAAAACTTCTTATCCCTAACCTATGCAAGAAAGAAAACAAACAAAAACCCCAACACAAAACAACAATAAACAAACACAAAAGAGCTCACATGACAAAAAACTAAAAACCTGCCACAGTATTATTCCTTACAATGCTGTTCCACACAGCAGTTTTTTGTCTTTTCAACCTATGGGAGTCATTTGAATCATGTAAATCCACTGGAGGTTCAAAGCACCGGGTACCTCGCTATGGGACTAACATTACAGATAGTTACACCTTTGCCATGTGTGGGGGCCTTCAGCTCCATTAATATTGACAGGGAAAAAAAAACCAACACATTAATAATCTAGTCTCATACCCTTAAACTGAGATGCAAGAAATTTTGAGACGCTTTAAAGAAAACAAAGGTATTTCAGTGAGTCTTGGTTCTTAACCAGAATTCAGGTCCAAAGGCCAAATCTTCTGCTTTGCTGGGAAAAAGAAATGTGTTTTAACACAAGCTGCCTGATGCCCCCTGCATGAGGCAGTCACTAATTTTGCAAGCCAAATTTGCTATTGGCAACACTAGCGAGGTCTCTAGCGAGCATCTTGCAGCTCTGAAGGACAGCTGACTTTATGAGCCATTAAATCATTCCATAACAGCAGTAAAACAGGGTTTTCTTACTCTCCTGCACTAGTGTGTGGGGAACTTACTTTGACACTGTTATGTTCAAGACACCCTACACACAATTTTGCTCACAGATTCTGTGATTCACAGGGGCACCCTGACACTGCTTTGTCTGCTGGTACGATCTCACAATTGACAGCCCTCTCTCGGCAAACTGTTATTCAGGAGTATCTATACAGACTAAAATAAAGCATCAACATAGATGCTACTTTCAAGCCAATTAGAGAGAAACTACATTAAACCCATGAGAACACAATACAGAAGTGGCAGCAAGAGAACCACCCAGAAGTCCTGCAAGGACTCCAGGGGCTCTCTGCCTCTTCCCTGCCCGTCCAAAATCAGTATTTCTACAGAATTTCAGGTTTGCTGCTGAAGGGTTTCCGAGTTACACAGGAACCCAGTGAGAACAGCAGTTCACAAGAGGAACCTTACGTCCACATCTGAATACACAATAGAGAGCAAAGCCCGTTAGAAGAAATGGTATCCAACCAGCAGCCAATCTTAGTTTTTCTGTCAAAAGGAAAATAAGACTTCAGAGAAAAAAAAAAAAAAAAAAACACACACAACTGGAGTTGTCTAAACAACAATTACTATAAGTAAATTTACTTATTTGCCTAAAGTAGCAGAAAATACATAATTTTGCTTAAGGGGAAGTCAGGATCTGAAAAAAAAGAATAATCAAAAAGCACTTCTGAACTGCTGAATCTAAACTGCTGTGCTTTTTCCAAAAGAAAATGTAATGTTCTAGATTACTTCCACAAAAATAGATTAAAAAAATTCAAGCAAAACTGCCTTAATAATACAGTATTGTGAATATACATGAAGTTGCCTAAACTGACGCAATTTAGGCAAAAAGAAAGAAACTAAGGGACCAGAGATTAAATTATTACGTTACCTTACAAAATGAAGCTAGTAGCCATCCAGGTGGCATTGAAGCATCACCGTAAAGCCTTTTCCACTACTGACCTTTTTCAACTTGACACTAGATCCATTCATAGATCAAAACAAATACTGAATCTCCTGACAATTCAAGCACATATATTCCTCCATTAAATTTTGAACCTTTTCGGATCACTGCTTTTAGTGTTCTGCAGCAGGGTCTCACAGTGTCCCTCAAGTCACTCACATGCTTTCACCCTAGGACTGCAGAAACAGGCTGACAGAAGAAGTTACTTAATTTTCCTAACTAGGAAAGTGTTACTTTTTAACTATTCCATTTACACAACTATGAATAATTGTACTTGATGCAAATCCACATTTCTGTTTCTGCCTGCAAATCTTACTCCCTACTTTCAATTAAAAATCCAACACAAATTCTTAAGCTTTCAAAAGACTTGTTGATTTCTCCACAGCATTAAGCAATATAGAAATAATTCTGCAGTCACTAAAAAGTCAAAGCTTAATGCTGACACAAACCATTGTTTGCTTCCCTTGTCCTCTCAAGCCATCATAAGGCAGGCTTAAGAGAGGTATACTACGGCTGAAAAGCTTTTCATTTCTTCCAAAGTATTACCATTGTAGAACAACTGGATCAACCAACATCAGTAGCAGCTACCCCTCAATTCATGACTAGCAACTGTGACAAAAATGCTGGTTTTTCTTCATTTCTTCAAAGCACTGAAGAACCACATTTCCAATAATGCTATTCATCACATGCTATCCTCGAGTCTGGTCATCTTAATGTATTAGAAAGATTAATTGGTTCCAGCCTTTTCAAGGCATACACTGATAGTCTCTTCTGTGAGCATCTTAGGGCAACTGATGACTAAGTGGTAATATCCTTCATTGCCCCAGTCACTCCACTTCATCTAGCCCTTTGTAGCTTTTTAAAGCTTCAGTAATTTTGCCAATTAACTAATGCTTCTTTTCCTAAATCCCTGGTAGATGAAAAAGCCAAGAGAAAGGAATTGTTTGCCTTTAGAACTACATTATTGCTGACAACCTATGTTGTTTGGAAACATGTTTGGATATAGCTTTTTTGATTAACAATTTGTGGCCATAAGAAATAAATAATGTGTTAGACTGTACATTCAACAATGAACTTTTTGGTCCAAAGCGTCAAGTGCAAGTGTAGCCACAGAGAATAATAAAGAAGATACCAGTTCTGTTTGAAACACTAAAGTGAATAAATTCTTAACAAAGCTGTACCTGGGCTCTTCCTACTCTTTTCAAGTAGTGTATCTAGAAATAATGGGCATTTCAGTTCAGTTTGCCTTGCATTTAAAGCAGGCACTACTGTTACAGGCAGAACATAAACATAGGCACTGCTCAAAAAGCCCATAGTCAGTTCTATGTTTGGTCAAGTCCAAAGATACACAGCCACAGAAACCTATGTGCAAGCAAAGTTACAGAACCTTCTTCCATTTCATCTGCAAGATAAACGCGTAAGGTAACATGAAATGCGAAGTCACAGAAGCATCTTAGCAGGCACGATGAATCTTTTCTAAAATCTTTTACCAGTTTTAAAACTAGGCTGCATTTCCCCCAGCCCTCAAGATTTTCTATGCCTTACCTGAGCGTGCTCACAAATTCATGGTTTAAAGCAGGAACATGCAGATAGCAGGCTGGCAATTGTGGTTTCAGAGTCAACTCTGTTGCTATTAACTCTGTTGCTATTGTCAAAGCTTGTTTTCTTCACCAAAAATGCCTAAGGAAAACTCTGGAATCAACTAAGCATGACGTTTTAAGAACAAGATGTGCCAATTATATTTGAAAAGCACAAATAACTGACAGAAGCTGCTCATCACAAGTATTTATCCAACCCCAGTAAGGAACTTGCTCATTAACAAAGCAAGATCTTTCATGCTACTAATCATTGCTCCGTAGGCTTGGGGTTGTCTTGAATGCTTACCAGTTTGATGCCTAGATGAAATCACTCCTTAACACAGATGCAATATAACTAGGGACAATGCGTGTTTCAGCTCCCAGTTAGTCTTCAAATGAAGATTAAACTTAAGTAACTTCGTTGCAAATGCATGTTCAGGGATAAAGTGCGATACCATCAAGGGATCTCTTTACTTTGCAACGCAATAAAATTGGTACCACTTCATGACACAGGAAAGTAGAGTTCTGAGCAAGACTAACATCCCATATACCATTAAAAAAAAAAAAAAGGTCAATTAGATCTAGACTGAACTGATTTTATTTCCTTCCAAAAAGAATAGACACTAATTTAACTGAATACAGAATTTAACTTAACCGTAACTATACAAATTTCAGTATATTGTCCTGTTCAATAACTGCTTATAAATAATACTGCCAAATTTCTAGTGCATACCTTAGAATTAAATAGCCCGTCTTTCTTTCTACTCCTAATAACCTTAGATTAGAGCTGCAACGTTCAAATTAACTTAGATACAGCCGTCAATTCTCTTGCTTTTCAGTGTAGTTTTATATTATCCACATTTTTCCCCCCACTACCACCAAACCAGGACTCAAAAGTACATTTTACTGTACTGGCCAAGAAACGTTTGATGAACCTTGTAAGAACAGAATTCAGAAAAAGATTAACAACAGTTTTTACTGTAAAATATTCATCACTTTCCTCTAAAAAATAACTTATGCATTTTTGTGCATATTCTTATATTTATTAGTCTGTCACATTTTACTATAGCATCTGCAAGTTTCTTATTTGAACACTTGAACAAAACGAGTAGTACCCACTTTTAGTTAGACCATCCAAAAATCCATCAAGTTCTTTGAGAACTATGAGTTCCTGTTTTGAAATGAAAGGTGTCCAAGGATGTTCCAAGAACTTTCATCATTATATTCAGTTAACCAAAAAAAAAAAAAAAAAGACAATTTTCTTTTTTCTGGTATGACCAAATGTGACTGGTTCCCCTACTTCCTACTGCTCTTGTATTTAAACCTCCAAAATCCCTTACCTTTACTAAGCAAAGGTGCCCGTCTAACTATTCACTGTATTGTTTCACCTGCTTACTGTCCAGGCAAACCAAAATCTCCTCACTTCACTGCCAGGTCTCCAAATCCATTGTTCCAGTTAATGGAAGTCTATGTCACGTGAAAACAGCATTATATTCACCAGCTCTGTTTAGGCATACCGCCTGATGTGGCATTAAGTCATTTCATCACAAATCACTGTAATGAAATGCAAAGTAAAGGAAACTTGACTTTATTTAGCTTCCAGTTTCTGGGAGGTCAAGAGGGACTAGGATTGCTCTGGACAACAAAAGAGACTGTGCTTACAGATCATTTTCTGCCATATTCTTTCTTTAGGACCACTGTTTTATTGTTGCCCTTTCTATTACATGGGATGTACATATTATCAGGTGTTAATAAAAGGTCAGTGCCTGTACAATACATTCTACAACTGAGCACCACTTTCCGTAACTGAACAGGCAAAGAAATTACACTGAACATCAGCATCTGGCAGTATTTCTCCAAAAAAAGTGACTAAAATGGGTTTAAATTGATTAACACTATTAAATCACATCTAATATTTGATACTACATGATTTCATTACAGCTATACGATACAATTATACAAAATGTGTTAACATCAAAGAATACAACCAAAATTAAGATAGCAAACAAAACCTATATAACTTTTTTCTTTACAGGAAAATACTTTTGAAGTATGCATGTAACTGCCCATTCTTTTAAAGAAAATCTACCGCAAGCAAGTTATCAACCTCCAGGAAAATCACACATAGCATTACTACGCATATCCCCAAAAAGTGTACAATATGCACACTTGGAAAATACAAAATTAAAAAAATTGTAAGCAACAGGTGAGCTTCATATTTATAAGAATGTGAAAAGAAGTCCAATTTTAGCACTGTTGTATAAAGAATTGTCTCTTTTGATGCAAGTTCATGAACGGACCCGTCCGGTCAGGGTCACTTTACAAAACACCGTGTTCTTGAAACGGCATTACAGAGCAAGGTAGAGCATCTTAGCAATGTCACCTTAAAGTTTTTCTGTTTCTTTTTTGCTTTTTATTCACTACTTATCAAAACATGTCCTTTAGGTTTGTAGGGTTCTTTTTTTTAAAATTCTTTCCTAGAAACAATATACAAAGGGGAGGCGTATTTATTTCCAATTCATATTTCCTGTAAGATGCTTGAGTTCAACAACTTTTCCTCCAACTTTCACTGGTTGTTTTTGGCCTTAGCATGTGTTAAGATGTGAGATTTCAGGTTAGTTGATTGCGCAAACTTCTTATTGCAGCCATCAAATGGGCAAACATAGGGCCTGTCGCCAGTATGAATTCGCACATGTGTGCGTAAATTGAAGTCCAGTGAAAAACGCTTTCCACATCCTTCAAACGTACACTGTTGAAAGGAAAAGACACATTCTATTAGCTAATAAAAGCACCACCCATTTCAATCATAGATTTGAACAATACCCTACACTGCACAAGCACAAAGCCAGGTGCTGAAGATTATTATAAGTGCAACTGTGGGCATTACTTTTAAATTGCATTTAAACAATACTTCAGGTTGTTTTACCACAGTAGTATAACAGATTTAGAAGAGGAAAATAAATTCTAGCTTGCAAGCAAATGCTTTCACTAAAACAAAAAAAACCACTGCTCTCTGCACCTAAAACAGTATTTTGCTATGCTGTACTAGTTAACAGAAACTGTCCCACATCAGATTTCTCCCTTTCAGTAATAATTTGTAAAGATTTGCTCATTTTACTAGCTTTACTTCCAAGATGGGCTCAGAATACAAAGAGCAGTATGTTTAACTGCAAATACTAATCAGGAAACACAAAGCAGCTCAAGCATACGCATCTGAGTGTCTAAGAACTGCAATTTCTGAAATAATTTGGTTTTCAAAAATATCTGCAAAAAAGTACGTAAGTATTGATGAACACAGTATGCTCAAAGCTATGAATACATGTGAAGAATATTTATGTGAAGGAGAAATATCATATGAAGTAGGCTGGAGACCTCTGGTGGCAGAAGCTCATGTGACTTGATACGAATGGAAAGAGATTCAGTAACTACCATCATTTTCCTCAAAATTGATTAATACCCACTACTAGAAATTAGTATTCTGAATCAAATGAGCACACAGCCCTGAGGGTTAGTTGTGTAATGTGGGAAGTTGAAAAAGAGGAAAATGTCTTTTTTCCTCCTTCAGGAGTAACTGCAAACTTCATTTTTCAAGTGAGTAACTTCACATTATGTTTTGGAAAGTACCTCTCACGTATATCTCTCATGTACAAACAATTTGTTTATTTCTATGTCCACACAAGTAGATAAATGACAGCCTAATTAATTTAAGGTGACTTCCAATTTTAAAGATGATCATTCAGTGCTTCATTTGATTTTACAAAACAAAGAGTATCCCCAAAGAGATGTAGAAGAGAGGTTATACAGCCTACACAAATTATAAGAAATAAATTGTGGTTTGCAAGTTAACAATACCTGAAAGGGTTTCTCTCCAGTATGAACTAGTTGATGTCGCTTTAGTTTCGAGCTCTCCACAAAGGCCTTGCCACATTCTGCACATACGTGTACTCGAGGGCCATGAGTGTGCAGGTGCTTCCTCATGGCAGAGTTGTCCCTGAACATCTTTGTGCAGCCCTTAAAGAAGAACAGTGAAACTCAATTAGTAGATAAGCTAGTTCTGTTAAGTTTTACCTGCTACAGTACAAGCATTTAAGCATTTAAAATGCTTTCAAATCCTGAATACTTTCTGAAAAGTTGTCCCTGTAAAGCAGACCCCTTGCATATATTTCAAAATAAACAAATAAAAGTAATACCATGAAAACTAATAATATGAAAAGCTGAGTAAAACAAAACAAAATACCTCTTTCTCTTAGTATTACAAACCATGTGCAGTCAAATGAATAATAGGACAGTCTTGTGGAGAAGATGCAGCTCTGCTAAAAGCAAGTGAATATGCTAACAAAAGCACCTTCAGAAAAAAAAACAAAAAAAAAAACTGACAGAATGGTAGTTCATAGCTATCTATGGTATCATCTTTGATATGCCATACACTGAGTATTACAGTACTTCAATCTGATACATTACATGCTGTGGTACATTAGAGCATTCTCTAGCACCAACTTGTATCTGCCCTGCTCTGTCTTCCAACATTCCATCCTTTTCCTTCTGTCCTTCTCATTCCTGAGAAGAAATGGAGTACAAGGGCTTCCAGAACATCGCTTACAGCAACTACCCAGCCCACACCTGCAGCAGCAGACTGATCACTACCCCCTGTGGCACGGAAAGAGACAACCACCAATTCTAGTTTAAACCCACGAAGTGATACTGGGCAACTTAGTAAGGCAGATGGATCTCTTGAGTTACTGTCGACTCGACCTAGTCATACTCACTTGAACTCAGGTACAATGTCAGAGGTCTTAATCTGGGGTACACACTGCATCAACACAGGAATTCCAGGGTAAATTTAAGCCAGCAGCGACTTGTGGCTCTCTTATTCAACATTTCTATGCCTTTCTTCACCTTTTAGCAGTGATCAATAGACAGCTATCTTAGGTTTTAAAAATGTACTTCTCACAGCACACAACTCCTCATGAAATCCTATTAACATCTGTAAATTCTATTTGTACTCCAAGCGATGCTGTTTCAGCTTACCTAAAAATTAGTCTACCAACACTGCAGGGTTAGGAGGCACAAAGTTCAATAACAGTACCTGTAGAACAATCAACTGCTAATACTCAATTCTACAGGCATCCTCTTTGGAAGTTATTTCTTCAAAACTAATATTCACATTTAAACATGCCTCATTTCTTAAAAATGGAAAACTAAGACTTTCAAGGAGTTCTCTCTTCAGGTACTAGAATTTCTTTGACTAATTTAAGAAGTGCTGCACCAAAATAAGCACACCATGGACTTGTGTGCATTTATTTCAAGTCCCTGTTTGCCTCTGAGAGGAACAGTTACATCTTCTGCAATATGTTCCTTTCTTAAACTGAACTCATAAACACACATAGCCCAGAAACATCAGAAAGGAGAGAAGATGGAAGGATTGAGTGTTTTTTTTTTCCTGTTTAAATGAAATTGAGGCTATGAAAAAAATACATCAAAAATGAAGGCAGCATTCTTCAGCATTGTAAAGAATAAGTGTTCTTGTATCACCACACACTAGATGACAGTAAAAACATGGTATGTAGAATGTAAAGAATTGGAAATCAATATAAGCACAAAGAGGAATCCATTAAGCGAAAATTTCTTATGCTACCACTTTCAGGAAGAAGCCTTTTATCCATGCTCTCCCATACGCACTATTAGCTATCTGTCCTCACTACTTACTTATGCTCACACCATCTAGACCAGAAGTCAGCAAGGTTGTATTTGTCTTTTTTCATTACCGATTAAGTTGGCTAACAAGATCTACAGAAGCTGGGTAATGCAGTAAAACTAGATGCTACCAATTTAAGTGACTGGCAACATTTATTCAAGACAGTGGCCTCCCCACTACCAGCAGATCAGAATCGTGTTTCTTCAGAATCGTATCTGCAAGATGTCCCTCTCTCTCTTTCAAAACGATGCACCCGCCAGCTCTGTGGAATGTAATTCAAAGTCTTCCAATAACGCTAAGTTTGGCATCTGCTCCATAGATTGCTGATTCCTGATCTAGACTCCCAAATCTGTCATAGCTTCCAAGAAGACAATATATAGATCTTAGGAACGTACTTTGAACAGCTTTCAGAACATTCTTTCAAGTATGTATTCTTGGGTGGCAGGAAATCACAACAGTAAAACCAGCATGTTAGGGACTGTGCATCATGGTTACCAGAAGATTAGGGATGCACTAACCTTAAGACAAGGAATGGGAATAATATTCAGTGAAAGGTTTTCAAGGAAGCCTCGTAAGAGCGATAACTTCAATACAGTTAATCAAGCATAATTTATTTACAACTAGACATGTTGCTTATTCTCAAGAGAACATCAGAATAAAATTCTGATCTACAAATCACTATCTAGTCAGAAGCTGAGCACTTCACTTACTTTGTGAGGACAAGCTATCGTTCGTGGAGCATCGTCTTCTTTAATTTTTCTTGGTTTCATTCTTAAAAAGAAGAAAAAAACATTAGTAGAAAAACATGGGTAGACAGCTCTTCTCCCTCAACTGCCTACGTAATACACACATTTATTCGATAGTATTATGTGCATCAGTAATAACTCTTTAATATTTTTAGAACTCTTGAATAGGAAGAGCGGTTTTTGGTATTTGGAAAGCCCAACTTTCTAGAAGGGCCTCAAACACTGAATAAGACATTTAATGTTACATTCCTAGTTCCGAGTATGTGGAAATAAGGTTGTTCCTGACTTACACTAAGTATAATTAGGACGTTTTGTTTGAAAATTCCATTCTTTTTGTGCACGTAGCCATATGTGCACGTAGCCATATACTCAGACATGAAGGACAGAGTAGTTTCAATCATTCTTCAGTAGTTTCATCACACAAAGCTTCAGAACAAAACTCTACAGAAGCAGAAAAGGCAGGCAAGTTGTGGAATCTACACTGACAATGCAGACATCTGTTTTAACCACAGAAATTGTAATTATTCTTACGTCAAGCTATTGTACACATGGATTCTACTCCTGTCAACTGACAAGCAATCATCTACTTAATTTTAGCCATTAACAGAAGTATCCCACTACCTTATCTGTGCCATTAACCTCCATTGATGGAGCCCAGCAAGTTAATGCTTGCACAGAAATTAGGTGTTTCAAGTACAGTCATAAGACTCCCTGTAGACAATGACATTAGAACAGTCTTGCTCTAATCGCAATCTGTCTGAATGTCCAAAAAGAGATAGTTGTGTAGGCAGTAACCTGGGAAGTTGCACACTGCCCCTTTACCTCTCCTTGTATCTCAAACCTGTAGTGCACACGGTCTTCAAAAATATCAAAAATAAATAGCATAATTAGCATAGCAGATTCCAATATAAGTATGTAAGCGTAAGTAATTCATAAATGCACCTCACACAGCTAGAGATTCACTTAAGCAAGGTATGAGATTTTAACCCATTCCAAAACCCTGCCAGAGAAGGGGAGCTACACCATTTAGTCAAGTTCCTCAACTCTTTTTCCTGGTAACACAGTACAAGATAGCTCTGTACAACAGATATGACAGGTGGCTACCTCAAGTTAAACAAAAGGTTTTCTCGTGTTTTTGCTGGTTAAAGAGATGAGTGCCTTGAATTTAACAAAAGAATTGCAATGAGCAGAGTTGTTACTCTGAACATTAAGAAGCAGAGGGATCTGTTGCTATCCCAGAGCGATTTAATCCCCATCACGACAGTCCCTGAAAACAGACTGACATGTATTTTTAACATGCATTTTTAACACTCGAACTGGTTAAAACACAATTTCTAAATGATCAAAACAACCCCCAACAGCTGTGGGGAAAATAAGCTAAAATCTCTTTGTTTTGACCATATAAGCATTTGTTTCTTTGCAGGTAGGTTGCAGGATTCTTTGATGCTGTCATATAAGTAAGTAGGACTCAAATCTGCAGTTTCACTTGCGTCATTCACATGGATAGAGGAGAGAGGACAGGAAAGGAAGGCCTCCTGAGGCTGAATTAAGGCC
Organism: Anas acuta; assembly: GCF_963932015.1. Classification (NCBI taxonomy): domain Eukaryota; kingdom Metazoa; phylum Chordata; class Aves; order Anseriformes; family Anatidae; genus Anas; species Anas acuta. The sequence continues at coordinate 12,600,757 of NC_088983.1, forward strand.
AGAGCAGTGAAAAACCTCCTTGAGAATTCCTGAAGACTGGATCCAGGGAAATCTGCTTAGAACCACCAACTGAGACTTAAGTACGTGATGGAGAAGTCTCCTATGGCTCTGTGGGCCATCATTTGTCTTTCAGAAACAATCCAACTCCTCTCCATGTTGCAGACATAGCACAGGCACAGCATAAAAACTAAGGATTGAGTTCCTTTCTCTGCCTGGACTTTTAACAATCTCCTGCTTGCTTAGCATCTCCAGACTACACCGAATATGTGCAGGGCTAACTGAAGAACACTGCAGCCTCTTGCAAGGGTTAATACATACATGACAAAAATATGGGAACTGGAGAGTATCATATCCAACAACCCCTTAAAAACAGGCGTGAGGTATTTCTGTTGACAGAGCTCCTCTCATCCCATCACCAACAGCATGCCTAAAAATCTCAATCTTGGACACAAACTATTTTTGTTTGTGCAGACCACCTTTATTACCTTAACTTTCCTGACTCTGAGGCTGTAGGGCAAAACACACGCTTTTTTTTTTTTTTTTACAGTAGCTCTACAGAACACTTAACTACCCTTTGCATTGGATTTTCCTTATTGCATCTTTGCATCTCATTTTTTCTGTTTTACAGAAAGACAAAGCATAGAAGTGTGTGTCTGTAATGCCAACGTGGACAAAAGACAAAGTGCTTGGATAATACATGACATGAGAGAACACAGTGCCATGTTTTAATGCCATTAGAGACACCCTTAGCAGACAAATCCGGTCCCATGAATCCCTGCCTCACTTCTAATGCTATCAACTTGGTAAATGCCAACTCATTTCCCTGACCCTAAAACAAAAATGCCCCTAAGCCCGAAATCAATGTCCACAACATCATCAGAATCAGTAAAAACATCACTGTTCTGAGGTCATAACTGACCATTTGTAAAAGGAGAGACTAGATAAAAATGCAATCAGTATTAAGAGACGTTAACAGCTTTAGTAGGCAGGGATTAGCACAAGATAGCACTGACCACTGAGTTAAATCCTATTCCTAATTCTTGTATCTTGCCTCCAGTATTGAATCCAACTTTGACCAAGAAATACTACAACAGGCTGTTACACAGCAGGCTGTTAAAGCAGAACAAGAGGGAGAATAACCTGGCCTGTGTGGTCAGGAAGCCTCTAGACTGGTGTAGCCAAGAACTTTGAGGAACAAAGCTCGGTTGAACCGGACAGTCAGACTGGCACAGACTGGAGCTTCAACATACACCTTTTCAGTTTACTGTCTGAGCAGGCACTCAATATTGGAAGCGTCCATTCTGGAACAAGCTGACTTTCTAGTTTTCTGTTTCTTTTCTGAACTAAGGAGCATCAGCCTAATAGCATACTTGACTACATAAACATTTAGTCCCTATTGACTACAAAATGACACCAACATTCTGCCAATAAACAGATACAATTTAAACCATTTCTTTTCTCCTGTGGAAACATGGGAAGTGGGCAACTTAAGCCTAAAATTGTGAACAATACTGTGTATATCACAGGGTTGCACAGGCAACCAAGTGCTACTGAAAAAAACAGAAGCAGACACATCAAGAGTAAGAGGCAAACACTGCCCAGGTTGCATCTCAGTGCACAGGCAACAAGCAGCTGCTGGGCCCTTTGTACACCTGGGTCAAAGGCATGAGCATACTGACACCACAAGCACAGCTACAGCAGGTCATTTTCTGTCCAAGGTGTCATACTGCTCACAAAGTAGTGGCATCCACGTGGATAATCACTCAAAGAAGAATTTAAAGACTTAAAAGTTCAAAAGTATTAAAGGAAGTTTTTGGTTTTACTTTAAAATTAGCTTTCTGCAAGAGGAGCTCAGACTAGAAGAACCTGGACTGCTGATCTTAATTGCACTGTTGCAGGTAGCTCTTGCTGGTGGTTAGACATCTGGTTCCCACCCAATAGAGAACATCCCTACCAGCTCCCTCCCAAGTTTTCTTAGCCTGAAACACTGACCAAAACCAGAACTCTAGCAGATACCGCTATTTAAAGCAACTATGGAGGCACACGTTAACACCTGGGTGGAACTTCCAAAACAGCTGCCTTTGCACAGAGCCCATTTCCATGGCAAGACCAGAATTCCCATTTCTGCAGCAAGCTTCTGTGGGCCATGTCTAGCAGTAACAACTGCAGACCATCAAAAAAAATGGAAGTGTAACCTTTTAGACCCAGGTACAGGACATTGCAGTTAAAGGCTAAGCCTGATAACTTGTATTTAAAGCATCACATTGCTGGAGTGAAATCACAGGTATTAACCATTCCTCAAAACAAAGTTTCTTTCTAATATTGCAGTGACAGTTACAGCTAACTACCTCCTTTCACTGCCCTGCAGGAGCTGTTCCTTCCAGTAGAACCTCTGCATCAAAGCTCTGTCAATCTCCACAAACAATTATGCTGGAGATGAATCAGATTTTTAACAAGTTAGCCACAGAAACAGTGCTAAAGCAGTCAAAAGCAACTAACAGTATAGAAATCCACCCTCCCTTTCGCTTTTTTTTTTTTTTCTTCCTGTTAAACCCGTGTTGTCATATTTTTTCTTCTCCCTCTATAGAAACCTAAACAGCATTACTCTCTCCCTGGCAACTTCTTTTGCACTTCCTGGAGGTCTCTGATGATCAACAGTGATAATTCACCTCTACTGATGACCGCATCCCTATGAATGGTTAGAGAAGGAGGAAGTTATTCTCTACAGGTTCACTTCCACTTCTGGTCTGTTCCCTCACTGTCACACCCTTCATAGTGCCCTGCTGAGGCAGAAGTACCACAAGTGGTCAGTTTGTGCTAAAGAGCTCCCGAAACTGGCTAGACTGGCTTCTGGATAAACAGAAACAAAGGGAGCGCCACAAGGTGTCCTAGGAATCTACCTACAATCAAAGAGCCCACAGTTAGCCTCCAACGCAGCTGGGCCCAGAACTGTTGTAAAATTAAACTGTTCCCTTTTGTTCCAAGGTTCCAGCAAAAATAGTTACTGGTTTTGTTCCAGTTTGTAGAACATCATGTATGTAAACACAGAGAGTGACCTTAGCAGCATGGGACAGAGCAAGAGATTTCCCTTCCCCCCGAGTAATGCCTGGGGTAAAGCAATTGTCAGTTTACTGCCCTTTAAGTGTCTCTGGAACAAGAACAAGACCAGTACAAAAGCACATACCTTATAAAGAGGCCTAAGTCATAAAGCTAGGTGACCAGCGTGCCTTGTCATGTTTAAGAAGGGTGTCCAGTTTCAAACTCTAACACAGTTGCCTTGCCTTTGTTTCCTATCCATTTTGGAAAGCAGTCTTAACAGGAGGGGCACTTCCTCCAGTGGCTCTCTTCCAGGAAAGGTACCAAGAGGAGCAGAAAATAAAGCCACAGAGAGGATAATTTTTACCACTAGGACCCATTACTGTGCCAATTTCCCAACTTCTCTTTTTATTTCTTTGTATTTTACTTATATTTGTACTGTGCTGTCTCTAGCCAGTTCAGTCATCTATCAAGAGAGCAGACAGGAGTTTTCAAGGGGATTTGTTTGGGGGAATTTTAAAGAAGCCTACCATATGCACCAACTAGAAACACATCTGTTACTTCTCCAAGCAGTTATGACTGCTTCACATCTAACTACAGAGCAGCTCATAATCGGTTTAGACTTGGATGAAATATTTTCATCCAAGGTTTTCAACCTGGTTTCATCCAAGGTTTTCAGCCTTCATCAAAGGTTTTCAACCTGGAGGAGGCTCAGGGGTGACCTTATTGCTCTCTATAGGTACCTTAAAGGAAACTGGAGTGAGGTGGGGGTTGGTCTGTTCTCCCACATGCCTGGTGACAGGATAAGGGGGAATGGGCTCAAGTTGCACCAGGGGAGGTTTAGGTTGGATGTTAGGAAGAACTTCTCTACCAAAAGGGTTGTTAGGTATTGGAATGGGCTGCCCAGGGAAGTGGTGGAGTCACCATCCCTGGAGGTCTTTAGAAGACGTTTAGATGTAGAGCTCAGTGATATGGTTTAGTGGAGGACTGGTTAGTGTTAGGTTAGAAGTTGGACTCCGTGATCTTGGAGGTCTCTTCCAACCTAGACGATTCTGTGATTTTATTTCACCTTAATGGACTTTCAGTGTCCCAGCCAAAAGGTATCGAAAGAAAAAGGAGGTAATTTATGAGGTTTTATTTCTTTTGTTGCAGATCATTGACAACTAATGTTTTACATTCTGATCTGACTGCCTTAGAGAAATACACAAATCCATTTTTACTTTTATTGAATTTTTAAAATGTAGTAGAGAAAATGCATGAGTTGTACAACAGAATGCAGTAATTTGTGGAAGGAAGTTGCCCAACAGGTATAATTTATAGTCATTCATCTATGAATTACTAAGCAGATCTTAATGTTCTGATGCAGTTTGTTTATTTGCGGTGTTTTCAATAGTTTCAGGATGTAGAAAAACCTTTCCAGGAATCACTACAGAGGTTCCAGTTAAAGGGCCCAGATTCCTGTTACATGACTCAATGACGCACCAAAAAGGCAACAGAATCCAGCGGTATGTCGATGGAATAAACGCTCGTTCCGCTGGTGCCACCTAGCTGCTGAGCAGCAGTGGTGCCCATTTCACGTGCTTTTTCTGCAGCTTCTGAAATGCTTTTTGTAAGGCTGCAGCAATACAGAAGACTTCAAGCATCGTTGAGACCACCCCACTTTACCCCTCACTAAACAGACTCAGAACTCCAGACCCCTGCCTGAAATTGGTTACTACTAAAATTAAATTCCAACATGCATTTTAATTAAGAGGCCACAAAGCTTTTAAGTTACCCAAGTTAAATTACCCAAGCTTTGCCCATTTCAAGTTAACCTCAGAACTCTGTTCCCATAAATTAATGCAACTGTCTCAGTCAATTTACCCTTAATCAATATAAGCTGCACGGGTATAAAGAGTGAATCTAGCCTGGTTTTGAGTAGCTGATTTACAAATGTATAGCACGTTTCTTCCAACTAATTTAATGAAAATGGGAAAGCATCCCAAAATAGCTTGTTTTCAACTGCACAAAATTAACTTAGTATTAGATTTTCCTAGCCTGTTTATGCTTCCTTATATGTGGACTATGCACAAACTTTTTCCACATCAAAATACAAGGCAATACCACATGAAACTTGTCAATTTGAAATCTCTTAAAACTTAACATGCTGGTCAAAGCTTTCAGAATACAGCTGAGAATTTCTGAAGTCTGAATACTGTAATCCTTCAAGCAATGCTTGGAACTTTCAGAGAACTTGACACTAAATAACACATCCTTTTAGGAATACAAATACAACTGTACTCCTAAACCCTATACATCCAAACCCAATTCTCATACAAGTAAACCAGTTTTTTTCTTTCAGTTTGCCATGCAAGAAGGCTTTCAGTGATACACAATATGTAGATCAACAAGACAACTGAGCAGTACAAAAAGAGATCTGAGGAATCAGAGCCTGAATTCATCTTATTAGCTAAAAGAAGTCCCTTCAACATGTTTATTTCTCTGCAAGAGAATAAAGACCATAGCAAGCAGTATTCTGATACACCCACATGCACCAGTCTCAGCTATACACAATCATTTCAGATCTAACATACAACTAACTCTGTTTTCTTTTCCAATTTTCTTTTTTAAGGCAAGAGTGAAGGTTTGACAATCATTGATTCTGACCAAGAAATCAAAAAAGCTTTCCTAAAACAGAAGATGCCTAAGGTTTTCATATACCTGCAATTAAGCTATCAGAACAATTTTTGTAGGCTTTGTGCAACCTGGGGACATTGCTGAAGGTGACACATGCCCAGTATCAATGTTTGTTCATCTTGTGACTGAAGCAGTTCAAATTTTATCTGCTATACAGAGATATATTAACAGAAAAATATGAGACAATACACAAAACTCAATCTTTCTATCATCCGCTACAAATTCTAGCTCTGCAACTTCCTAGAACATTCCACCCTGAACAAGGAAGTTGAAATTTTACATTACGGCCAAGTGCCACTATTCTCTCAGCAGAAGACTAACTAAAACCTAAAGATGCAGTACTTTTTACGATATTAAGAAGGATGCAGAAATATCTCACAGAAGCAGTCTGGTAATTTCAAGAAGTCCAAATCCTGGCAACCTTTTCAAGTACTCAAACTGATCTGGAGAATAACGTTCAGTATGTGCATGAAGGAAACCCTGTAAGAAACTAGTTCAGCTTCATAACAGAAGATAAAAGATAACTATTTAGTACCTCAGTGCTTACCAGAACAAAAGGTTTCAAAATATTTTAAAATAACTGAAAGAAACATTCTAGGCACATGATTAGCAGAAACGTTTAACATCTTAGAATTAGAACACTATGTACATTCGGAATATCACTTAAACATTTGCTTTCACAGAAAATTGTGTATTAGCCTTTCAGCAATTCTCAGAGGAAACCACATTCATTTTGATCCTTTTACTAGTAAATCAGGTAAACAAGAGCATCAATAGGTAAACCACCCACCACTTCAGGAAAAAAAAATCCCTTTTTCAGTTGTTCATGACTTTTTTTTTTTTTAAATACACTTCCAGATTAGATAGTTTTACAGTGCTTGTTCCCTGTCTATTACTTAGAGCCTTCAGTATTCAGAGTTTAATGGCTTTACTGCAAACAGTGGGAAGAGCCTGTACCAGCAGTTCTCCAGTGGAATCACAGCACAGACTAATAGAAGCAGCTTCTAAAAGGCAGCAAGATCGAAGAGGTGAGACTAGAGTAGACACAGCTCACTGGGCACCAAGATCCACCTAACCAAGAAGCTAGATCAGAACTTGGGTCAATAGTCCTTGTCACCTAGCAAGTAATGGAAAAATTTTGTGGTATGTAAAAAAAAAAAAAAAAAAAAAAAGGCATTAAGCCTTCTGTAATTGCAAGTGCACTGCACAAATGTCACAACTATCCAGTGCCAAACCAGACTTCTCTCTGGTGACCTCACGGTTGCCCTCTGGTGGCCACAGCCTGCCCTGAGCACTCAGCACCACACCCAGCAGCTCAGCAGGGCTTTTGTGTTTAAAACTGAGAGCTTCAGAAGTGAGAAGCAAGTGAAAAACAGAAGTGGCTTTACCAACTGTGTTAGTCTAGCTTTCTTGTACTGAACGATCTGAATGCAAGACTTCATTTATTTGATCCTTTGTCACCAGAGACACTGAAAGATGCACTCTCTCACATCAAAGATGCAGATTATTAATGTCTTTAGGCCCCACCTTGCCTAATGAGAACTGAAGATCAGAAGTCACCTGCTGAATGCAGGACCCAATTATTTTAATACATTATTCACTACTCCATTCTGAATCAAGTTCCTTGTTTTAGAAGATGATTAAAAGGAAAAACAAGCCATATTAAATTTATCATTTATTCTGCCCAACAGTTTCTTAATTAAACCAGTGGAAAGAAAACCCTTTTAGTTTGAAGATCCTTTCTTCCTACTTACCTAGCAAATTCAGCCAGCTGTTTGGGGTCTGAGAGGTCAATGCCAGGTATTCCACCAGGAGGAAGTTTCTTTCCTGTCATGTACTCTGAGTAATCTGGGGGAGAATTCTCTCCAATGATCTGCTCTTCCACCACCGTTTCATGGTCAATATCTTTCTTATCATCTGAAATACACAGAATACCCAATTCATTACATACAAAGATCAAAACACAACACAAATTATCAGGCTCATCTCAATCTAAGTTCACTATAGCTGTACACAAAAAAACAAATTGCATTCCCAGATTTCTACACTAATTGTTTAAAAACAAGAAGACATCCCCACAGTTATAACACGAGCACAGAAAGAACACAGTAGGTGGGAACAAAAGCCTAAACTGCATATCTACTTAAACACAGACAAGTAAGGAAATAAGTAGAACCATCCTATGAGAACGATGGCTGCATTTTAAAGATAACGCACTTTTCCTGAAACAATGCATAAACATTTAATTCTCTTAACCTCTTTAAGAGTAATCTCCACTATAGCCACTTTGGATCTCAACAGCAACCAGTAACCAAACAAACCTATCTGAGAAGTGACAGGTACTTACCTTAAGAAATTACGGCTACTGATCTTTAGCTTCGGAGTCTTCAGAGTCCCTTGACCCTCAACAGAAATGTCACAGAGGGACAAGAAACTTTAAAAATAACTGCTAATGGACTTCAGCACCTGCCCATAAAATTGAAGTTTTTCAACACTTGCCCACAGATCCGCGGGAAAGCAAAAAGCTAAGCAGCGTGTCTCCCTCCCCAGGGGGCTTCCTCTTCTGTGGCACTGGGCAGCCTAAGCGATTTCCCACTCTGCTGTGTAAACAGCAGATAGGGATCGCTCAGACCTTTGATCTGCAAGCCGGTTAGAGACGGCTACTTCAGCTGCTCTACAGCTCCTCCTGCGGATTTCTGCTTAAGGACGGCGGGGAAATGAGGTTGAAGACCTGCTGTTACTGTCAACTCATATTCCAGCACAGAACGTGTCACAACGTTTTCTCTCTCCCCTTTTGCTATTTTACAGCAGAAAGCAGAGAATGGAAACATCCACCACCTATCTCCTCACTGCCCAACTCACACCAGCTGAGGGAAGGACACAGCACCAATCCTGTTTTCCACCCTCACCTGAAAAACCATCTTCCCAAAATACACCTAGAACAGATGTATGTACAGCTCTAACTCTTCAGCTAACTGCTAATAAACTTGTCACTGCACTATTTCTCCCACCCTATATATGGGAAGATCCTGCAAATCACATTATACAGAAAGACTCTAAGTCCAAGTATTTGCAAAATATCACTGTGTATTTTTTTGTAAAGTAACAGTATTAGGATAGAAACAGTATTTCCCCAATTTGGAAAAAAAAAATAGGAAAACATAAGGCAAAGAACAAATGAGGCAGTATTTCCCTTTTCTTTTTTTTCCCCCCATAAACACAAATACAGATAATAGTATTTGTTATGCAGTAGCTCTGGTTAGGGAAAAGAAGACAAGACTAAGCAAATAAAAGAACTATACTAAGGACAAATCTCTATGCAATTTGTAATGCCTGCTTTTACTCTTGGCCACTAAGCTATTTCTAGAAATGTTACTGCTAGTTTGGGGTTTAACCTGATCTACCAGATCAAATGGCAGTTCGTGTATACCTTCCATGGCCAAAGAGGAAAACAGACTTCAACACTGCAAAGGCAGCAGTGTTAATAAGCTAATAATAATATCTGCGGTATTAAACTTCAACATGGACAATTTGGACACTTTCCTTCACTTTAATCTAGCTTTCCATTCATTGCATTACTTTTCAGCCTTTATCAATGCTTCACAGAAAGCAACTGAATTTACCTTAAGCAAGTATTACAGGGCAAGTTTTACTGCACCTGCAGGAGTTACAAAGTCAATTCAATAAACCTCTAATTCAGCAACGCTTTGTTCTTCCCAACTGTCAGAAGGCTGAGAAGAGGTATTTCGTAATGCCTACACAGGCAGAAAAGGCACCACGAAGCTCAGAAGAACAGAACACCGGAAAGCTAAACGCAGAGCCTCCTCCATGCTGCAGACCAGAATGAGATCAGCTGCCTTCAATTTGGCCATTTCAGCAGCTCCCCAGAACTTCCCAGAGCTTCCAGTTTGACTGTCTGATGACATGTATAACAGAAGTGAGCTTTCATTTCCTGCCTCAGCTCGGATGCATGAGTCAACTGGGAAATTTTGTATGCATTCCTTAAGATTTTCTCTTTCCCTAACGTAAAGGCCCACAACTCAACTGTGCCTTCTTGATATTTTGAGAGTCAGACTGAAAGTCAGCCAGCTTTCAGTGCCCTTCCTTCCCGACAGCCCACCAACAGAAATCAATCCCACAGCAGTGTTTTAGCTAGGCTGCTGGAGTAAAACATGAAAAATCAGTACATGCTATTACCTTGATAGAGAAGAAAATAAGCAGAAGTATCACTTAACACGTTCTTGACAGTTATGTGAAAATAAAAAGCACTCCGGTCTTCCTATACAAAAACAACACCTAACATGCATCTCTAGAGCAGGAAAATACCTGCAGCTTAAAAAAATAACTTACAACAGCCTAAAACAACAGCATACAAAACATTTACCCCAGGCTAAGGGCCTTCAAGATAACTTAGGGTATGAACCAGATCTAACTCAGTTATGGAAAGCAGCAGCAGACTTGAGCAGCTCCTTAGCATCACAACACCTTAGTTACAGGCCATCCCACGATACCATCAGCTCATTGGAATAAACAAACAAACCCACACGCTGGAAGAAGTCAGGAAGATCTTTACCAACATCTTCCAGGCAGGACTTTATCGCAGGTTTAAAATTGTGATGCCCAACCAACCCAGACTAGGCAGCTCAAGGTTTAGAGGCTAAAGTCCAAGCAAACTTTCACTCCGGCCGACAAGTTAACCATCACTCTCATTGCAAACAGGACAAGTTGTCTGCTTGATGCCTTCTGCATGGCACAAACTACATCCAAATTACTTCTCCCTTCTCCTCTCACAAAGCATCAGAAATTCATACATGCTGCATCCAAAGCAAAGCAAAATGCAGCTACCCTCAAGTTCTAGTGACACCTCTGGACAAGTACAGTCCAAAGGAGGCACAGGGCAAGCTAAATACTGACAGAGCCATTGAGCCAGTCAGCAAAAACAAAATTAACTGCTATATACTACCTGACCTGCTTTGTTTTGTCCCTTAAACCCAATTTAGAGGGGCTTTAAGCATTCTGCTTAAGTGTATTTAGCGTTCCTCTACATCCATTGCAGCTTTCTGTAAGGAACTTGCAACATGATTTCAGTCCCACCTTCTCAAATACACCGCACAGATGAAGGTACGTCAATTAGTGAACTACTTGATCCTTGATTTCTGCAAAAACATGCGATGCCAGTCACTAATACCTACATCCAATATTCACATACCTTTTGATGTTATATAATATTGGTTCCTTAGAGATACAACAGATACTCTCCACACCCATCATCTTCTTCTGCGCAGCTACGGAAGACAGACACCCTGAACTGGTTTGTTCTATGCATCTGTCTAGGACATGCACAAATAGATCTTCATGTTCACGTCCTTCCACCTGCATTTTTCACTCCCTATTACAAGCAATACATATTTTGCACATTTTTGCATTCAAAGTATGTCAAAGGAATATTTTTATACACAGACCAATGGAAGCCCAGCACTTTAGCCAGCTGGGTTTTGTGACAGTCACTTAAAACATACTTGGATTGGTGAAATGACCAGAAGTTTTAAGAGTACCAAGCTCAGGTACCAATTCAGGTGGGAGGAAGTCAGTCTACCAGGATAAAACCACTAACTGCAGATTGTGTGCAACACAATGACAAAGCACGATGGAATCTGTATCCCAAGACCTCTGTTGACTATCTTTTGCTCTTACCACCAAACTTCCTCTATCTTTACACAGAAAATCCATCCACCTCAGGACCTCGTTATTTCATGTGCTTCCAGAACAGCAGCTAGCTCCAGCTGCCAGCTCTCGATCTCCCAACTCTTTCAACCCAAGAAGTCCTATCACTGTTTCTGCCTCAGTTACTCTGGTTTTAACCTTGGAACTTCATCTCAAGATCCCCAGTTTTCTGAGCTATCCTCCTCCCTCACTACATGGCAGGGAGAACACATTATTCAGTCACATTTCCCCTGTGGTACATACAGAGTACAAATGGGAATTAAGAAGGTACGCTTTCTAGTAAAGCGATGAGACTTAACCCTAGAGCTTTCTCCCCGAGGTACCAAGTTAACAGCCACTCTTCTTACTAAAAGGATGAAAAACAGTTAAGCTCAGATTTTCTTTTCATGATCACACAGCTACACCCATTTGTTTTAGGAACAGCTGAAATGCAATTACATGATAAAGGATGCATTCAGCGACGGCGCAGCACCAAGGCACTGTGGTAACAGCTTGGTTATTGCTACCACATCACAATCTCCTCAGGCAAAATACTTCATTGGTCACGTTTGGAAGCAGAGAACCGTAATTAGCTCATTAAATAATACAGTAATTTAGCAGACGCTTCTGAAAGTTAAATTCCATTTTGCACAGTATGTCATTTCTTAACCTAACTGGCTACTCAGTTACTTTCCCTCCGCAGTGCCTTGCACGCAGATGGAGAACAGGTTCTTCTTTCCCCACGTCACCCATCTCATATTTCACACCGCTGAAGGAGACATGAACTGACAAAAACACTGCATATATCAATAGTCATCATCTGACTGTAACGCTGGTGAGACACTGCGCTGAAGCACTCTGACCTGAATCATCAGCACCTCGCAGGGAGAGGTCTAGGAGTAAGCCTGAGGATCCTCGTTTTGACAATGGGCTAGGAGGCAACTTCATCCATACAGTTAAAGTGATGAATCACGTTCAATGTATTTCACTTCCAAAGCTGAAAAGATGTTTAAAACAGATGCAGGAAAATATCTATGATATGTACTTGTCCTCTAAGGTTCACTGGCAAAACTGTTAGGGCAGACTCAGCGCCTATGGATACCAACAGCCTGTATTGCTGTCGGTCAGAATCAGAAATAGATTTCCATCTTAACATTTTAAAGGAGCCACACACTTTCTGCCTCCATTATGATTTTTTTTTCTCATATAAGAAGCCCATTACCCATTTGTCATTGCTAAGAATTTTGGCTATCCTTGATACTGGCCCAAGACTGAACTAAATGACCCTCTCTCTTATAATACTAAAGACAACTGCTCAGATAGCTGATGATTCTTTTTCTCACCCCTGTAATCTGATCAAGTCAAATGGAACCCCTTCTACTTTAAGGAATTAAAGGTTTCTTTTTCTCTCCCAAAGAGGCTTTGAAGAACCTTCTGGAAACCCAACATGACGTCCCTGCATTTCCAAATATGGGCCCTCTGCACAGGCTTTCTGGATCATCACAAACCATTTTCAAACTATACACGTATGTATATTTGTCTTTCCCATCTAGAAACAGGATACTTCAGCAGTGTAACATCTATGGGCAATGCTGAGGTTGGTTGTGCTACTTCAGCCCTAAGCTTGCAGACCAGCTACACAAACAATTTGTGCCAGCACAACCTATTTCAGATTCAGCAGCTTGACAATCAGTATCTAATATGATTTTTTCCCCCCAAATCAAGCCCAAGTTGTTCAAGATTGCAGCATTTGGTGAAGCCAGAATTTCAGCACCACCGTCCAATGTAACATGAGAAAGCAATTTCTATTAATCCTTTCCTCCCCCCATTGCTGGGTACTATCACGTAGTTGTAGCTTTTTTTTGGTGCCTATTTTCCACAATCGAAGAAAGACAAATGATTCCATTCTGAAGATCTTGAAAACGAACATGAACTAGAACAAAGCCTTTCTTAAACTAACCACTTTAATTAAAGTAATCACAGGTCACAAGTTTGATATCACCACAGATACCAAGGTGATAAGAGAAGTTATGGTGAGTCCAAACCGTTGCCAACAACAGTAGAGCAACTCCAAAGTAACCACATTAACCAGACCAGGATCGAGCAGTCCACTCTAATCACATCAGTGGATATTTCACATGCTATTCCTACACCTTTCAAGAGGTGTTATGAGGTATGTTAAATGCTTCGGGACAAAGATTTATGACTGGCTACATTTGGTACAGCTAATGTAGCAGCACTAGAAAACAGTAACGAGTAATTAATCCACATTGTCTTTGCACACTGCGGTGAGCAAAGCACCCTTGTTCCCAGTTCAAATACCCAAGAACAGCAATATAGGACTCATTGTTTTAGCTCGATGCATGGTCTTGTTTACTGGTCATCTTTCGATAAACTTTTTGTTAAATATCTCAAACAGTCCATTAGATCAGTGTGTAAGCAAGTCTTTAATTAAGTCGAAAAACAGAGGCAAAACAACTATCTTTGTTCAAAATAAAGCATGCCTGATTCTGCAGGGAAACTTTAGTACAACTATCCTTTTGTAAGCAGGTAGTTTATTCAGGGATTTTTTTTCCTTCCATTTCTGCCTCTTTTGGATTTTTTCTGGCATTCACCACCCCCCCAAGTTTGAGAAAACACATAATGAAGCACCAAAAGTTAAGTGTTTGACCACAAACCACTCCAGACCACTTTTAAAACATTCAGTAAACTCTCTAAGAGGTATAAAAGCCTACCCGACAAGCTCAGTAAACTTCACTCTTAGCTGAAGAGGTTAAACCAAAGGCTGTTTCAAGCTCAGGGTGGGAGGGTGCACAGTATAGGGGGAGGAGGCTCATGCGCATGCGTGCAGGGAAGGAAAGTCAAACTTGAATATTTTTTTCTTTGTTAAGTATATTGTGATTCTGCTTTTGGGGAGTTTGTGGGCTTTTTTGCCTCTTGAATTCAAGTTAGCAGAGGTATTCTGTATCTTTCTGCAGCATGAATATAACCGAACTAAATGTACCAATGCAATTCAATCCCCAGTGCATTACAAGTGGAGATCGTTCTGGCTGAGCTTGCGTGGTCATGATCACAAAGAAGAAAACCACTGCAATCAATAGGGCTATCCTGATGTAAGAGTTGTGTAAGCTGGAATAGAATCAGATGCATTGATTACACACACGCTTCGTTTCAGTCAAGCAATAATCAGCACGCAGCTCTACGGAAGCATCCTATCAGGCACTCTGAATCTGAGTACAAGCGAGGCCCTATATCCTGCCAGCTCACGAGCCACACATTGACTTGCTTTCAGCTACCTTAGGTACTTTCCACAAACCAGAAGACTATGTATTTTATTCTCTTTTGTCTTTCTTGCACAGTCAGTTTTAAGAAGAGACAGCATGCGAATTTAATTCAGGTCACGTCCATCGATACACAGAAGCATATAGAACCCCATTCTACTGAACAGCAATTCAGGAAACTCCGAACTGAAAGTTCTCTGTTCATCCAAAAGCAGGGAACTCTGATCAGGCTCATTAGCTAACCAACTAAGTGTGTATCAGCGGTGTCACACGCTCTGGCAAACTTGCTAAATAATCGCCTATATTAAAGAAAGGGAAAATCAGAATCGCTGTTCTCTGTGTCTTTTCAGACAAAAGAATCCAGTTGTTCAATATACTCTTCCTTCAGCACTCCCCTTACTAATAAAGCTACTGGTCACTCACAAGCATCACATTCTGCCAACATTTTTTTTTTTTTTTTTTTAACTACTTCGGAAGTTTAACCAATATCTGATTCCCTGCTACAAATTATAAAGCGCACAAGAACTATGATAGGCAAAACCGAGTACCAGCCTATTAGCCATACTAATTTAAGTAGTTCATGAAGTGACCGCTTTTTGCCCTTATGTAACTTTAGCCCAGAACTTTGCCTACAGAGCCTTAGCTTCCAGTGACACAATTCTTTGTGAAAACACAAAACAAAGCAAGAAAACCAGCCACAGCGTACCGCTGACAAAAGAAATACATCCTTCCCTTTATATATTTTGAAGCGAGGGGTCAGGAAACCGTTGGCGGCTTAACTGGGAAGCGCATGTCAGGTTCATCCCGAGCCCTGCAGATAACACCGGGCATCTTCACCTGACTTCCCTGCCTCCCTGAGACACTCCCACGGAAAGCGACTGGGAAACGCGCGCTCCCACACCGAAAACACACGCTTTCACCCCAAAAACACACGCTGCCAGCCCGCTCGGACCCCGCCGCCCCCACCACCCCCCTCCCGGCCATCCCGGCTCCCCTCAGGCGGCAGCGGGGGGGCCGCCCCTCGCCTAACGGGCGCGATCGGCACCCAGGAGGAGCGAGAGGAGCGGCGGCCGGGACCGGGAGCCGAGGAGGAGAAGGAAGGAGGAGGGGGGGGGGGGGAGAAGCGGCGGGGCGGGGACGGGCAGAGAGGGGGGGTTGAAGCGCGGCGCGGCTGGGCTCGCCCCGCACCGAGCGCCCGCCCGCACACCCCGCCTCCCCCTGCTGCAGAAACTACGCCATTGCGGCCTAGTCCTGGAGCCAGCGGCGCGCCGCCGCCGCCCGCCCTCCTCCTCCCTCCCTCCTCCCTCCCGCACCCCCTCAGCCGCCGCCATCTTGGCGGCCGCCGCCATCTTTCCTTCCCCCCGCCGCGGAGCCGGGCAGGAGCAGCGGCGGCGGCAGCGCAGCCCCCGCCATCTTTTCGGGGAGCCGCCATACTTGCCCTGGCGAGGAACATGGCGGCGCCCATCGCACACACCAAAACATGGCCTCCCTTCAAAACAACGCCGGCCGCCGGCGGCCGGGCGGCCCGAGGGGCTCGGGGAGGGCGGCGGGGGGGCGCGCACTTACCCGAGGCCCACATGGTGACCGAGAACTCCCCCTCCAGGGTCTTGATCTGCACCTGCTTCTGCTCCCATTTCCTGCCGCCGCCGCCCTCGGCCCCGCCGCCGCCTCCCCCGCTCAGGTAACTCTTCTTGCTGCTCTTCTTGCCGCTGCCGCCCTTCTTCACGCGGCCCCCGCCGCCGGCCGACGAGGAGCCGCCGCCGCCGCTCTTGCTGCCGGCGGCGGCCACGGTGACCAGGGTCTGCTCGATGTACTCGTCCTCGCCGGCGGGGGCCGGCACGGGGATGAGGATCTGGTCCTCGAAGCCGTCGTCGGCGCGCAGTCCGTCCGAGTCGTCCCCGCCGACCACCTCCTCGCGGGTCTGCACCAGGATCACCTCCTGGTGGTGGTGGTGGAGGTGCAGCTGGCCCCCGCCGCCGCCCGCCGCGCCGCCGCCCGCCCCGCTCGGGTCGCCGTCGGAGACGAGCGGCTGCAGGGCGATCATGGGCTGGTGGTGGTGGTAGTGGTGCGGCGGGTGGTGCGGGCCGCAGTCCTCGCAGCACTCGTCCTCCTCCTCCTCCTCCTCGTCCTCCTCGCCGCCCACCACGGTGGTCTCGATGGTCTCCACCGGGATGGTCTCCACCTCGATCTCGTGCAGCTCCACGATCTCGGCCGGCATCTCCGAGCCGTCCGTGGCGATGTACAGGGTGTCTCCCGAGGCCATGGCGGGGGGGAAGGGAGAAGGGGGTGAGGGGGGGGGGGGAACGGGAAAGGGAGGAGGGGAGGGGAACGGCGCTCGCTCGCTCGCTCGGCGGCCGCCGCGAGGGGCTCGGCTCCGCTGCCCTCAGCCGCCGGCGGGGCTCGGGCGCCTCCCGCCTGCCTTCCTTCTCCTCGCCGCCTCCTCCCCCTTCCACACAAACACCAGCGCCTCGCAGCCAGCCGGAGGAGGGAGGGAGCAGGGAGGAGGGAGGGAGGGAGGCAGCCGCCAGATCCCGGCCCCGCGCCCTCGCGAGACTTCGCGCTGCCGCCGCCGAGACGGCCCCCGGCAGCCCGCCGGGAACCGCCCCCAGCGCCCAATCGCGCCGCCCGCCTCAACCGGGCAAGGCGGGGAGCCAATCGGGGCGCGCCTTCCCTCGGAGGCCCGCCTCCCTACGCCGCCGCCGGCCTATCGGGGGGCGCGGCGGCGGCCGGCCCCGCCTCCCTGCTCGCAGCAGCCAATCGGCACCGGGCGGCGTCACCTCTCCGCCCGCAGGCACCGCCCGGCCGTTTCGGCCCCTCCCAGCGCCGAGGCCCCGCCCCTCCCCCACTGCTCGGCGGGGGTTGGGGGGGGCGGGCCCGGCTCGCGCCCCGCCTCGCGCCGCGGGCGGCCGGCAGGTGGCGCGCGCGGAGCCCGACCGTTAACGGCCGCGGCGCGCGCAGGCGCGCGGGAAGCCCGCTGACAGGAAGGGCGGCCCGAGGGGGCCCCGCCGCTGCGCGCCTCCTCTCCGCCGTTATTTTATGTTTTGTACCCTTTTTTTTTTTTTTTTTTCCTTTTATTCTCCCAAAGGCGGAGCGCGGGCGCGCTTGGCCTGGGGGAGCTGACGGAATTGCTCCGCTCCAGTCGCACTCGGCTCCCCCCTCCTAACACCGGCCAGATCGGGCTTATTGTTGTAAAAGTCCCACAAGCGGCGGCTGTTCGCACTTCCTAAGGGATTAGCAGCTCGGCACGTGTAAATTTCTCCCCTTTGTAGGGCGATCTTAGCGACACGGTGAAAATAGTGCCTTTAGCTTTTTAAAATCAGTGCCGCAAGTGTTTTCTACCTCTCCCACCCTTCAGCATATACCGAAGGCTTTATTTTGCTGCAGCATTCACAAGTGGTTATTTTTCAGTGAACCGCTACACGGAAATGTTCCTCAGCTCAGTGGTTTGCCCGCTACACGCTTCCCTTCATCCTGAGCTGGGTGATTTGCCTAAGCAGCACACGGTTATTTTGCAGTGGCTGCGAGGATTAGCCATGCATTGTTTTTTCTCTTGAAGAGAGAAGAATACAGCATCAAAGAAAAATAAATACATGAAAGCTGCCCGTTGAAAAGGTGTTTTAAAAGAAAATCTTGCCCTGAGTAGCATCACCAGGTGAAAGAGGACAGGGAAGTCACACAGGATCTCCCTTGAGAATAGACCAGTCCATACACTCATCTGGAAACCTTTCCTTGGAAATAAAAGTTATTTTTAAGCATCCATAACAAATATGTTTATTATGATAATATATTCTTTCCAAGCTCTAGCTTTTTTTTTTTTTTTTTTCCCCCGAGTTCCTTCCTTAAAATCTGCTGAAGTAAGTTGTGGTGCACCATCAATCCGCAGACAGCTGTTTTTAACTTTTCCTGCATGCACCACCAGCATTGTTTTTTTCTTGGCTCTGCAGAAGTCCTGGGAATAAGTTCATGTCCAGCTGAAAGAACAAAACTGAATTTGTTTACTCTTGGCAAGCCAGCTTCTACCCCCTCCACCTTTCTTTCTTTTGGGTTAACTGGCTCAAGTGTCTGCCTTTCTTCAGCAGGTGGATGGGCAAGGAGAAGCCTTGGGAGATGGGTTTTCATCCCGAAGAGAAAATGTGTTTTGTGTCAAAGAGAAGACAGTTGCAAATCCAGCACAAAGCATATAGTAGCTCCATGCAGTCATCATCTAGATAAGAACAAAAGCTAGGTGATAATGAGATTTGACCTCTTTAATTTTGGTACACAGTCCTATAAAAATAGTGCCATCCACAAATACTTGAGCTGCTAGTAATACACTGCATTAAAAAAAGAAAGGAAGGGAGGAGTGAAAGGAAGATGAGGAGATACATACGAGGTCTCTGATTTCTGCTCAGCAAGAGATATCTTTCTCTTCTGAACCCCCCTCTGCTTTTACTGTCTGCATACACTTGGCATCTATCATTACAGAAGATTGTGTGTGCTGGGTCATTGTCGAGGTTTATCACAACAAATACTAAGCTCAATCTTTAAACAAGACAGTTGATCTTTTCAGTTTCACGTAATCACAAAAGAGCTGAGGCTGCAAAGGAGCTCTGGAGATTGTCCAAACCCCTGCTCGGAAGAGGAGTCACCTAGAGCAGGCTGTGTCCAGTTGGGCTTTGAATACCTCCAGGGATGGAGACCCACAACCTCTTCCCGTTTGCCCATCCTAATGGGAAAGAGATTATTTCATTGTGTTTAAGAAGATTTATTGTATTTCAAGTTGTGCTTGTAGCATTATGTCCTTTCACTGAGCCACAATGAGTGTGGTGCCTCCGCCTTCTTGCTTTTGATTTGTAATATTATGGTGCAAGCAAGAACAATCCTCTGCAACTCCTGGGGTGCTCAGTGTCTGGATTAGGCCTTAAGGTGTTTGTTACATGCAGACTAGCTGCAGGGAAGTCAGTGGTGCTGTTCCCAGCACAAGACACAGTATGCTTGAGGCATTGCAGCACCCTGGCTTGGAAGAGCTCTTGCAATCCATCTCTCAGAGATATTCAATATAGCATCAGCAGATGATGGTCAGCACTCAGCAGCATTAGCCACCCAATCAATATTGTGCTTTCTCCCCTCATGTGTTTTTGCTTTCTAGGGTGAACTACCCGTTCACAGCATCCAGAAATCATAGTTATACTAATCCATTGCGTGCAGAATTCTATTGCATGATGTTTATATAGAAAACTGACTCTCATGGAGTGGCATTTCATGCTACAGAACTAACTGTTCTGACACTTATCTCGGCTGCATCAAACCAAAACTAGGTAACTGCTTTCTTAAGAATCACTTGGTAAATACGCGAGTCTGTTACATTTTAAGAAAGGGAAGGACACTGAAAATAACTTACTTTTTTCACAAAGAAAAAAAGAATGAACAAAAAGATCAATACTGCTTTTCCCAGCTAGGTTTTTTCTTCTAGTCCTATTTTCCTCTGTCCCCATCCCTTCAGCTTACAAAAGAGCAAGAAAGGGGAAGAATTTTGACATGTGAAACTTGTGAAACAAAATGAGGTTTTCACAGCCATCACCTACAGCCTTTTCTCTTGCCCCTAGTGGGGTCAACACTACCTTTTCCCATTTTCTTCCATCCAGCCTTTCACATTCACTGATTTGGAGACTTCTGATAACCTTTTTTTTTTTCTTCCTCCTTTCTCATTCTCACACCAGCTATTTTGTATAGTGTTTGAAAGGAAAGATTAGCCCTCCCATTGTAAATCAACACTGACTGATAAACTGATAACACTTGCATATCCGGTTAAATATATGACATGTATAGCTTTTAAGATATTTTTGTTCTTGTGTAAAGAAGACCAGATTATAAAGCCACTTACTAGAAGAAAAGAAAATCGATAGCTGAAATACAGTGTTAAGCAATTAGCTCTTGTTAACACTTTTTAAAGAATTCTCTAAGACTAATGAATTAGTTCTGCTGATTCACTGTATTGGGTTTTCTTTGTTATCTTTATCTAAAATGTCTTATTCGTCAATAAAAAGAGGAGAGGTCTTAGGAAAAAAATAAAAAAGAACAACTCAGGAAGAAATCTGAACTAGGATTTACAATACCATTAAGGTAATCCACAAAGGAAGATGCTAATTAGCTGTGCCACTCTTTTCCTGCAGTCCTTCTTCTGGCTATCTGGAGCTCTGCAGGAAATGTGTTTTTTACTTTACCTTCATAGTCTTTCATGATTTAGCCTCATCATCTCCATCTGATCTAATGCAGCTATCGCCCTTACAGCCCACTAGCTTCTGCTGCAAATGTCTTTGTCCTCTCTCTCAGATGGCTAATTAAACATGAGGGAAATCCCTGAGCCCAGCTTGTATATGGACTCCTACAAAATGCATTTCAGGGTTCACCATGACTGTAAGGTTCTGCTTGCTCACCATGACTAGGGACAAGTCATGAACTCTGTGTACACTTCTTTCCTCTGTTTCTTTTCCTCTCCTTTTAATAATTACTGTTTTCTTTTCTGTACCACATCCTACTTCAGATCCCCCTTTAAAAACAAACCAACCAGCTAGCAAGGCCATGCCAATTAATTTGCTTAGATTTATAGCTCTGTCCCTCCATTTGTCATCTGTGTCTTTGAGACTGAGCAAAGTAAGGGGAGGATTTTCTCTCCTTTGTTGTCTTGCAGAGGGAAGGAGGCAGTATTTGCACTGCTACCATTACACAATAATTTCTAAGTTAGGGTCACTAATCACCCCAGTTTCATTAAGCAGGTGTTTTAAGGACAAGGTCACGTAAGTTGTTCTTACTGTATGAAAGGATACATGAATCAGTGGGCTTGATCCTTGTTCCAGAAACGTTTAACCCTTGAATTGTGGACATAAAATACAAATAAATATTATTGAACTGTGAAGCTGGCTGTCAAATATGAATGCTTTCTCCTGTATTCCTGGTTGACTTCACAGCTTGGGGTATGAAACTACACTTCCCAAATCACCAGGCTTTACAGAGCAGTCCTGTTAGATCTACCAGCATACAGTGTTTGTGGACACCTGGATGGACGGTGTCTTGCAAATCACAGATAATACAAGAATGGGAAACCTCTGGCAAATAATGCATATTATTTGAGCCAGCATGATATGATTTCACAGTTACCAGCACAGGCAGAATAAGTGAATGTATGTCCTAACCTATACCATAGGACCAGGGAGCAAATCTGCATCTCCTGCTCATGCCTATTTTACAAAGAGCAGCACCTCCCAGCCCTATTGTGTGTACGTATTTGCTTGGTTTACACACTCCAGACCTGATGCTGAAAAGTGCTGAGCTCTCAGCTTCCTTTAAGGGCACCAGATATTGATAGATGGCTGGAACACTACGAAAGAAATAGGCCTACAGTTAATATTATGTTGTAAAAGAAAAATAATCCCAGATTGAAATGAATAAAGCTAATTCATTAAAGATAAATAAAACAAATAAATTGCTGCAGTCTCAATGGAAGCCTGAGGGCAGCTATTTTTTCTTAAACAAACTTAGCTGAGTTTCTACAAGGCAATATATATTGCAACTCTGGCAGCTTGTTAAAATATGAGTATAAAAACTCCTTCAGCATAAGCAAAGCTGATCAGTACTTTTTTTTTTTTTTTAGAGCATTTATTTTAGAAGGATTTGTAACTCAAACTGATTGGAGATTGGAGAGTTTGTCATTTTACTTTGTTTTTTTACAGTCAAATCACAGTCCGTTGCAGAAGGGTCTTTATATATATATTTGTTGCTACAATATAAATACTGAGTCAAAATGTTTTTCCAAAGCAAAAATGGAGACTGCCTGATGTGATTCTGTGATAATCTGTGCAATTTAGCAGTTTGTTATCGAAAGCGTTCTCCACCTGTTCCCTGCAGAGGGAATACATCCTACATGCACACACGTGCACACGCATACACACCCCTATCCATCACACCCGACTATCCACCTTCAAGTGGCCTTTTTTCCTCTTCTCAAAGCCCAGCCTCTGCCTTCAAGGGGCTGGACAAAGCACTCCTCTGAAGTGTCACTCCTGTTGTCAGAAGTGTGCTTGGCAGCACTGAAATAAACCAGGCTCTGAGTGTATCAGCGGAAACCTGAGTGTCTTTGAGCCAGCAGGTCTGTTAGGGTCACTTGTTCCTCGGAAGCGCTGCCGTACCGATCATGTACAGCAGTGTAGGGTTTTATGGAAGAGATCCATCAATGCTTAAAGGGGGGAGAGAGAAATCACAGGTTATCTTGGTAAACCTCACAGGAGCTACATTTTCTCATAAACCCGACGCTATTTGTCAAGAGGGAATGCCTCAGGTTCTCTGCAGGTGTTGCTACTTCTTGCAGGTAACATTTTTGCTGTGGAAGCGAAGTCTGGTCAGAGCGCTCCGTTCTGCTGTTTGTACTGGGGTGCTACCGAAAGTGGTGCTGAAATCCCGAGGCTGCAGGGAGGGTTGCTTCAGCTGCTTACGGATTTCGTACTTAGGGTGTGCAAGAGCAGACGCATCCCTCGCCAGAAAAGCGATTGCAAATCCTCTGCACAACATGGAACATGGTGTGCAGCAAACACGGCTGTGGTGCCTCTAGTCACAGCGGGCCTGCATTCGCCCTGCTCCTAGTTGGTGACCAACTTCGAACCGTGTTAAAAATCCCCAAATCCGCGTTTCTGAAGGAGCGAGGGCAGCTCCCAGCCCCGCTCTGTTTCTACCTCACAAGCTCCAGCGCTCGGAGGCGCCGCCAGGGGGAGCGCGGGGCTCGGGGCCGCCCGCCCGGCCGTGAGGTGCCGGGGGCGGCCCGGGGCGGGCTCGGCCGCAGCCCCCGGGCCGTGAGGCGGCGGCAGCCGGGACCCCACCGCTGACAGGGCGGCCGGCAGGGCCCCCTTCATGACCCTTAGGGTCAGCTCCGTATTAAACGATTCTGTGATGTGCTGGGCAGATTCAGCCACACCAGCCTCTGCCCAGTCCATCCGCCTCACAGCTCTGGCACAGAGTTCACCCCATGGCAAGAGAAAGCCAGAACGGGTCAGCACAGGGAAGAGGGGACGAGCAAAAAGCTGGGTTTATTGGCACATGGTTTCCCCTGAGCTAACCTCAGTGGGTGCGTGTGTCGATGACATGGTTCAGCTACAGACTGTGCCGTCTATAAAATCCTGACATTGTTCAATAAAGTACACCAGCTCACAGACCTCGTCACTGGGTTAGTGTGGTGCCCAATACAAAACTGTTTTTTAAGCAAGCGACTACATAGCTACATTTTCTTCAGGTAGTCAAAATAACTATTTAGAAAGGTCCAGTTAATACATACAGAGAAGAAACTAAACGTTTTATTATTATTATTATTATTATTATTGAAAAGTCTTCTGTGGGACATGGAGCTCTTTACTCAGAAAACACCTTATTTAGGATAAAATTGCCAAACTTCCTCATTTTACTTCCAGAGCATTAATAATAATAATAATAATAAATAAATAATAATGTTAGTGTCTAGAAACCAGAAAAAGAAGAGTTAAAGCCTGTACAGAGATGTGGAATTAAGATACCTCAGACATGAAGCCTGCTCTTCAAGCTGTCAATAGCCAGTGGGAAGCATGTGCAGGTGTTCCTGCTGTATTTACTGTGTCACCTGTTCTTTTAATACACGGAGGGAGGAAGTAGCTGGGTTGTGCGGCAGAAATATGTGTGTGCTGGGAAACCAGCTGGTGGAAAGGCACCTTTGGGTGGGGAGGCGTGAGTCTGACTGTGTGGATGAGAGGACCAGTATGTCTTGTTTCAGAGCTGCATCTTTCAGTTCGTGTCCTCAGTGGAGCAAAGGATTTTTGTCTTTTTACCCTGAAAACTGCTAGCAGTGATGCTGGAGGTGAGTATGACCTGTACTTAAAGCTATGTAAATGAGGTACGTGATGGTACCCTGTACAGAGCCAGCAATTGTGCTCCTCCTACTGAGGAGCACAATTAACACGTTTCCATGTTAAAAATTTCTCGCAGATAGATTTCTTGATTCTTAGAAGTCCTGAACAAGTATAGGAAATTGCCAGTGAAAGGAAGGCTACAGCCAGGAGAACCTGGCCATATGAAGCATGTTTGAATTGCCATAAAGTGCACTGAGTACATGGGTTTGTAGAACTCAGACACAGTTGTTATGATATTCTTTACAAGGGCTATTATTCCATTCTCAGGTGAGGTTAAAATCCACCCTCCTTTTCCTCCGTGAATGATTCTAACCCTGTTTGCACTTCACTAGGGTGCTGTAAAACAAAAGGTGCCAAATGGTCAGAACTGGATAATACCTCTGCCAATTCCAAACAATTCAGCCTTACTCTAAAGCTGGCATTTCTCGTTTGTCTGGCATCCACAATTACTCTTAAATTAGTATAATTTGTTCAGTTTATTATAGAAATATAAAGGGTGAAATTCTATCCTCAAAGAGAGATGCCAGCTCACTGGAGACGGGAGCTTTTTGTTCCTCTCATGTGGTAGGGCTGAGCCCGTAGCAATAAGCTACATGAAGGCAGTGCGGTTGCCTGCAAAGGGATGCTCACTTTCAATGCGTAACTTACCCTGCGCACCAGCCTATTGGATAAACTTTTGGGGATGAAGTCATGTTTGTTTTCTTGTCAACCACAGGGGCTGCCCCACTAATTTGCTTTTGTAGTCACCCTAAGAACTACTGAGCAGGAAGTGACAGACGAGTGTCATCACTGTCCTGTTGTCTTTGGCTTCTCCACCAATACTGTCAACAAGACAAAGGATTAGAGCCAATTAAAGGTTTAGGCTGAGATACTGATGCATCTGCTCGCTGAACAATTCCTTACTTACAGAAACGTGTAACAACCTTACTCAGATTAACAGTCCTAACAGGGCTGGACCCTGCAACCTTGTGTGTGACCACTGGCCTCACGTTGGAGCGACGGAGAACAGAGAGTTGTCCTTCAGAGAAGTGACCTGCAAAAGCGAACTGCTTAAACTCCTGCTCTGGGCAGAGCTGCTTTACACCATGCTCCTTCCACTCAACCTGCTTTGTTCAAGGGTTTAAATTTAGACCGCTTAAGAGGAAAAAACATTTAAAGAAAATCCCACAGGTTTCTAGCAGTTACGTGTCAGCATTTTGTTTTCATTTTTGTGGGTTTTAACCCATATCATTTCACACAAGCAGTCTTAAATGGTTAAATATGACTAAAGGACGAGATGATTGTGTTGCAAATATCAACAGGGAAAATTTTTCCTGAAAGATTTTTATGCTTTTTTCTGCCACTTGCAACTTCCAACTGTGCTAGGTATTTGTAAGGGTCAGAGACTAAGGAGTGAGTGAGAGAGATTAAAAAATGAGCAAGAACATCGGGAAATAAGATTGTCTTCTGAGCGTGGAGCTAATCTGAGTGGGATGTGGTCAGTGGAAGGAGCGATGCTAGGGACAGCGAGCACCGAGGACGGACAGTGGGTCAGGTATGGGCTTGCACAAGAGCGCAGCGGGAACAAGAGCAGCACTTTAATTTGAGGTTGTGCGTGGAGAAACATCACCTCTCCCTGTGAATCAGAGAGGCTAGAGAGGAGTTTTAGGCTTAGCAAATCCTTCGCCTGACTTCCTTACCGAGGAGCGCTGATTCCCGTATCAGACGCAGGAACTGGGCCGCAGACTCCCAGGAGCAAAGCACGACCCAGCCCAAGGCTGGCTGCTACCAGGGCAGCTCGCCCAGGGCTAGCAGAGCCCAGGGGCTGCGTGCCAGGCGCTGGCCACCCGCTCGCCCTTCTGAGCTTCCCCGCCTGGGAGCAGCCCGCACCATCGCGCTTCGCCCTAAATCACATCCCACTTCGGGCTGCGGATTCATGGGATTTTTGACAACCCTGGCTTACCAAAAACCTTTCCCCAAGCCCCAGGGCGACAAGCCCGCAGTGCCGCTGCCTCCCTTCCCTCCGCGACCACCCCCCCCCCCCCAGAGCCCCCCGACGTCGGCAGCGGCACGACGGGGACCCGACCTCCCCCAAACCTCCCCGACCGCCCCTATACCCTCCCCTCATCCCCCACACACCTCCCCCGGCCCCCCTCGTGCCCCCGGCCGCCGGGCGGAGCCCTCCCCGGGGCACCCCACAGCCCGGCCGCCCCTCGCCCTGCCTCCGCCCCGACGGGGCGGCCGCGGCCGGCGCCGCCCCACAGCCGGGCCGCCGGGCTATATAGGGCGGCGGGGAGCGGGGCGCAGCGCGGCGGAGCCATGGGCAACCGGGTGGCTCGGGGGGACTTCGAGTGGGTCTACACCGAGCAGCCCCACACGCAGCGCAGGAAGGAGATCCTGGGTACGTCGGGGGGGGGCTGGTCCCGGGTTGGGGTCCCGGAGCTGGAAGGGGGCTCTGGGGTTGTTCCCTCTCCGGAGGCAGCACGGCGAGATGCCCCCCGGCTTTAGTGCAGCAGGTGGAAGAGCACGGGGGAGCTTGTCTGCCTCTCCCAGACAACATGCTCCTGGAATTTCTTTCCACACAGTTTCCTCCTTCAGCTCGAACTGCTCCGCTTGTCAAGGCAGCGGGGCTTGGCTGGGAGCCCTCCTCAGTGCCAGATCTTTTTGGTGGCGGTGGCACAAATGGGGATGTGGGTGAGCTTGCCAGAGAGCAGCAGAATTCCCTGCTGCTTGCTTTGTCCTGGCAGTAAGGAGGTACAGCTACCTTGTTTTTTCCTGTTGTGCAGGCAGCATTTAACTGTACATATAAATATGTTGGCTTGGGGGATTTGGGGTTTTCTGAAGCTGAATTCTGAGAAGAACCAATAATTCTGAGTTCCTGCAGAATATTGCTGAGTATTTCCTGATTTTTTTTCCCTTTGGCATTTTATCGATAAAGAAGACTTTGACTCATTTTTCCTTCCCTCCGATCAGCAGGATAAAGTTGTTTAAAGATCCCTCATAAAGGAAGGGGCTGGGGCTTATGGCTGAGGGCTGGGCAGGGGCTGCGATAACCAGATGCCGTCTCTCAGCTCCTCTGCGCTCTCGTAGCTGAATCCAGGATGGGTCTAAGCTAGAAAAACATTTCCCATGTAGTTACAGTGGTGGCATATCCTGGTACAGGTTTGAATAGTATCCAGGAAAATAGCTATTATTTTACTCTGTAATAATGATAGAGAGTCAAATGATATCATTGTATAAAAATGTTGCCCTTTGGTGTCGTGCCGCTGATGCTTTTGGTGACGGGAGCAATGTTTTGGTGAGCTCTGGGTAGGAGAGTGTGTGGTGGGGCTCCCCCTGGCTAACCGCCTCCTTTCCACATCTTGCTTGGAGTGGAGTCTGCAGCCCGTGGTGAAAGGCGGTGCTGGAGTGCGTGGGCTGCCTTACCCTTGCCTTGGCAAACTCTTTTTTTGGGATCTATCAGCCTAATGCTTGCAGAGGCTTTGCCCCACACTTGTTTTGGGCTCAGAAAGAGCAGCTGGACTCAAGGTCTGTCTCCTTCCCTCCAGCGAGGGAGCAGGAGGAGCGGTGGGGAAGTGGAGATATGGACGAGCTGGGCAGAAAGGGTCACGAATCTAGTGTCATGAATGCCAAAACGCTGTCAAAAGTTATTGAAACTATCACGACATCCCGTGTGATATCGGTGTAATCACTGTCACCGTATTGCTCAGTGCCTGAGGGTCAGTAAACCCTGGTATTTAAAGTGTACTTGGCAAAGTATCTAGCGTCTGTTGAGCAGAGTACGATTCATGTACCTTTTATACATATGAACATTCACCCATAAATATCCCCGTACTTTACATTTTTGTGTACAGCATTGCTTTAGGGACAGAAGCATTCCATGCCGATAAAGGAAGTACTTCCTTCCCTGTAGGTTAATGATTTAGTAGTTAAGTACTGAAACTGGATTGTTTTCTGTTTAGGCTGTAGCTTTTGGAGATGTTGATCTCTCTCAGGCATGGCTACTTGGATTTTAATGCAAATGGAAAATTATCTATAAGGGAAGAAAATGCGGGGAGCTTAACAAACACATTAGGCAGCTTCTTTCCACAGACGCGCTATTTCCTTATGCTGCTTTCCCAACCTGTTTCTATGGAGTAACCGGGTTTCGTGTCCTGGTTTAATTGCTAGCAGCCCTGGTGCCTCTATGACTTTTGTTGGTGGTGATGATATATCTGAGTGACAAAAATGCCTCTGAGTTAGAGAGATCTTTTCAAGTACTGGTGGTTCAAGCTTTCTGGCCACAGCGGTTGCAGATTCCCAGGTAGCAGCCCTGGCATATTTGACCCAGGGGTGATCCTTGGGGCAGATGGTTATCCGCTGGGCAGGAGGGCTGTGTGCTGACTGGGCTGGCTGGAAGCTGGTTTATAGCAGGGCTCTGTTGCAACAGATGAGCCTACTAGGGGCAGGATTCCTAACTGATACAGTTACACCACCAAATAGATCCACATTTTGCACAAGGGAGAGGTAATGCATCTTTTTCTGTCCCTTACCTCTTTGTAGTATTTTCCTCCTAGCCTCTAGGTATTAAAACATAGCTTGTGCTTGGTACAGCCTAGGTGCCAGCTGCCTCTACGGTACTAAGGAGCTCATCTCCCAAGGTGGCACTTCAATCCTACTCTTAAACTCATGGTCATGTTACCCACATTTTTCAGTTTATTAGACCAAATTGTTTCATTGTTTCCCTCTAACCCTCCTCTTTATGAAAAGCCTGTTACTGTCTTGTGCCAGAACTGAGATTTGTGTAACGTTGTGGAAAGCTGTGTAAGGGAAAGACCTGGCTGAAAACTAACCCAGTGGAAGAAGGGCTTTCATCTGCTGTTGGAGGGAGAGACTAGGTGTATTGTAGAGGGGATATCTACTTCTAGTAGAATTAATATTTCAACATTAATGGCAGTAAGGGTCTATTGGATTAATTCGTGTAGTACTACGATCTTACGTAATCGGAAGTGTTGGTGTTTTTTTCTGTCGAGAGAAAATGAACAGACTTACTGCTCAGGTGCTGGTAACACCATAAGCACACAATGAATGGTTATTTCATCTGCAATCAGTTCTCCAAATGCAAGCAGTGAGCAATATGTTGTGGCATGGGAAGAAGGAGATCCTGTATGTACTGTGTGTTGGATCTAACTTCACAGATACTGTAGGTTGGTCAGAAGGTGCCTTGTCTCTCGGGTTCCTTAGAGAAGCATCTGTTTGCTGCTGAGGATGAGGGCTGAATCAGTGTTGCTCATGATAGACTGGGAGTAGCAGAGAATGATCTAACATCCAAGCATGATTATATACTTGGTTCTTTGGCAAGTTATTTTATAGCATAGATGGCGTAGATGCTTTATCCTGTAGGAATGCTGAGATATTAAACTGGGAGGGACAGAAAGGACACAAAGTAAAGGCCAGAATCCATTTTATTTTTGTGTTCAGCCAATTTCTGGGTATAATAGTTTCCAGACAATAGGAGTTTTGCTCATTTATTTACAGATTAGTTTAGTATTTCTTACAGATGACTCCTCTGCCTACTTAAACTTCACATTTATGAAAAGTCTGATAAATTGCACCCACTAAAATGTGCAAGATGCATATCTCAGTAGCATAAATCAAAGCTCTGAATTACACATGCTTCTGGCAAAGAAACTGAGCCTGTTTCCCCTTTATACTGCAGTACGTGGGCACGCTGCTGCCACTGATGTGCCTGTTCTCTGATCAGAGCATTCAGAATAGCTGCCGTCTCCGTGCTCATGCAAATTCCCTTTGGGGATCACCTCCAAAATAAATTGCACGAACAGAAAGACCATGTCCTGGGTGTTCGTGGTCTTCTGCTGACAACATATTACGAGAAACTGAAGGCTTCATCATGCTCCATGCTGCATGTTTTTGTTTGAGGTTGTTGGGAGCACTCTTTCTAACACTCCTATGTCCCTTTACTCCCAGCCAGCTAATAACCAAGCATAAACAAAGAGGTCATAGCTGCTGGACTAGTGGTGTGCTGACACCATCCACCTCTGTTATCAGCACCGTGGCACCACCGCAGCGCTTTGCCTCTGGTGGGCACTTCTGTGTGACCCAGCTCCCTTGGGCCTGGCAGTGCGAAGCAGCTCAGGTGCTCCTGAGGGGCAAGTAGAAGTCCGTGGGTAGTGGATATGTAAAACGTCTGAGTAATTAGTTGGGTCAAAAAGTCTCCTTATTAGTTTGCACGCTGGAGGGGGCAGGAGACGAGGGAAAGCAAAGCTTTTGTCATGCATGCTGTCCTCCGGGTGTGTCCTACCTGTGTCCTGGCTCATGTATGGTTTGAATTAGGTGCAACTCAAATGGGCCGTGCTGCTTGTGAGCGTGTTCACAGGCTGAGCTGCTAAAAAGCAAAACACTATCATGTCAGCAGTTATTTGCTTGTTTGTTTTTGGTACAAATATCTGCTCCGATATAAGATGTAGTGTGGTAGAGCCAACGCCCTGTGCCTGGTATCTCTTATTTGATCTGGCATGGGCTCATATCTAATAGAACATAGTCCAGGACAGCAGCATCACAGACTTTTTTTTCCCTCCTTTTTAACATGCCTTCTGAAAACATTATACGGAATAGTATGCCCACTGTGACTATACCTGTATGCTGCATTTGCGGTCAAAGTAAAGGAAGATGAAGAAATTAAATTCCTTCTCTTGGTGCTACTACCTCTCATGGATGTGAGCACTGCTGCTCCTTTAACTCCACCACTTCTGTGTTTCTGAACAGCTCCATCGTTTGCTCATGTCCAAATCTTGTGTCCAAATCATGTACAAATCTTGTACCAAAACGTGCAAATGCTAAGTATGTGGTGTCAAAGCAATGATGATTTGTGCCTGTTGCCCTCACTGAGGTCTAACTGGGTCTCTCCAGAGTTATCTTAAAACAAAGCTTTATCAGTGGGACCAGAGAATAAGTGAGGGTTCAGAACAAGGGATTTGTAGAATCATAGCATGGTTTGGGTTGGAAGAGACCTCTAAAGATCTTCTAGTCCACCCCCAGCATTGGCAGGGACATCTCTTGCTAGATCAGGTATTCACTGTCCCCTGAGGAGGAGAAACACCAGGAACTGGTGACTGCTTCTCTAGGAACAATTACTCCAGCCCTAACTGGGGATGGCTGTAGAACTATGCGGAGTGCTCCTGGACTCCCGGAAAGGTCCTCTGACTACATCTTTTTAAGCTTGATGTTCTTTGTCAGTGGTGTTTCAGAATGAGGCACACCTCTAGAAAGGTAACTGATGCTTACACACAACAGTGGAGTGATCTCTGCAATTGTTAATTTGGTAAACAAGTTGTTTCAGAATCATGAATGCTTTTGAAAATAAACTCTCAGCATTTTTTCTCTCTTGACTACTGTTCTTTTATCCACACTGTTGAACAAGTGGGAAGTGCCGTATTTCATCGTCCCGGTGAGTTTTCAGTTGCTCTGAGTTTATGGCATGGAGACTGCGGAGCTGGTTGGGTTGGGCAGAATTATTAACTACCGCTGCATACTGTGCTAAAGTGCTTGCACTGCTTTTTCACCGTGTGCTGACCTTGGAGACAGCAAAGTCACGTTTCTGCACTGCTGTACATCCACCCCAGTATGCCTGCTCTCCCACTGGCAGTGTGTTGGCTCTCTGGACAACTGGAAGCAGTGCATGGGGGTAAGCTGTCTGCTGGGCTGAGCTAACAAATCCCAGCAAGCTGGAGGCTGAAGCAGGTGCTGTGGAGACAGAGTAGCTGAAACTGTCCTGGTTGTACTCTGAAGGGCAAATCCTGGTCCTCTATGGTCACATAACTTTGTGTTTCTTCATTCCTTTTTCTCCCCTCTACCTAGAACGGCAGAATATTTGTTTGTTTTTCTCATGCTCCTGTTCCCCATCCATGACATGACTGTTGATAAAGAAGAGCTCACTATAAATTATATTTTATGACCATCTTCATATGCTCGCCCTGGCCCAGTGCTTGTCAGGAAGCAGTGGACTCTGGCCTTATAGAAACTGATCGTGTTAATAACGGAATAGTGCTTAGGAAGACAAAGAGAGGAGATTTGGGAAAGACCAGCGTGATGCAAATTCATATACATCTTAGTGTGAAACTCCAGCAGGCTCCAGAGGGAGAGTAAGTTTGGGAAGGGTCAGCATTCAACGTTCTGCATTTGCAGCCCTCCCAAAATGAAAGGTCTCAAGCAGACCACTCCACCGGTGGAGCTTTGAGCCTTCAGGAGCTTTGCAGCTGCACCTGTCAGCAGCCTCCTGCAAAGAGGAAGCAGTTATCAGTATTAATGATAAGCATGCACTGTTTCGGCTTAACTATTACACAAAAATTTACTGCTGGATAGAAATTTTATCACATTCAATTTAATATTAAACCCTAGCAAGTTACTTCATAGCTTTTTCATAGTCATTTGTGATGAATGCAAGCTGCCCGCATTGCTGCTTGCACACAGTGCTGCTGCTGGTTACTGCTCCGAACTCCCTTCTAGGTAAGCTGCAACAACAATAAATAGGTCAAAACTTTTGGTGTTCTCAAATTACAGCATAAAGCATTGCTTAGTCATTTTCCTGTCCACTTAATATATATATATTTTTTGATAGAAGTGACCTGATTTGGCCAGGCAGAACAGATTGGGCCATTTTGTATCTGTGCAACAGCTGGTGTGGTGGCTGCAGTAACTTCTCTCTACCAACTGCATGACTGAAAATTTGAGGTTGCTTGATTTACTAAAGGAATTTCTCACTTTTGGACAGAAACCCTTAAGGCGGACATTAAGCTATATACAAATATTTCTATAATGGACTTCCTGACAAGGTCATTATATGAAGTTATTTAAAGCAGGTATCCTGGCACTTTGTGTAAAACCTTTAGTACCTGTCTAGGTATGAGGGAACAATTTCTACCATGTTACCACTTCTCGTGTGAAAAAGTATAATTTCTAAAACTGAAAAAAAAAAAAGGACAAAAACAAAACAGTGAAAATAAAAATCTGGATTTTTAAAGAGATTTTTGTCAAAAAATTAGCGTAACTTGTGAATGTTGTGTTACTAGCGCTTTCCCACCTGCCTGAATACTTCTAATGATGGTTTTATCCCCTTGTCTGTACAAGGGGAAGAACCGAGGATATCCCTTCTCTCATCATCATCCATGACACTTAATCTTTGTCTCTTCACATCTGTCGAGCCTGGCTGCAGTTGACCAATCAGGCTCTAAGGTTGTTGGAATAGTTGCAGAGCATGACTGCATCAACCTGCTTCTTTAAGTCCTGCTGCAGACTCCTCAGGGTTCACTCCTACAAAAAACAACTCATTTGCATCCCTCACTCAGTGCCTGGCACTGCTTCCAAGGTCACATGAAGTTATGTTTATTGTCTCCAGTGTTTGTTTATAGTACATACAGCTGCACAGATGCGAATCGTCCTAACCTCATTTTATGGCATCGGTATCACAGTGATAGGCAGATGACATTTGATTTTCTATTCATAAAATGTGCCTATCAAATTTGTAGGGACACATTGTGTAACCTCAGGCTCCAGAATGAGTGACTTGTCCTACAGTCTTATCTATGAGAGCTGCAATTATTGATAAATGCAGAGTATGAGTAAAAACAGGGAGGTTGATGGGTGGGCAAAGGCCATTAAACTGGAAAAATTCCAGTGCAAGGTAGCACTGGGAGTGAGAAGTGGGGGGTTTGTAAGGAAGAGATGTGGGTGAAAGAGCAGCACCCAGAAGATAAGCTGGAATTCTTTATGTATATATATATGTATATATATATATTTGGTGGCCATCCAATTGATCTTTTACAAAGATTGGTAAGCTGGTCCTGTACTGACATGAGTCAGACCTGGAAAGTCTAATCCGTGTCCCTCTAATCCTGTATTGCAGTACTTGTGAGGCTGCATATGGGATTAGCTATGTGATTTTTCATGCCTCTTTCTGGTATGTGACTTGGGAACGCACTGATCAATGGAAACATAGGGAAAAAAAAATCTGTATCTTAAAAATTCCTGATAATATTACTTATTTTCTAGTGATGTTAGCATGTGCAAAGACTTGTGCACATTGTAAGCACTGGCAAACACTCACTTATGAAACTTTTCTTAATGCTACAATTGTCATGTAACCACAGAGTAAAACCAGGAGAGCCTGTTGCACAGCCCTCTTGCCCTGCTAGTATGTCTGAAACCAAGGTGTGGAAAGGATTACAAAGGAGGCACCTGTATCTCTCCTCTGCTGAAAATAGCATCTGGATTGGGCATAAAGAAAGAAAAGTGGAAAAACTTGACAAAAGATGCTTTTTGAGCTTACTTTAATGGTTATTAACATCATAATACTCATCCTCATGAGGGTGCATGGTGCCACTTGTTGACCATCAGGGTCATCCAATACATGTGCACACATGCACTGGACATGAAGCTGTAAGTGGGGATGGAACCCATGCATTAATAAAGTTTTTGCTGTAGTGGTAACTTTGCCCTGGAATTCCTATTTTATAAATCTAGAACCTCAAATTTAAGGTGACAAAAATAAAGAGCACCAGTGTTGATTGTTTACCTGTGAATTAATGAAATTTTCTCTGCATTTTTCTCCTTAGCAAAATATCCAGAGATCAAGACTCTGATGGGACCAGATCCACACTTGAAGTGGATTGTATCTGGAATGGTTTTTACGCAGTTTCTAGCATGCTATCTGGTGAAAGACTTATCTTGGAAATGGATTTTCTTCTGGGCTTATGCTTTTGGGGGTTGCATCAACCATTCACTGACACTAGCTATCCACGATATCTCACACAACGTCGCCTTTGGGAACAAGCAGGCCAAGTGGAACCGATGGTTTGCAATCTTTGCCAACCTGCCAGTCGGTATCCCTTACTCTGCCTCCTTCAAGAAATACCACATAGATCATCACCGGTACCTTGGTGGGGACAGTTTGGATGTGGACATTCCCACAGACTTTGAAGGCTGGTTCTTCTGTACGCCGCTTCGGAAACTGCTTTGGCTCTTCCTCCAGCCTTTCTTCTACAGTCTGAGACCGCTGTATGTGAACCCCAAAGCAATCACACGGATGGAAATTTTTAATGCCATTGTGCAGTTTTCTGTTGATCTTACCATTTACTACCTTTGGGGGCTCAAACCTGTTATTTACTTAATAGCAGGCACAATTCTTTGCATGGGTTTACATCCCATTTCTGGGCACTTCATAGCAGAACACTACATGTTTTTAAAAGGATACGAGACCTACTCTTATTACGGACCTCTGAACTGGCTCACCTTTAATGTAGGCTACCACATGGAGCACCACGACTTCCCCAGCATTCCTGGGTCCAAGTTGCCAGTGGTAAGTACAGCATGAGCACAGTTGACTGGATTTCTGGCTTCTAAACTGACGCAAAGCAGTCACTCTAAATCATAGATGATTCTTTTTTAGAGAAAGGAAAAAAGGAGAAAGCTTTCTGAATTTGTTTCTAATTCTTTCTTTTTAACCAGGGCATTGAGAGAAATGGCTGCCAAAGTGCTATAATATGTAGGTTATTTGGAGGAAACATGAACTGAGCCTCAGAGGGCTCGAGTAGTTGTGTGGTTTTGTTTGTTTGTTTGCATTATAAGATCCTCAAGCAATAGTCTAAATTTGTCTACTGCCTTTCTTCAGCTACCCAGTTTTGACTCTTGTTAAAGAGTCTTTAAAAGAGCAAAGGCCCATCTGAAGTGAGTCAGGAGGCAATCACCACTTGAAAATTGTCTAATGATCAATCTATGTATTAACTCTATTGTTTGATTAACATCAAACAAAAGTCTATTTTTGAGATGACATAATTGTTGGGGCGTGTTCCAGCTTGACACAAATAGCACTAGGAAATAAATCCCCACTCTACATGACTAGTTTTAGCTCTGCTGCCCCACCCACAGAAACTGAGGGTGCCTGGTCCATCAGAGGGAAAGCACCGTGGCTTTGCTCTTTCTAAAGTCGAGCCCCCTGTTGTTTACATTTTATCAGTTGTGGGAATCAAATTTGCAAAGCCCAGGTGTCTAGGAATGGTTTTGAGTCTACCACCAGGAATGTAGCTGCTCTTCTGGATTTTAATGTGAGGGTTCCTCGGCAGTTGTGCTCGCAGTGCCAAAGGTACGTGACTTTGAGTATTACTCCTACACATAGATCTTCTGGCATAGCAGGGAGGAAACCTCTTCTGCTGTTTAGGAGATACTGCAGCAACATCTTCCTGAGGAGGAGGCAGAGCTGAGGAGGCTGAAGCTCTGGAGCTGTGAGCTCCATGCTAGCACAGACACAACTTTTATGGCAAATTGAGTTTGGGAACTCTGCTTTATGGGTTAATCTTCCTCAAAAAAGGTTTAAAACAAGAAGCTATCCAGCCTGCAGTTCTGTTTAATGCCTCCCCTTGAGTGCCAGAGGCCTGTCCTGAAGAAGCTGGCTACTCCCAGTGGGGTTCAGGGCAGCCAGCGTTCACGTCAGGTTCTCCCATCGGGCACTCCTATTGCTGATACACCTGATAGCTCAGCTGGGAAATGCATGAGCTTAGCTTTAGTTACAAATGTTCAAACTTGTTAGATAGGCTTAGATACTTAGATTACTGAAATGTAAATACAACAAGAGAAAGAGGTTAAGCTCTGTATCTTACACAAGGGAGGTGAGTGACTAATTGAACTTGCTGGGACTGTTGCTCCAGACCTAAATGAGACCTGAAAAGCTCTTCCCCACCCACATCACAAATAGCTTAGCGTAATTTCTCGAGGCAGTGTAGCAGCTGGAAGTGTCTGCACTCCCGTGTAAAGAGGATGGAGTTATTAGTTGAATTTCATGGACTTGTTTTCATGTGTTTCTAGCTCTAGGGCAGCTGAGACTTGCCCTGCTGGTGGAGGAGATACCAGGCCTGTCAGTCATTTTTGCCTGATAGAACAATATGGAAAACTTGAATCTTTGACAAGTGAACATTTGCAAGTGAAAATCTATTATGAAAGGGGAACTCCTTTGTCAAAACAGCTGTTGTAGAAAACAGTTTGACCATTAAAACATTGTCTGTTCTTTACTGCAAATTGAGGACAAAAAACTTTGCCTCTTTGGTTGAAGGAGAGGGGACAAACTCTCTCTGAATTGCTTTAATGCATGAACTTCATAACAGGTAGAGGAGGAATCTCACCTTGCTTAAATGGTCAGCAGATTTTTCACTCAGCAAAGATGTATTTTTTCCACGCAGTCTTCAAGCACTCAAACGTTTAGTAATTGAATTGCTTGATTTGGATGACTTCTCATTTCTTCAAATATTGGCAAACAAAAAGTGGAAGAAAGTCTTTGTTCTTGCATGAAAGAGAGCAGGGGAGAAATAGGATCAGAAAATAACTGGATCTTAAGCTTGGAAAGTAACAGGATCTTCTGCTTGCTTATCAGAGAAGTAAATTTTGTCCTTTATTACAGGTGTCCTACCCAGTATGTTCTGAGTAATATGTTTGCCACTAGAAAGACCTTTACCCTGGGACTGTGAAAAAATTGAAATATAGTAAGCTGTGCCATAAGCTGCCAGAGAGTGACAGTGAGTGACATTAGTGTGCAGTAAGAACTTGTCCCGCTAGTATAATGAGAGATTACACAAGAGATCATGAAACTTTTCATTGTATGAAAGATCTCTTTAAAAAATACCTATAGACTTATGACCAGATTAGCCTTTGTGTGAAGCCTTAGAACAATAAAATTTCATTCTTCACCAAGTGAGTAAGAAGATGCATTCTTTATTATCTTAAGGACTGAACAGACTTACAGTGAGGGGAGACAGGAGAACCAGAAGGAACTCAGTACTCGTCCTACAAACAACAGTAAAAATTGCTGTGTTACCAGAGGCAAACAAGTTATTCATTAAGCTTGTGGGAAAAGTGGAAGACATGGTACGAAACCAGATTTATTAGACAGACAAGACTGGAAAACATGGTAGATGTACTCCTTCTGCACTGCAGGTTTCGTTAACCCTGTGATGGCCAGGGGGGCTAGCTTGAATTCTTCTTCCTCTTCAGTCAAGGAGTATGGAGGGAACTCCTGTACTCTGCTTTCTAGCACTCTGAACAATTTTCTTATCTCATGATAAGGATCTCTGACTCCTGGATTGCCTCAGGACAAAAGGTCTGTAACACTTGTGGTGAAATACTAGGTTGTATTTTACTTCCGTGTCTATCTGGTGCTGTGGAGCGGGATGGGGGCATTGCTGTGTGCTCTACAAACACAAAACCAGAAGCAAAGTTTCCACCCAAAAGATTCATTACTTACCTCCTTGATCTACTTGAAGGAAAGCACCAATATACCAGGTGCCAAGCGTTGGCTTATTGTGAACATTGATTTTGGGTTGTCCTTCCACAGTAGCTTTCATTCACTTCTAGCTGCTATCTCTAAGAAGGGAGGAAGAAGTTGAAGCAGACGGGCCTTTCCAGTGCAACAAGGAGAGCTTGGAAAGGGGAAGGCAGAGGCAGGATGTAGAAATACTTTGTCACAGTACCATCCTTTTTGAGATGATGGTAAGACTGGTTGCAAAAATTGCTACCTGGAAGAACTGCCATCCACAGGTCTTGTGCTGCACCCAGAATGCGACATGGGGGATGCCTTTTTTAGCCTACAGTATACTTCATAAAGATAGTTTGATGTTGCATTTAAAAGGGGGACTACATTTAAACGGAAAAAAAAAATCACTTCCTGCCTACTACTCTGGAAGGTAATGAGGAGTTCATTTTGTTTTGCATGTGGAGATGCTGAAACAAATGGTAATCCATAAGCTAGTTTTGTTGGGAACCTTTTTTGTGTACATCCATTGTAGAAGAGAAAATATATATATTTTTTCTTTTCCCTCCCATATACTAGTATAATGAAAACAAGCACCAAATATGCTTCCTTGTCATTTCCATAAAAAAAATCCTTCAGCTGTCCCCTCTACCTACATTCACAATTTTCTTCCTCTTCACCATTCCTTTGTCAAAAACATTTTATCATGGTTTATCTTTTCTCCCTGCTTTCTCTACGTCTCATGCAGTTTTCCTGCCTAGAGCACAGAGACCTTGCAAAAGGTGCAAGCTCTGCCTGCCTTCCTGCACGAAGTGCTGCTGAGCACAAAGCTAAACAGAGACAGGAGCAAAGAGCTACTGAGCTCTTGCCCCGCAGATGGGTAACCCACTCCAGTGCAAGCCCTGAGCCATCTCCTCTGGTTTCCAGAATGAACTTATTCAAAAAGAGATGGCACCATACCCTGTTGGGAGGTGTTAAACTGATATGCTTGGTGAGCAAGCAACTCCTCCATCCCTTGATGCTGGCAGGCTGCTTGCCAGCCAAGACTAGGCTGCCTGCTTCCAGAGTATGGTGTGCACGATCACAAAATTCACGCTTCCCAGTGGAAAGCTTCCTGGTGGCAAAACTGTTTTGTGGCAATTGGGGATGACATTTCTTGTTTATCACGAATGGGAATAATTTAATGTGGTTTTCACTTGGATAACAGCTACATTCCTTTGGAAAATAGGAAAACTATGGGATCTCCTCAAGTGCTCAGCCAGGGTAGCTGTGTACCATAGGAAGCTTTTGGGGATGGGGACCTGGGACATCCTTTGTGTCTGCATAGGGCCTCGCTGGTGACCTTTATTCACCAAGGAGCTTACAGTGTGAACAGTCCTTTCTCTTGTCCTCTCATCCTCTGGCTGTTTAGTTACCCAGCTGGGAAAGAGGAGGATGCAAACCCCAGATTAAGTCATTTCTTACTGTGGTTACAGGAGGAGAGCAAGGAATTAAATCTGCATCTGCAGAGCTCCTACCCAGTGCCTAGAAATCACCCTTTGTCCAGCTATTAACAAATGCATCCAAGGGGAAATGTTGGTGTTGTCTGCATCACACTGAAAATGAATCACCTCTGAAGTACAGACCAACACTTGAAAGCAGGATGTAGGAAATTATCAGGCAGTCATAGGTATTCGGTGGCAGGCATAATGAGACCTGAATTAAATCTCCCTCCTCCAACACAACACTACCATGCCACTGGCACAGGGAGTGCACGAGGGCTGAAGTACAGAAGTAAAAGATCATAACAAAACTTGTGTTACCCAACCAGCCTCGCAGCGAAGTGACTGCTAGGGAGCTGAGCTAACCACGTAACAGCAGTGAGCAGCGCTGGCTTGTAATTTACTCCAGGCCTCACCTGGAGTGCTGTGTCCAGTTCTGGGCTCCCCGGTACAAAAAAAAAGACAGGGATCTCCTGGAAAGAGTCCAACAGAGGGCCACAAAGGTGATATGGGGCCTGGAGCATCTCCCCTATGAGGAGAGGCTGAGAGACATGGGTCTGTTCAGCCTGGAGAAAAGAAGACTGAGAGGGGATCTCATCAATGTGTATAAATTCCTGAGGTGTGGGAGACAGAGGGATTTGGCCAACCTCTTTTCAGTGATTTGTGGGGACAGGACAAGGGGCAATGGCCACAAAATGGATCACGGGAAGTTCTGCACCAACATGCGAAAGAACTTCTTTCCAGGGAAGTGGTCACTGCACCGAGCCTGACTGAATTCAAGAAGAGATTGGACTGTGCACTTAGTCACATGGTCTGAACTTGGGTAGACCTGTGCGGTGTCAAGAGTTGGACTTGATGATCCTTAAGGGTCCCTTCCAACTCAGGATATTCTATGATTCTATGATTCTATGATTCTTCACGGTGAGGGTGACGGAGCACTGAGACAGGCTGCCCAGGGAGGTTGTGGAGTCTCCTTCTCTGGAGATATTCAAGGCCCATCTGGACACCTACCTGGGCAGCCTGCTCCAGGGAACCTGCTTTGGCAGGGGGATTGGACCCAATGATCTCTTGAGGTCCCTTCCAACCCCTACAAGTCTGTGACTCCGTGATAATTTTGCTCCGGCTGTGAATCTTACCTTTTCACAAAGTGCTGCGTTAAGACTACACCATTACATGGTGGATGCAGACTAGTCCCTCCTCCCAGAGGGCCATTTATGTGTAGCTCTAAATTTACAATTTCCCTGGAAGTCTTTGCTGGGCTCCTTGTAGCTGGCTCTGAAATTCTGCAGTGTTTTTAAAGAGAGAAGTCGTGCTGTCCAGCCAGACAAACTGCTTTAGCATGGAGCTTTGTCTGGGAAGTAGAGTTTTAATAAAACAATGCTCAGGTAGGTGTTTTTATTTTTTTGGTGAAATGTACTATAGATAACACTGATACCCAGGAATTCTCATAGTTCCCCAAACCTGCCAGGTCTGAAACCTCTGTCCTCTGGTTCTGACCTTGCTCCTCCTGCACCACCACCCACGGAAACATGCAATGCTTCTGCAGTGGCAACAGTTTTAAAACTTGTGGATTTGTAACAGGGATAAAACTTTGTGAAATTCAGGATCTACCCATGAGTTTTGCAGCATTTTTAACACTGGGCTGAAGAGAATAGACCACCCCTGGGATCTCCTCCGCCTGGAGGAGGCAGCCCTTGCAGGTTTGCAATGGGGGGAACAGAACGAAGGAAAAAAACAAAAACAAAAAAACAGGCAAGCATAGCCCAGGCTGTGTCACTGGCATTTTCTCGATTGCTATTTCTCTCCTCGACAGAACCCTCAGCAGACAAGTATTGCAAGCCTTGCTTAAATGCAGCGTGTTGGGTTGCTGGCAATTTGTAGGGTGGATTAGTCACCTCACTGCGGAGAGCTCTCCACCTCCCAAGTGAGAGAAATTTGGTTCTGACTGAAGGCAGAGGTCCATCATCTAGCACTGTGAGGCAGAACTTGCATCCAAACTCGAAGTATCTAAATGGATTTAAGTGTATCTTATTTGGCTGAACTTCAGGAACTTCAGGAACTCACAAGCAATAACAAGTAACTCCTGGTTAGGGCTGTGCTATCAGATCTGAAAAGTGAAATACACCTGACACCGTGCAGCTAAACAGCTTTTTATCTCTCTTGTTCTTCCAGGTGAAGAAGATTGCAGCAGAATATTATGATAACCTTCCCTATCACCAGTCCTGGATTCGAGTCCTGTGGGACTTTGTTTTTGATGACAGTATCAGTCCCTATTCAAGGGTTAAGAGAAAATGCAAGCTGGCAAAAGAAGATTAACGGACTAGCTCCAGCTAGGAGCTGCACTGGTATTTGGTTTGCTTGTTTGAGTGGTTTGAGTGTTGTGTGGGAGGAGAAGGATGCTCCTTTGTGCTGACATGGCGTTGCTACGTGCTCCCTAGACCAAGAGGATAAGTGCCTAAGTTGGATGCACTATTTTAGATACTATTTTGCTAATACTTTTAAATAAAGGATATTTGTATATGTAACCTTGAGAAACTATGCTAGAGCAAGCTGCACTTACATGAATCTTGGTCTAGACTTTAAGTTAACTTCCTGGGACAAGCTTTTCCCAGGGCTTCAAATGGAGAATATTTGGTGTGTGTGTGTGTGTGTGTGCAGCTGAGGGCAGGTTTCTCTTCGTGCCAGATGTGATGTAGATGCTTTGCATGCACAGGACCATGGAAGCAGGGATGACTGGCGTGCAGTAGCAAATGATACTCTAGAAGAGAACACAAGGGTGCCTGTAGCTCACACTTCTGT
Organism: Anas acuta; assembly: GCF_963932015.1. Classification (NCBI taxonomy): domain Eukaryota; kingdom Metazoa; phylum Chordata; class Aves; order Anseriformes; family Anatidae; genus Anas; species Anas acuta. The sequence goes on from NC_088983.1 coordinate 12,643,907, forward strand.
CTAATCCAGTGTCTGATGTCTGACAATGGCTGGTGGTAGAGATTTTGTATATGAAATGTAATATGTATGTATTTTTGTACATTTGGATCATTATTTTAGTAGCTGCTGTTTGTCCTTTATTCCAGAACTTTGTTTAAAACTTTTCTCAAACCATTTCTGTTCTTAGGATCTAATATTCAATGTAGTTACGTGGCAGGGATGAATTGTGGAGACTCAGCACATGATACTCGCTCTTCCCTGCACTCTGGAAAGCTGACTACTAATTTCTGTCCTTACCAAGTGCTTAAAGGAGAACAGATCTATAAAGGTCCTCTAACAACCTGACAGCTTAATCCCTCTAATGGTTTTGACTGTTTTTTCTTCTGGAAACCCATGTACATTACAAAGGGAAGGATTATTTTACAGTCATGTTGATCCCTCAGAGTACACTGTTAGGCCTGGGAAGCCCGATTTTCCCAATAAACTCAGTTTTGTCCCTCCCTCCTGCAGCCCTGGATCCAGTGAGTCATTCTGGTGCAGTCTTCTGGACTTGCGTGAGCCGGGCACAACAGGCAGCTGAGGTAGCCTGTGGCAATTTGGGTTCCTCCACCTACATTTTCCTTTTCCTGCAGTTTCCTCATTCCTCTGGTTTTGGCAGTCAGGTCAATAGCCAGGCTTGCTCAGCAGTGCAGGATCCTCTGTGACGCAGGGGCTGAGCACCAGTTTGTTCACAGATCCTGGCTTGGTCCCTGGGTTGGGCTTCTGGAAGAGCAGAGGAAGCGCAGATTTCTTCTGCCACTTCTCTGAAGTGTGCCTTTTCCCCAAAAAAGAAGCTTTGGTAATGGAAGCCCCCATCAGCTTCTTTGTGTCAGCGCTCATGTCAGGGAGCTTGGCTTTTTTATTAATTTACTCCAGTGCTGCTGGCACGTTGTCATCATGTATTCAGCTTCCCTTGTCCTTAGCAAGCTGTTGCTCAACTCTCTTAGCCAATTTAGCAAGCTAATATAAAAACCATAATAAAGATTATGCTGTGTTCCTCAATCTGACTTTTGTACTTCTCCTCCATGGGGAGTGACCTTTCTCCGGTTCCCTTCGCTGTTCCGTGATGCAGTCACCTTCGTGATCTGCACATTACCGGCCTAGCCTGACACAGAGGCTCTGGTATAACCCGGGGGGAAGTAACCAAAATTGTCAGCCGCTTCTGACCCTGCCTCCCATCAGCATTTCAGTTGTGGTCCCACCTTGCTGTGCCACAGTGCCCCTGCTCGCTGCAGGGACTGGGAGCTGCTGGAAATGCTGGTGCCTGCGGGTGTGCGGGGCAAGCTGAGCTTCCATGAGTGTGGCTGCTGCTGGAGAAGGTTGGGGTCTTGTCCTCCCTGTGGCCACTTGTTCACTTGTTTTTTGTAACCACAGAGCAAATGGGACTGGGTTAGGAGAACGTAGGGGCTGGGTATGGTTTTATTCTCTTCACTTAAAAATTAATCCAAATCCCCTTCATTGTGTGGCCATGCAAAAAGAGGAGAAATGATGGACAAGTAGCTGTGTGGTTGGTCAGGGAGACGGTCAATGCTCTTTCAGGTTTCTGATGCTCTAAAATGGCCCTGGCTGCTGTGTGGCAGCAGAACCTCCACAGCCCGGAGGGGCGCCCTGCCCTACGGCAGGAACAGGCAAACTGCAGCAGGTGCTGTGAGGGGGAAATCCTCTGGCAGTGCCACAACTGCAACCACCTCCTGGTGCCTTCCTGTCACCAGAGCCACCAAAACACCGGCTTTGACCCCTGCTAATCCTGAGCTGTGCTTGGAAGCAGCGTGGGGCATCAGCTGGAACCGGGCGGAGCCCCGGGCCTCTCCTTGCTGCTGTCCCCTGTCCCTGGGACACGGCTGGGTGTAGAGCAGGGTGAGCGCCTGGCGGGGGGATGAGGTGTCACTGCTTGTCCCCGTGCACCTCGGGGCTCTGCTCCCACTAAGCGGCCCTGTGCAGACTTCAGTTTGTTGTCTCAATCACAGGAGGCCTGTGGAGATAGCAGAGGGTAAGAAAAGCTCATGTTCAGCAGGTTGCTGATGTTAACGTAGGGGCACACCGCATCCAGGCCTCACACAGCCCGAGTGGCAGCAGTTTTTGCTGACCTTAGGCACAACGCAATGCTCTGAGGCAAAACACAAACCGTGGCAGTTCCTCAAACATCTTCAACCTTAAATAGAGTTTCACGGAGCAGTTGTGACCACCTGCAAGGCAGCAGTCTAGGAAAGTACCTGCCGTTGTCAGGTGTGCCGCTAAATGGGTTTATAATTAAGGAACACCTCAGCTGTTGTGTGAGATTTATGCAGCTGACTATAATAATCTTCACCGTTACTGGTGCCTGGCTGTGTTCTTCCCACCAGAAAGTCTCTTCCTCCTGGTCCTGGGGCTGCAGTGTTGTGTTGCACATCAGTGTCCTTCAGCTTTATCTCCCACACGGACTTCTGTCCCAGTGTGCTAAGCCAGCCAAGTGGGAAGCCGGCACTAAACAGCCAGCGCAAATCAGGCCTGGAGCTTGTGTTTGAAATAAGTTTAAATTTCTCCCATATTCCCATATTTAATCTACAGTATAGCTAGAAAGAAAGAAAAAAAAAAAAAAGAAAAAAGAAAAAAAAAAAAGAAGGGTTCTGAAAGACAAATGGCTTTTTCAGCTTTGAAGGCTGCTGAAGCATAACCACGGGCTCTCCATGCCAAAGCAGATAAAAGTTTATAAGTAACTGCGAGCCCGCCCTGCCCCTGCCTGCCTGGGTGTCCTGTTGCTTGTAGGCAGTCACACAGATCCCCAGGACGGTGTAGGTTGGCAGGGCCTTTGGGGGGCACCTGGTCCTCCCTTGCTCAAGCAGGGCCACCCAGAGCAGGCTGCCCAGTCCGTCCTGCCCCACTGCTCTGCGAGGTCTGGGGGCAGCCACTGCCTCTTGAGGGCTCTGCTCCTGAAGCAGCTCCTGGGACGTGGCCTTCAACACCAAATCTTCAGGAAGGCCTGAAGCAAGGCAGGGGGCTTGAGAAATGCTGGGCTGACTTCAATAGCTGAACTCCGATTGCTTCTTCCATTTACACAAAGCTGTGGAGAAGATGGTATTGCGTCTGCTGCCTTGTAAATCTTGCGCTGAACCAAGTCGAGCAGAAATTCCCAAGATTGCACTAAAGAATGGGAAGAATGGCACTAAAGAAAAAAAAAAAAAGTGTGACCTGATATAGATACAAGTGGGTGTGTGCTATTAAGTGCTCAGCCGTGCCGATGCAGCATCCTGTACTCAGATATGAGACTTCACTTTCCGTGAAATAAAGCTCATCAAAGGCTGCACAGCGTTAACAGATGAAACGTGTGAAATATTAACAAGTGCCACCCCTAAGCCTCTAGTTCAGAGGTGTTGCACCAGTGATTTCAGCACTGCCCTAATGCCTTCGGTAGCCTTGCTCCAGATGAACAACCCCCTTTTATTTACTAGGAGCTCTTACACGTGCAGGTGATGGGACTGGTACATTTTTGTTGTTGTTGTTTTGTGTTTTTATTTTTTTACTGATGGCAGGAGATGCAGCAGGACAGTGGTGGCCTGTGATGAGCCATAAGCCACTGACCTTCACTGACCAGCAATAAGTCACTGAGGTTTCTGCACGTGCTCTCCGTTCCTGCTCCGTGGCACTGCAGCTGCAGGGCGAGTCTTCATTGCCTTCCTCCCATCCTCCCTGTGCCAGCAAGGAAACACATTCAAGTGGCATTGAGGTGGGGAAACTGAAGCGATTAATGAAACAAACAAAGGCAGGGCCATGTGGACAATAAACAGTTTATTACCAATATGAACACAGATACTGTGATGCACTGACGTACCATTTTTTTATATTGTGATAACTCTGAGACAAAGAATTTGTTGGCTGACAACTAACATGTCTCTGTTTTCTTCTGGTGATGCCACAATACATTTCTGTTGGCAAAGGATCTTCATTTACATTGCAGACTACTAGTAAAATTACTTTGAAGTCATCTATCAAAAGCAAATGATTCACGTGTGTTCTTATCTACTACTAAAAAGAAAGGTAATACATTTAAATAAGCAAATACAAAATACAAAAAAGGCTGACAAATCCAATGTGCAGTGTCAGATGAAATCTAAAAAATCCAGAAATTTAAAATTTAATATTCTTTAGATTAAGACTTTTAAAATGAAGCGAATCCAAGGCAGCAGCAAGCTTCAAAGTGTGCTGAGTCTGCTAATAAAAAGGGTATAAGAACAAAGACAGTGCCGGTGTCCTCTCTCACCATCTTGCGTGACCTTGGTACACTTAGAAATGATCCGCTCTTCCTAGCATTCTTAGTACCGTCCAAATGCTTTGCAGTCATTATGTTGTACTGATCCTACTCAACTCCTGCCGTATGGCTAGAAAACCAAACCACAAAGTTAGTGCATAACGTCATGCCCAGCGCGCGGAGAACGCTAAGTACAGAGGGTGCAGAACGTACGCGCCGGTAAAAGGATGAGTGGAGGGTAAACGGATGGTAAGGGTAAGCAGTCAGCTGTTTGCTTGCAAACTGCAGTAGTGGCTTAAGAAGTTGCATCTGTGATTTATAATGGATGTCTTATTTTGCACTGGAATGAACCGGGGAGTCTCTGAGGGCCAAGCTGCTGGGGCGGTAGCGTACAGGTAAGGGCGTTCTCACCCCAAACTGCCCAGCTGATGGTGGGCACGTGGTGCTAGGGCAAGGGGAGGGGGCATGGGTTTAGCTGTTTCACAGTCTCCTCTATTTCCCCTTCTGTATGAAGCTAAGATGGGGAGTGCAGGGCGTGGGCATGGACCTACCTTCACATGCCCTAACGCAGGCATCAAGTAGGTATTTTGCTGTGCGTGTCAGTAATAGCGTTATTATGCTGCCTTATGACGGCCTTGAAAAATACTTTTTGTCATCAACTGCAGAGCAATTTATAAAAAAAATGTGGATACTTTTAGTACAAGCTGTTGCACTTTTCACTGAGTTGGAAAAGTACATGGCTATTCAGATTGAGTGAAGGGCTGAAACAGATTTTTGAGCATGGGAGGCCTACGGAGGATGCTTGGGAAGGATTTCCAGGTAGGTACCTTTGTGCCCTCCTGCTTGGCAGGCTAGTTAAAAGTGATTTCACGCTCCCTGACTGTGATCAACTGATGTGCCTTGGGTTACGGGCTGGCCATTTCTCCCAGTCCCACCTCTGAGAAGCACAGGCCGGTGAATTTCTCACAAGTTGGGGTGAAAATGCTTGTCAACAGCATAAAAATAAAGGATGTGAGTACAGTGTCACAATCAAAGATCAGTTAAGGTAGATGCATGGCCTTCTGTTGTGTACATAAATCAGAGCTGCTCAGGCAAGTCTGAGAACACCAGGGAACTCCCTGCCGTGCCTATCATCTTATCTACAGGAAATTAGTCATAAAGGTGAGAAAAATAATAATTTTTCTCTTTCTTACCATCAATTATCTCCTCTTTCACTTTGTGTAACTCTCTTACAACTTCCTCCAATATTTCCTGATGAGACAAAACACAAGTCAGCTGCTCAGAATCTCCTTCTAACCGGTGGAAGAAAACGCAAGTTTAACACGGTTGTGCTGTGCCCCCGCCTCTGCTGGTGCTCGGAGCCTAGCGCTGCTTTCAGCCAGGGCTGCAGAAGAGGCTGGCATATTTATTTGCACGTTTCTGTACAGGCATCTTGCTCGAATAGCAGTGAGACTGTGCTCTCGTGCCGCTCACCAGCTACCCCTTCTCTAAGCACCTAGTTGTAGAGGAAATCGGCAGACTGAACAGCTGTTTTGCTCGTACAGCGCATGCATGGGGGAAAATGGGTAGCTCGCCAAATCCGAGTGCCAAGGACCTTTCGACTCACCTGTTTCATTCGATCAAAATCTAAGGCATCCATAGCCACGTCGTTGCTGCTGCTCACTGGCTTCATCCTTGAAAAAGGGAAGAAGAGGACAAAAAAACAGCCCGTTAGTTGCTTGCAGTGCTTTCCCAGCCATACCCACCTGCTGACCCCGGCCCTCGGGGAGGCTGCTCCTGGACTGCCCACATCATGGAGAGTGCACGCCAAGGCTGAGCCCAAACTTAATTTGGACTCTTTTTTTGAGGGTGAGGGGGACTCAATAATTTTAAACTAGAAAATACTGAAAGGACTTAACAATATACGTTATTACAGAATTTGCAGTGTAGATACCAGCATCCTTGTCTTGGCACCTAGGCTTTAATCAGTTGCTAAAAAAACAGTAGCATACAGGTTAGCAAAAGATGATTGGAAAAAGAATAGCCCAATAATCCTTTCCTTGGAAGACCTGGCTTGAGCTGAGCTTGCTGATAACACTGTGCAGCACCGGCACTTTGTCTAGACCCCAAACCAACCGCAATCTGCCCTTACTGCCTGATACACGTGAGTATTACCAGTCTTCCAGGACTGTATTCGTCCACAAGCTGACCTCTGCTGATGGCTGACGAAGGACCATAGGGAAGCTGAAGCTGTGAGACTTTCCATTTTAACCAGTAACTCTAAAACATCTCAGAAAGGAATCATGCTAAGTAATTCAGAGAGAAGATTTCAAATAACTTTGCCATCATCTTTGGGCCCATGCTGGCTGAGATCCTGCCACCTCTGTGGAAACACTTGGTCTTGTAGCCTTTTCTTGAGAAACCCTTCATATTTTTGCTACCATCTCACAACTAGGTTAGCAGTTAAGACAGATACAAATGCCATTAAACTGGTCAGCAAGGAAACAGGCCATTGCTGAGAGCTTCTGCAACGTGCCCTACTCCCCCTGCAAAAGTCAGATGAGCAGCAAACACTGAGAACTACTTCCAGGCGTTCAACTAGAAATGGAGTTTTCCCTCTGAACCTCTCCAAGATGGAATGGCATTGTAGAAGAGAGATGGCAAAAGCTTGGTGGCTGCTTTAAATAGCCTATATTTCATTTCTGTTTGCAAGAAGAATGAATAGTCTTTTCTATGCCAACTGGAAACACACGTATTTCCTACGGCCAAGGTGTCCCACTGGTTTTAGGAGAGCTGACTACATTTTGTCCTAGTAACACTGGTTCATACTTTAGTTTTTGTGCACGATATGTTCTAGCATCTGTAACTGCAAGGACGTTCAGATAGATGCCATTGGCAATTTTCTGTATACTGTTCGCACTGTAGTCAAGTAACAGTGCAAAACAAGGGGCATCTCTTTGCAGTAAGTGCTAACCACACACGAGTCCCTGTTCCACCTCCTCCTTCAACGTATCCACCCATCTCAGTGCTCAGCACCGCAGTCACACAAGGTGTTCCTGGGCCAGCCCCGAAAGGCAATCTCTCTTTAGCTGTGCAACACCAAACCTTAATCTCAATCTCTGTGATGACCCTGCTGCGTGGCTGCTGGGACTGCTGGATTCCTGCTTCAGGTTTCTCAGCTTTTGACACTTGCCAGCTTTTGTACCCTGTATTTCTGAATGCCAGTCTGGTGGCTGGCGCTTTCCACAGCTCAGTGTTACAAAGTTTTACTCTCCCCCTTTCTCATGCATCTGCTGCAGTTGCACAGACGGGGGAATAACCACCCTTCTCCAGGTTGTAGGCTCTTCGGATCATTTCTGTCATTGATTTTGGATTTCTGCTGAGGTTGGACAAGGAAAACTTCCCCTGTCAGCAGGGTCATCCTGAGCCTACCGCAAACCAGTGCTCCCAAACCTCCCTTCCACTTGGCACAGCACCCTGCCAGCCCCTGCCTGATAAGCACTGTGTGATTAATTCCTGTGATGCCCATGCCCACCTGAGCAGGGGGCTTTTTCTGTGGAACAAGGCTTTCCCTCAACACACTCAACCATCACCCTGTTCCCACTTTGTGCAGCGACAGACAGAGCAGACTGTAACAGAGTGAGTACAAACACAACAGAAGACGAGCGCCAGTGCTGAATGATGGGATTTGCCAAAGGACAAGCCAAGACGGTTAAGAAGCCGGGCTGTTAGCCAGTACCTAGAAGACACGTGGGATTGTGTGGGGCTCTTAGCTTCACAGCTCTTCACCACTGATGGATTTCTACAGCAATGGAATGAAACGAGACATGAGTTGTGCAGGTGCCACGGGGACAGCGTGACCATCCCAACTACTAGCCAGCCACGGGGACAAGTTCTAGCCAGCTCACCTAGACAGTAATGAAGATACAGGCTTTTCAACAGAATTGCTCCTTTCCCATGGCTTCTTCCCAGAGTCTGTAAAAAAGAAATCGAAATGTTACTGTTTATTGTTTTTTTTTCTTCTCTATCAATAAAAAAAATCCTGAAATTGCTTGTTTTATACAACTGCTTTCATTCAGTGGGGGTGAGTGACTTAGAAAGATCCAGGAAAGCAGGAGTGCTGGATGAGGGTGGTTGCCTACATTACAGAGAAAGCACTGGCAAAGATCTGCTCAGTGATCCTTTTAATTAGGGACCAGACACTTAAATGATACTAAAAAGGCATGGAATTGGAACGGTACAAAGAAAAGCACAAATCCCTGATAGCAAGAAATACAGGCTAATTGCTGCAAGGCTTAATTTATTCAGTAGAATACTGATTTGTATTTTAAGGGAAAAGGCTTATGTTTCTTGTCTGTTGGCAGAAAATGTGGGTGTATCTGAAAAAAATGTGGGTGTACCTGAAAAAAAAAGTGTGACCCCCTCAAGTGAAATCTCCACAGAGTGAATTTATTTAATGCTGTTTGCATTTCAAGCCAGCAGAACGTTCCCCAAAACTGCGGTACAGATCCCTTATTCCTGAAAACGCCTCCTGTTGCCCCAACTTTCTCTGCTGCAAGTAGTCCAAAATAAAGTGAGCAGTTTCAGAGACCCGCTCGACACACAGCTTTTTACACAAGGACTTGCTCCTCTGTGAGGTGCTGAAAAGCTCTTTAGAAGAATTATGGACACTCCCAGGAAATCTCTTGATCTTGTTCCTCCTTTATATGCGTTCACCTTTCTGCTAGCTTCTTCCCCTTCCCTTGTCAAACAAGCAAATAATGGCTTTGTTCCAAAAGGAAGCTGGAATGGTTAAATAGTCATTCCCCTGGGAGAGATTTCTTTTAGCATGTATGAAAGCCAAGGCTGACGCAAGGATGATTTGCTGATGCAAAGCTGGCTGGCTTGCAGCTTATCTACTGCGATACGATCATTTCAAATCATCGTAGGAAAACATATTTTAGGGGCTCCTTAATTTCACCAGGTAACTCTCAAGATTAAGCCTACTGCAACAAGCTACTAGGCTAAGGATAACAGCTTGAGACCTAAACGCCAACTGTACAGACCAGGACAGCTACAGTACCAAAAGCGGAGTAAGTATTTGCTCTCAGAGGATTGGGGTGCATGATTCTGACAGTGCAGATCCTCAATTGTATGTCTGGACCCCTGTAACTTGATTGGCCCTTTAGTCAGCTTTGAGTCTGAGAAGTGCATAAAATCACCATTTCTTGCTGAGTACAGCTTTTGAAACAACTGTCACTAGGGAAATTTTCCATTAGCTACCACTGCTGCGCTCTGAAGGAGCCAAGAGTCCTGAGAGGTGCAGAAGACTGTATTAAGAGGTCAAGTAAAGTACCAGTAGTTCGTTTTAATACCTGATGAATTTTGCTGCTGCTGGGTGGGACCTCGTGTACCGGGTGAAGGAGAGGTGCTAGCATCATCCTAGGAAGAGAAAAACAGAGCATTACGTAATTATGGAGGTGAAACACAGAGCCCTCATCTGCTCTGGAGACCAGCTACAGTACACACAGGTAATAAAACCAAGTTTTATTCTGGCACCTCTGATAGGCACTGCTACCATAGCATGGGTTGAAGTCCATTTAAACTTTAATTTTTCTCACTATTTAGCATGGGAAAATACCTTTTTTTTTTTTTCTCTAAGATCGACACTTTGCCATGATTCCACTGCATCATTCTCATCCCTGTATAGCAAACCAGGCTGAATTACCACTGAGGAGTACCAGCTGGTGTTATCTAAATACAAAACATTCATTCCCCAAATTTAGAAACTCTCTGTAATATGGAAACAGAGCCACCTGAAGGAACACCAGGCTACATCCCAGCCTTTTACACCAGCACAGTCACTGGTATCAGTGAGAGCAGCCCAGGTGCTAACAGAATATAAAATAACTACATCGGTCGCTTCTCCTCCTAACTAGAATATTAAATACTACATCACAGATTTGGACTTTGTTTCATGGGGTTTATGAGTGGCAGGTCATAAAGCATTAACCCGTATTTTTGACATGTCATTTTTATTTAGTTACCCTCACAACAGACTCAGGAAAAGGTTTAACTGTGTGTGGTAAAAACAAAATCACGTCGAGTTTGACGTAAGATAACCGCACCACACAGTGTGCTCAAGACACACATTAAACAGATGTTAAAACATCCTTCTTAATAGTTTGGTGCTACCAAAAAGTTAGAATGGGGATGCAGACTCCTGCAGAGCTTTAGGAGAGATAGCAAGAAGCAGAAAGACAGCAGAGGCTGAATAGTTAGAAGCTAAGTGGTGCCTTTCATCTCAGAGTGTATGGTTCATAACGAGCCTTGGGGCAGGATTAAGAGTAATGGTTGCACTGCACAACCAGGGATTCAATAAGCAAATTCCATGCTTGAAGCATTCCTGGAGGACCATGCAAAAATAGCTGCTTTTCACCTTAAACAGTGCTTATTCTGCTCTCACTACAAACTCTTCAGACCGGGGTGAGACCTGCACTTTCTGAACAGCTTTCCTGCTGAGCAGTTGTTATCTTGTCTCTGGTGGGAATGTCTCTGTGATATGGGGCACACGAGATGCTTTATGAACTTGCAGCCTTCACAAGGGTACAGTCTGGCAACAAGGACGCTCTATGAGCAGCAACCCACGGGAAAGGACACAAAATTAATTCTGGCTTCTTCCAAATCTGGAGAGATCTCCCATACTTCAGCGGTTCAGCAAGTAAAAAGAAGGGTTTTAATCTGCATGTTGGACTCAAAATCATAGCACTAAGTTTGGTGTAAAGATTGCGTCAAATCAAAACTCTTGCTCAGTTGCTTTCATGGACAGCATACAGACAGACTGCCTAAAACAGAATGAATCCAAGCTCCCCGAAATTGTCTTAAGTCTCACTGTAGTGTAAGTATTATGAACACAGATTTTAATTTTTGTATGGTCTAGTAGTTAATAAACTGTTTCTCCTTCCCTCCCAGAGACATGTTTTATATGCACCCTAGGGTCTGCAGTGAGCTGATTTTTTCTTTGCATGAAGGATGGCAAACCAAAGTTACCCCACATGGCTGATGATCCACTTCAGCTCAGCTGAAGCTGCAAATTAAAGAAACATGGACCTGGTCTCAAGATGACTTGCCAGAAGGGCTCATTTAATCTTCTTAAGGGGCAAGACTCTACTGAGAGTAGTAAGATACAGCCTAAGATACTCAGAGCAAAGCATGAGAAAGCACCAATTGGCCTGGTTTGGGCAAACCCTCACCCACAAATAGGAGGGCAACTCTTCTTTCTGCAGTGCTCTTCCCAGGAAAGGTAGAAGCAGTCACATTTATTTCAACCGATTGTGTACTACAGGGTCAGCGCTGCTTGTCATTCCCTGCCCTACTCAATGAACAAGAACAGGACTTTGCAAGGCAGAACATCAACATATTTGCAAGAGCACAACTGCAAGGAATCTTTTACTTACGTTTTGGCTTTCCTCTTCTTTTTTGTCAGCTGGCTTGTCTGACTGCGACGCTGCTTTCCTCCTTTGCAAAGGAATACGAGACAGGACACACAGTCAGCTCTCTGGAAGCACACTTCCTGCAGCAGGCTTGTGGGAAGGCTGATTCAAGCTTTGGTGGGAGTTATTATTTACTTAGCTCCTCTTACAGAACTTGACAAAGACTGAATACATTCGGTTGCGTAGGATTTTGGATGGAGGTGAGGAATCCAAACCTTAGTGATACGACTCACGGAGAGGGGCAATATTTTGAAGCCACATTTAATGGAGGAATGCAGGGTGTGCAGAGTAAGAAATGTGTTGAGGCAGAGGAAAGAAGCAGAGCTGGTATGAAATGGGGTAAGAAAGGGATGACTGCTCTCTAGGGCTCAGGACCTGGCAGCGTCCGTCCTACACAGGAGCCCCCATAGGGGGTTCTGAGCAACAGGCGGCTCAGGTGGGAATTGCTGTGGTGAGATATTCTCAGACAGCTCCAAAACCATTCTGTCAGTCATCCTATGATCCAACCATCCCCATTCCCACCCAGAGAAAGGGCTGTGGCACGGCTCCCATGTACTGAGACGGTCAGAAAAGCCCTTCAGCCCTGGGAAGAGAGGGCACTGCTCAGCCAAGGCCCAGGGTAGGAAAGCTCTGGCTGGAGACCAGGAGTCAGGAAAAATGAGTGGGCCAGCCTGGGTTTTCAAGTGCCTTTGGTGAGTGGTGGCAGATTACTGCTATCTCAAATCCAGTTCAAAGGCAGCAGAACTCCTGAGCCCCCCAGTCCCTGGACCAGCAGTGTTGGTGGTGGCTGCAGAAGTTGAGTGAAAACCTCGCTCTGTCCTCCCTCTTCCCAAGGTGAGGCAGAGCTCCACGAGAAACACATGGCAAAGAGCTGCAAGCCACCCATGGAGCAATTGGCCATGCGAGTAAACAAACATGTTTGTTTTTCTTTGAAGAAAGCATGGTGAAACTTCTTGGGTGCCAGCCACACTGACTGAAGAAAATGAAAAACAAATTCTTGATTTTCAAGCCCTGCTTAGGGTCTAAACAACACTCAAGAGTGCCAGGTACTGCTTCTTTGTAGGCAGGGGAACTGCAGCTCCAGTCTCCACCTGACTTTTGGTTGAGATGATCCTTATCCTTACCCACCTGCAAACACTACCCTTAGCAGGCTCTTTTTTAACACACCAGTATGACAGGTTTTTCATTTCATCTTGATTCTGAGTTGGACAAAATTCATCTCAAAGGAAAAAAAAAAATAAATCCAAATGGCTCTCAGAAAGGCTTCTAAGTTTCAATAAATTGAAATGTTTCTATCTTTGCCAAAAGAAAAGCCTCACTGGATTCACAGAGGAGGATTTGATGTAAATTTGGAGTAAAACAGAGGAGTTTTTATCTTCTTATTATATGCATGCATGTGTGTGTAGGATGTAAATTTGGAGTAAGGAGGAGTAAAGCACATTTATGTGTTTGTAGGCCACAGTGCTCTGTAAGAATTACTTTCAGATATTCAACTGCATTTATCATTTTATGATATCGGATCAGAAACAATTTTTATAGTCTTTCTATAATATTTAGTTGGCATTTCTGAGGGGGAAAAAAAGTTATAATGGTTATGAACTTGAGCCAGGGAAATACTTGCCCTGCTGGGACCAGTGTCAGATTTATGTCTTTCGACAGACTTAACTGGGCTAGAAATGATGGTGGGTTATGAGGTGACAGTACATTATTACACTTGCACTTCAATTCTCAATCAAGCAGCTGCTCCCACGGGGGCCACTAAATCCAGAGAGTGGTATTTTACACCACCTGAGCATGCAGACACATTTTCTTCATTCCTTACCCAGCATTAGGTACACTCCCTGCTTCTGAGCATGTGGTTTTCTGCTCAGAAGAGGGCCCTGAGATCCCACACTCATCACTCAGCAAATTTTATACTGCACATGCTCACTTTCAGAAACACCTGCCTTTCCTCCAGGCTCCCAGCTTGCGAAAAGCCACCTGAAACACAGTGCAGGTTCTCTCCTTTCTCCATGTCATCGAAAAGAAAAAGGGTTTTACAGCCAAAATGACCCCTCTCCAAATCAGTTTAACAGCCTGCGTCTGACATCTGACTAACATTTGTTCATGGCCATTGACTTCCCTGGATTTGGGAAGCGAAGCTGAACGTGCAGCTCTGCTGATGGAGCTCCCAGAAAGGACGAGCAGCTCAGTCATTCCCAGAGCAGCATGGTGCTCACCACAGTGCAGGGGCTTTTTGAATGCTTGAAGACTGCCAGAAGCCATGCTCGAGTACATTTTAAGCTAGAACCATGGACATTTGTAGGATTTCTACATCCAACCGTATGAAATGTCCATTTAGATCTCCTGTTTAAACACAGCTTGTCACCCAGCTACCCTCCTCGCTGTATTTTACTTTGCTTACAGACATTTTCCAGTTCAAGCAAAGTCCGTTTTGACATGTAGCAGTACAAAGTAGATCAGAAGTTAAACCAGAAAATAAGTATTAAAAGCTATTAAACTATTTTAATTCTGAAAAGAGACAGAATTATATATTTGGCATTTCAAACTGCTGGAAAACTGTATTTGGAGCTTTGTGTATTAATTGAATGCTTTCTAAAAGATTACATCCACAGTCCGTGCTCAGAATTCCTTCTGAAATGACCAGAACATGGAGGAAAGTTGGAATCAGAACCTCTGCACTAGGAACTGTGTTTATGCTACACAATGTTATTTATAATCTCCATCTCTGCACACTGTAAGACTGTACCTACCCTTCGTTATCTTAGTCATCATTTTGTTTCATTATTCACATGTAAAATAAAAGTCTTTAGAGCTAAAACTGAAACATCTATCACAAAGAACTTGTGAATTACTGTTTAACAGAACATTACTGGTGGAAGGAGGGGGAAAAGAGAAACCAAAAATAATTGAAATAGAGTGCTTTTAAATATCTGGTAGCTTGATATATCACGACTCACCTTGGCAGAAAATAACTTGGCTAGACTGTCTGAAAACACACTAAGAATCAATACCAAGTTACCTGCCAAGATGTTGTCCTGTTATTCTGTTTATGCCTTTGGGCCCAGCATCCTGAATGAGCTGCATAAAATTTATTTGTTTAGGTTCCTTTCATGGTTTATTCTTTCTGAAAACTGTAACTTCAAAATAGACCTTGAAAACAGCAAAATCACAGAGAATGTATTTGCCACTGTCTTTGAAAGTTACGACACTGCAGGCTTTGCCACAACAGCTAAACTCTGCCAGGTACCATTGCTGCAACACCTTCACTTTCATATCAAATGCCAGGGGATGTGGGTGACTAGGAACTGTGCAGGACCTGGCAAATTGCAAAGCGTCACCGAAGTGACCCATTGCTCCCCAAAATAAGAGCACCTTGTCCCATCCAGTTCACTGCAGAGCTCACGCTAGGGATTACTTGAAGTCTAAGTACAAACCTTTTTGCCAGTAATTTATTCATTTCTTCCATTAGTCCTCCGCCACCTCCTCCGCTACTTGTTCGGTTGGCATCGCTCTTGGAGACCCCACTGGGGCTGGACCCTCCTGAGCCGTCTTCTGGCTTAAGACAGAAGTAAACATTGGAATTAAGGAGAAGAATTTAATTTAGAACCACACCCTTAATGATTAGTTTTCCTGATTATTAGCAGCAACGATCACAATCACAGCTCAAAACCAGAGGCGGGATATGTTTGGGGTTGGAAAGGAGACCCACATAGACCTTAATAAATCCAGGAGCAATCTGGATGAGGCAGTGCATATGGGCGAATGATGAAAAAACCCATAGTGATGTTTGTTAATAATTACGTTTAGGTTACATAACCCTTACCGAAGTGGACACTTATTTATGCGAGGCCTCACCAGTCTACGCTGGCTTTTTGAGCACGGTGGCTTTAACCACTTGTAACGCTTGTAAAATACCAGCAGACAAAACCAGGGTGGACTTGTAATGAAATCCTGGCAGAAGAGCCCACCTGGGGGCCGCCGTGCCCCCTCCTTACCCGTTGAACTCTCCTTAGTTTGGCACCAGCCAGAGCCGCCGCGAGCCCTGACACCGACCCGTCTTCACCGCCAGCCCCTTGGCTGGCACCGGCCGGCAGTGGGGGCGGTGGGGGGGGCGCAGCTCCCATGGGTGGCGGAGGGACTGGGGGGGGTGGCGGAGGGGGAGGGCCCCCAGACGAAGCAGGGATCACCGCAGCCCCGCTGGGATGGCCGGGTGGCAGAGCTGGGCCTGAAATGCAGAGAAGACAAATTACGTGTGAAGAGCCATCTCCAACAGCCCATGCGCAGAGTCACGAGTGCTATTCCCAGGCTGTGACCTGGTGGCACAACAAGTGAGCGATGCCAGGAAGCACCAAGCACCCAGAGGAATAGGGAACTGTGGTTGCATCGATGGTCAATCAGCTACGGCTGTGTCCTCCTGAATGATGGAGGCATCGATGGTCAATCAGCTGTGGTTGTGTCCTCCTGAATGGTGATGCAGCAATGGTCAACCAGCTGCGGTTGTGTTATGCAAGACCCTATCACTACCAACCAACTTTCTCCCTCTGGGCTAGTATTTTATCCTGTACTGAAATCAAAGCACAAAGTGGCACCTTTCTTCTGTTCTTCTCATAGCTTTCTGCAACAAGCCGCTCTAGGCTTTGCAGCACTTTGCCTGTAATGGGCCAGCTGAATGCGTACACCACCAGGAGGGTATTTCCCTACATTATGCCCTCAGAACAGGCTGATCTTGATATATAATCACAGGTTCAATTGTTCAGTAAGTGTTATTTTCAAAGACAGGAGGGTTTTGACCAAGCAACATTTGGAAATTAACATTAGCAGCCTGGTTTTCTTCTTATCTAGGGTTTTTCATAATACTACCTTATTTCTGTGGTTACTTCTGCATGATTTCACGCTCTTGATTCCATTCTTGAAGTGAAGCATAGCTGCTATTAGAAATACTTTAAACATTTCAAGCCCTCTTTGGTTCACAAACATAATAGCTGGTAATTCATTGTGGGTACAGTTAATTGTAATTGCAAAACTACACACACCTAATTAGAGGCCAGCCTGAGGCAAAAATTGAACCGAGTCAAAATAATGGACTGATGTAAGTTTAAAATAACTTTATTGAACTAAATGGATTTCAAGGACTTGTATCAGCTGAAGGACTGAGCCTCCCCTCCAGTGGCTGTAGTAATATTTTTAGCACTAAGTGGAAGGAAATGTCTCAGTTTTATTCCTTTTCTAGGCACATAATTTAAGCATTATATGTGCTTATAGACAGGAATGGATCCAAGTCACAGAGAGTATGATCTGAATTACAAATAGGCATTACTCGTAGCTGCTCACACAGCAGGCTTTAGATGAGCACTAGGAATCAAGACCATATGTAAAGTGCAGACCCCAAGCTCTAGATCTGCTTGCATTGAAAAAGGTTTGCTAGAACAGTTATGGTGACAGTACCTCAACTATTAGTGCAATTTACACCAGGAAGGGAGTTGCTAGAAGGAAATAAAATATATAAGCACATAAGATTCTGCATAACTCTAACAAAATCAGTGTTGCATCTTTTACTGGTCTGAAATACCACTTAAGTGAAAGAATACAAATCCCAGCCTCTACCAATACTGCTACACAGACAACAAGTCTACCACAGACCTGGCCTCCAGCTTCAGAGCCCATAGCTAAATTTGGAGCAGAATGAACACAGGCTTTGAACGAAGCTCGCTGCCAAATGCAATTTGCCTCCGCCAAATGATATAAACCTCCTCCTGGGCTAATACAGTAGGAATATGCATTGCAACAACCCAGCTACAGGGCCCCAGCCCTGTAATTCTTGCTTTTTGTCCTGCTTTTAACTGAGAAGGTCCTCAGACCAGTCCTGAGTACCTACTTTTCTACCTTGCTTTCAGAAATCGTGTATGGCAAGAGTGGTCTTGGGTCTCTCAGGCCTTGTTCTAGTGGTCACGGGCAGTGCGAGTGCGGCTTTGTAGGTAGCTCAAAGCTAAGCCTTTTACAGGTCACAACTCATTGAAAATCAGTACTTACTCAAGTGGGAAATGGTTGATGAAGTCATGTAAGGAGGGGTCCTCCCGGGCTTAGTCACCTCAGACCCAGCAGCGTAAGGGGGAGGCAATGGAAGACAGTGTGACATGGGCTGGCACCACTGCTGCGGGGGGCGAGGTGACGGAGGGGAGGACAGGGACAGGGCCTGGCCGAAGGAGCCGGGGGGGCTGGCAATCACGGGCAGCTGGGAGGAGGGCGCAGCTCCTAGGCGTGGAAAGAAAGACCCAGGCACGCTTCTCAGCTGGGTCCTAGGGGAGCCTGAAGCCATTTGCTCTTTGGGGTGGCCATTCAGAGGGATGCCGGCCAAGCCTTCCTGGCCTGCTTTACCTGTGGGTTCCCTGACCCTGTTGTGTGGGGCAGGAATCACGGGCAGGATGGTGGGACCGTGGGGCTGCAGGGCATCAACCCTCTGCCCTAGGGGGGCATTTGTGACGGGGGCAGCAGAAGTCCAAGGAGAGATGCAGAGAGAGGAGCGCCTGAGGGGCTGGCGAGAAGCGAAGGGAAAGTGGGAAGGGTGGAGAGGTGGCGGAGACAGCGAGGTCCGCCTGATGCTTGGCATGACAGGCCTGTGGCTCGGGCAGGCTGGCGGGGAGGAACCCGGGACTGTCGGCAGCTCGGAGGCCGAGTGTCTGTGCAGGAGCTGTGGGGGCTCGCTGCCTCTCCCCGGGAATCGCAAAGAGGATTTTCCAGCGAGCTCTGGGACAGCAGGAGGGGAAGGGACAGCTCTGGCATGGGGGGGTGGCAAAGGGGAAGCACCAGAGGCAGGAGGAGGAGGCTGGTGCTGAGAGGGGGGAGAGCACAGGCTTATCTGAGGGGTGGGAGCTAAAAGAACAGAAAAGACAAATGAAAAAAAAGAATAAGATGGGCATGCAGTGAGGAACGAAACCAAGGCAAAGCAGTATGGAGAAAAGGAAACAAAATATAAATGCAAACAGAAGCTCAAACAAAGCAAAGAGGAGATGGCACAGACACCAGCCCAGGGGTTTCCAGCCCTCAGCAGAACTGGGGGCTGTGCAGAGCAGGACCCCGCGGCCCAGGATGGGCTGTGTGCTCCAGTGATGGTGAGCTCTATGTGAATCCGTCAGGGTTCCCAGCGTCACCCTCACACCAGGGGAGTTGCAGGGGATGCAGTGAACACAGCAGTGGCCACCCTGTAGCCTGGAGGGGACAGACAGAACGCTCCAGGGGCCGTGTCCCACTCCTTGTGGCTGCGCCCCCTGATGCAGAAGAGCACACAGAAACCTCTGCCCAAACAGTCTGTCAACTTATGTCACTGGCTAAGGTATGAGTGCATCCGAGCTGATTTCAAGTCAAAAACAACTGAGAAGTTGTAACTGCTGAGGAAAAAAACATAATTTATGTGGCCAAATTAACCACAAAAACTTCCACAAAAGCCTAAAGCAGACCATCTTGGCCTGCTTACTGCCTTCTTTCATGAAGGCAAAGCCATACTTCATAGTTATACACTATTTCTGTCAGCTCTTCGCTCAGCCTTGTGCAACTTAGTATGCTATAGAAGATTTTCATAAGCTCATTAAATATGTATGTATTTTCCATTAAGCACACAGAAGACTCCTTACCTCATGACTACAAAATCCCCACCGATGAGACTCCAGGGCTCTCTTTTGCTCTGCGCTGTATCTGACTTTGTGCCGCAGGGCAATGGGGAGGCCCCGACCTGGTACAGCCGGCACGTCCACCCCTTCATGCTGACATCCTCTGGGAATGAGGAGTCACTGCCACCTTGGCCAGCCCCACCTTGGTATGCCAAAAATCCCCCTCTGCTTAGCAGTTTTGGCTAGCCCCAAACCTGCCTAGCTCCACCTGCATGGCTCGGACATGAGCCTCTGTGAAACAACACACCAAGCCCGAGTGCTTTTAAGTCCCTACCTGCAAATGCTGTAAAATCAAACTATCACTAAAGCCACTGTTCCAGCACAGGCATAGGTTGTCCAGAGAGGTGCATGAGTCTCCCTCCTTGTGGGTATTCAAAAGCAGTGTGAACATTGTCTGGACGTTGTCACCTGCTCTGGGTGTCACTGCTTCAGCTGGGGATTGGACTAGATGGCCTCCAGAGGTCGTTTCCAACCTCCACCATTCTGTGATTCTGTAATTTTTAGCAGTCTAGCTCCTGCATAGCACCACAAAAAAACCCAACTACAGCTAAAGAAGACATGCAGGGAGAGACTATAGCTGCTTTCTTTCCAGGTGTTTGATACATGCCTGTGGTAGAGGTTCTTCTTTCCAGGGATTCCTGGCGCTGTTGCTGCTGCTCCATCACTTGTCTGAAACAGCAAAGAAAAAGACCTCAGTCATTATGTATTCCTTATATTTTTGTAAGAGCTTTATGCACTGAGGGGCCCTCAAGCTGTACATTACGGGTGGGTGAGCCAGTCTTCCACACAAACACCGTTCCTGCAAGATGGACGTGGTTTTGACTTCCGCAGCAGTGCCATTGCAGGTGCTGGGGACATGTAATCAGGACACGGCCTGGTACCTTCAGGACACTGCAGATGCTTGGTTCAGGGGCTGGTTGATCCACGCCAGGCAACTCTGCAATGGGTCCCTTGTTGGCACAGCAGGGCTTTGCAGGTGAGCAGAGCACTGCCACACCGCCAGGGAGGACCTGAACCACTGCCTTTCTTCCACATGTGCTCATCACAGAATTACACCACTCTTCTTTGCATCCTCAGGAGCTGCCAGGCAGGGAAATGCACCGCCTAGCACCGAGGAGCCTTTTCCCAGGCTCTGCTTTCCAGGGACGTGCAGTTGCCAGTATCTATCAGCAGAGGTCTTCTCTCGCACGCTTTACCACTTCTGCAGAAATAGCTGTCACTGCTGCCCCTGCCACGAGCCCTCCCTGCCATTCTCTAGTTAAAAATATTGATACCTAAAAAAGCCACTTATTTTTACCACACACGTAGATATGAACTGGGGATTTCAACAATACTACACCATAACTCTGAATTACCTTATTGGAGCACTTGGCAGTAAGGTCTATTACCATTTTCTTCCACAATTTCTAAACCAACGTTGCCCTGAATTTGTTCCACCTATGTTTGGGCCAGTCTTAATTGCAAAGAGATTTCTTTCTTTTTTTCTGCAAGAAGTTTATTTCTTGTTTTGTACAGTAAGGCAAGCTTAATGAACTACAGGCAATGTTTCTATATTAATACTTTACATAATATTTCAAAAAGATCTCCCTGTTACATTTTTGCTAACTTGTACTTTCAAATGAGTCTGCTATTTTTAAAGAATTCTATTTACATATAAATAAAAAAATAAGAAAAAATATCCAGAAAAATAAAGTTATGTTATGTAGGAACTAAAAGAATGTCTTAATTTGCAAAACAATTTTCCTGTGTTTCAATTCTAATTCAATAGATGAAACAGAAAAATTCACAATTATAATTATTCACCGTGGAGAGATCAATCTTAACGTGGTCTTATGTTCAGGACATGCATTTCACTGAACACAAGCAATTTCTGGAAAATCATTACAGGCATCTCAGGAAATTATTATATGTGCAAAGTGCAAAGGGGAAACAGTTTTGAGAAACAGCCTCGGCTGGCTGATTCCAGTGGTTTTATTTCAGCTACGACAATCTAAACCACAGAGAAATCTGTTCTGCAGCTTGGCTCATACGGGATAGTTTTGTGCTGAACACCTAAGCAGCAGCATCACTTGCACTTCTAAAATTTCAGTGGTAAAGAGATGTGCTAAAATTCCCTAAGCATACTGTCCCCTACAATATCTTGGCATATATTAGAAAGTTTTGATGTTGAAGGACTTAATGTGTGAATTTTCCTCTTTAAACCTTGGTGAATTCTAGGTTTATCTGGAGGACAGATGTGAAAAACTCCAGCAGGACAGACTTGGAAAGGAAGATGGGCAAGACTTCAAACTACTGGAGCCCCTGGTGTGGACACCGGGGCTGGGTGCTCCCCAGAACAAGGGTCCAGCCACAGGCATTTGAAGTCTTTTGGGCTGATACTAGCCTTGCCTGCTCCTGGGCAGCAGCAGCTTGCATGAGCCAAGCACGTCCTCCCACACGTGCTAAAAGGAGAACTTCTTACACTCTTAGGAAGTCAAATTCGTTCCAGTGGAACTAAATAAAGACCAAGATTTGCACAAGGCTGCTTAAGGAGTACGCCAGGAGTAAAATATAAGAAGGAACAACCTGCATCCTCTGACTTACAATACATTCTTTTCACATTTGTGTAAAGGTCCTTAAAAAACTTTAAAACAGACAAATTTGCAGGGCAGTTACCAGAACTTGATCTCCTTGCCTGCTCATAAGCTGTTCAAAAAAAGCTAGGCCTAAAATTAGGGCTGCTATATGCTTCAAGAGTGCGTTAGCATAATTAAAACTGAAAGTCCTTCAGAGCAGATGCAATAACGTCTAAGTGCATATACTGGCAGAGCTTATTCCAGTCCAGTGGAGCAAAAGAAGCTTTCCCAGAACCATGTGCCCCGTAGCAGTGGAAAAATATCTACCCAAAGGGCTCTTACTGTCTCCAAGCAAACAACCAACCAAAAAATAAATAAATCAAGTCACTCTTTTTTCTAACTTAAACTGGTCACACTTTGCATATACAGACTCAGACACCTAAATTTGGGGTCTGAGTTCATACAGCCTGCACTTTCAGCAATTCCCACTGGCTTAATCAAGCTTGAGACCATGTCTTCCAGCCAGGCTGTGCAGCACACAGGTGTGGAGAAAGAGCTCTCCTCTCACCTTTTTGATTGCTCAGCTATCAAAGTAACCCTTAATAATCCTGACTGGCGTATAATCACCCACTGAGGCATTTAACAGTCACTTTTAATAGTCATTTAATAACCCTTGTTCAACTTCAGGCCATTTGGGAGCAGGGAACTAGTTTCCTTACACTTTATATGTGATTTCTGGAGAAGGGAAAAGAGAATTGTATGGAGGGCTGCCTGAAACAGAAACCTAAGCACCCACCACAGCCTGTGTAAGGGCTATACATGGTTTTGTGTAGGGGACATCGTGCCTGCTCACAGGTTGTGCCTACAACTGAAGGCGAAGCCCACTGAGACCTGAGCCTCTGTCACGAACAGCCACCACGCTGAGCTGCAGCTGCAGGCCTGGTTGCAGTAACCGCCTTGCGAAGCTATTTATTATCCAAACCAAGCACCCGGCCAAGTCCTGTGAGAGCTAACCGCGCTCCTGCTGACCCTCCTCTGTTTACAGAAGCAAATGCAAACACAGCTTTTAAACAATCACGCACCAAATGGTGATCAGCAACAGGTCCTGCTGGTTCCTGTACTCCAACACACTCCCGGTGAAGGGAGGCTCACCAACTTTTAGCTACACGTTTTTGGGGAGAACATGCTGTGGTCTTTCTCGTAGAGTAGGCGAAACACATTTGCAGTAAGCAGAAATACGGCATACAGAGGTGCCTTTTTTGTGTGTGCGTGAGCCTATACTTCACCAGGGAGGCACAAACCCGGCTGTGCAGCGCTGCTGGGCTGGACACAGCCGATGCCAGGCAGCCAGATGCCAGCTCTGACAGCCTGGGTGGCCGGTCAGACTAGAAGACCTTGTCCAGAATGGGACGAGTACATCTTCTGCTTGGCAAGGGAAGCTGAAGGTACTGCTGCTACAGGAGTCTCGGGTGAATCAGCAAAGCTGAAATGGGAACATTGCCCTCACAGTTTGATTATGGAGAAGGCATATAAGGAAAGGCGCTCCTGCCCACCTTCCCCTTTGGCATCAAGCAGACCACTGCTAGCAGCTAGAGAAAAGGCCATGTGTAATATGGCACTATGTCGAGGCTTGCATGGAAGGGTGACAGGCATGATTTTAGTTTCATTTATTATCCTGTTTAGAGCAAAACATTCATAAAAGGAATGAGATATGACATAGGAAGTAGCCATAGGCAAAGTGAGCCTGAGTTATTACTGACAGGGTATATATACCATCAGTGCTTCCTGGGCAACATGACTAGCAAGAGCCAGTAAATGATCCAGAACAGGGAATGGTTAATTCTTAATATGCTTAATTCTTTCTTAACATGCTGAGAAACACACACTCTACAGATTGCTTGTAAACACGTTTTGTCTTTGAACACGAACATGGCTCACACTTGTCCTTGAGCAAAGAGTTTACCTAGGGCTTCAGTTCACTTCACCCTTTAAAAAGTCATTACAGAATTATTACCAATAATTACAAACTGCTCAGAATCAACATAAACCAGGTTATGAGTAGGAAGAACAGTACTTATTAGTGAGCAAGGACTGCACACACATCAAATTACAAACTAGAAATCTACCATAACTGATGAAACCAACTTACCTCCTCTGTGCTTCCATCTCATCTGGGGATGGCCCATTCTGGACCTGGCGCTGGGCAGCTGGACCTACAGAGAAAACAAGAGAATGATGCTGGGAAAGCAACTGATGCTGACCTTTTCAGTAAACCCTTCTGAATGGGGTAGGAAGACAGATGAGGTCCCATCCCCAACTTGTGGAACTGGACCAAACTCCCCATAGTCAGTAATGTCACCTGTTTGGACCTTGGGCTTTGGTGTGATGCAGCTGCATATACACATATATGTTGGATATTTCACTAAGCGGAGTTGTGGATGAAAGAATTTCAGGGTTTAAGTCAGTTACTCCTCCGTCAGTGGCTAAAGAATTCCATCATGACAAGCCTCAACCATGCTCAGCACTGATTTGATCACAAGAATTTTTGATCACCTATGTATGAAGACTCACAGTATCGAACAGAAGTCTGCCCTCTGCTTGGAGAGGTGGCTAAATGTAAGTGCCAATGTTAAGAAGAATGGCCAGAGGATGAGGCTGCAGGAACAACAGTTCTTCTTAGGCAGTAAATTATGTCAAAGTATAAATGACATCATCTTAATCTGGTACTTTGGCATGAATCTTCTCTTTCATCTAAATGCCCAGAAAAATGAGGCCTTGTGGCCAATTTGACTAATGCAAGGAACGCAGAAGGAGCCTAGCACCAGGCTGTGGACAGCACACAAAACACGGGCTCCTTTTCCCTGTAGGTGCTGTTAGGGAGCAACTGGATAGGTTTAAAACCAAGCAAATCAAACCAAATCAATTTGGAAAGCTGCCCGAAGAAACCTTTTCAGGGCAACGTTGCACAGTACATCTGGAAGTTGGGATTACGGCTTTTCATCATCTGCAGCTTTCTTGAGCTGATCTCACCCGCATAGCTGGCAGGTAAATAAGTAACCCTCATAGTCTGCCAACAAGCTCACCTCAATTTTCAGCATGAAGGAGCTGCAGTAAATTCAATGAGTTTACTTCTATTTTCTGTTGTGTATGTGTATGTTAGCAGGATTAGGACCATACTGAAACTAAATACATAGCCTCTGGTTGTAATGCATGGTTGCAAAATGAACTCTGCCTTTAAAAATTGTCTGTGGTAGAGCAAATACCTGATATATTCCTAGGACAGACCACAAGGCAATTCAGACAATGCTACTTGAATTTTTTTTCCCTCGCTTCATGGAAATAATTTAATTTCACTCCTTTATTCAGAGATGAGCTCTACCCATTAATAAATCCTGATTGTTTATATGTGTATATATATATATATATATATATATATATATATATATATTGAGAATTGTAGATGACTGTTTCAGTTGGCAGCATTTTGTTATTATTTGGTCATAGTGTGAAACTGAAGCACATAAAGCTCATCATTGTGTTTTGAAATTGCAAATTTCTCCATATTTTCTACAGAAATATCCTCCTCTTTGAACAGACAGCCCCCAAAATAAAATAAAATAAAACGAACAAACAAACAAAAATAAACAGAAGCTACTTATGACCTAAGTAAGTAAAAAAACAACATTCAAAAACTCTTTACAGAAGCAGCGACAAATTTGCAGGTGTTTTTGTTTGTATATTAATTTAAAAAGAAAGGCAATTTTTCAGATGCACAGGGTACATGCCTGCATGGACCCCAAAATGCCCTAATTCTTTCTTGGATATCTTAAAATATGTAACAGCGCTTTCTGAATAATGACTAATTCCTTTCTTTTACAAGTTGAGATTTCTTAGACATATCACCACACTGCAGCAAAACATTTGTTCCTATAAATCTTTTCCAAAATCATTTTTCTTCTCTTTTTCTGGCTTCTGCACATTCATTCTGCTTGGCATGATTTTCCTCTCCAACTGCTTTGGAAGTGAAGTACTCCAAAAAACTAGACAAAAGAAGGCAAGCGTGGATAGAAGAGGAAGAGGAAGCTCTCTCAGAGAAGAGGCAGAGGAGTTGAAGCTGATCAGACACTGCCAGCCAAGGAAGAGCAGTGAGCTCAGTAAACTGGAAGTGATAGGAAGGGAGGGAAGCCGTATGTACGTGGTGTTGTTGTGGGATAAGAGGGTGTGCAGGGCAGTTACAGCCTTTGCTACCTGTGTCCCAGCTCTTCTTGCCAGCAGTGGGGAACACACCAGTTCTCTACCACTTGTTTTTGTAATGCTTGAGTCACCCACAGCCATAAGAAATAATTCCTTCTTACAACCTCTGTGATCTTACTATAACCAATCGTTCTTCTACACTAATGTGAAACCTTCATTTGCAAACCCTGAAGAAAAAGATTCGTTGTCTATTTTGGCGACCAAGATTTTGCTGAGGCTGGCCAATACACTTAAAAGTCCAACCTGAGCTTTCAGGTCTATTCACTGCCAGAAGCACAAATGCTGCTAGATTTATTTCCAGTCTGGAGCTCTGGGCAGACCAGGCGCACCACCACCTGATGTGATGTCTGCAGAGCACTTCGTGTTCTGCAACAGTGGAGCTCTGCGGTTCTCATCCTTCAGCTTGCTTCTAGCACGCTCAGTGCAGAAATTGAACATGGGGATTATTTTTATGCTTGGTTTCATACGTCTATGTTCTGTGGTGCACATACAGCAGCCATCTGTTTGATGGAGGGTTTTTTAAATTCAGGTGGACCTTTCTAGGTTCCACTTCTCTCCACCTCCTTAGGTATTTCCCAGACATGAGCAGACATGAGCAGTAGGTGCTCTTGCAGTGGCATCCTCATATAAACACATGCCACAAGTTGCA
Organism: Anas acuta; assembly: GCF_963932015.1. Classification (NCBI taxonomy): domain Eukaryota; kingdom Metazoa; phylum Chordata; class Aves; order Anseriformes; family Anatidae; genus Anas; species Anas acuta. The sequence goes on from NC_088983.1 coordinate 12,670,726, forward strand.
CTGCAAGCTGCCTCCGACCCTGCCAGCCTTTGGGATCAGCTGCACAGAGAACAGTGCTTCTCAGCACAACCAGGAGGTTGTTTTGCTCCTGACCCATCTGCAGCTTCATAGCTGTGGCAATCTACATTTTTAGCAACCTAATTAATGCAGGAGATACACTGTGAACATCCACGTTTCCTCGCTTCGTTGCTTTGTAGTAATTAACTGCGCTTTATATAAGCATCTTGTGACTCAGCTCAAGGCAGATTTTGGGAACACAAGGAAGTTTGCCATTTGCTTTTTCTCCTCTAGCTTATTGGAGAAGGTTTGCAAGCCCTATAACCTCGTGGTGCTCACCTACCAGCGTGATGAACGTGGTGGGCTAAGGAAAGCGTCTAGGGCCAGGGCTGAATAGGAAATATATCTGAGATTGAAAAACCACAGTCTGCATATGAGCAGAACATGATGGTTTTGCCTGAAATAAAACAGCAGACTATAGCAGGAAGAGAGGTGACAGACAGACAGACGCCTCTCCCTGCTGCTGGATCATTTCAGCTTGTACTTGGATTGTGCAAAAATCAGGTTCAGCTCTGCCCCATAGTCAGGTATGTCATAGGAACGTGCCACAAACATTTGCTCATTTTGACCAGAAGAGTTCATGCCAGATTACAAGTTCCAGCAAAGCTTTTTTTTTTCCCCCCCATAGGAATGCTTTTCAAATAAATTGGCATTTTTTGACAGAAAAAAAGTCAAAAATATTTCCAACAGGTGCACCATGGCAGGGCACTGAGCTCTGCTACTGCCAGCTACTGGTGGCCACCCTGCAAATTGTCTCCATTACCTGGAAAGTGCATTTTGGTTTCTTCACCACCTCCCCCTTCCCCTGTGCAGGTCAGAGGGGCATTACCCACCCCCAGCAGTGCTGCTGCCCATCAGGCAACCCAACAGTGTGACGGAGATGTGAAATCAAGCGAGCTCAGGCTCCACTCTGGCAGGATGGGGGAAGTTTTCTGCAAACCATCAGTTCCCAGCGCTCACAGCCGGGTGTAAATTTAGCTCTCTTGCTGCTGTTGGGCAATCTCACTGCTGCTGGGACCGTCAGCACCTTGTCCAGCTGCCCAGGAGACCTCAGCCCATCGCCGCAGGCAGGGATGCTGCTGTGTCACGTCACCATGATGCCCTGCCACGGGGTCTGTGTGGGGTGCAGACGCTGGGGGTCTGCCCAAGGGGAAGCAGGACCTCTGTGGCTGTCCTGGTGGGGACAGCAGGTCTCGGAGATGTCCTGGCACGGCCAGAGGCCACCAGGCAGCACCCACCAAGGCAGCCGGTGCAGGAAGCAGGCACAAGGCCGCTGTGCAGTGACACTGTGCTCAGACTGATTAGTAGAGACAATTATCCCGGACAAAGCGCCAACCTAATTAGCCTAGATAAGGCACACAGATAAAACAGGGTGCCTGTACTGCCTCTGGGGCCCGAGCTGGTAGGACCAGAGTTGGATGACACAGCAGGTCAGGCAGAGCTAAGTGCCTGTGGCCAGGCAAAGGGCTGCAAAGGGGGATCACGGAGCTGCAGGGTGACAGAGCCAGGGCCCTCATGTGTAGCACCACGACACCACAGTGTTTGTAACCCAAATATTTAGGACATCTCACCTCACCTGATGTGCAACAGCTCACAGGTCAGACATGCTGCAGAGAGCATCCTCTGAAAGGGCTGAGGCAAAGGACAGTCCAGTGGGGCAGGTTTACAAATGTTAATGCCCTTAGGGTTTCATTGTGGTGTTTGCCATGCAAGACAGCAGCTACAGCCCCGTACAGGACCATGTTTGCTCATCTGAGTCACAGGAAGCAGAGCGAGGGAACGCAGCCACCAGGCAGCAGGGTCGGGTCCAGCGCCACAAAGCCTGCGCTCATGGCGTGTTTACCTCGCTCCTATTAAACATTAACTCCCAACAGAAACAGTTTCAGAGAGTGTTATTCACAGGCAGGGTGCAGTGTTTGTAACAGAAGACGTTAAATGCCTTCTATAACATCACTTACATGTTCACCAAACCTTTCCTCCAGGAACTGCAGAGCTTTACCAGCCTTAATGAGCTTCTCCAGCCCGGGGAGGGAGACGTTAAATGCCTCCATCACACCCAGACCATGCCTGCACAAGCCAAATTTGTTTGCATCAATTTACCTACAGGTGAGACTCGCTACTGACACAGCTAAGGCACTCTTATTCTGATACAGACCGAATTAAATTTGGCTTGACCTGAGGCCAGAAGAGCGCAGTGAAACGAGCATTGCCAGGCCTGCGCCAGCCAGGAGCCCTCCTCTGGCTCCCTCCTGTGTGCCCTGGTGGCTGGCAGTGAAAAGTCAACATCCCCTAAAAGCATCCCCCAGCAATGTTGTACACAACCTCGTCTTACCTCTAACTACACTGGATTGTAGGAACTGCCAGCTTAACAGATCTGAAAAGCACTTTTTCCACTATTGCAACTGCCTTACCTTCGTCTTTATCCTTTCACCTGTACAGGTTTACAGATTACCTTAATCCAACATAAAATAGGCCTCACTTAAACTGAAATGAGGGTGTGAGCACAGGGGGTGTGCATGAACTCTGTTCATTCCAACTAAGGACTGATTTCATGTTCACTGGTGAAACCTTCTGGGGTAGATAAGGTTTGAGGACAGTGCCAGAGCTGGAAAAACAAGCCTGGTATTTAAAACGGGGATGCCCAACCCTAACATTAGTTCACACCTCCTGCAAGTTAACAGGTTAACGAGTTAAGCTGCCTCAGTAACAGGTGTGTGCACTGTGCAAGGCCTTTTTGTAAATTTTCTGTTATGGAAATCAGCAAATGGAAGCACAGGGCATACCACAGGGCGTGCTGGTGCACGCTCAACAAGCCTGATGGGACCAAGGAGATGCAGAGAGGAGTCACCTGATAAAACTGCCCCAGAGATCCAGTGCTGAAAGACAACAAGAAAGAAACCCTCTTTGGTGCACCAGGAGTGCTGGTGAGCACAGTGGCATGAAAACATTGTGCCTTTGCGTCCACTGCTCAAGCTGTTAATTCAACTATTTTGCATGAAATGTGATGGTAATTGTTTGCTCCTGTATGATTATCCATCATGGCACTGGCACTGTATTTATGAGCTTTCATGCTGGTGTCTTGATTGGGATGGGAAAGAAAAGCTTATTTTTTTTTCTATTTATTTTTTTTCAATGAATGAATGTAATAAAGATGATTAGGTGCTAAAGCAGCTCCTGTAGAAAGCACCTGTGCTCCGACAGCAGGGATCATATTTAATATGTAACAGGCATGGCTCAGGTGCACTTCATCTCAGCAGCAGTGCCTTAGCACAGGAGCACAGCTTGGGTTACCTCTCACATAAAGGACAGCTCCAACAGCTTTAAAAGAAATTTATAAATACCTAGAGGTGACTGTGCAAATGGGAGGCATTCCAATGAGGTGGCTCCAGGGCTATCAGGGTCAGCATCACCCTTGCTGTTCAAAAGCTGCAGGAGCATTTTTGCTTTAATTCACACTTTTCCCTGTAGCTCAAGTTTCCACTTGACCTTTAAAAACTTGTGTGAATAAACAGAGTTACTCCATTCTGTGCAAAAGCGTGAGCACGCCTGGGTTGTGTGCATGCCACTGGAATAGCACGAGCTGGGAAACAGAAGCTGCAGTTCCGTGGGCAGGGGGGATGGCACAGCCGTGGCTTTTCTCTCGGGAAGCTTTTCCACCAGCAGACTCTGTGCAGCATCATCTGGGAGTGGGTGAGCCCCGCTTGGCTCTCCTAGAAGCAGAGCACAGCCAGCAAGGCGAGTACAGGGAACAGCCACACAGGTCGGGGAAAGGTGGCACTGGAGCATCCCAGGAGGGGTTTGTTTGCTGCACTGAGCTCAGAGCGAGAGAGAAATAATTCAGTGACTGCTCCATTGTGTGCCAGTGACACAGAGGTGGATAAGCCAGCCAGCCACCTGCTATGGTAGCACTGTGAGCACCTCCTTCCTCCGCAGGGGCTGCTGGCCTTGTTTCCAGAGGAACTTCATCATGCACCAGCATCCTACTCAGCCAGGGACTGACTGCTGCTGGTATGGGAACTGGCTCTGAAAAACCGGTGTGTGCATGGAAAGCTATGGGACTAATTCCCTTTTTTTGGAGGAAAAAAAGCCGACACTGGATTTCTGAGGGTGTGACTCCAGTGTTGTCAGCTTCATAACCACAAACACAGAACACAGGGGGACAAATGGCAATCACTGCCAGAATTTAAAAGGTCACCCGTAAAGTTCAAAGTGATTAGACTAGCTAAAAAAAAAAGGTAAAAAGTATTAAATAAAAACATATTTAAACAAGCCCACAAAGACTGCTGTTCTTTTTTATCTTTCTTTTTTCCTTTTATTGTTCTTACAACATACATCAAGCCTACTTTCCTGCACAACCAGATTTGAAATTAAGGTTAAAATTAGTTTATAAACTCTCATGTCTCTAGGCTGAAATGAAGCTTTAAGAAAAACGCCAACTATCATAAGACTTTTGTTAAAATTAAGATTAGTGATACTATAAAGCTGTCACCCCACTGTCACTGAGGGTCTGGCTAACTCCAGAGCGCAGTCAGTAGATGCTACAAGGAAGCCAAGGGGACAAATCAATGTCCTCCATCATATGACACATTACAAATGAGTAAGAGTGCGACCAGGTGTGTATTTGCACACGAACACATGCATATGCCTGCTTATACACACGTCATACGTACAATTCCTTTCATCAAATTAAAAAGGAGGAATTTAGTCCTTTTGGGGGACAAATTAGATCTCTGAAAATCTCCAAAAGGAAGAAAGAACAGAGCCACTGACATGTACAGGAGTTCAATCAGTTGATATTTACACACTTGGCTTGTCAAACATCATCTCTAGTTTTGTTTAACAGTAAGACTTACGACACGTTAAATTAGAAAAACCTCTACACTTAGTGTAGCCTGCTGCAGCACCCAGGGAGCCTGGAGCACCATGGTCTGTTCTTGGCCCAATTCCATGTACAACCTTGCAAGGCAAGTCTCGCTGTTTTTCAAGTGTCTCCTTCTTTCTTCACTCTCCAGTGAGACAGTGAAGTCCCCAGGGCAGGTTTTTAGTGCGTACTTCTGCACCATGGAGAACAGCAGGGCCTGCAGCCCCATATGTGCACTGAAGCAACACGTACACGTAGAAAACACCGTATCATAAGGACACAGTTTGCATCTAGTTAATGGTTAAGATCCAGACAAGATCCATTTTAGCAAGATTTAAACCCCAGCGCTGCTGTACGCCTGCCAGGATGGACATCGGTAGCTGGACAGAGTGCTAGAAGGCAGAGGACTTTTCTACAAAACACAGCTAAATGAGGATAAATTGGGGGATTTATGGAAAAACATGAAAAAACAGCATTAGCAATGGATAGTACTCCTTGATAATAAAAACATGAACCTAATAAATTCAACAGAAAACCAAAGGAATTCAAACACAGCACCCGATCCTGTTCACACCACCACTGGAAGCCAAGCTGGGAGGCCGCAGTAGCTGTGAAGGCCCGGAGTGAACCCACCCATCCTTCATCCTCACAGCCCAGCCCTGCGTGACCCTGCGAATCCTCACTTCCAGGCAAACTAACAGGAGCTGACAGTCCCAGGCAGGTCTTCGTGGAGGAAAAACAGGTAAACAGCCAGGCAACTACAGCAGGTTTAAATCGCTGCTCTTGTTAGCTGTTTTTTAAACCAGTATCTATTCCATGAGTATAGATGCTATTTATTAGCCAGTAAAGACAGAAGTGATCCGACATGCTGATTCACAAGTCACCGTCCCATATTCCCACTGTAATGACCTCTCCTGATTTAAGAGCCCTGACTAACGCCGGCATCATCAGAACCTAATGGCCGATATCTTTCAAACACAACTCGGCATCCTACTGCCCTGTTGCTGGAATTAAAAACACGCAAAAGACAAACGATCAATCGATGCAATACAACTGCAAGCCATTTTCCAGAGCGACTGGCTGGCAGCGCAGAACATCTCCATGCAAAAAAAGCCCAGCATCCACAAAAGCCAACCCACAGCTCCCCTCCCTTCCCAGCACGGCTCCCGATGGAGCATGGCATGCAAGGCGCGCGAGGCCGCGGGGAGCTCCCCATCACCTACACGACATTCTGCACAGGACGATGCAGTCACAGTGGCAGAGGCAGAAGCAGTGCCAGATCCATTCCCTGCTGACCATAGTATGGCAGCACGCTCCTCAGCGCACTGCTCTCTGCGCCGTCCTCATGCCCAGCGCCCACCGCCCGCCCGCGGCAGGCTGGGTTTCACCACCTGTAATCTATCCACCACGGCACACTGCACCTGCACGCTTCAATATTTAATCGGGCCCTCTTCCTCGCCTATCGCAATGCTTTAGGGTGCCTGGATGCCAGACTTCATTGTCTGACATGCTGTCTGGGCAAGAGGAAGCACCCCTGAAATAATACCGTGAAATTCAGAGAGAAATTGCATTTTCTGCCCCCGTCCCTGTCAGATCACCACAGGCTCACATACATGCAAGTAGTTACTTCTGCAAGTAAACGCAGAAGTGTGAGTAAGCATAAGAAGAAAAATGTTAGCTTGTCACAGGGAAAAACTGACTGCAAATGAACATGCAGGATCAAGGGCACTTGTTCGGTGGAGCTGCTGAAGTCAAAAGGGTTACACCAGTGATGAATGCTGAGCACTAGTTTTAAATGTAAGTGTGAACGTGCTGGATTCAGAAATAAATACGGATGGCTTAAGGTCCCCATCTCCTCTCTTTCAGTTCTTTTCATCAGTCCATCACTCCTGATCTCCTCTGATCTCGGCACTTTATTTCCTTTCTACTTTGCCTGCTAGTCACTTTCCTCTTCGTTATTTAGGCACGGCGGGTCTCACAGAAGGCAATCTGGTGAAAGTTAATGGAAAGTTTGTACGAGTAGGCTACCCAGAATATCTATTCCCTGTCATCTTTGCCTTATCACTCATTCTTTGATCCGTCCCTTTCCCTTCCTGTGCATTATTCTGTGCAGAGGTGACTTCACACAGCCCACGCCTGCACTCCTCACGCAAATTCACGGTTGGCCTCGGGCAAGTTTCTCCATAGCCCCAGTGAAACTACTCGGATTTACACTGTTCAACATTTTGACCCACTGAACGTTAGCAGGAAAGTCCTGTATCTGATATCTCATTTCTGGAATATGCTGAACAGAAACTTGGTAGAGTTGGAGTAGGTGAAACCCGGGGTGGAGGCAGGTTGCTGCCTACCTTGTGATATATCAGAGCCACTCCTGCCCTTCCGAAATGGTACGTACTCAGCACACCTCAGCAGTTACCCTCTCCCTGTGCCTACCTCCTGCGAGGTTAAAACAGTCTGAGAACGTTCGGGTGATACGCAGATATTCTAATAGCCAAACTGCTTATCACAGGTTTCCTAATGCTCCCTGCTATGAATTATTTATGTCCCATTTTACAGTATCGATACCTCTCAGTTATGCTCTGCTATCAGATGCAGCGAAACAAGTATTAACTAATTAATAGTTGAGACAGCAAAAACTTTGTTAAGAGCAAATACCTTTTTCACTATGGCACATGGATGATCTAAATTCTACCAGCATGCACCCAGTGCTTCCTGCCTGCTGGTTTATAATGCCACGAGCAGTATATCTGGAAACAGAAATATATTGAGTGTAAATTCAGGTTCCCATGGCCATAAATGCCAAGTCTTTTGCCATTACTTTCTGAGGGTTAAAAAAAATAAAAAGAGGTATAAATTTACTTCAACAAAATAGGCATTAAAATAATAAAGCTATACACAGTATTTTATCACCAGGACTCCATTTTTTTCTATAGAAATGGATATGTTCAGATCACTGAATTCCCTGTTTTGAGGGTGCTCCAAATGCTTTTTGTTCTCCTTTGCTTTCCTCCTGTATCTTGCGATGAAGGGAAGTATCTGACTGGTGTAAAAAATCAGCTCTGACACCAAAGCACAGACATGCTGTCACTGTTGGGACCACCTGCCCATTCAAATAAAAACAGTACTACACAAGTGTAGGCAGCTAAAAACAATATACCCAGCTAAGGAGGCATTCTGTAAACACAGAGATGTACAGTTCCTCTCTGTCACAGGAATGCATTCAGCTCTTACTCTTTCTGTGACTTATTTGGCCACGAGTGCCTGTCACCCCATGTGTTCTACTATTGTGCTTAACTCTTACATACTAAGATTTTGTTTGCTGATGGGTTAAATATACTCATGCGTAATAGAAAGATGAAAAATCTCCTTCAAGGCCAAGCCACATCTCAGTGATTCTCAGACTGATCTGACAGAGATTAACAAATTCCTGCAGGTCCTCCTGCAGATCTACCACCTGCAGAGACAACACGCTGCCAGCCAGGTCTGCCAGTCCACCAGCAGAAGGAGGGAGCTGGCATCCCTACTGCTCCCTCCACCTCATGTAATGCTTTGCAGATGTTGTGCACCTGAGGAGATTTCAAGTAGCAATTCACTTGACCATCTCTGACTCCTGAATAAAAACCTTGACCCTGTTTCTGAGCACGAACCGATACCAGCTGGCTAAATGGCAAACTCTCCTTCAACTAACTGCTCTTGTAATCCCTGTAAGAGGAAATCAATTGTGCAAATTGCATTTTGACAAATATAAATCATGTCTGAGTCCATAGCAAAGGTTGAGAAATCACTTGTGATGCCCCGCACTTACCTGGTGCAGTGGTCCTCTGGAAGGAGCTGTGCTAGAAGAATGCTTCTTTTTTTAAAAAACAGAAGCTGAAAATCCCTAATTCCACAATCCACAGCAGTGAAAATAAAGGACAGCTCTGATCCTGCAAGTGGGAGCAGGCAGGCGAGTGGCTGTCCTACATGAAGCTTACTGCAGGAAGACTGTAATTATCTGAGCACCTACTGATTGTATCTATTGATTGAGTGCACAGAAGCCAATATGCTGCTGATATAACTGGTGTCATTTTATTTTCTGTACATTTTGCCCTTAATTGAAAAGGCTGCTTTCCGTTTTTATTCCTAATATCTATTGTCTATGCTTTGGGAGCCATTTAACAATGCATTAGATGGCTAAAACACAGAGGCCATGCCAAAACTAAATAACACTATCAAGAGAGCAGAGTGCTTGGTTTTATGGTTTTAGAAGCATCTTTATCCAGTGGCACATTGAGAAGCTCTGTACTCTAAAGCACTCTGGAAAACACTCAAGAAGGAGAAGGATAAACTTGTAGGCTCCTCAGCTGGGCAAAATACACTAAAAAAGCCATTGTCATGCCATTGTCCAGACCACTGTAGATGGAAACCAGTTTCTTGTATTGAGAATCGCTGTCAGATGCCTTGTCCTACCTGTAGAAGCTGCTTATACTGAACCAGGTTTAACTTTTGCTACTGCCTTTCTCTGCTCTCAACCTCCACTTCCATCATCACTTCCAAAGGACTCTGGGCTACTGTGCCAAGGGGAGCTGAAATTTCCCCAAAACACACCATGCACACGGGATGGCTGTCACTCTGCAGACACTGCACTTATACACCCTAGCACATCGCCGGGTGTGAGACTGCTTGGAGCACACAAGACATGGGAGAAAGCACGCTGCTCATCTCCACGTGCTGTCTCTCTGGAGATGCTCCCTGCAAGAGATCTTGGCTGAGCCCATACTGAGCTGGGACTCCTGCTGGGACTCCCGAATTTCTGCCTGCAATACAGACACAAGGGATTGAGCACAGCCCATGAAATCAGCATGTAGCCTTCATTTCTTACGTGGACAATACAGGTTCAGGAGCCTGAACTGAGACGCACCCATGGCGGTGAGAAGACCACAAGGCACGGCATCTATTTTGGAACTGGGCTCACATATTTCTAGTTACAGTTTTAAATAGAATGTGAGACGGGAATTTTCCACCAACAAACAGGGAGCACAAACCATTACAGGCAGATGTGTCTCACAAACAGCCCAGAAAACCCCAGTCCACTCAAAGCAAAGATTGAAGCTAGAAGAAATGTATCTGTGTTGGAGTGCCTTGTAGTGACGCCATCCTCTAACAATATCCTATGATTAAATCATGTCCGTATTTTTGGTACTAAATTCAACTAGTTTTAAAAGACACGCTTGCATGGTACATGTCTTTTCTTTAGAGGGTACTGCTAGGGGCAAAGCACCAGCAGAGGAACAATGAAGACTGGTCAGTCATTTCTTACAACAAGGTGGCTCTGCTTGCAAGTTACCTAAACTGCTTGTCAGAAGCCCACAGCACAGTAACAATTCAACAGTCACTGGTAACGTACCCTGATTACAACATACTGTTTTCTTTCTGTCTTCTACACAAAATTTCAGCTAATTTAACTGATTGGAAATTTTGAAGTCTGTGCTACACAGCTATTAAGGGTATTTGGTACAAAGGAAGTGTTGGCACGGATTTCATAGTTCTCAGAGGGCTCAACTTTAATTAATTTAAGCTTGCAAATTGATTATGATTCACTTGAAAGTGTTCAGAAAGTGCGTTCTGTTCCCGGAGAGGAAGAGCAACCATTTTGGGGCACACCGGGATGTACGTTTCACAGCAGGCAGAAAGCCCCTATGAAAACCTCCAAACCTTCCTAACTCCGGTACAGAGGCTAGCAAGAGCAAATCAGAAATACTTCAGCTTTGCAAACTTCTGCCTCTATCACCAGCTATCAGTGCCAGTCTTCAAGACATATGAACCCTCCTCTAGTGGTGTATCTGGTGGCGAATCCTCCTCCTCTGGTCACGGGAGGAGCCTGGGTCTGACTCCACTCCTAACTTCCAGCCCTGTAAATACAGCTGGGATGAGTCTCATCCTAAGAGACTAAGCCACAAGCTCTACCAAAATGCCCACAGATTCAGGAAGGGCTTAGGAACCTGAATATCACTCTGCATCTTGGCTCGCCAGCCTGCTCGCTGCCCATGAGTCACTCCTGGGTGCGCCTCTCTTCCACGAGCAGAGCCAAGCGAGCCTTGCACTGCGAGCAAACCTCATTGCCATTGGTAACAAATACCCACCTGGCTCTGGCTCAGCAGCCCCCATGGGACTTCTCCTGAATGAAACAGGCTTCCCCCTCCCTGTCGGTGCCCTCAAGGAGGAAGTTTATTCGTTGCTTCACTTTGCTGACAAGCCCTCTGTCCTAATATCTGGTTTTCCTTACCGAGAGGAGGCTGGCGTGATAAGTGGTTGTGAGACAACAGTGACACAGTGCATACATGTTCCCTCCCTGCTCAGGAAAGCAGGGCTTCCCAGAATGGGAGTTAAAAATAGCTGGTTTGCCTCGGAGGGTGTATTCACTTCGAGACACAGAGAACAAGCCTTAGCTGCCACCTCTAATAAGATGGGCATCTCTGGCTGTCTGCTCTCCGTCAAAATCACTGCTGCCCTGCTCTTCTGCTGCTTTACTTCTTACCTTTCGATATAACAGGTGCTTTGCATCACAAGAAGTCTGGAGGCAGGGAGAGCAGAGATGGCATTCTAAATTACATTACAAGCAGCCTTATTGACACTGGAATGGCTCTTCATGGTTATTTCCTCAGCATTGTTGCAGCCCTGCCTTTCCTCCCACATTTCTGACACCATTGCTGTTTCTGTACCCGAGCACCCCATCAGCCCGGCTCCGTGCCATCCCCGCAGACACAGAGCAGACGGGCCACATCCTGCCCGCTGATGATGACGGGACAGGCTGGGCTGGAAACCACATCCCAGCACCAGCCAGGAAGGTGCCCAAGCTCTGTGCTCCTCGAGGCCAGGCATGTCCCTCCAGCATGGTGTTTTGGCAATGAGCGAACTGGAAACGCTTCAGTGGGGACCAGTAGGTTCTCTATCGCATGGGGTTATTAATACCGTGGCTTTGCAAAGTGTACGTTCTAGCACAGACAGGGCATTACCTACTTGTGCAGAATCTGCGGGCAGAACACCCTAGGTCTGTGTTGTACGAGAAGGGTACAGTAGACGGCTTTAATGGTCTCCTCTGGCTCTAAAATTCTAGGAATCCATCATTGGTGGTTATCGCTTTCTTACACCCAAAATCTGCTTGACTTTTCTGGGAATCCATTAAAGCCTAAAAGCCTGCCAAGCTGAGAAAATTATCGTGATATTTTACATTAACCCTTCCTCAGCCCCAAGTAAGCTTTGCCAGTTTTCTTCCAAGCAGCCTGAGCACAGAACAAGGTCAGGCTGCTCCTCTGAAGGCTCCTTATGGCCTCCATCCTCCCCGCATGTCCCCTCTCAGGTATTCCCATGCCACGAAAGGAATTAAGAAGCTGTTCTCATTCCCTGACATAGGCACAAGGACATCTTTGCAAGCCTGGAAGCCAGCACCACACTTCACATTTCGACAGCAGCTGACACGACCGAGCAGGACCTACCAGGACTGCAGACAGCTTGCAGGTTCCCAGCGTGACGGCCTAAATAAGAGCTGCTCTGAACATCATTCATAATAAGGCTGAAAAATCAGCAATGTTCCACGCTTTTCTCGTGTGCAGAAGTGCCAAGCAGGCGATGGCATTTGCTCTCTGGCTGCCAGGGATGGGACCCAGCTGATCCTCCCCCCCCCCAGTACAGCCAAACCCACCCGAGTAGCTGAGAAACGTGAGCAATTCTGCACCATGCTGATGAAGCTCCTCGACTACGTGTCACCCAAGCTGAACTGCAGAACACAGCTGCCTGGCCCAGTTATCAAATGACCTGAAATCCAGCACCATCACCTGCCCTAACAGCTGGTTCATTGACGGAGGCAGCAGCTCCTGCCCGGCTGCTGGACCTCAGCCAGCAATGGAGCTGGGGGCCCGGCGTGCACCCCCCATCGTGGGGCTGCTGCTCCCATCCCCCAGGATGCTGTGGCCTCAAACTGTCTCGTGTTCTTGCAATCCTGCACGGCGACTCCTTCCTCTCTACGTTTATTTTTCATCTGGATCATTAAATAGAGATTGCAGGGACATGGCACTTCAAAGGGGGGAAGGTAATGAAACATCCTTCCCTGCAAACTAAAGTGAAGACAAGGCTGGGTTTTGTCAGGTTTACTCCTTTCTACCTAGGCTGCTGCATAAAAAATAAGCAGCACTAACAAATACACTTCCTTTTGGAAAAGCAGCCTATATGTAGGAGCACAGCATGCAATGCTTAAGTGATTGTGCGAGTAAGAGTTACGTGCCCTACACAGGCAAAGTTAGGGAGCTAAACAACTCTGACAGATGTTATGAATTCTTTTTTAGGAATAGCTCACATTCACACACAGCAATACCTTCAGAAGTTGCTTTGATGTATAGCTAATTATATTTTTCTATTGCACTGACAAAAACGTCTAGTTGTGTATTAGTAAAATTTTACAACACTATTATTGTGAAACAGCTTCAGTGATACTTATTACTCCTTAATATTGAAATAAGCAGAATTAAATATTTGCACTATATTTTAATATATCTGCTTTTGTGCTTCTTCTCCAATTAGGAATGAATAGTGAAAGCTCTTTTATCAAAGACCAAGCCCTCAGCATCTCCTTTGAACCCAACAGAGCTCCTAAACTGAATCTAGACTAGGATGTTTTCTGGGGTGATCCAGTTTGTCTACCAATGGCATTTCCCCGTGCCATAGTTGTAACCAGAAATGAGGCAAATGCTTTCTTAACGCACTGTGTGTCAGCACTGGAAAGTCAATAGCTTCACAGTGCTAACAGTGCACCAAGGCAGCATCTGTTCCTTTTATTTTCCCATACCTAGCTGGTGGAAGTGTTCCTACAGTGACTATGTGTGCACAAAGGTTTGGGCTGAACACATCCATTGCTCTCTGTGTACATCAACGTAGGCTCCAGAATCACATCTTTACCAGGAGAACATACTGTCAGGGAAAATAGAAACATGAATATTTGATTACAGACACATGAAAAGAATCTGAAATCGTATGGTACCAAGAGTTTAACTAAAGTATGCATGAGCAAGCAATGTAACTAATATTAAATGTATGCTTGTATTTTTCTTGTTCTGCAGGGTTGTCTACACATCTACGTGAATTAAACAAATTGAACCCCCCCAGTGAGCAACATCTGATCTAAGTGTAGTGCAGAATGTCTCCCTAATGAATTTCAGTTTTCCTATTTTCTCCCACAAACAGTGTTATCATACTACTGAATAAAAGATTATTAATACATATGGTAATTTATATCAAGCCACTTTTTTGGCTTAATTATGAGAAAAGACTATGAAAATAAACATTTTTATTGATATTAATAAATTGTTTACCTGTGGGCTACTGTCACTGATGCCTTAGTTTTATTCCTTAGATGGTGTTCGCTAGGTGTGGAGTGCTGACTCCATGCATTGCTGACATGCACGGTGCTGCTACTCCCTGTCGGGCAGTGATCATAATCTATGCCAGCAAATCTCAATCTTCTAATCATGGGATTCCTGCTTGCTATACGGGGACACCCTCCAGCCTGCACTCCCATGAGCCAAGAGCTCCCATTAGACACATGGGGAGGAGCACTGAAGATGATTTTGTACTCATGTGCCTGCCTGATTTGGGACAACATGCTCGAAGTGGTAGGTGAAGACCCAATTCTGCAAAGCGCTGAGCTCCACGTGAGAGGAGGCTGCATCCCATCCCTCCTTTCACTACTAGGAGTCAAGAGCACATTCCTGAGATGTGTCAAAGTCAGCACCTTACTGTATCAACCCCTCCACAAGTACTCCTTCTTATACCTTACTCTTATCCTGACTTGTTCTAATATCTTGAAGATGTTGCATGAAAGCCTTTTCTGAAGCTCCTCTTTCATTCACTAGCTGTGCTTGAACAGAAGCAGGAGCACTGGTGTTGACACATGGACAATTTAAAGTAATTTAAAGAACAGACTGGTTTATATTTCTTTTGCACCTTCTCGAGTCATTTGTCAGGTCCTTCTGTCCATGGCTGAGGCCAGACAGTTTAATTTTGTCCTATGATCTGTTTTTGAAAAGTGCTTTTTTGGCTGCACTATTAGAAGGTAATAATACAACCAACACAAAGTGTTTGGCAACAAAATCTTACTCAGTCTCTATGTGATCTTAAAGTGTTGCTCTGTGAACTACAGAAAGACTAGTGGGAAATGCCAGACGAGGTATTTTGTTTTCAGCTCTATCACAATGGACAGCTAATTAAATGCTTTACTAATAATAGTACTCTATGTTTGAGGAGATAAGCTTAATTACTTGCTGAATTTCAGTGAAGTTTTGCAGACTTGTCTGCATACTCCTGATAGCATGAAACAGATAAAACAACTTCTGTTTAACAATACAATTTGTTCTCTTCTCTATTTTTCTAGTTTTGATTTATCTTTAATGAACATAAAGTGCCACTGATGGAAAGAAATAAAGGAATCTAGGATTTCTTAGCAAAAACTCCTTACTACATAAAAAATAACTGTCAGGTCAACGCTGTAACAGCAGACACTCATCACATAAAACCCTCAAGGGAAGTCAGTGGAAATTCTTCTGTTGACTTAAGGAGAAACTAGAGTACCCCTATGACTAATCAAAATATTATGTTTGCAATCTGAATGCAATCTGTGGTACCTGGAACACTGTAAAATTTGTTCTTTTCAATAATAAACCATTTCCCATTATCACCTGGACAAGCTGGACAAGATATTTTAAACCCTGGCCTGAGAGCAGGACAGCTGAGATGAAAGGCAATATAAATGCTCTCTATCTCACTGCTCTTGACTTACCTCAGCATTTGTAACACTGGGTCCAGCTCCAGACCCCTAATACAAGAGAAACTTTGACAAAGTCTCATAGTCCGATGAAAATGGCTGGGAATTACAAAGGACACATGAGGAACTGGAGCTGGAGGAACTGTCTTTTTCAGCTTGGAGAGGAAAAGGCTGAGGAACGATCCTAATGCTGGTGTCAATGCCCAAGTTAACCACAGTGGGAATGGCACAGCTCTGGAACAAGGGCCTGGCAATGCGGAGGATTCTCCATCCTTGGAGATGCTCAAAACTCAATGGGACAAGGCCCTGAGCAACCTGATCAAAGTTTGAATGTAGCCTTGCTTTAAGTATGGCCCTGGACTAGGTGATGTCCAGGGGTCCCTAAATAATTCTGCCTGATGACAGTGTGGAAATTAAGGAAGTAAATATCACTAGTCTCCGTAACATCTGGACAGCAAATAAAGGAACTTCATCTGACCATGGTTTTCACTACAAAATGAATTATCTGCTGATACCCTGGGGTCTGCTGAGCAGTGTCTAAATCTTAATTAAGGTAGTTACTTCAAAGATAATTCAACATTTAATACCTAGGAGTACTTACTGTTCTCCTAAATGGTTTCTTGAGTTTGAGCTCCACTGTTACAGATGACCTTAGATGAAAAAAGTGTCCAAAAAGAAGGATGCTGACTTAGTACTAAAATTCCCAGCAGCACAAGATCCCTAAAAGACATAATGCTACTCTATATGCTACCGCAAATTAGTCAAAGCCAAAAGGTTTGTGTTCATTTAATAATGAATAATTTCATGAGACTGTGACAGCTCAGGAACACTGTTTGCAAACTTCAAAATTCCCAAATGAGGTAAGTGAGCTAAACAATGACAATTCCTCCAGTGCTACTCTACTCTTTCTGTGCCAAGGAAGAGTTCTAGAGGAAAGGTTATGTTTGTGCAGGGTCCTGCACCTAAGGAGGAATAACACCAAGCAACAGTACAGGCTGGGGGTCCAGACCTGCTGAAAAGGAGCCCTGCAGAGAGAGGCATGGGAGTCCTGGGGGACAGCAGGTTAACCATGAGCCAACAATGTGTCCTTGTGGCCAGGAAGGCCAGCGGTATCCTGGGGAGCATTAGGAAGAGCAGGTGGAGGGAGGTGATCCTGTCCCACTCCTCAGCCCTGGCGAGGCCTTGCCTGGAGCACTGTGTGCAGTTCTGGGCTCCCCAGTGCAGGAGGGACATGGAGCTGCTGGAGACGAGCAGAGGCCTAAGAAGGTGATCAGGGGACTGAAGCAACTCTTATGAGGAAGGGCTGAGAGAGCTGGGCCTGCTTCGCCGGAGAAGATAAGGCTGAGAGTGGGTCTTATGAACATATACAAGTATCTTAAGGGAGCGTGTCAAGAGGATGGGGCCAGACTGTTTTCAGTAGTGCCCAGCAACAGGACAAGTTGCAATGGGCACAAACTGAAACACGGGAATTTCTGACTGAATATGAGAGGGCATTTCTTTACTGTGAGGTGACGGAGCACTGGCACAGGCTGCCCAGAGGCTGTGGAGTCTCCTTCTTAGGGGATATCCAAACCCCGCCTGGATGCCATCCTGTGCAATGTGCTTTAGGTGATCCTGTTTGACAGGGGTTGGACTAGGTGATCTCCAGAGGTCCCTTCCACCCCCAGCCACTCTGCACCTGTGTGCCTGTGATGGCTCTTGTTATTACAAGGTGGTTTTGGTTCAGGTAAGAGCCCGTGCTGCAGAACTACACCTATACTTGGAAAGGAAAGAAAAATGTAGAGCTAAAATGGACAGTGGTAGCAAAAGAAAAAGGCATGATGAAAAACAAAATAGCTGCTGGGTTAATGAAACCTGACTTTGAACTGCATAAATAAACACGGCTACAGCTTCTTGCAGAATTTAGGAAAACGCCCTGAGCACATGAAATGCAGTGGTTACCATGGTAATTTACATGCGGTTATACATCAGACAAATGCGGGAGCTATTTTCCAGTTTAAACTCCCAACAGAAAATAAAATAGGATGAGGTACAGACAAGCAAATCTGTCGCTGTACTGGTGAGGGATTGTTCACATGAGTACTTCCCCAGGGGGCAGCTCGGTACCTGTGGTGACAACCCTCTGCCAGTGCAGGGCCTTACAGCCTGGGTGCCTCACCAGCTCAGTGCTTTGCAGAATTAGGTCTTCACCTACCACCTGCTCTAAATCTAAGAAAGGGACAAAATGGTAAACACAGGTCAGGGCTCTCAGCTGCCAGGGGTTTAAACGAAGACACCATGATGGGTCAGGGACTGCACAGGACTGGGCCCTGCGCATGGAAACTGCGACTGCACTGAGGGAGAGGGATCTCAGGACTCCTTCTCAAGGGCCTTTCCTTCTAGTCTCTCTTCCTGATGGATGCACGCACTGCACACAGCTGCTGTGCCGGTGTGTGTGGTCTTGGAGAACAAACAAAGGTACGCTCAACCAAAGATGGGAATGACAAGAAATAACGAACGACAAGGAAACACAGAATCAAAACCTGCCTTGATGATAAAGCCCTCTGTCTGCCAGAGATCGCATTCCTCTCAGTAATGCTGCAAAGCTGCTGAGGCTACAATTTCCTTGTAAAATCCATCTTTCTCTGATAACACAACCATGTGCTGAACTGCACGGCTCATGACAAGAGAGTGCTGCATGGACTTGCTGGAGACCAGGTCTCCTGGCCCGTTTCCTTCCTGCCCCAGGGCTTTGGGAAACCTAGGGAGGAAGCTGGCAGCAGCGCAAGTCCCCAGAGACCTCCCGAGGCCAATCCTTTGCTCTCTGCGCTGCAATATTACAATGCCACTTGGATCCTGCTGCAAGAAGCTGAGCACCTGCCTGAACGTAAAGCTCTGAGCAGTCCCATGGGACGACTGCAGTGCTCGTTGTGAGGAGCATGCTCAGCTGCAATCCTGAGTCTGGGCTCAGTGAAAAACAACTGATGTGTTTAACAGCAGTCCTGGAAGCCTCATTATGCTGTTTATCCACTTTAAAAGTCGAAAATAATTCATTTTCTGAATATGGATGTCTGCAATACTTTATGTTGCTTCTGTGCCAATGCACAAAGTGTTTTATGAGACTTTTTCCACCTGCAGTCTCTTACTGTCCTAAAGAGGGAGCAAATGAGAAGAGCAAAAAGATTTTTTTTTTTTGCTCCAGAATCTCTAGTTCAAAAAGGATTCATCTTTTCCCCTTCAAACAGGGAATTTCATTTCAAACAACTACTGGCAGGATAACTAATCTATTTAAATATATTATTTTTTTCCAAAACATCTTGTGCTCTTAGGACAATTGAACTGAAAGCCTAGAAAGCCCATTGTTTTCTCATTTAAAAGGTGTCCTTTGAAGAGGCTGCATACATTTCTGCTTCCTCACTAGCTGATGTGCTTTAATAATGTTTTCCATAAATATATATATATATTATAAATTATATATATGTATTATAAATATATATACTTATCATCTCTAATGTTAGGAAGAAATCAGGACCATCCACAAGGCTGGCAGGCGTTGGCTTTTCTTCTGACACCACCAGAGACAGCTTCTGGGATACCCACCCAGACTCACAGGTTCCCAAAAAAGTGGACAGGGCTTGCTTTTGAAGGCCACTGAATGTTTTTAACTCCCAGAGCCAGCACAAAGAGCTGCTCAGTTCTCAGATAGCTGCATGATAGTAATGTACTCGCTCCTGAACCATGCTTCTGTCTGGACTGAAATTTCAATAAAGGAACAAAGGAAAAAAGTGTCCCATCCTCCTGCTAATCCCCTCAGCAGCTAGTTGCTCCATCCCATAATCACAGAATCATAGAGATGCTATGGTAATTTCATGTTTTACTCTCAATCCCCAACAGGGATAAATAGACAGTGCTTTATAAACCTGTTGGTCTCAGCAGACTTGGATTCCACCAAAAATGTGAATCAGAAATGGCTGCATGAAGGCAGCATCTTGTGTAAATGTCACATGAAAATCAGACCTGTAGAATTTATGAAAAACAGAAACTGAGGTAGACACATTAAAAAAAAAGAAAAACCACAATTCTATTTCTTGCCATAGTGCAACAACTTGGGGTGAATATTGGTGAAGTTCTTCCAGGTATACAATATTGTACCCCCAACTTGCCATCCTCCCAAGAAAAGTACTGACTCCTGTTGTCAGACTAACAGGTATGTCCAAAAAAAAACCCCACAAATTCCCTACTGGCAACATGGAAAGAGACACTGAGGAACCCTGTGGATTGTCTTCTGCAACCAACAGAGCTAAACGCCAACCCAGTCAGGCTGGCACAGCCCTCCTCTGGGTTGCAGGAGAAGGTCACCACCAGTCCTGCAGAGAAATGCCTGAGCTGTGGAGAGCCTGTCCCAGCCGATGGCTCCATACGGCCACAGAAAGCAGAGAAGGGCTCCACAGCAGGGCCAGATGAACAACAGAAAGCAGGAGGAACTCTTTTGCAAAGCCTCTAATGCGGGCTGGGTGTCCTTTGCAGCAATACTTAGCTGGTGAGATGTGCAGTGCTCGCTCTTAGCTGATGTTAGCAGTGCAGTTCTGAGGTCTGACGATGCTTTGTGAACCGCAGGCTGCACTGCAGCACCTCACCTTGCAGCTACAGACACTCGCTGGAGACGTACTTACTCTTTTGGCTTTTAGGCTAAAGGTATCAAATGTTCGTATAACAAATAGAGGGGAAATTGTAACTTGTAGCATTAAACAGCAGTAATGAAGCTCTTCTAACCACAGTGACATCATGTGCTTGAGGTATTTATGCCTTCTGTAATAACATGATTATTCTTAAAACATGTTATTAGGGATAAGGAATACTTCTTATTTAGTAATCGGTTTACAATTTTCACCCTATTTCAATACATAAATATATCGACACCTCCTCAACGTTTTTTGTCAAAATGTGTTTGCTCTCGAGGGTCATCCCCCAAAAGAAATGTTTAAACTAAATGATCTTTTGAATTCTTGGCATGGACAGTTCTGTAAAGTCTCTCTCTTTTTCTTTTTTTTTTTTTAATTATTCCGGATACACGCTGTGCTCCACTGCAGAGAGCAATTATAATGAGGTTTCTGCTCTATATATTTGGGCTTAGCAGCTCAGCATTGATTTTCCTCAATATTTGGTGAAGGCTTCCTTGCTCCACTCCTCTTGCAAGCCCTCGTGGCAGTGTATGTACACAATATACAGCAAGGAGATGAGACCAGGAGAGACCCATCCAGTAGAACTACTGAGTCATGGGACAGCTTTCAGACAGTTTTTAATCAATCATCTTAGCTGAGACGAAAAATCGTCACAGCAGCAATTAGTAACACCTTGAGGAAGTTTTGGGGAACAGACTTGCAATATTAGCAAAAAGTGACGCACAGACACATGAAATCTGGATCTTGTGGCAAAGCAGGGTCACAGCAGTCTCTTACTGTCATCGCCCACAACCAAGAAGCCCCGGCCATGCTTATAAACCCTGAATTCACTCACATTTGGGGATGTGGGAGTGTTTTTCTTCCTTTTCTAACTAGTGCTTTTTACTGAACAGAGCTAAACTTTCACTGAAACAAGAAGACTATTTTATATCGTGCTCCATTCCCCAACAGCTGAAACCCATGCTCACATTTAGTGATTCTTCGGGACGTGAAGTCCATGAGCTGAAAATCCACTTCCTTCACAGAAATGTTGTTCCCCGCCTGCAGTATTGCACAAGAAGACACTGACAGTTTCCCCAAAACACTTCCTCAGAAAACTCCCCCCGTGGGAACCGGGGCTGACCTGGGTTTGGGTGCCTGTTCTGCTGCCCCTCCTCGTGAAGTCTCATGAGCACACACGACAAGAGGAGGGCTCTGCTGTCATGCAGTTTCAGGGCTTGCATGCCAGGACTGGGTGCACACACCAAGCACTGGGCACCAAGCACAGGTCCTCAGGGGATCCGGGAACACTGGGGATGTGCACCCTGCTTCATCTGAACAACCACAAACTCGGTCCCCTGCTGAGACTGAGCAAGTGCATTGTTTGCATACACAGCACTGTTCCTACCGTTGTATCTGCTGCAAATACAA
Organism: Anas acuta; assembly: GCF_963932015.1. Classification (NCBI taxonomy): domain Eukaryota; kingdom Metazoa; phylum Chordata; class Aves; order Anseriformes; family Anatidae; genus Anas; species Anas acuta. The sequence continues at coordinate 12,692,507 of NC_088983.1, forward strand.
AAGGATATTAATGTATGGGAGCGGATGCTTTCATCTAAGATTTCGCTGAAACTCAACACATAAATCCAGCAGGAAAGCTCATAGCTCTCCTAATTACTATCTGTGTTTAATCCACATGGGGAATGGCACTGGATCTTAGTCTGACATGCAAATGAATATAAATAATTAAACAATACTCTAGAACGTTTCAAGCCCACAAGGTGCAGCTGTTAGCCCTCCTTTAGATCCAGCTTCATGCTGAGGACTCCCAGCTATCAGATATTTTTAAGAAGAGCCGGACCATATGATGCTGATTTTGAGGCTTTTTTTCCCCACCTACTATGAGCTGTGTGTGCTGAGCCCTTTAAAAATGCACCACCAGATTCCTTGTGGTTCCTGAGGTATCTCCTTTTAGAGGAACTAGATATGCTGTCAAAAGACAGAAGAGCTCAGACAGTATCAACAGGTTGAATTTGGGGTTTGCTCCTTTTACAGGAAGTCATTGCTGGCATAAACAGCACTCTTAATCTAAGCACTGGGAGATCACTCTGTCACTGACAGCAAGGAAAACAGATGAATTTAAATTTGCTCAAGCCAAACACCTCTGCTGACAAACCCATCACAGAGGACAAACCCTGTACAACTTGGGTCACTTTGCCACGAGCCCCAGAGACAGCAGTGAATGTTTAAGCACTTTTATTAATGGGAACTTATGCAAGGGGAATAACACAGTCCAGGAGCACAAAATAAAAATAAAGGAACTGATGTTTGATACTCTTTTGTATCCACTGAGCTTAGTAAGCAGACTAAGTATGGCTTAGTGTGGGAAGGTGAGGAAAGCCCAGCAAAATAATAATATATATATAAAAAAACTCTAACCTATATTAAAATAGGAAAAAAATGAAAACAAAACCAAAAGAACAAGCTAAACCAAAACCTCAGCTAACTTTAAAACCCATCTGAACAGAAAACAGAGGCTTCATCATCCCTTACACAGTGCTGCTTGAACAAACAAACCAAAACCCATAAATCAGCTGATTCACACAACCATAATTTCATATTATATTAAAAAAAAGCAACTACCATATCCGTTTCTCGTGTAATACAATAGAATATTGGTTTAAATTATGTAGCGCAAAAGCTGACAGTATGTTTTGCAGATTTGTTTAAATTTTGTTCTTATATTAGCCATAAATTAATCTTATCACTAAAAATAACCCATGAAAAAATAACGTGAAATCTAGTTATTCAACATACTGCTGACCAGGAATCATTGCCACGTTACTTCTTCTACTGCGGCAGTGACAAAGACTTTTAAGGTAAAATTTTGCATTTCAATTAAAGAAATAATAATTCAAAAATTATTTGCAAATATTTTTATGTGGTGCTACTTTTTTGATTGTGAATAAAATATATTAAATTTATTTTAAAATTTTTAAATGCTTCATTTCAGCTTTTCAAACGAAACAGTTCTTTTTATGTTTTTGTAATTTACCTTGAGTTTGAGCTTTAAAATGAAAACACTAAAGAATGTTTGATTTAAATTTCTCTATATATTGATTTAGAAAGCTGAGATTTTGTTATTGACTTCAAGATAACCAAACACGGCATGTTGCGTTACGGGTATTTGAAAAAAGAAATGAAACAAAGGGCGATTTCAGAATGAAAAATATATACTTTATCTTCTCAGGAAGGTCAAAAGTCTCATTTTTATTTCAGTAAAACAGAAAGTATTATCAGATGTAAGGCATTTCTGGGCAAAAGTCTGGGTTTCCAGTAAAAGAACCTTGAAAACCCTTGAAAATATTTTTACCAGTGTTGATAAAAAGGCGACTTAAGCACACACTTAACGTCTGCTGCAGATGTCCCAGCGATTTACCCACGCACCTCCAGATGCACCTCGATGCACCTCCAGATGCACCTCAATGCACCTCCAGAATGCTTAGGAAGAAACACCCAGGTTGGTCGTTACCATATCTGTAATTAAACTTCAGAAGTGGAAGAGAAACTAGGGTGCCTATGAGCAGTGTCAGTGAGATGTATGGGGAGAACCTGACTACTAAACAGGCTCCTGAGCAGCTCTTGCAGACTCAACCCACCCAAGAAGCCAACGCCAAACTTTGCAGCATTATTTAGCACATATCTCTGCACTTCTGAGGTTTTTGCAATGGTTTCTCGACACATCAGCATAAAAATGCTTTCCTTGTGTGTTAATGGTGGCTGACCAAGCCCCAGCCAACTCTTACAGCGCAGTTCAGTGGATCTGCTCTCCACTTTTTGCACAATTTGCAGTGTCAGGGAAAACATTATTTAAAGACATGGCAGTGTTGAAAGATCTAACTGCAAAATAATGTGGCCTAAGACAAGAAATGTACACAGCACAACCTTAATTGGGCAATTTCTGGACATGCCAGTACACTCTGACAAGCAAAAAGAAGGCAGCTTGGGGCTGCACTCGCAGGCTGATGAGATAACGAAAAGCCATCCAGGGGCTGTGTCCATGAAAATCATTGCGATTACAGTCAAATAAAATGCAGTTTCTCTGGGCGTACAGCAATGTTACAGCTGATTGCAAAAAAAGGAATCAAATGCCAGATAACCTAAAGAGCATCTGCCTTTATTATTCAACTTTAGCCCTGAAGTCTAAATATTAAATCTAGAGTGATCAGAAAGGTTGGAGAGATGAGGAATAAAATGATCAACAGGAAGCATGAGGCAGGCTTCCCTCTGGATTTCACCTTTGTTACACTTGTTAAATCCTTCCTCTCACAGCCTAGAGGCAAACACCTCATTTACCTCCAAGAGTCTGGAGTTCTGCTGGTGGCCCAGGCTTCTCCCAGTGCCTCCTGCCTCACGGCAGATCCAGGAACCTGTCCTCACGTTTCAGCCACATGTCCAGCGAGCTGGATGCCATCCACCCCTCCTTGCCTGCTCACCGTGCCTACCCTGCAGCATTTTGCATGCTAATCCTCGCCAGCCATTGCATCAGACGTGCCATTCCTGTTAGTCAGCAGCAGCACTTAGTGTTTTGGCAGGCTCTGGTGGACAACGAACGGCTCGTTTCTGTTCTTCTGAGCTCGGTTAGCTGTGCTGTTTTGCTGATTCAGAGTGTTTTCTTTTGCATTTAGCAAAGACCCTGTAAGATTTGCTGGCAAAGCATCTTAAGAAGTGAAATGTATACATCTGTAAATGATGCATGGGAATCCAACCTCCCAGTTCCAAACGCCCAGAGCCATTTGTATTGTGGATGCTGATACCAGTTGCCTATGGTATGCCAAAAAAGAAAGAAAAAATATCTCATAAACTAAATGACTTAGTTAATACTGAAAAAAAAAAAAAAAAACACAATTGAATGAATGAATAAATAAATATATTTCCTCCTGCATGACTGTATGTGACAGAGGAAAAAGCAAAATAATCCCCTGCTAACTAGAAACCAGCCCAAAGCATGGTTGTGAAGCATATTTTTGGGGCGTAAGCACAACTTCACATTAAAAATACACTCCCTTTTCAAAGCAATGAACCAACACCCCAGAACTGAACAACCATTCCATTTCAGGACAATCACTGTTCATCATTCGGGTCTGTTTCTAATATATCCAACCTTCGGAACATCCCCTTGCTCCCCCTGTAAAGCAGCAGGTGGGTACCTGTGGGTACCTGCCCTTGGGCTCCTCACCCCACCCTGCAGCTGGGAGCACACCACTGCTCTATGAGAACCAGCAATTCTCATTTTGCGAGCTCAAGCAGTCACAGGAGGTGATAATTTCAATGACTCGTGAGCACACGTGTATTTTTAAAGGTGTGAAAAAAGCCCAAGGTACTCCGCAGTCAACACCGAATAATGCTTGTGCTGAACAGCCAGGCAGCAGCATTACAAATGTGCACAAACACGGGCTGACATGCTATCACCTGCTGCAGGGCCCCTGTCCCACCGTGCATTCACATTTGCCTTGTAGCGGCACTGACAGCACGGCGAGAAGCCACACGGCCAGCTAGGGGTGTGCTTACATCTGCTCCATCCCCGAACAACAGCTCTGGGCAGGGCAACCTGGGCACCTTATCCCAGCTTCTGCTGGTTGTACATCTTAGCTCAGTACCCAGGGTCTGAACTCACCACCTGGAGCCTACGGCCATGGAAGACAAACGTTTGAACACACCTGGAGTTAAGATCTTCACCTGTGCTGGCCAAGAACAAGGGATTTGGAAACATTTTTGACATCATCTTATCACAGCTGGCTTTGGGGATCCCGCCACCTCTGCAAACACCAGCAATACTCTCCAGCATCTACCTCACCGGCTCCCTCCTGCCTCTCCCATGCCTGTCCTTTAGGAGGAACAAGATTTGAACACGAAATCAGGAGGTCCTGAAGGCAGTACTCTCCTCCCAGCTCTGCCAGAGTATGTCTCCAGACATCAAACTTTTAGATGGCAAGCTTCTCAGAATGGTCAACGCACATATGGCCAGTTCAAACTCTAACACCACTCATTTATCCCTACCAACATTTTTATTCACAATCATGCATTGTATTTCTTGCAGAAAGCCATTTACAATGATGGCTGCTAATTTGCTTAGGCAGCATTATACGAGAGAATATACGCTTACAAGATGCCCAGTCATGGCTCATTGTCACCTACAGCAAATTGCTGTGTCTGCAATCCCTGCTTTACCAAACCCATTGGGGGTTTTATCTCTTGCATCATCTCCTGGTCAGCACCGTGGACCCCCACAGCCTCCATGTGGGGTGCAGCTGTACAGCAGCGCCTTCTGTTTAACTCTTGCAGTTGATCCTGGGGACATGTTTTGTGGAAAGCACCTCTAAGCCAGCTGCCTCCCTGCTTCCTCGCAGCAGCACTCTGCCAATTTGCACACCACCAAAAGAAACTGAGAAAAGGGAGATTTGTAGTTCCCTTGGCTCTACATCTTGTCCTCCGGGCCTTGCATAGCATCAGAAGAAAAAGAACTTCCATGCACTGCATGTCTTGGAGGGAAATAAAGGCAGCTTCCCACTGTATGAACACCACTGCTCCACTGGTTATGCATTAAATATAATCCTCTATGTATCTGTCGCCCAGAGAGCAGGCAGTGACCCCTGTAGTCACTGGCCTCAAAGTCACAACATTGCTACCTAGGGTAGAAAGAGAACTTACAGTTTCCATAATCATTATTAAGAAGAGCACAGGATGGGCCCCTCGGGTAAGATTTAGTCAATATTGGAAAACTGGCCTTATTTAAGCGCTATAATTCTCTCCCTTAGCACAGAGGATAGGCTTGCATTAAAATAGAGCAAAAGCAGCACAGTAAATAACTACTGCTATTTTCATTCCATTTAGTGAATGAAATAGGGTTACATTTCTCCCTTACATTGCCATGCCCACATTATCTACCTCCAGCAGCACGCCGTATCGCACAGGCAAGGATGCACACAGCTTTTTAGGTGCTGCACTAACCAGCAGAGGGAGTCCCTGGAAACCAGCCGTGGAGAAAACAGAATTAAAATCAATGTATTATAGGGTGCACTCTGGAATGCTAATCAAGACCAAGAGATAAAGCAATCCATGCAAATCAGATTGACAGTGATTGCTTTGCAGGGTTTGGCTTTTTTATCGGTAGAACCGGAGCAGATTTTAAAATGCAGTCTCAAGGCGTGAATCGCGCTGACTTGGCTGCAGCTGTGCAGCTGAGCACGTACAAGTGCAAAGGCTGCGCACCGTGTGAACCAAAGTCACCTCCTCGCAGATGACTTCCTTCCTGAACTACAGGACGACCAGAGATTGTTCCATTTTATCGCAGCTCCCTGCTGTGCTGCAGGGGCTGAGTCGCTTGGCAAGCCACCCTCCCGCAGCACGTGGCCACGTGCACACCCGTCACCTCTGGGCGAGCTGTTCTCTCTCTGTGAGGTGCAAAGCAAACGTGCACGGTGATTGCAGTTCTGTTAAAAATCCCATTTTCGGTTGTATTTTCTCACTGGGGTTACCTGGAGAAAACCCAACAGTCGTTCCCACAAGGGTCGGAGGTTTTGTTTGCAGAAAGCCCTACCACCTAGAACTTCTGGCTCTCCGTCTCGTGAAAAACAAGATGCTGGGTGACCGGGCAGAGTCCTTTAAGAAGGCAATTAATAGAATCTGCGTGAGCTCCCCGGGGATTACCCACCAGCGGCAGAAGCTGCTCTGCATGCTTTGCTGGCGGCAGCATATGGCAACGCTGAGGGTTCGGATCAAACAGCACAACTTGCCTCTCGCTGAGCCTGCTGCCAGAGGGCTGCATGGCCATGCCCAAACTCCTCCATGCCGTGATCCTAAATGCTGCGTGTTTTGAGCAGGAAAGCATTTTTATTGCACGTTGTTCATGCAGCAAATTGTGGCCCATAATGAAAGCTAAATTGAAATAAAGAAAAAGCTGTTTCAAAGCATTATCAATTTTATTTTGATGACACGTGAAAAATCCTCTTGGCCCAGCAGCTCATTCCTATCGAGATACTTGTGAATTGTTTCCTGAGTTCACTTCTGGTTTAAAATGCAAAAATTTGCATGTCCAAAGGCCATCTGTCTGCAGAGCTCAGGCGGTCAGAGCAGTGATAATCCGATGAGCAGGGCCCATGTGAATGCATGCTCACACACGCACCCTTCTGAGCTCTCCCTGGCTGTCCCAGGGAAATCCAGGGAGCATCGCTAAAAATACAGCTTATGTACATTGGTTTCAAGTTCTGTAACTTACTATTAATTAAACCAGAGGTTTAATTATTATTGTAATTACTAATTAATTATAGCTGTGATTAGAAATAATTACTCTATTAATTAGGAAGTTTGGAAGAGGATCATAGAAAAACTGTCATATACCAGGGAAGGGTTCTTCACAGCAATTCTTTACAGTCAATGAAGAAAAAGAGAAAAATGGGCTGAATTTTGCTTAAAGGTGACTGGTAGAGGCACCTAAAATACATATCTGAACGTCCTAGGAGCATCTGATTCTCCTCCTTGATCACAGAGACAGCCTTGCTCAGATGCAGAAGTTTGTATGAAAGATTTAACTTCTGCTCCAGTTAACAGGAGGACCGTGATCACACAATTACTGCATGTTTGGGGTGAGATACAGCTAGGGAAGTGTAAGAACTATTGCATGGGGACAAGCTACTGTAAGAACTGACCCTTAGATGGCAATTCAGAAAATCGACTAAATAAAGAACTAAGCTTTTTGCCAGCTCATCAACTACTATACCAAAACCTACTGTAATCCTTATACATCTGTATATTTAATTTCAAGTTAATCACCATTATAAATTAATTAGTACCCAAAAATTAGCATAGGGTACCTGTGAATAATGTAAGTTCTTTTGTGTGTGTGTGTGTGTGGATAGCACTAGGATTAGACAACACCCTAATTACCAGAACACACCATTTTTGCAGGATGATTGAAAACGAATACAATACAATATCCCTGCATTAGGTATGCTCGGATACCTATTAATGTTGTAGAAAGCCTGAGATGTCACCCTGAGCACAATCGTTTGGAAGTTTCTACAGTTTACTTTTCCAAAAATAGAGAGCACTTGAAGGAGTGCAGCACCATCTTAAAAATCAATCCTTTTTTGGTGATTCGAGTCAGGAATGCCTATCAGAGTTATCACTCTGCAAATCTGGATCTGTGTAACTACCACCACGGCAGACTGCCGGGCCAGGTTTTTCCTTTAAGAACAAACACGTCCCTCAGAGCATTTGAAGTAATTTATTTGTTTTCGATACTGTTTTTTCTCTCTTCAAAAAGAATACTCTTTTCAATATCTGGCTTTAAAAATAGTGCAAAAGAGTACAAAAAGGTTGGAGTGGGATGTCAGGGTACGTGCAGAGTTAAACAGAGCATCATTGTTCCTCGTGGAAGTGCAGCACCTCTTGCTCGTGCAGGGGCTGAAGAGGAAGACAAAACTGCTTTCCTCAAATGTAATTCTTGTTCTGACAGAAATGAAATCATATTAGAGTGAAGTTATTTTAGAGACTACCCCAGGACACCAAATATTGAAGCACTTTCAGAATGACAGCAAATGAACACAAAACTGAAAGTTTTCTTTAAATAAATAAACAAATAAATAAATCTCTTGCAAGAAGCAATTTCTCTTTCACTGAAAGCAATGAGATGTCCAACCAGTAAATAACTCTCCTGCAGTCTGTTAGTGTTGAACAAAACAAAATGCACTGAGATTTGGCATGCCAAAGTATGGTACTGGAAAAGATAAAAAGAAAAAAACAAACTCCGTTTTCATCATAAAAAGACATTTTTTTTTGTTGCACAACTTAGTAGAGACTGAAACAGGATGCGCCATGAGAAGAGTCCAGCACTCAGGCTGGGATCCTGCAAGGGACCGTGCCCTGCCGGGGCAGCCAACACCTACCTTCCTCGGGCATTTTAGGACATCCCATCCTGTCACCCTATCCCAAGGTTATGCTTGGCAACCCTGGTGGCAGACACGTCTTCTGCCACCATGACCCTGGGGAGACGAGAGGAGGCAGAGGAGGGAGAGCAACACGGAGCAGCTCTTGAGTCACAGCATCTCCAGGGGAAAGACAATTTTTGCACTTCGGTGGCTTGAGGCTGAGCTCCTTGCACGGGCATTGCCTGACACAGGACACGGTGTGTATATAGCCCAGAATAACCCCAAAAAAGGAGCCCTTGCCAGTGGGGGAGATAAAGAGGCGTGTTGAGCAAGGACATCCTACAAAGAGTCTCTAAAAAATTCGATGGCCAAAATCTGGCCCACACTGCTTAAATGCAAATTACTACACTTCTCAAATTCCTGAAATTCTTTTTTTTTTTTTTTAAACTGTCTTCTACTGCCACTTACAAGAGCCTAGTGACAAAGCCACACTGCATCTTTTTCCACCGAGCTCTGGGGGCTTTGCCAGGTTGCACCAGTTTCAGAAAAACAAGGGTTGAGGGCAATGGTGCTGGGGGATCTCACTAGCAGGACTCCTCTCTCAACATGCACAAGTCTCCTTTAAATCTCTCAGCAGTTTTCTCCCCACACGGTTTCCTTCCTGAAGTGGTTTGCATTTAGTGCTGAAGATTTCAGTGCAGCAAAAACATCAGTGAGAGCCTCAAGAGCCGTTAGATTTGTTATGCTCTTCAAAGAACAGAGGCACCTTTTGTTGCTCAAGATGGGTGAGGGCAGGATAAGAGAATCATGCAAAAAGTGGCTAAGACGTTTACAAGCAACGTGCCACGGGGTTTTATTAGCATAATGCCAGGAGAGCACTTCACTGCTCTGGAAAACATTTTGCCATGGTTGCCCACCATCTGGGGGATTAAAAAACTGAATGGAAGAAATGATGCCTACTTCTTAACAGAAGAATAACTAAATAACGGTCTGGTACTTCCTGGGAGATGAATAACAGCAGTGATATTTACAGTTGTAATGCTAGAAGGAGACTTTAAGCCCAATTTATCTGTTCACGAATAGAGCAATCCACCTCCTGCGCTGCGCTCAGCTGGAGCCACGCTAAGCCGGCAGATGAAGCCGTCCTCCTCTCGCTCCTTCTGGCTGGGCCAAGTGCTTCCAGCTCTGGGTGTGCTGTGAGGGTGGTGTTAGCACACCACTGTGGTCTCCTTCTCTTGGAATGGCTGTAAACACGTTTCTCTTAATGTGGGCTCAACTTATGTCGAGTATCCAAGTTCTTAGAAATTCCACGTACTCCTCTCAGAAAACCCAACCTAACCAGAGCAGTTCTGCAGGCAGGGGAAGCTCGCAAGGCAAGTGCCCTAAGTGGCAGGAGGAGAAGTGTTGGTTATTTTGGAAACATGGGCAGTGGGCTTGCACGAGGACTGTTATCTCCATCAGCACAGTAAAGAAGAGCCTTTGGAGTGAGGCATAACAAGCGCTGCTATGGCCTGAACTGATGTTTTTCAGCTAGGTTGAAAGGGAAATCCTGCCCTCAGAGGATCGGGCAGAGATGGGAACCACTGAAGATGCACAGGGCCACTGGAAGAGGTGTATCCTTCACTGGCTGCTCAAGAAAATCCACACTTGTTTGCTCCGTAACACCTCATCTCTGCCCAGTTCAGAAACAATCATCTGAAGAAATGTATTCCTATAGTAAGCAATATACTACAGGAATATTTATGTCAGGTGGATTATGCCAGAACAGACCCAGTGCTAAAGCAATGCAGAAGATGAAAGGAAAAAGGAAAAAGCACAGCGAGTTAGGTTTGAAATTGCCCCATCTGCAGTGCATTTCTGAGCAGCTGAAGTTTACGTTGAAACTGGAGTAAGCACGAGGCTGGAAAAATTGTGAAACTTAATTTCTCTAAACCTTTCTCTTGTGCTTTTGGAAGATGACAGTTGGGTAAGATTTATTCCCCCAGGAAAGCTTTGTTTTTTAAAGAAGCAAAAGCTTTCTGTATTTTTAACATGCACCCAATTAACCATTGCCCGTGGCTTGCTATTTTGGCTAGCGCTGGGCATCTGACCACATGGATCATATTTACACTAGCAAGTTTCGAAGTTTGTTATTTACAAGTTCTCTTTGCCTACATTATAAACAGGAACAACTTCTGGGATGATTCGGTTAAAAGACCTGCAGCATAATGGCAATGCCCACGTGATGTGAGGTTACATCAGCCTGTAGATGCTCTCAGCACACCTAGAAGTAAAATGTGCACAGAATAAACCATTTTAGTGTTTTATAATCTGCACCAACACACCTGGTAGTGTGGGAAAGCAGCTTGCAGTGCGTTACATGAAGTGGCTTGCATGGGGCACGGATCCCTTTACATCAGAAAAGTTTGGGAAGCAGCTGGCTGCAAATGGTCACTGTACTCTGTGGTGGGTCCCCTCCGTTACTGATGAGTTATTTTATGTAGTATGCAGGACTGTAATGAAGACGCAGCCTTTTGTCTTCCCACACTGTGTCCTCTGTGGTGCTGGGAAGTCTTGGGGCGATATTATCAAATAAACCAGCCACTGCACTGCAGAGCACTAACACAGCTAAAGGACTAGTTGGAAAAATGCTAATGAAAAATGAGCTGAATATAACATTACAAAATGATATCCAATAAATTACAGTCTTTCATCTGAAATCTGGTGCACCATAATCTTCACACGCATCCCATGCTCACAGAAACACTACAAATGCTTCAGGCAGCTAGCCAGGGGAGAGGAATTCTGCTATATGCTGCCAGTTTACCGCTGTTTGGTGAATCAATGCTTTCTTCCGTTTCCATCCTTATTTTGGAGGGTTTAAAGTGCTTTACAAGCAACTTCCTTCCAGCATTATGGAAATAGTCACGTCTGGACTAGGGAAAGAGTGGAACAACTGAAGGAATTGAAAAAGATCTCAAACAACAAAAAACTTAATCAAATCCAACTTATGGAAAAGGGAGCTGGAGAAATTGCAAATAATCTGTAATGGTGAAAAAGAGAAGCCAGCAGATCTACTAATCAGAAGAAAAGGAGTGGGAAAGACTCCCCCTGACTGCCAAAATGCTCTTCCCGAAGAGGTCAAGTCAGGTCCGTGAGTACCAATGATTTTCTTATATAGTATGTCAATATCTCACCAGGATATTGAAAGAAAATTAAAAAAAAAAAATCCACAATATATAATACTCATTACACAATTTACCCGTAAGTTGCATATCTCAAGACTGCCTGTTCTTCTCCAAGAGGTACCTAGTGTTTCAGCCACAGAAGCTCAAGACACTTGCTGATACCCTCACCTCATGCCCTGCTCCAATAACTGTGCTGTGCTGTCACCTGTCATTGCATTTGTTAAATCTAAGAGGATGTAAGCCCCAAAGAACATGAACCCTGTCTGCTTAGCAGCCATCAAACAGCCTGCAAGCACTATCCATGTAAAATGCAGGGCAAGAAGGGATGCTGCTCTGTCCCCAATGAAATCCAGCTGCCAGTGACAAGGCAGGACAGGGACACTGCTTGCATCGAGTAATTCACACCAGTACACAGGGTTGGCTTCACAAAGGGGACTCCCATGAAAAACAAACAAACAAACAAAACAACAACTAATCAAACCAACAATTTAACAAGAAGCCATTTGTCACGCTAATGGCCTTGCTAAATGACACCATTAAACAACCATAAGCAAGAGATTGGTAATGAGCAAGTCAATGTTATCATTTGCTCTTATTTCGCAGGTTGGCACAGAACCAGCTCTGCATTTTTATTGTAAAGGAGGACAGACTAAAGAGATATATAAGGAAATCAAAGTAATTAGGCATATAAACAAGCTGGCAGGTAAACAATTGTGATTCAGTGAGTCAACCTCTCAAGGAAGGATGGGACACTTTTATTATTACTTTTCTTTCGTATTTTATATCATTTTAGATTACTCCCAACACAATAATTAGCATCCTTACAAAGCACAAGACTGAGATGAATATTGCATTCAGTTCCAGAACTGTAAGGACTTTCTTTACCCCATCCTGAGGATGCAGCTCCCATCACATCGCTAGGAATTTGGACACGTGGGGGACGGCCAACGTCAGCGAGTTCAGCCGCTGCAGAAATAAGCCTTGGCAGCAAGTGCTGGCTATGGCTTTCCTCCCAACTTTCCCAAAAGTGGGCCATCATACTCCTGGGAGGAATCCCTCCCCTGGGATGATCTCGACACGCAAGCCAGATTAACACAGGCTTGTGAGTCAGCAGCTGGATTTAGGATCTGATTCAGCCCACTTAACCTTAAGCACTTAATGAAGCGCTTGGCTTAACATTCGCTGGTGCTTCATGCGACCGGCGCAGAGAGATGGGTGATGGTGGTGTACGAGGCTCTCTCGTAAAGAAGTGGGACAGCACAGCGATTCTCAGCACAAGTATAGAACCGTGTCTTCACTTCAAGTGACTCATTCATGCCAAAGTCAGCACTGCCTAGAAATTAGTTCCAATTCCCCCAGACGTGAACTGCTACCATTTTAAAACTCTCTAATTCAGCGTAATGTGCTGCTCAGAAAACCCACACCATTGCTTTCTGAACAGGACTTAGTTATTTTCGCAAATGTCTATCTAGTTACAGTACCCTGACTCCACATCTGCTGAAGACATGCCCCAGATTTTCTGCTGTAGTCTGACACGATTCATTTCAGTCTGTACAAGTGGGCAGTAAATCGAAGGGAGATGGAAGACAGAACCTGTGCCCCACTATAAGATAGCAGTGCCTAAACACAGCAATGTCTCAGTGGGGATATATGGAACAAATAAACAATAGCACGTCCCAAGTAGTGTATGTAGCAAATCCCAAACTGCAGAGCTAGCAGATAGCTACGATGGGCTGTTTTCAGGATGAATGTGCCAAAGCGAACACCTCTGTTTAACTCTGTGGTTTCGGTTGAGGGATTAATTAGTGTGAACAGTTCTGTGTGTACAAATACACTCCTCAAACCTGGAATCTGTCTCCACAAGAGACGGATTGTCTTGCATAAGAGCAAAACCATAACACATGGATGCATGTATATAATAAATGCTTTCATTTTTCTAATGAGTTTTGCGTATGAAAATCAAACCCCAGTGCAGCACGCAGGCAGCAGAATGGATGGCAGGGGCTGTGCCTGACAAGGTGTATGGATACGTGTGCCTGTGTGAATTCATGCCCACAAATACGAGCAATATGCAATGTGAGCCTGGAAGAGCAGATCTGAAAATACATCTCATACCTCATATCCATTACACACTTTTGCTGTCAACTCTCACGCTGAGACTATTGCAACAGCTGGGAAAATTATGATAATAGAGAAGTCCTAAGGGAGAACAGGTATCTGTTGAACGCCAGCATCACACAGTGGTGCAGGGAACAGGCGGGGGGGATGCAGGCTGCCCTGTCCACGGTTGTGCATCGACTGATTGCCTTCCCAGAGCTTGTGCTCTGCCTCTGCCGACTGCGCCCACGCCTCCAGTGCTGCCTGGGGAAAGCAGGGCGAGGGGAAGTAGCCCAGACAAACAGAGGCTGTGGATACAGCAGGGCAGAAGTGCAGTGTCAAGGTATTTAATGCTGACAAAGTTAGCATGATATGCCACACAAGTGGGTACAAAAACTTGAATTTTGGCTCTAAAGAACAAAGTAGTGAGAAAAAAGCTTTGAATCAAAATACTTTCCTTTTTGAGTCAATAAAATTATGAATTTTTATTTTGTTTACTTTTTTTTTCTTTTTTTAAATAAATGTAATTCCTGATAGTTACTTCTGAGAAGTTATTGTTGAGAACAACCAAGAAAAAGAGTCTGTTTCAAGAAACTTTAGGTACATTAGGACATTAGGTACAACTACCACTGCCAAACTGTTTCAGTATAATCTAATGGCAATTTCATAGTTTTAAAGGGAAACATGCAAAGATATATTTTGGAATTCAAAAAAAAAAAGTTGATAAAAAATGAATATTTGGGGACTTTGTTTCATAGAATCAGAGTTTAAAATAATGCTGAAACTTCCTTTAAATTGAAATTCCTGTTTTAGACAACCTGAGTTTTATCTAATGAGACAGCTGACAATCTTTGAAACCTTAAATGTTTTGTGTAAAAGAGAAAAGCATTGCTGAAAACTGATTGTTTACCAAAGCTTTTTTTTTTTCCTTTTTTTCTTTCCTTTCCTCTTTTTTTTTTTTTTAAGAAAGCAGGAAATTTTGGCATCTGTGTGACCCAATTCACGTCTGTATATAAGACAAGTACAAACTTTAAATGGAAGGTCTTCAGCATGGTCTGAACCTTGTGTATGTAAAGCATTGAAAACACTATGGTATACTATCTGACACTATTTTATTCTAATTAATAAAATAATGGAAACAAATCCAAATAATTATTTACTCTATATTAATAAACTTCACAGAAATCTAATAGGGCTTTTAGTATCCAAATATTCTTTCTTAAAAGTACCTGTTGTACTTTGTTAGGAATAGCTTACAACTGAAATTTCTAGACAAGTCCACTTTAAGATAGTTCCTTTCACTTTAGCATAACGGTAATAAATTCTCATCTTGAAACTCACGCTTCCTCAGTGAGCCTCTCTGGACCAACCTCAAAATCCTGAAGAAAACCCACCCCACTGAGGGGAAAAGACAGGTGAAAAAATATATAAACATAAGAGCTTTTGCAAAAAGCCTCTCAACATAGACATTAAGCCAATCACAACCTCAAGATCAAAAGCAAAGCATGAGAATTTTGGAGTTTCACCTGGTGATCTAACAGGGCTGACCATGCATGAGAGACCTTTCACAGCCAAAGAGCTCTGCACAACTCAGGTACACACAAGCTTAGGACTGGGGAGTGTTGGCCAGATTTCCTCCTGAAGTTCTCCTGCTGTGGCACAACTAGAGTTGAAGAAGGCCAACTGAAAAAGGCCAAATTCCGTTCTCTACTTCTGAAAACAGAATTTGCTCTTTGATGACTTTAGCATTTGTCAGCTTAATAGCATGAATGGATATATCAAAAGAAGAAATATGAATCCTTAGAAGTATACTAACTAGTAAGATGTATCTGTGCATTAAGTGTTTTCAGGAGACTGAAATAAACATTTTAAGGATATTTGTGCACTTGGAAACTGGTCTAATGTGGACAGCTACTGCTCTGCTTTCCCCAGAGGGCTGCTGCCTCATGCCATCGAACACTGCTGCAAAAACCGGACCGCAGCAAGTGACGTTAACCTTGTATCGCTGTGTTTTCAAAACAAAAACAGGGCTGTGGTAGGAAAAAGAGCACCACATGAAGACTGCTTTTTGGTCGCAGTCCATGAACTTCAAAGAGGTCCTAGGCGTGTTACCGAGGGCAGTAGTTAATCTCGGCATTGCATACCAGAATAGGATTTCCATTGAGAAAAGGGGACTTGAGTCTGGGCCTTTGCAAGTTGTTGCAATGGCAATTTAACACAATAGTATACTTCACCACAAACCTCAACTACAGTCAGTACAATAGTTATGAGTAACACCAGTCAATGTCCAGAGCATAAGCCTTTACATTTTACCTTACCAAATAACCAAGACACCGGATGCTCAAAGCTGAGCCACAAGCACAGTCAGCTGCAGCCAAGACGTGACATACTGGAAATATGAGCTCAGTATTCTACCTCAGAAGTTCTTAAAAAAGGTTGCTAATTTTACCCTAGCTTCTATTTATTTAACATTTTATTCTTCCTTGTTACAGGTAACAGAATTTATACATAGATCCAAAGAAATCAGTGGGGCTACCTGCATGCTGAGGCATTTCCAAATAGCCATTGATTTCCTACTGTGAGTTAAGGTACCATGAAAAATTGGGAGGAAAAAGAATAAAACCTGAAAATATGTACAATTCATACCATATCTAATGCTGAGCTAAAGGGGGTCTGCCAGAAACCAACTTTTTCTTAGGATAATATTTTTTATCACAACATACCATCCAACACAACTGCATCAGGTGATTGATAAGAATCGTCATAAAAATGTCACAGATTAATAAAGAGCCAGGTGGCTGCTAACTTACCTCCATCCTGTGAATTCATGATATTCAGAGCAAACAGCATTGCATTGGAGAATGTGGTAGCCTCTTCTTTGCTTGCAAAATTCAAGCCATAGACTTGCCGTGCATCGCGCCATTGATGAAAGGTAGGTGTTGCTTGATTGTACTTCAGTCCCTTCACAATTGAGTAATTAATCACTACCTGTGATATGAAAGAGAAGGGTGAAAATTAAAGAGTTCTGTTTTCAGTGGGGAAAAGGAAAAGCCTTCGGTAAAGGCTAATTAAATTGGTAGTGGCATTCTTATGGCAGCTGCTCCATGGCAGTGTGGTAAGGCAGCATGCACTTGGATGACAGAAGACCTGCGTGTGTGGGTGAGATTTGTAACAGTTCAAACCAGCCTCAGGGACTTGCAAGCTAGTTCTGCAAAATATATTACCTGCTCATGTTTTCTACAGCACCTGCCCAGGATACAGCTGCATGTATATTGCAGACAGATGTCAAGAGTCAGTGCCAGCAGCTGTTGCCATCTTTTGGGGGATAATCATCGGCACTTGTCAGGAAAGGGGACAGATTGGTACTGGCCCTCCACTACAGCAGATAAATGTTTGTCTCACTGCACAGGCTCTGGTTTTCCCCTCCTCCCCTGTGCCTAATCACCACCAGCTTCTTACGATGAGAGACCTCTCTGTCTAGAATCAGACGGGCAGTGGCAAACCCAACTAAATATTCCCTGTCCCAGCTCCTCCCTTGCTCTACATGCTATAATTTCCAGAGAAGGGGTGACTGCAGCAGAAGGGTGTTTCTGTATGATTTAATCAGCTAGATAAAATGCCTTGTTTACCATGGGCAGGGCACACAGAGATGCAGTGCTGCCCGGCACCTTCCCAGCCTAGGTTTATAACACAGGCTCCCGAGAGCTGGTCCCCTGAAAATGGGAACTGCACTCCTCACGGGCACAGGAAGCCACCTGTCCCAGCCAGGACAATGTGGAAAAGCTCGTCCCTCCAACCACAGCAGAGTCATGAACTCACTGCTGTTGCCAATGGCTTAAACAACTATTTTCTTTTAAAACATGGTGACACCATCCCCATCCTACCACTGAGCCGTGACGGGAGAGCCTGAAGTTGCAAGGGTTCTCCGGAGCACAAGGTAGACTTATGCCTGAATAACTAACCCAACAGTTCTAATAAATTTGGATTTTGGTCCTGCACATCGGAGTCTGTGCCTCTCAATCTGCCACAAGTACAGCTGCCAGAAGAACTCTTAATAACTGTAACACACTACTTTTAGAGACTGTGGGGAAAGCTGGTAAGTATAAGTATAGGTTAATGTGGAGGACTATGTCATGCTGCCTTAGTGATCTGGCAAGGTAGCGTTCTGTACCTATAGGACACATGAGTGCAGGAGCAAAATGCAGAGTAATGTATTAGGTGCTATATTTGTGTGCATTATCAGCTTGTGCGCTGATAATGCACACAAATATACCAACGTGTACCAACTTTTAAACTTTCTAACAACTTCTGAACAGCTTAACCAAGGGAATGCCCAGCCAGTATGTTTGAAGAAATTTATAGAAAGATTGTCCAGCTTCTTCCAGGCTCTGCAAAGTCAGATTTTCTCACCTACTAAAGGGA
This sequence comes from Anas acuta, assembly GCF_963932015.1. Classification (NCBI taxonomy): domain Eukaryota; kingdom Metazoa; phylum Chordata; class Aves; order Anseriformes; family Anatidae; genus Anas; species Anas acuta. The sequence goes on from NC_088983.1 coordinate 12,710,541, forward strand.
TCTTCTGTTTCAAAGACAGCACTACTAAAGTCCAAAGAGCACTAGAAGGTGTAGTGCTGTTGTATAAAGAAAGACAGAAATTGTAAACACCTATGCCAAAAGTCGTTTAAGAGAATTCAGGTAAACTTTTCAAAACTTGTTTTCCCAGAATATCTACTCCAGGAATTCAGAACCCTCTTTATTCTGTGGGTTTGATCACTTCAGTTGAATAAAGACAGAATTTGAACATTGACCTTCATAAATCATCAGGATGCTTAGATGAACCATGTAAAACCGTGTCTTCAAACTCAAAATGGAGACTGAACTGGAGAGTGAAATACAAACCAGCCTGAATTTCATTTTATCTCCTTTGATTAATGTTCCTAAAGAACAGGAAAAAGAGGATAGATTCTCCTGCCGTTGTTAAAAACGAGTGCACAGAGGTCAACCTGTACAGATGGTGTTGAGACTCCTCAAGGCACACAATGGTAAGTGTGTGCCTTGGAGCTGTAATTAAAATAAAGAAGGTCCCACTGCTCAGTGCACAGGGGGGTTTGTACAGGTATTTCTATGGGAACTTTACTCTAAAGCTTGATACAACAATAAAATATTATCTGACATTCCCAATCCTTGGTGCACAGAGGGTTTTGTACAGGTATGTCTAAGGGAACTTTACTCTAAAGCTCAATATGTTGGTAAATTAGTATCTGCCATGCTAAGCAGGTCAGTAGCTCATCTTGCCTAGTCTTCACCTTCAATTTTAGTCTATAACAGCTGAATTGGGGAAACTTATTGGAAATCTTGCAGAAAGAAGTAATAGATTTGTCAATAACAAATAGTTCTTCCTGTAACTCTTCACTCAGAGTTTGTCTTAAAAGCTGAAACATGGCACACTATATGGCTTTTTTTCTTCTTTTCAAACCCATTTTAATATTTTCTATCCTGAAACAAAACAGTCTTGTTACTGATAAAACTATCGGCATTGTTTTGAATTTTATTTAATTCTGGATTTCAGTTATACTGTATGGCAAGGAGTTTCACAGACCAATTGTTCATAATATTAACACAAAGATGCCTTTCAATATTCCATCACTTTAATGTTAAAAAAAATGTTTGCCTCACTTCTGTCTGGTACTCTCCCTCATAACTTTGCTTCAGTTTCAAGTGTAAACTCTCTGTGGTAGGCATGGATATATAAAGAAACTCAAAATTGAGAAGTCTTCTTTTTGACTGTAGTCTGTAGGCTACCAAATTATCAGCAGCAGTGATGGTGATGTTTGACAGGATTCACAGTAATAGGGGGTCTTGATGGGTGTTGGTTGTGTGACCACAGCCACAGGGTCAGAGGTTCTGCACAAGTCTTACACTCCATATTCTTGTTTATCAAGACAGAAAAAGGCATTTGCTTGTTTCTCCAGAGCATGAAATGCTCCGCAAGTTTATTATCAGCTTGGGTTCTGCTGTGCTCCCAGCACAAACTCCTCCCATGGGCAGCAGTCGTGTGTTTGCTAAAACACAGGGATTGTGGTGAAGCAGCTAAAAATTAACTATTTTTTTTTGTTTTGGTTTGTTTTGTGTTTTTGTTTTTTTTTTTAAATGTGGTTTAATTTATATCACAAGAATGCTGTCCCCATTTCAGGTCTGGCTCAGGCCCAAGTTTAAGAAGTCCCACCTTCCCCAAGGCCCTGTTTTTACATTCGCGTCTTAGCCACATCAATACACAAAGCCCTCAGGAGACATGATTCACGTTTGCCTTACACCCTTCTCCCCACCTATGTGTTCAGCACATGCGTTTCGGCAATGAGATCATGCTGAGCTGAAATCACTTGATGTAAAATCGCCCCTTTAAACTCTCAGCTGATCATGACCGTGCACTGGGAAGCTCCTGCTTGTCCACTAGACGATGGAGATGGACCAGCTGTATGTTCTTACCTTTCTGACAGCCTTGCACGGTGACTGAAGCTAACACACTTCACCTTTGTAAGAGGCTAGGTTACAATTACAGCTGGCAAGCTGCAAGTTGCAGCAAATTGTTTGCTTGTGACTCTCTTGGGCTACATGCTAAGAGAAAACAAAGGTTGCACAGAGACATTAAAGCTCGTGATGTCAAGTGATTGCAATACAGACCTGGCCGCAGCTTCAAAACAAACAGTGCTGGCCTCTGCGGCTACTCCAAAGCTTCAAAAAGCTACTTCTGTTTTTCTGAAGATTACTGCTCATGCCAGTATGAGCCTATGCAAATGTGCCCATCTGAGCAGAAAGGGGAATTCATTGACTGCCGGTCTGCAGCTAAGCGCTGCTGCGTGCAAGCACGCGGCGAGCACGTCATCCCAACACACAAGGGGAACGAGTGGTCTGATGACCACTTCCCAATGGTGAGAATGATGCTGATGCTCTGCCATTCTAAAAAATATCTCTCTCTGTGGTCACCTTTTTAGACACCACCAGCCAGAAAGCAAAATATACACAGACAAGGTAAACAAAATGGGAAGGGAACGTCATAAACTCTAATATGTGCCCCAGAAAAGGGCTAGGGAACTGAAAAGAAACTTTAAAAAAATAACAAAAGCAGTCTACAGGAGATGCATGAAAAAAAAAGGGGGGAGGGGATGAAAATTAAAGAGAAAGATTATTGAACTTGCAATACAAAACAACAAAAATTAAAAGGGAAACATTAAAGACAGGCACGGGTGAAATCATGAAGATTACTCTAGTCTGTGCCTTGCCAAACAGTATGCAATAAAACTTAAAATTGTTCCTACATGGTATTATTGTGTTACATATTTTAAACTAGTTTCTCAACTCCTGGAAATTTGTATAGCTTCATTAGCCTCATTATATGCGAAACCACATATTAGCTGAAGATTGGTCCTTTTCAGAAAAATATGTCTTTCCTTGAAAAACAGCAGCTTGTAATAAAACCTCATTTTTAATGTGACTTAGCACAACCTGAGAGCAAGCATGAAATGGCTTGTACAGAGAATTATTTTAACTGAAATTCACTTTTGCTCTCATTAAATGCAAATACTTAGCAAGCCTATCAAGCTTATGGCTCCATGTGAGACTCATATAAAATATATCAAATTCTCAATCTGAGCCTTTCAGAACATTTGCTGTCTTCATGATACCAGATTTCTGTAATAATGTTGCAGGTATTTTCTTTTAGACAGCTTTAAGTGACTAAAGCAACCTGTACTTTTTTGTTTGCTTGAGGGAGCATTTTTTGTCTTCAAACTCTAGAAAAAAAATATATAACTGTTTCCTTCTGAATTGAGATGATTTTTAGATAGCATTCAACCTTTTCATAAGAAGGAACATTTGCAAGCAAATAGAGTATTACAGTTAATATAAAACATGTTCAAAATAGAGATCAAGATTTGAATTTTAAATATAAACTACACTATAAATTGTATATTCTGATTAAGACAGACCTCTGGTACACATACAAAGTCTTCCATACATATATATGTAGACATTATGACTTTTGCTTGGTCTGTACTGGCTATTCAGATGCATTTTAGATTGTCTCACATGAATACCATTTACATTCACTGGCTGGCTACACAAAATAACTAGCACGGCCTGTTCCAGAGCAGTACTGATTCTCACAAGTGACTAAGCAGCCACTGTATTTCATTCATTTTCAAAAATATCTTCTATTTTTAAAATGAAGCTCCATTACTATATTGCTTTTGCTCTACTGAGAAGGATAAAAACAGAGTCAAACGATGTTGCAGATGTTTCAAAAGTGTGCTGCAAGGAGCTGAAATATGTGCTAAGTAAAAAAATAATAAAGAAAAAATTGTTATTTCATGAGCAGACTGCTCAGTTTAACATTTTGGCAGTGGGGAGGTGGTGGTGCCCTGCTCCTGCTCCCAGACCCGACTCTCCCTGCCACAGGAGCCTTTTGACCACCTTACACAGGTTGAGGTGCTCTCACCGTGCTTTCCCATGGGGCTCCGCCGCTCTCTAACCCGCCAGGAAACCACTTGCACGCTTTTTTTCTGAGCCTCCCACAAGCGTGATGGCACAAGACAAGCATGGGAGGAGGGCAGCCGGGGCAGACCGGGCTGCTGCCGCTGCACCATCCCCACAGTTACACACGGGGGAAGTCCCCATCTCTCAAACTTCTGCTCTGAAATGACAACCACAGGACTACAGGATAGCACCGCTACTCTACACAAGCATAATTTTGTTATTTTGGGTATAGACATAAAGTTTCTTGCTTCTGATAGCATGCACAAACTGGTGCACCCAAGATCAAGGCGGTCACTGGGCTGGAGTGGCCGAGGAGGCTCTGATCCCACTTCTGCTTATCTAAATCCCATGTATCTCCCTTAATACCCAGGGAGGCCCTGTGGGCTTAGCCTGCCATAAATCAGGTCACAGGGTGCATCTAGGACTTCAAAATGTGATGAGGATGTTATGAGGAACTAATTGCTTATCACAGCAATGCAACAAGCATGCTTTATGAGACACCCATGCACAGCAGTGCAAGGCGATACTGCTTTTCTTTTGTGTATCTAGTACTAAAAGTGAGCAAAAACAGGGGGCTGAGAACAACACCTGCAGAATGAAATAAAATTCATTTCACAAGCAAAAACATGGTGGAGGGGGGGAATATAACAAAATCTCTCACATTCACCAAAAGTTCATTTTGCAAATAAACAGTAATAGATCATGACGCACTCTGTACCCTACCAAATTGTACAAAATCTGAATGTGTGGAGTAAATGAACTCACAGACATCTTGCAGGGAGCAGGAAATGTCGCTAGACTTCACCGACTACAGAACTGATGGTATCTAAAGAGACCAAAGGTTCATTTACAGGAAACTTAGTGCAGTTACTCACTTGTTGATCTTGCAGTTTAACTCCAACTACCCTGAAGGTGTTAGTAGCCGTGTTGTGGTATATGTTGATTCTGCTGAACCCCTGCTGTCCAGGTTTGATTGGCACCCATTTCTTACTGGTATCGTCATAGACCATAACTGAAGCCCGAGCTTGGCAAATACTCTGTTCACTGGAAAAAAAAACAACAAAATAAGAGAAAAAAACAGTGAATTCATTGTCTACTACTGAAAACACCTCAAAGAAAATAACAGGAATTATCAGAACCACTTAAAATGTATGTTTTACAATAAATCTGCTAATCCTTTGAATATAATCTGCCTATTAAATTAACGCTTGCGTGTATGTGTTTGCACTTAAAAAACTCCAGTATGCTGCTGAACTGTTTATCTATTCTATATAGAAATATTATGCCCCGAGGAATAACTGGTAGCGCACACATTTTATGAAAACTGTCCAAGAGTATGAATGCTCTATTTATTTTATGTACCTATTGGCAAGCGAAGCCATTCACATTTGCATGAAAACTGACTAATATTTTACAGCTTCTTGACAAAATAAACATGACATGCAAAGCCGAGTTACACATTTAAAACTGGAAGCAAGCAGACCTTGAACCAAAAGCCACGTTAGGTAAACTGAAGAAATCAATTACGTTAATCCAGCTAACGCCTAATGCTCAGACCCGGTGACGCACTCAGACATCCCAGAATATGCAGTGCAAAACACACAGGTGCCTTCACCCTGACAGCAAAGAAAATGGGGACTCCACAGATTTCTTCATTGCAGGGTTAAAACAAATAACCATTATTAACTGAGCATTAATATATGGGTATTTTTGTTCTGTGGCCTCACAGAAATTCATCGTTTCTTTACCTCTTCCTTGTGCACTAGTGACATGTATATGAGATCAATACTAAAATGCACTTTTCACATGAAAGAAATGCCACTGGCACATACTGCCGAGGTGACAACTCAATGCAGGTTGTAGTGCTTTGCAGCCACCACTGGTGGCATTTTTGGAATGGCAGTCAGGATTTTAATTCCTGCTCTCTGAAAATCCCACCCACTTTTATGCCAGGGGAAATAAGAGTTCCTTACACAAAATAAAATTTGAGATCTTTGAACATCAGGTTTTTTCAACAACTGCATGTGAAGCCTAACTAAAACTCTTACAGTTTACAACCTGCAAATATTTTAAGTTTGTGGCCATCCTATTAACTTCAGAATTATATATATTGACGAAGATCTCCCCTCCTCAGTCCAAGCTGTATTAAACACTTTTCAGCAATGCAGTATCAAGTGGTAATCCACTTTGCACACAAATCCCTTTCCCCCCCCTCCTGCATACAGTTCTTTGTCTTGATTTTCTCTCAGCAATGCCTCGGTTTCAGTCAGATAAACACAGGAGAAGCTCTCGGGTGGTACTGAACCGTATTACTGCCCTGCCACCGTGCCAGGTGACACCACTTGTAAATGATACCAACTGCTGCAAACCCAACCCCATTCAACCCCATCACTGTCATCATTTTAATGAAATGGAGCATGCTAAGTATTAAGGGGATCTGGGTAGATAACAGCAGCAATTTTCAATCTTTTCTGATCCGTGGCTCTCAAAAAGATTCCCAAGGCAGACGCATACCCCAGTGTGAATGAAAGCCCACTGACATTTGGCTCGTCGCATTAGTCACTTCTCACAGCCTCCCAGCAGCTCACAGACCTCCTCCAGGTTGTGGGCAAGAGCCTGAAAACTCTTCACAGGGTTTACAGAGGGAGCAATGACGCTGGCAGACATCTCCAGAAAGACCAAGCTAAGAACATTCAGACCAAAGTGTGCTTTTATTACGTAAAAACACAGGAACAGCAGTGGTCTGTAACATACTCAGATCCGCAAGACTAAAGCTGGAGGAATCCCAAAAATCTCTGTCCCTGGAGGGTCACTCTCAGCTGGCATGACACCAGACCCTTCTCCTCAAGCCTTGCTGGTCGCTACAAGGCTGATCTAAAGTAAGCGAGAGCGTGCCACTGGTTTCATCAGAGCAAGTCTGGGACCCTACGGTACCTGCATGTGAACTTTGGAGCCCACAATTGCCAAGGGCTCCTTGGCAGCTTTATTGCCATAAATTAATCAAATTATCCATACTTACAGAAAATGCACCTAAGCATACAGACATGAGGGCCTTACTGTGGCCATTATTTGTCACGCCATATCGATATCCCAGCACGTGCAGCAACTTTGCCTTCAGTTTGCTGCCATTAAGAACGGAAGCAAAAACACCCTCTAAACCCCATGATGGAAATACAGACCCCAGGAGAAATATTTAATGCATGACAACTAATTGTTACTGTAACATAAAGCAATACATCAAGCTCAATTCCTGCTCTCCCTGCAGTCAATGGACATTTTTCATCATTCATTTAATGGCAACAGGATTAAGCCTGTTATCTGGCCTCCAGTGAAATAACAGAAAGGTACATAAAACAAGTACAGCACAAGGGGAATCCTTTCCTGCAAAGCACTTCATCAATCTTTCAAAACCTAAAATGCCTCCGGGGACCCATTGCTAGCTTGCTGTCTCACCCTAAATGGAGGTGTAACTCTTTATGCCTGAGGTCTCATCTTCCCCACAAAAAACCACAGTTGTCTCACTGCAGCTTTAAGGGGCTTCCCTGAAAACCATCCAGAAAACGTTCACTCCAGCTCTTATAAAGGTCAGTGAGAACCTTTCTATTGCACCCTGTGGACTGTATTATTTTAAACGTAAACCAAGCAACATTGGTATCACAAGGCTCAAGCAAAAAAATCTGTTATATTTGTGATACCATTGATACTTATGTCAACTACACAGAACAAGTAATAAACAGGGTTTTAGACATGCTGTTGTACATAGTCAAATTCCTTCTCTATGAGAAGTGTCTGCCATGTATCAGCATTTATACACCAAGTCACGACTGTAGCTTCCAGAACTTGCCTTATTTTCCTAAGAATACACTCAAGTTACCAAAAAATGGGTAAGTCTTGCAAATGATTCATCAAATTTCACATACCATTCCAAATATTACAAATTCTTCTATTGACTTTTTATGTTACATCAACATGCAAGCAGACTCAGCCATCTGGGTTTCTGCCATAGGCAATTACGTGTGAAAAGGGTAAAAAAGCTGCACCGTGTAGCATGCTTGGACTGGCAATGCAGATTTGCGGTATCCTCCTTGCTTTATTAATTGTCAGCAGCAGTCCCCAAATGAGTCACTTCCAGCTTTAAAGGACCATTCAAGGCACACAGACATTTGAGAGCAGTTAGGGGTAGCTCTAGGAGGCTGCACCCCATGCCAGTATTGCAATGAAGGTGACTTTGTCCACAAATGTCTCTCCTCTTCCATCTGTGTAGAACTTGAAAATGACAGCCCCCTTCTTCCTGCATTTTAGTAAATTCGTAATTAACAAGAAATCGTAGCCAAAAAGAACCACAAAGGAGTATGGATAAGATAAGACTTGGGGAAAATATCTGCATCTAAGTGAATTATCCTTAATGGAGCTTCTTGACATAACCTGGCTGACTTCAAGTAAAGACACAGAAGAGAAACAACAAAATGACAGGAATGACTGGGGAAGTTGGGAGTGAGGGAGCCAAGTCTGGGAGAAAAGTCTTCACTTTGCCAAGGCCAGCAGACTATCAAAATATAAAATTGAAAAGTTCAGAACTGAATCAAAAAAGAACCACCATAAACAGGAAAATGGGAGCAAACCAAAATGGTTGACAGCAAGTCTTCGGCAGAGGCTCTGAAGGGTCTCCAGCACTTGTCTCTGATGTCCCAGACTGTGAAAAACATGAGAGTCCAAGCTGTGCTGCTGCTTCATTGACCATCTCTGCTTACAAGGCATCCTCTTGTGGATACAACTTGTGCACAGAGTGGTCCTGAGCTGCTGTGCCCACCTCTGACCCATGATCTGGGGCGAGACCACCACTGCATGAGGTTGCCCCAGCACTACCCTGGAACTCTGGCAGCACCAGCCCACCCAGGGGTCACCTGTCCAGAGGGGTTTAAAACACCTTCTTCTGGAGCCATGGCAATACAGGACAACTTTTGGAGGATCACTGAATCATGCTCTTAAAAAAGTGTAATAAACTGATGGCAACTAACCAACTGCAGGGTTTAACACCCAATTCTGTGGGCTCTACTCCAGCATGCTGGCTGGGCCAGAAGACTCCTACTATTCCTTATATTTATAGAAGAACCGTTTTCTTGGGGCAGAAATTCACTTGGCATAAGGTGTGAAAGCTCCCCTAATAGAAATCAAGCAATGGCACTTTGAACCTATTACCAACCCACCACGTTTCAAGCTGCTCAAGTTGTCTCTCTTTCAAGCAAGCTGTCTTCTGATATTCTTAGGAAATGCAAACAGCTACTTTTGCAATCATTTACCTTATTTTTAATTTCCGTTTCCCATCAAATCCCACCCACTCCATCTCCTTTAAATAATTAATCATTTTAAATTATTTTGGACTGATCTAATCATCCTTATTGGTGCCAGAAATTGCTAATATTGCTTTGCCCAAGCCTTGTCCTACCTCACAAAACCTCAGCACACAAAACGTGCGAGTGACTCACGAGCCCTTTAACACCTCTCACTTGTCCTCTGAGTCCGACTGCAGAAAGTTAGAGCCGTGTGGTTAAACCTAACACGCAAGAGACAGATGCTGATGCTGATTTAAGAAGCTGACAGAAATATCTCAATGTTAGCTTTAAAATAGCTAACTTAAATAAAAAATCCTCTACATGGAGACGTGCGGTCTGTGCGATAAGTATCTGTTAACCTCAGAATTAGCAAGCTACAAGTCAGGGTCCTGCTGCATTGAAAGTGTGCTGCAAACTCTGCTGGACTTATTTGATGAACAGACTTTAATTGATTTCACTGCAACAAATAAAATGATGGTTTGGAAGCAGGGAAAGTGTTTCAGCAGGTATCTTTGTAGGAACGGGTGGGGATTTCTGTCTGGTGACTGGATTTAGGGAACAAAAAACACAGGAGACCCTCACAACACCAGCCTGCCAGGTCACTCGGGCTTATATACACCATTACCTGAGGTCTAAGCTCACTGCAGCTAAAGCCTGCTGTAGTGCAGTGGCTCTCCAGCCCCCCACCAGAGATTCACTGCTGGCTCTGCCTGTGTCCCCATCTCTCATTGGGACCCCCATTTCTGCAACATGATGTCAGTCATGTTTGTGAGTCCATTCGGGACCTCCTTTTCCAAGTTTACTTCCCTCAGCAACCAAACCCGAGGACACCCTAAGTCACCATCCTTCATCCCACCTCTGTCCCGGAGCAATGAGGAACTCATTTACCTCTCCAGCAACACAGCAAAACTTCACAGTGAACCAGGAGCACTTAGCCACTGATCATCCTAAAGGGCAGCACCAACCCAGAGGGACTTCACCTACAGAGAGGCGGTCTGGATCCACGGTGACATACAGATGTCTGAATATTTTCTAGCAGGCATTTAGATAAATAGCAGTCCCGGTTCCATATATAACACAGTGTGGGTGATGGAGGGGCGGGCTGACAACCGCTTTTCTGAGTCTCATTTCTTGGGACCCCCTGAAAAACGAACCCAAAGGCCCAGCAGTCAGGAGCCCTCGGTATGCACTCCCTCCTGGCTGCCTGCTGGTGCAGAGACCTCCCTGACAGTGCAGCCCTTGCCCTGACCAGCCCCAAGCAAAGTCCAGTTCCCACAGGAGCTGGGTTTTTGGTCTCCTGCTCAGCTTGCATGTGGAAGATCTGCCTTCGGTGCCGTGGCTGCATCAGCAGAGGGAGATAAGTTGTTTGCTCTGAGCATCTGCAGCAGGTGCCTAGCCGTCACTTTTCTCCACTGTTAAACTCCAACATCTGAATAGTTTAGTATTAAATAATTACAAGAAAAACGAGCATATACAAAACCTCCTTCACAAGCAGCTCTCAAAAGGACACTAAATAGCGAGTCATGACATGCCTGGGAGATAAATACATATTTTAGAGAGCAGGAAATTGATATAATGGTACCTACAGCATTAACACGAACAAGAACACCAGCATTTGCTTCCAGAAGGAGTAGTATTTAAGAGCTACTCTTCCTTCTGCTAGCAATGAAGACATTTGCTTCAAATTCCCCCTTTCTCTACTGGCATACCCCATGGGAATTGCCATCTCCAGTAACCACTGCCGGCATCCACCACAGACACTTCAGATGGAAACCAAGGCACAGCTTATGAGGCACTCAGATCTCATCCGAGGCCAGGACTTTGGGAGGTGAGTTACAAGGGAACATCTGTGCAATCCTGGCATGACCAGAGAAACTGGAACATCCTTCTGTCACCTCTCAGTGCTCTAGATCATGGGAGATGTAAGTAAGTAGAAAATAAATAAATAAATAACATGCAGAAAGATAACGCAGTGGAGGGGATGTTTCACATGGGCCTGTCATTGCACAACAGCTCGGTCCTGCAGCACCACCTGTGAAAGTTCATGCAGAGCTGTGACCTCTCAGTGTCCGCTGTGACACTTAAATAACAGATCTGCCATCCGGGGATCTGCTATTAGGGCTGGTGTCCTGGCTGCAGATTTGTTCTCCTGTAAGCTGGCACATCTGCCTAGCTTACAGCGCTGAGATTTTGATGCTACGTGGTGGAGTTAATTTTAACCCCTCGCTTTTCTGGTATGTTCTGCAAACTGAACCATAAGAAACAACGTGATTCTAAGGGGAACTCCAGTCATCACTATCTCAACAATTACCAAAAAAAAAAAAAAGAGTAGGCACTTTGTAGCGGAAGTGTAGTGATTCAGAAAAGTGGCATCACTGCGAGGCAGCCGGATGCCCACAGCCACGTCCAGCAGGGCAGGGGCACTGCTGTCTCCTAATGGAGAAACCCCACTCCACCGCTCCCTTCACGCTTCAGTTCACACAACGTCTCTTTCTGCAGTGAAGTGCGGTTTGCTTTCTGATATCGCGTGCCACCTTGAAGATAAAGTTCGGGAGTTCCTAAAAATAAATGTCAAGCCAATGTCTAGAAGTTCCTAAAAATAAGTATCAAGCAAATGCCGTGGGGGAAACACAGTGAACCCAAGTAATCTATAAACACACACTCAGACAAAAACGGTAAAAAAGTAACTTTACTAGATCAGGTTGCTATTAATATAAACCATTTCCCTTCACCACTGAATTACAGAAATAAAAAGAAGAAGTAACTAATCTCATAAAATAAACATCATGCAAAACCCAAGACTAAACTGTCAAGTGAAAATCTGTGACTAAATCTCTCACTCACTGGCCAGCCGTACGCATACTTTGGTAGAACAATACTTTACACAAAGGCTTTTAAGGATTGTAATCATAACTAATCATCAGGAGAGGCAGACTCATGCGTGCGTACAGCAAATCAACATAAAGGTCTTTCATTAAAGTTGGCATTGCGTAGCTTTGGGTTCTCTTCAATCCCCACAGAAATGCAAATAAACCCGCGACAGCTCCTCTGGAGCTGGTGGTGTCAGATTGGGGATGAGCGTGGCTCGCTTCTCCCTTACTGCCAGGAGATGCATATTCATGTAGCATCGCCATAAACCTTAATTATCATTTTACAAAAGTATAAATTAGCCTGTGAGGCCACAACCAGAATGCAGAGCTCCTGCACTATGATGCATACGCTTTCCTTTCCATCCAGTCCCATTAACCCCATTCATTGAGCTCACTGCCATCGAGAGCACCGATCCCAGGTACTTACGGGCTCGCCATTGAGGAAGATCTGGTCGGGTAATCCCGGAGGAACAGACACTCGAATGTGGCACGTGCCCTTACACCCAAACAGGGTATTTCACCTGATTACACGGCCGAACACAAATTTGGCAGGAAGACAACCCGGGAGCCTACATGAAGGCTTAAACCCAAAACAGGAAATGGAAGCGTTATCATGCAAGCAAAAGGGCAGGAAGTAACACTTGCTTGGCAGGGGTGGGGAAGGGACTTTAAAGAAGAAATGTATTACTACGTTCAGCTGATTTACTGAACAAAAATGCAAACAATATAGAGTAAGATTAGATGCACCACCCTTTCCTCATTGGTGGCAGAGTTATTAAAAACATGTCATTGTTTTCTCAAGGCACAGGTTCATTCTCTTAGAAAAGAAAGAAAAGAAAAAGAAAAAGAAAAAGAAAAAGAAAAAGAAAAAGAAAAAGAAAAAGAAAAAGAAAAAGAAAAAGAAAAAGAAAAAGAAAAAGAAAAAGAAAAAGAAAAAGAGACAAAAATGGGATAAAATTTGCTCCTCTGGATATGTGGATATGCTCCACTGTGTGCCCTCCTCCTCTCAGCAGTGGCTGGGAGAACTGTTTCAGACCAGCTAGCTGGGCTTTCCATCACCACAATCTCCATCACCACAATCTCCATCACCACCACAATCTCCATCACCACAGAGTGCCCTTGGGAGGCTGCAAGCCTTCATCTCCATCCTGCCAGGAGCTGCCCACCAATGTTTTTGCCTGTGTCTGCAGCAAGACAGCCCTGCAGGAGCTTCCACCCCCCTGGCTATCTCTGCAGTCCCTGGTTTGCTTGTTCTGCAGCTCTGTTAACTGGGCAATGCCAGGTAGCTGTGACAGCAACACTGTCTACCAGCACAGGTTGAAACTGAAGGAGTAATAATTGAAAATACTGCAGCAAAAAGAAAAGTATTGTAGGTCCTGAGAAGTGTCTAGCTTGTACTTCAGTACCACCTCTCCTAGGGTAAACCTGCAGCGGTTTTGATGGGCTGCCTCTCAGAGGTGGCAGGTCTTTGAGGCAGATCCTTCTTCTTGGCTTCCTTTTTGTCCCCTTTCCTTGCTTTGGCAAACTGGTAAACACCCTGCAAACACTCTCCAGCCTTCCCAGCATGGCCCCAGGCTGTGGGTGCCTTCTGGCCCAAGCAGATTAACAGCAGAGGGAGAACGAGTGCAAGGCAAAGGGCAGGAGAGCTGGACGAACCCTGCCGTGTTCGTGTTGCAGGTAGAAGAAGCTGGGGTTTTCTCCCCATTCCCACACGAATTTCTGCTTTTTGTCAGCGGGCTCACGTGCTCTCTTAACGTGTGTGAATACGTCAGCTGCTATCTGTGATTACACAAACACGCAGAGTGCAAACACAAAAGGCAAACAACTGCAGAACACGAGCACTGGATACCCAGGGCTCCCACCTGCTCCTCCTTAGCCCAGGTCAACACAAGCACCTGGAGAGCAAAAAGAAAGGAAGACAAAGGAGATATGGGTGAGCCAGAAGACATGGGAAGAAAAGTATTTCTTCAGCTAAGACAGAAGCTGGTTATTGCCATTCATAAGGGGATTAACACAGTCCTGTACCTCGGTATCACTGGTTAACCTACATTCTATGATTCTGTGATTGCTCAAGAAAATAATTCTCCCATGGGGCTACTCGATGTGCTGGCAGCTCAGATCCCACAGAGCCATGAGGAGACTGGTCCCCAGGAGATGACAAATCCCTCACGTCCCGGCAGTGGTCTCAGAGGGCCACACACGGGTGAATAACCTGAGATCCCTGCCTAACACAGCAGGAGCAGAGAGGTCTGGCAGATAGGCTCAACTGGGCAAGATCCCCCAGATCCATAAATGCTTCTGTGCAGTTCTGCCTGAGCAGAGGAGCCGAGTGCTTTTATGTTCACTGCTTTCCCATTATAACAGCTTGCTTTCATTGTCCACCTGGAAGATGTGGAAACTACTGGTGAGACATCATCCAGCTAAAATACAGGTGAAAATGTGCTCAGTCTCACCGTGACTATTGCACTGCCCGTTGAAAGGCAGCTTCACATCCCTCTGCAGTAAATCTCTGTATCACTGGGAGGGTGTTGGTTTTCAGCCGAAGGGGGAAGATTGCAACCCAAAAGGAAAAAGAGTTTTCACTAACATACAAGAAGAGATTTTTACAGCTGTTTTTTTGCTAGTGGTGGTGGTGTTTTTTTTCTCTTCTCTTCTCTTCTCTTCTCTTCTCTTCTCTTCTCTTCTCTTCTCTTCTCTTCTCTTCTCTTCTCTTCTCTTCTCTTCTCTTCTCTTCTCTTCTCTTCTCTTCTCTTCTCTTCTCTTCTCTTCTCTTCTCTTCTCTTCTCTTCTCTTCTCTTCTCTTCTCTTCTCCTCTTCTCTTTGCTCTTCTCTTTGCTCTGCTCTCTGCTCTGTTCTCTGCTCTGTTCTCCTCTAATGTCTTTTTCTGCTTAACAAAACATTTTATTACCACTTTCACTGAGAGTTCAATTTGGCTGCCATATTTACCTGATACTTTGCCTTTCTCCTTTGAGATCTGGCTGGTTTCTGAGCACTTCTGTCCCATTCAAAAACTCCTGCTTTTCATCAATTTAAAACTTGGCTTCACTTGGAGTCAATTGGCACTTCTTCTGTACAGCTCATACATTGCTCAGACTATTACTGCTGAGTTTGTGTAAACAGCACTTTACTGCCTGAATTGGAAAAGAATGACAGGAGCCTCGTGAGGTCCAACAAGGAGAAGCCCAGCACCCTGCACCTGGGCAGGAACAACCCCAGGCACCAGGACGTGCTGGGCCACCCAGCTGGAGAGCAGCTCTGCAGAGAGGACCCAGGGGTCCTGGCTGGCAGCGAGATGAACGTGAGTCAGCAACGTGCCCTTGCTGCTAAGCAGGCTGATGGGATTCTTGGCTGCATGAGGCAAGGTACTGCTGGCAGGTTAAGAGGAACCTGGGCGTACTGGACAGAGCCCAATGGAGGGCAGCCAAGGTGCTGGAGAGACTGGAGCACCTCTTCTGTGAGGGGAGGCTGAGGGAGCGGGGGGTGGTCGGGCTGGAGAAGAGAAGGCTGGCGGGGGGATCTTATCCATGTCTGTAAATACATTGGGAGGGTGCAAAGAGGACAGAGTCAAGCTCTTCAGTGAAGGAACTGAGGCTGTGGGCTTGAACTGGAACACATCTAAACAGCAGGAAGCACTTCTTTACTGTGAGGGTGATGGAGCACTGGTACAGGTTGCCTGAGTAGGTTGTGGAGCCTCCTCCTTGGAGATCTCCAAAAGCCACCTGGACGTGGTCCTGGGCAGCCTGCTCTGGGTGGCCCTGCTGGAGCAGGGGTTGGGCCAGGTGCCCTCCAGAGGGCCCTGCCAACCTCAGCCATGCCGTGGCTCTGTGATTCTGACACAACCTAAAAGATGCATCTCCAAATAAATTATGGCCTCAAACTGTTAATTCAATTGCCCAGACTGGCCACGTTGACTCCATTCTACTAGGCTGATGGGTGCAGGATGATGGACCAAGGAAAGCTCTGAGCAGAATTTTTATTTCTCTTTAATGTGTTTGGGATAGATGCGATCACTGATTTTTGGGGAAGAAGACAGCACTTAGTTGTCAGAATAGTTTTCCTGCTGAACCAGGTGGAAATCGCATGCAATACAATAACATCAGCTAGCTCCTGACCTACAATAATCTGCAAAGATTTGGTTGTCCTGACCACAAGCATCATTGAGCACACCTGGAAATTCCCAGCCCTCCCCAGCTTCTGCCGGTGCCAAGCGTGCCCAAAGCACAGCCAGGAGCAGGGCACTGTGGACAGCTCCAAAGTCAGGCCAGGAAACAATGACAGCGAGCAGGACAAAGCCCAGCTCTGCCCCTCAGTGCCCTGTCATAAGGCAAATGAATTTCACTAAGCACTACAGCATGCATTCCAGCAGAAGTGCCTCTAATCACCCGTCTGCATTGCTAAAATGCCTCGGACTAGAAAGAGTGCTTAGAAGGAAAAGGCGCTCAGGGACGAATGGCAAATAGGACCCAGCAGCTGATTTCCATCCGGTCCTCACGAAGGATGCTGGATAAACAGATTATTTCAGTCATGTGTTGAGACCTGGGTGAGAAGAGCAGGATTCCTCAACACAGAAGCAAGGCTTTCGCTGCAGCTATGTGAATATTCCCAAAGGCTTTTGAGCAGCACGTCTGCTGGCTTTTGTATTCTGAGGATGGCTAAATACCGCGTGCGCTTCCTTCTGGAGGGCTCCCTTCCCAAACGCAATGGCACGTGACAATAATGTTATGTATTTTCAGTTCTTGGAGCTACAGTCTGCATACAGAAAGGTGAGTGTCTCAGCCTCAAAATGACTCACAGCCAAACGAGAAACCCAGCTCATTTTTTAAGAATGAAAAGAAGACGCACCGTGGGCTATATTACGCTCGGCTGTATACTCACGAAAGCCTAGAACAGTCGTAACCATCTAAAAGCTATTTGAAGGCAGACACGATGAAAATATTTGTTCTTAATAAACGCATATTTCACACCTTCTGAAGAACTTTTCATACATATATATGTCTTGTTTTTAATTCAGTGTTACTCCAATAAGGCAGCTCATTATCATGCAAAAAATTCAGAAGCTGCATATGGCAATACCATTTCGTTTAATAAGTTCATCATTAAGAAATCTGAAAGCTCACGCTGAAACTCCACACCCAAATTTCATCAACTACAAGAAAATTGCATGAATATATGTAGAAATGATAAATAGCAGCAGATAAAATATGCAGCAATACACTCAGATTTGCAAAACTAATTTTACAGCTGCTAATAGGTTTTGAATGTGACATTTCCTCATACACTGAGATGTGCAACTGCTAAACGTGCTGATGAGACAAAAAAAAATCCTTGTCCTCAAAAAGTTTAACCCTGTATGTTAACAAATGCTATTAATCTCTAAAATCTCTATTTTCACACTCTTCACTCATTTTGAAGAACCAGAAGAGATACTAAAGAGAATAGAAGATACTTCTTTAGTATTATATGGGTTAAAATGTGCAATGAAGCAAGGTCTTAACTTCTATTGTGACAGCAAAACAATTATTACTGCAGTGAGCATTTTTATGAATGAAAGTCTTCTCAAGACTACTAGCTTAGGATGTAATCCCATCACTGAGGCCAAGGAAGTTTGGCCATGGACTCAGAAGGGACAAGACCTAGCCCTTGATAATGATCCATCCAAGCAGGGATAGGATAGGATAGGATAGGATAGGATAGGATAGGATAGGATAGGATAGGATAGGATAGGATAGGATAGGATAGGATAGGAAAGGGAAACCACAAAAATAAACAACATATATCCAATCTTTTAAAGGACCTGAGTTACATGAGATTCGTGGACCCATATTTTTTCTTTCTGGGACAACCCTGACTCATTCACGCAGTGCCCTTTTCTAAGATAATTTCATCTCCTCCTCTGCAGAGGGAACAGCCAGGACTCACCTGCTCACAAGGGGCCTGATGAGAACACCTTGGGTATTGCATGAAGGAAATAACCACATTGCAGAGAATTAACTCTGTGGCTGCCTTCAATTTTCTTCTCTATAAACGGTGATGAGCAATGGGCAGTACGCCCAGACCCCACGTTAAGCAGCATGGAACAAGTTATAGACCAGATGGAGAGAAATAAACTGCCACTTCATACACAGGATATCTGTAGTGCTTTTTTGCTTGAGTCAGCTAATTGCACATCCGCAAATCAGCACATTTATAACAAATGGAGCGTTATGATATCATGAGAAATTTATTTAATATGATCAAAGTTTGCCAGAAAAAAAAAATTCCCTTAAAGTATGAAAGTACTTAAGAGTCCTGAGTGCCTGGGACATTTTACAGTCCTTATTAAACAAACATTTCTACGTCGTTTCATGCCTGCCAGCGGTGCAGAGGACCGTGTCTTGTACCCCTCCCAGGTCAGCAGCCTCCCTGCAGCCACCAGCACGGGCATCTCCCCACTGCAGGCAGGAGGCAGCTCCACGCTCACAGCCCGCCACGCCAGCCAGAGCTGCTCCAGCAGCAAAGCCCCTGCTCCCATCAGCAGCCTCACACGAGGCCCAGCACCTCCTGTTTTTTCCAAACAGAGCCTGGGAATTGAAGAGCATAGATGATTTTAAACCCTGATCTGTCCTGCAGATTTCAAGAGGTGTACTTGGCTTTTCCACGTAACGTTTTTATGTTAAAGCAAAGCAATGGCCTTGCTCTAAAGAGCCATTAGCAATGGTTTGAGTGTTGATGTAAACTTACTCAAGGTGTCAGTTGAAAAACATTCCCATATTTATGTCACCAAGCATATGTTATCTCCCAACATTGGCTCCACGGCAGATGTTTTCACTTTCAGCTTGCATTATTCCTTTTACTTTAGTTAACAGGTTAATTACAAGTGTTTTCAGCAGCTGTAAGCAGCGGTCATGTGAACTGCATACATTATTTTTCATAGCTCCTAACCCATGGGGAAGGCATATCAATTCCTGGGTTTGGGATTTCAAGAAGAAAATACCAACTTTACAATAGTCTCAAAGAGATGAGCAGCTTCATGCTCAAAATCTACATTTGCTCCTTTCCAGTACTAACCTTAGTAGAGTCCTGAAGGTGGAAAGGGCACGTGCAGCATCGTCACGTCAGCCCACCAAATCTTTCATTGCTACGTAACGCACTGCAGAGCAGAGGCACAGGGAAGCTCTCTACTGTAACAACAGCAGAGCATCCATATTCCTCCCACCTTTTGCATCTCTTGCAGTAGCTCTTACAATAATCCCTTATTTAACAGTACACTGAGCTAGTTTTGCATGACTGCTCCATCCTTCCCGAAGCTGATGGAAAAACTCCCGTTAGCAATTTCAGCTGAAGCAGGAACATCCTTTTTATCATCTGTGTCACTGGTCAAGCAGTAAAACAAGGTAAATGATACTGGACTGCTGAAGCCTCGCCTTAAATCCAGTGCTCACACTGATACTGATGGGCAACGAAAGTGGCCTCAACGTTTTTGGATGTGCTTCAGCTAGGAAGAACGGCAGATTACACCTGGGCACAAACAAAGTCTGTCAAACTGAGCCATGGAGTGTATTTAGACTAACAATCTTCATTTAGAGGGACAGCGCACATTACCTGACCATTTGTAGCTTTCCTTCCTGGGAACCGTACAGCCATCTTCCAGGTGGGTGTAAACCAACACCCAGTGTAAGTAAACTGTATTCACAGATCTCTGTATTACATGCTGGAATCAGATGCGTTTTATTTACTAAATTTCACAATAAGAACCATTTTCAGATTATTTTTAGTGAAAAACACAAGGAGAGATAGCAAATGGAGATGTGCTATAAGCGAATCCTTTGACCAAAACTACTGACAGTACTTGACAAAAAAAAAACGATCCTGGCAGCCCTCCCCAAGCCCTTCCCTCCTTCCATTACTTCTTGGCCCACATTTGTCCCCATTGCCTGGCAGATAAAAATATTTGATGAGTGCCAAAACTGAAACAGGATCCCCGAGCACATTTGCTCACCAGACTTCTTTGCATGCGATGTTTGGGATTTTGCAAGATGACTATCTATTTTTCTAAATCAAAGCCGCACGCTGTTTGCAATGCACAAGGCACCAAAGAGGACATGGGGGACTACTTCCAGTAATGGCAGAAGTATTCCTGTTTTCCCATGATTTGTACCCTTCTTTCCCGAAAACCACCCTCACCTCATGTCACCATGGATGTTTATATGTAAGGGCTAACCTTCTAGTAAAAGCAGTTCAGGCAGGAAATTTAAGCATTTTGGCTACATGTACCCTGTTGCTCATTTCATTAAATCTGATGAAAGCAATCCCCTGTAACAACAGAACCTGAAGGCACGGAAAGGATGGAAAGCTATCATAAAGGATGCATTTGGACCAAGAAGAATGATCATCATTAATCTTGCAGGCTTCGGAGCTGTCATGAAATTCCCTGTGAAGAAGTTCCTATGGCTTGTGACAACTTTTACAAATCAGAGTTGACCAAGATCCTTCCACAGTTCTCACAAGTTGAGCTAAAAAGTGACTAGGTCAGTGCTCTGCAAACTTTACTGAATGCACACCTCTATCTCTAAAAATTTCTGAGCATGCCCCACCGATATATATTTATTTATAAACTACATACGTGTACTACTGAAGTTCAAGTATTTTCTTCCCATACCCCAGTGGACTGTCTTGTGCAGCCCCTTGGGTGCTCACACCCTACTTGGGAGACATCTGTCATCGTCTAGGGCAATGAACGCAGACCCTATACCCGAGGCCCCAGAGGAAATGGGTCCAGCAAAATGCCAGTTTGGTGAAGGAGCATCCTTCATTTCTACTGAGCTACAGTGTCCAGCAGAGTGAAATGCATCAGGACTGGAAAATTGCTGAGGAAAAAAAATAATCAAAGACCTATGGCAAAGCAATTTTCAGTGAAATTTCCAAAATTGCACACTAGGAATTTAAAAGTCCTTCTGCCAATGTGGAAAACTATCATGATTTAAAAGAAGGGGGACAAAACGAGTCTTCCTCAAGTAAACTTTGATTAATAAAAAAACAAAATCACCTCTGAATAGCCATGAGAAATGAAAGACTCGGCTACTCTGTGGTGCTGAGCTGTAAAGAAGACCATATAAATTCCTTTGACTTCAAATCCACACTGGGTAAATGGCAGCAAACACAGCTACAGACCATCAGGGTGAAAGTTCCTCACAGCTCCCACGTTCCCTGCCCTGTCCCCTCCTTCCTACCAGGAATTACAGGCTTATTTCAAACGTATAACTTTATAGGTCTCTGGTATTTTTTACTGCCTGAAACACATAGCTTGTTTGTCAGCACTTCAGACAGACTTGTCAGAAGATAACCTCTCCCACTCAGAGTTTAAGATAAAAGTTTAGCCCTTGAGCCATTATAGGGACGGGGGTGTTACCCAGCCCGTGATGCTGAGATGTGCCTTTCACAACAACACGCTGCTTTTATTATAGCAGCACGGAAATGTTCAGAGCTGTTCCTTTGCATAACTGACACAGTGTTGTGAAAAAAAAGAAAAAAAAAAAAGAGAACTGAAAATCACTCGCAAGTCAACAAACTGCAGAAAGGAGAGGTGAAAGCAGAGAAGGAGGAAAGTTACTGCAGTGCTTTGCTTTGCTGGTAGGGCCTCTTGGAGCATGACTGACCCCCAAAGCCCCACCACCTCCCCAGGTAACACCTTCAGGAGGGCTCAGAGGAGGTGGCCGGGGGTCCCTAGGATGTCGCAAGGTGCCACCCATACCACGGCTTCCCCATGGCAGTGGCAGGGAAGGCAGCCCAGCCTCTGTGCTACCAGCCACAGGTGGGATCAAAAGGCACATTCCTCTTCGAGGTGCAGCAGTCATCATCCCAACCCCAACGGAGATGTGGAAATCAGCACCCAAAGCTCGATTATGATCAATTTGTTAATTAAAAAAAAAGACTTTTGAAGCTCCATGAATGCAGACCCTGGCAGAAGCCTGGTGATCTCGCAGCAGGGTCTCTCGGTGACCTCCCGGTGGGTTTGTCCCCAGCAGGGCAGTGTCACGGCGCTGTTTGCTCGGCTGAAACCAAGTCCCCCAAGTGCACACAGCATGCAGATCAGGCGGGGCCCTGAGTCGTCTCCTGGGCTGCATGTTTGGTTTAGGCAGTTACAGCTTAATGGATAAAACACTGACCTCCAGGACCCCTTTTCAGATCCAGCCTGCGTGCCTGTGGCAGGCGGAGGATCTGGGTTAGGGAGCGTTAGTTTCAAAGAACCATTTCTCTGAGTGCTGTCTGCATGCTTGCCATGAGCCTTTTCTCTGCAATATTCCTGCTTTTCTTGCCTGTCTCATCTCTTTCTGCTTGGGATGACTGGCTTCCAACACCCAGACAATGGACCTTATTTACTTAACAATACAACCACAGCTGGACATCAGACCGTGGATTTGGGGAGCGCTCCTGTGAAATACATGATGTGTGAAAACAAAACTCCCCCGCTCACTGAGGATTTTGTAGGCTGGGCAGGGAACTGTTTCCAGCTTCCAGCCTGGTGTTACACAGCTCATGGGCTCTTTGTTGTTTTCTGTTTTTCCGTCCCTGCCCCATGCCTTTTCTGCATGGAGGCATTTGGCTCCTCAGGACTACAGGAAATTTCCAAATGCTGCTGTGCCACCTCCAGCTTTCTTCTGTGCCTTCTTGACCATCACCTGTACAGCGCTGCTGGTCACTTAGTGACCAAAGAACATCCTGGGAATATTATTAAAAAGACAGAGAAGGAAAAGTTGGTTTCATGTCACTTAAACAACTCCTCCTTGCTCCCTCAGAATGAAAAGAAAATAGAAAAAAAAAAAAAAACAGCTATTGATTGGTGTTAAAGTTCACACCATTTTAAAAATGAAAACAAGAATAAATCCTGCTGCTACCCCTCTGACAACAGCAAAATTAGGCTCATGCAGCAGTACGTGCACACACACAGCATGTGGGACCTGGGGGGAGTCCCCCCGTATGGGCCATGGCACCAGAGAGCCAAGCAAACAGGGCTGGCTGAGAGATAGGAATATGAGTGGAGGATTGCAGATCTAGATTTTCCTTCATTTCCTTCATCTGTACATTAATAAACATTCACAATTATAGCCTCCCCTTCAGATGTCACAAATAAGCACCATCACTTACATTCTGACATAACGTGGCTTGAGGTGAGGCTGGTTTCCAGGTACCAGACAAGCATTAGTGATCCTCAAGCAAAACCGTGGCTGTTTATAATTGTGATGCTCTAACGAGCACCCAGCTCATTATAACAAAGGTAACACTGCGCAGCGAAGTGTGCCCTGAGATGCACTGCGTGGAGCAGGGTTAGAGCCTGCACTGCAGGCAGAGGGCAAGGCTGCCGTGCCTCCTGCTCTGAGGGGCACCAGCAAATAACCGGGGTCCAGCCAGTGTGGGCAGCACTGCTAACTTCAGGGGGAGCTGCAGAGACTGATGCTTCCAAAACAGCACAACTCCCCAAATCAATCCTAAACGTACTGCCCAGCTCAGCTAGGCACAAGGAGCATTGCTTGATCAAGAGCCAAAGCAGCCCGTGGGCTTTTCTTGTAACCAAGACACTGAGAACAAAAATATTTATGCAAACTAAGAAACTGGCTATACTCCTGTACATCCTTCGTGTAAGGTACGTCCTTCATGTAAGCTTTGTGCACAGCAGCCCCAAATTATTTTAGTCCTTTCATTTACAGTGTTTGTGTGCACATGAAAGGATGTTCTTATTGTGAAAAAATTAATGAAATAATATACCTTATTTCTTCCATTTATATTCAACAGGAAGTAGAAAACTTAATTGAAATAGGCATCAATAGATAGGCCTGTATTGCAGTAAGAAAGACAAATTAAGCCCAGTTCAGTTGGTGTTCCATTTTTTTAGCAACAAAACTGGGATTTCTAAAGAAAATCCAAAGGAGACTTGGCACTTGGTATCCTCGTAAGTCTGAACTTCTGAATAGGAGCAACGTTTATGTTGGAAGTGTGGGAAGTGTGTTGTGTGGTTTAATGCCAGCCTACTGAAGAGCAGCCTGCAGGTCACAGATCAGCTGCAGCTAATTTGGCAGAAGCAGCACTGTCTCTTCAGAGAAGGGCAGCATAAATCTGCAAATGCAGCTTCTGTCTGAGGGAATAAACAGCTTTAATTTTCTGTAGAATGGCAGTCACTGAACAAACATTAAAAAAAAAAAAAAAAAAAAAACAGCAAACCCAAACATGGCAGCAAGCACAGCTCCTCCAACAAGCTGGAAACTTCCCCTCTGCAGGACCTTCAGCTCCCAGTGCCAGCACACGTAAACTGTGAGGAGCTTTTCCCCACTAGTAAAAAAAAAAAAAACATCTTTTAGCATCTTGCAGGGGTGTTCAGGATCTGGTTTCCTTCCCCAGATAACCCTGGGAGAGAAAAAGCACATGGCCCAGGACAGGCTAGAGGAGGGATGAGGAATTATTAGCCTTGGTGCTCTCCATGTGCTTCAGGTTTGCTCCAGGGTACGGGTGAATGAGCGTATCATCTGCAAGAAGCTACCTGCACCCACCCTGACTTATGTGGGGGCACATGTTACTGTAGGGATGGGGAAAAGGGACAGGAGAAAGGAAGTACAAGTGGTTGTGCCTAATCTAATGAGCACGTATAACACAGAGCCCAGACCCGAGCCATGCACTGTCAGTCTGTCCCGGTCACTGTTCTTCAAAGTGCTTTTCTTTAAGGAAGGAGCATGGTTGTGGCCTCCTGTTGACTTCTGGCCCTCTCCTTCCATGGGAACAGCTAGTGAGGTTAAATACCACACAGCAGCTCATGCCTGGGTTAGCTCATTTGACTATTACTTACCCCAAGAAAAAACCCTGCAGCTCTGAAATCGGAGAATTTCCACCGAAGACTCACCAACTACTTACCAACCAAAACCCAAAATGACAGAAATCAAAAATACCCACATGCTAACACCAGTGTCTAGTTAAAATAACTTTCAGTCTGTTTCCATAATGGCACAGGCAACTGCTGTTAGCAAGACGTGTAGGGCACTGAGAGGCAATCAAAGACATTGTCAGGAAAACGAACGGGATGAGCTGTAAATAGCAATCACATCTTTCAGACATTCAAGACAGGCACCACTGGTTTCTTGGTCTTAAATGGAAGATTTAGCATCATGGAAATTATGCTAAATTCTACTTAAAAACAAATCAGAAAAGGCAAAACCAAACTGGTGCCTTCAGTAGAGAACATAAATGAGGAAGATGATGGCAATTTCGTCTTGCATCAGCTAACAGAAAATGTCTCTAAGGGACAGCACTGTATTTCTCTACCTTCATCAGCTTCTACAGCTCACAACGCTGTTATCATGTAAACTGTGCCTGGGAACATACATTTGGGGGGTTGTGCTTGCAGCTCAGGCAGAGGGCTGAACGGGCTGTATTTTTATTTCCTTTTGTGAAGCAGGCAAAAATATCCCACTCCGAAAATCAGCGTTTGTAGGTTGCCAGAGGATAAAACAAACTTGAACAAATAAATCAAGCCGAACAAAAGGACTTCTTCACACGGCTGATGGCCCAGGTTCCTCCACAGACAAAGCGGCTGCTTGACCCAGTGCTCTAATTAGAGGGGCAGCGATGTTGACATTTATGTTGCACGAAGCAGACATGCTAATAGCCAGAGGGAAAGCTGTCAGTGCCTCTAAAGATCACAGCACTCGTGGCGGTGTGCAACACAGCCTCAAAATATTCAAATGATCAATGCAATGCTTAGCTCCTTTTACTGATAACAAGAAACAAACCTCAAATCAGAAAAAAATAAAAAAAATAAAAAGCCAACCTCAGTCAGTGCTAATGCTGAAAGATTAACAGACAATTTTTCGGTTTTATCTGCCAAGCATGGTATTTCCTTCCAGATTGTATGTAATCCAGTTTTGCCATGAAGAGATGCAAGCAGTTTATACTCTCTCTGGGTTTTTCATTTATTATTAAAATAATAATAATCACCAGAGACTGTGGTTCATACATTTGTACGTGTCAAGTTCACCTAAGCATGAAAACAGACACCTCTTTTCATTTATAAACACACGAAGTGAGTTTTAATTTTACTGTGAGCCATTTCATCATATTCCCACGACGTGATGAACTGCACCATTGCTACAGACAGGCACTTCACGTTTTACAGATCAAAATCCCTGCAGTAAATCCTCTCTTCCCTGCTCCAAAGTACCCTACAACTGCTGAGAGCCCTTAACGCTCTGCCTCAATTAGCTCCAGGCCCCTCTCAGATTTGTTCCCAACCAAGGGATGTTCTCAAGCCCGCTTTTACCCAAGGCAAAGCAGAAGGTTAAGGACAGCAGTGACAGGGTGCCATACTTTTGTCCAAGACCCAGACTCTCCATTCCCACCCCTGGCATCCCGAGGGAAGAAGCCCTGCAAGCCCAGCGCAGGAGGATGCTCAACCCCACTCATCACACCCCACAACAGGCTGCTCGACGCAACCCATCCCGGGCACTTCCCGAGCCTGGTTTATAATTAATTTCTGTGAGTGGGTAATTGAATCATTAAGCTGAATTAGAGAATATGATAATACGCAAAACTACGGTGCTATCTATTTTGCTTACCCATAGCAGCAAACACCTCCTGTTCTTTTGCTGATGGTTTTAATCTGTTTCCCCACTTTTTCAGACTGTAGCACTTTCCTTTGCACGGCTTCCCACATGGCCAGCACTGCTCTGAGAAGACTGCTGAGGGGAGGCACGTGAAGCTCATCTGCCACCCATATGGAGCTCCACACAGCACACGGATAGATGTATATGAAGGGTAATGAGATAATCTTAAAACACGTTATGGTGAGGGGATCTGTGAGCCTGCAAATGTAGTGTCAATCAGGAAACACCCCCCCTGAGCAGACACAAGGGTTTGGGTTGGTTCAGTGCACTAAAACCTGTACCTCGTTAGTTGATGACCAAGTAATACTTCTTGATTCTATGAAATATCAAGCCTGAAATCACACTCAGGTGTAAGGAAGATAAAGAAGCAGGGCCACGGTGCAATACATCCATGCAGGGAGGGGAAGTTAAGTCCGTGTCATTCATTCGACTGCCCAAGTGCTGCGATGCCCTATCGATCTGCAGAGTAACTGTAAGCAGCCACAGAAAGCCATTTCCATGCCAGGACAGTGCCTTCCAGCAGCACTTCTGCTGTTTAAAACACCTTGGGGAAAAAGACGGAGGAACGCAAAGGAAGGATGGAGATTCAAATTTGTTTTGCACTGACAGAAATCCATTGATCTTACAGGAGGTCTTTTTCTCATTTCCATCAGCACTTTGCAAGGACTTACCCTTCCATTCCCTACAATTCTCTGCTCCAAAAATTAACATTTGAGCATTAACTTGGGTGCAACAGGCAGTTTCCTCAAACATTAGAGAAAAATGTAGAAACACGTGGAGCAACAAGACCATGGCCACAGCGGATGGTTTGCAGTTAGTACTGCATGAGAGAAGGCGCTAAGCCATGTAGCTACATTGGCATTAAAGGGTAGCTACTATTTTCCCTAAGAAATTACCCAAGAAGGACGAATCCAGAAATGCAAAGCTCCCACTGCTGTCCTTGGAGCCACTCATCCCCTGCTTGCAGAGAAAGCTCTGCCGGTACACTGAGGACAACTCTTTGGAGAAGGGGCTGAAAGCAACAACGGGTTTTGCTCTAACAGAGGGATTTTTGTGGAAGGCTGCAGGTGAACATTGTGATACAGAAACTAAGGATGGTGTAAACCCATTCTCTGAGAATTTCCAAGGAGCACCCTGGGACAGGACAGAGCTGGCCCATATAACACTATCACACACACTTCGGCTAGGACATTCAAGTAATTGAAAATACCTCATCCTTGCCCCTTGGTTTACAAAATCAGCAGTCTTAAGTTGCAGCAGGGGAGGTTTAGATTGGCTATTAGGAAGGATATTCCGTTTGGATGTTAGGAAGAGAGTGGCCAAGCACTGGAAGAGGCTGCCCCAGGAAGGGTGGAGTCCCCATGCCCAGAGGTATTTAGGAGACGTGTGGATGTGGGGAGACGGCTTAGCGATGGGACTCAGTAGGTCAGCTTGAAGGATGGACTTGACGATCTTGAAGGTCTTCTCCAACCTAAATGATCCTATGCTTTAGACCACATTACAATGGCATTCAAAATCCCAAACTCACCAGGCACGCTTCACCACTCAGACCTGCCGCAGCACAGAGGCTGCCTCTGCCTTTCTGTCACACACAGCACCAGCAGGAAGGCAGCTGTGTCACGGCAGGCTCCGAGCTGCCAAAGAAACAAGCTGTATTTGTCCTAGAACACTTGCAACCCCAGTGGAACCAGAACGTATCGGGTAAAACAAAATGAATGCTATTTCCCAGTATTGCTGCTGGCACTTGCACAAGCCAAGTGGTGTAAGTCAGCATCTGATGCGATGGTGCTGTACACGGTGCCTGCAAGGACAAACCTCCACCTGGAAGGGAACAGGGAGGAACCAGCCCTTTATTGACAGGAGCCCCAAATGACTTCAATATCCGAGTGAGAGCGTTTTGTAAATTCATTGTCCGCATTTGTACTCCCTCTCCTCTTCATCTGCTGATCACGCGACTGGCACATGGTTTGCAGGCACTGCTCTAAGCCATTTATTTCTCCTGACAATAGGAGGGAGCAGGAGGCTCCTCCAGAGCCAATACTGCTGCTGCTTTTAAGCGTGGCTAAACGCAGGCGCTGAAGGCCATGGCAGCTGGCACTCTCAGCCACGGGGCCTGCTGCGAATTACTGTTAACAAACACATTTGGTTTCATTAAGCCTTTCTTCTTCTTCCAAGTGTTACAGTCGTGGTTTCTGGAGTAAGCACAGAGGCTGTTTAGAAACATCCTGGGAACGAGTGCTCACGGAGCCCTTGCAAGGTTCACCTCCACGCTGCTGGGTTACCGCTGCCCCAGGGATGGGTTTGCAGCCTGTGGGGTATCAGCCTCAACTCCACAGTCCCATCTGCTTCATCCAGGGGTTCCCCCTTCCCTGTGAACAATTACACCCCCACACCCAGTAGAAGGGCTCATCCAGGGCTGTCACCTGCCGGAGCAGAGCCACCAGCACTTGGGACTGTGCAGAAGGGCCTGGTGCCACCAAACAGGGCTCAGAGTGGCAGTGGGGAGTGGAGCAGTGAGAGCAAGGCACAGGCCAGGTTTTCAGGAGGCCTCCAAGACCAGCAGTGTATTTTGTATGTTCTGCTGAGCTTGCTGTGCCAAGAAGAGATGTTGCTTCACAGCTGCTGAGGCTGTCAGCCTACTGCTCTGCAAAGGGATCATCAGCTCCTTGTCTTGTCCTCCTGAAATTCCAGGCTTGGCTCACACCAAGTTTCATTAAGGTTTGGAACATTATTCTTTTTCTAAAAAAGGGAAAGAAAATACTGAATAATAACACTTCAGATTAGCCAACAGAAGACAAGACTGTGTTGTGGGACCAAAAACTATAAGGTATCCATAAAGCCTCAAGAGGTACAGAGCTGGGTACCAATGTGATGTGTTAGAGGAATACATGTAATTTCAGGCCCTCCTGTTATGGAGCTGAATCAGATTACCTGCTGCTGATGCCCTTATTGCACTGATGCTGGGCGTGGAGGGATGGTTGCCAAACGGAAATCTGCGCAGCCTTGGGAACAGGCTGATGTTCCCCTACCCAGGAATCACGTCGTAGATGCTCACAGCAGATGGAAATTGATGGCTGTAATCTCCACGAGGAGGATGCTGGCTGCACTACGGCACCCCTGCTGCCCACCCCACGCGGCATGCCCATCAATCTGACGCGTGTTATTAGCACAATTCAAGGTTGCAGACCACTGCTGGAAAAAGAAACATAAAAAATCCACAGCGAACAAGTGCTGAGGGAAGCAGAGAAAGAGGAAGGCAATTTTCATCAGCTCACTGGGTGAAGATATGCCCCCTGAGCAGCTCTCAAGCTAGCAGGCAGGTGCCAGAGGGGCTCACGCACGTTTCTGTTCCTATAGCTACACAGAGCGGTTCTCTGCTTGCCTGGTCACAGCATCAGCCTGGCTGCTTTGTACAGCATTGGGCTGCATAAAGGGAAAAAAATTAAAGTAAAAATGGCATTTAGGTACTGGTGTTACGAGGGGTGCTGCATGGTGCTACGTGGGGTGCACTGTGTGCTGCAAACGTGCCTTGTGGCCAGCACTGCCTGCTCAGGGGATTTGGGGCTGGCTCTGTCTCCCTGACTTTCTGGGAAAGACAGAATCAGGGCAGCTAACTTCTCACCATGTGCTGCCCCTGCTGCCAGCAGATTTCTAGCACGTGCACAGCCGCAGCAACAGCCAGATTTTGACTCCCGCTGTATTTCCATGGGTAAATAACCTAGCACACATCGAGATAAATTCATCTTGGGCGTAACCCCAGAAACGTCATTTTGCTAAGAACAGAAATTAAGTGGGCCACAAGAGAGAAGAAACCATGTTTCCAGGGGGAAAAAAAGCAGATGCATTTCCTTGACAATTAAGAGCTACTGATGTTTTCAAAGGAAAGAAATGTTGGAAGCATCCCACTAAATTTGAGTTTAAGAAAAAACAGAATATTGATTTTAGAGCCTAATTTTCAAATGCTAGTGATGTTCTTCTGATGCATAATTCACAAAGATAACCCCAGGCCAGACTAGGTGGAGACAAGCCGAGTTATTTCATTGAAGCAGATAGAGCGAGCACCGGTTTGAAAGCTGGCCCTACAAATCTCCTCCTCTGAGTCAGTAACAGATCAGTGGTATAATAAGGAAACATTTTTTTAAATATCCATCGTAGTTGATAAAGCTACAGTTCTGAAACAGCTATGATGACACACAAAATGATAGAAAGCAGGACCTATGATACACCACGATTTACACAGATGTCCCTGTTAGAACATCAGTTACTTTTTTAGATACTTCCATCCTTTAATTACCTACAGGACACCTGCTATTCTTAAATTAGAAACAAACATGGAAAAAAAATCACTCAGAAGCCCATAATAAGAGACACAGTTATGTCCGTGTTCTTTCCTCTCAGTGCTGGTAGAAACTCCTGCAGTGTTCCTTCCATTATAAGAATTCATTTTGTCTTTTCCACCAAGCCGAGCAGTCGTGGCATGTTCTACTTTCAACAACTTGTTCTGAAAGGCAGTTACACTTTTAAAGATGAATACAACGGGATTAGAGAAAGCCGAGGTGGCTTTTCATGAGCACTGCTTTGTAGTGAAAATCTTCCCTCCAGTTTCATTGAGGCGCTGTGATTGAACCCCCTCCAGTGTCATCCTCTCTTCATCCACTCCCACAAACGGGGCTGCAGGATCTTGCTTTCCATATCTAGAGCCAGGTGTATTGTCAAACCCCAAATATCTGATTTTTCTTAGCCTAGAGAAAGGAGGCTCAGGGGAGACCATATCGCTCCTACAACTACCTTAAAGGAGGTTGTAGCAGGGTGTCAGTCTCCTCTCCCAAGCACCAAGCAATAGGACAAGAAGTGGCCTCTGGTGGCACCAGGGGAGGTTCAGGTTGGGTATCAGTAAGAACTTCTTCACTGAAAGGGTTGCCAAGGCACTGGAACAGGCTGCCCAGGGAAGTGGCTGAGTCACCATCCCTGGAGGCATCCAGAAGACGTGCAGATGTGGTGCGTAGGGATAAGGTTTAGTGGCAGACTTGGCAGTTATCGCTTGGACTAGATGATCTTGGAGGTCTTTTCCAACCTAAAGGACTCTATGACTCAGCCCCCAGATTTCAATTCAGATTTGGCAGCTTGCTAAGGTCCAAAGGCTGTTCAGCACACAGTATTGCTTGGGAATTATTTGTCTATTCATAGCACATCATCTACATTTCCTGGAGGTTGTGCTGTGTTTTTATTATTATTATTAATTTAGAAATGTTGTTTTACGCACAGTAGAGACTGTAACAAAACATTCAACATATTTTGAAAAATGCAACAGCTAGATGACAATGCTATTGTTAGTGTAGATACAGGACTGCAGCATAACTGGATCATCCCACCTGAATATATAAGAATTAAAACTTTAATTACCTTTTCCTCTTCTTAAGAAAACAATGGTGGTGGGTAGGTGGGAGAAACAAACACAGAAAACCTAAAAGTTCTCAGTATTTGGCTCAGACTACATCTTGATTAATTCTGTTAGAGCAGTTTGTATCCCTTCCCCGTGACAATCTCATCCCACAGGACCTAGACCCACTCGCCCTCTGCCCCTCCGTTCGCACTGCAGGCAGGCTGGGCTGGCATGGTGCTTTTTGGGCAGCAGCAGTTCTGGCCTCCCGGGTTTGCGAACAAACTCATAAGAGGAGGGAGAGACCAGGGTCAGTGAGATCTGGCTCCCCCCTGCGCTCACACCCACTTTTTTTCTTATTTGAGCCATAGTTTTGGTTTCATGGTGTCAGACTGAAGGTGAATTTCAGGACAGGATGAAGCAGGTGTGTAACTTCTGATTTATCGTGGTGATCTCAGGTGTGAGCAACCATCCTCTCAATCTGATGGCCAACTCCAGCAACATCCATCCCTTCCTGCATCAGGGGCATCTCAGAGGATCTCCCACGATACCCCCACCTGCACCTTTTCCTTTGCCCATCTCAGACATTCACTTCACAGCGACACCACACATCCACACCACAGCCAGCATCCGAACCTGCACCCCGCTCACATTACAAAGGCCTTCCCCTCTTCCCTCAGCCAAGTGATATTGACAATTTCCATCAAGGGAAGTTTAAATAAATTTTTTAGATATGAAAGTGAGAAATGGAAGGCTGAGAAAGAGAAACTTACCAGTACAGCATTGTTGTGAGGTGTGTAGACTAACCCCAAACTGATAAAGATCTGTTGTTTTAAGAGGTTATGACCCCTCCCTACAGAGAAGGAAGTAAAACTTTACCTGATGCTACAAAAACCAGTTCTCCCCCCAAGCAATCTTGGCCTTTCCACACATCAGGGCCTTTCTCTGTGGCCTTCTCTGCCACTCTGTGTGTGGGTTTACCCCAAACACTGCCACACAGTGCACCCACCATGTCCCAAGGCAGCAGGGGCCCCACTGCCAGACACCTCTTTCTAGACGCCTGAGGACCTCCTGGAGCATTTCCTTTGGATCTTGTATAGTTGAGAACAAACTATTTCTGTCCTACACAGCCTCATTTTTTCAGTTTTGTTTCAATTAAGTTGGGACCATCGCTATGACACTCCCAGAGTATCTTCCAGAAAGAGGGAAGGGAACTGAGAGGAGGATCTTTCCCCTCTCCCAAACATGCACACAATTCACCCCGTCCATCTGACACAACCTCCTTTGGGGAAATGGTACAGGAGTGCTGTTAATGACTTGCCTCTTGGCTGAGGTGCTGCAGTCTTTGCTTGGGAAGAGCAGGTCAAAGAGGCACGGGAGGAAACTCATGTGGTTTGTGGTACTTCTCAGTCCATTTATCTAACTGATAGGTGGGTTGGGTTTCTTCGCTTTGCTTTTGCTTTAATGAGCCTCTCCTGTCACACCACCAGCCCTGCAGTAAGTCTTCCTGCACGCAAAGCCCAAACTTTCCATTGCTGGGAGACATCAGGCTCCACTGCTGGATGCTGCGTGCAGGTCCTGCCAGCCAGTGACACCTCGGTGCAGACCTCTAAGCAGTACCCACTCCAATCCTCATTAAAAGGATGTTTTCGGTAACATTTCAGTACCTCATTTATAGGTAGTGTTCATGGAAGTGTTTGGAGACCCCCCTTTTCTAGATGTACAAGCGCGTAACAGTGACAGTCTTTGCCTTAAGGGCTGGTTGGGATGTGGGAGACAACCCGAGGTGAAATACCTCTGTTTGAAGCCAGAATCAGAACCAGGAGATCCAGACTACCAAACCTTGGATGCAGGATGTTTCTTCCTCTGCTGACCCTCTTCAAACACACCACAATGTTTATATGAAACCTCACCCCAAGCCCTAGTCATATGGCAGAAGAAGAAGGGGAGAGAGAAATACCAATAATGGGAGGTAACTACAATCCCCGAGTCATCCAGAGTACAAATTTCCACCATCTGCACACTGTATGTCCTAACCATGCACCTCAGTAAAAAAGCAAAGCATTTTTTTTAACAATGCTGAGGATTAAACCCCAGTCAAATCTGACAAATAAAAGCTCATTCAGGAACCCTGATTTATTTCTTACGGATCGATGACACTTGAAAGCAGAACAAACCACTGCGCTACAATAAACAACTGGAAGGAGAAATCAACACGTATTGGTAATTTATTTCTCTTGCTGAACAGCAACACCAAGAGATTGAACTATTTTGGATCAACCCAATCAAAACCATCATCTGGGGCCATAACCAACATTTTGTTCAAATTAAACTACAAACACGAAGCGCTGCCTTCCAAGCAGGGATGCTTTAAAACTGCTTTTCTAATAAAAGTGAGGGCTAGTTTCATAAGGGGACTTGGGAGGGTGATTTCTCAAGCCATGGGGAAGCTGCCTGGGGTCTGCACCACAGATCCGTGTCCTGGCCACCTCTCATCCCTGGCAGGGGACATTGTGGCAGCAGCACTGAGCCTCCCTCGCCCCTGCCACAGACACACTTATCCCTCCGTGCACCTGCAAAAGCAGTAAACACACACACTGATTTGTATCACTGATATTAATTATGATTTCAATCAGGAAAATTAATTAATAGTGGGCTTCCTGTGCTATCTATTTCCAGTCTGGTTTGCATTTGAGGTTTTTTGTTTTGTTTTGTTTTTAAGATGTTTTCCCAAAGGAATCTCTTACTGGTTGGAAGAAACTTGGTGCTATCTCAGGTGATGAGCAGAATGCATTATTCGGTATCTAAATGCAATAAGTAATTACACGGATTAAACACACCTTTATTCAAAACTTTAATTTTTTGCATTAACTTAGGGAAAAGCCAGTGGTGTGCATTTAGCAGATCTTTCTTTTTCTGGTTTTGATTTGCCATCCTGCGCAGCGATATAAATTTGAATTTCAATTCACAGCATACAAAAATAAGCTTACATAACTGCCTTACTGCATTCCAAAAATTAACTTTAAAAATATTACAAAATAGAGATTAAATATCATCTGCCATCACACTGAGCCGACAGACTAAGCCTGGTCTCCTCCTCAGCTTTAGAGCTAGCAGGTCTCCTTGATTACATTTTTATTCATAATTAGAACAGCAGGGGGAGGAGGAGGGAGGAAAAAAAACTTTCTGCTTTCTCCGTTTAGTTTCCAAATTTTAAATTCACATTATTCAACCAATGCAGGTGAGCAGTGAATACAACTTCTCTGTACTTCTGCAGGAAGGAGCACTGGTGGCTTAGCACTTAAATACAAACTGCCTTTAGGCAGGAGCATTGTCTAAAAAAAATCTTACATGAAAGTAGATTTTGACAATTCTCTTTAAAAGATATAAAACAAAAAATAAGTGCACAATTTCATGCAGCCAAGCAAAGTGCTGTGACACACAGTGACAAAGATTTTGACACTAAAAAGTAAATAAAATGGAGTTTGCATATTATCTTTTCTATATTTGTGGCTTATCAACGGTAATATTCAAACCCTAAATCCTTCTGAGAGGCTGGCATCTTCTACCAAAGGTCCAGCCCAGGTGAATTTCCATAGGACTTAGTTGTAATAATAGTACATTGGATAAACGCTTTCTCCCTTCTTTCAGAACAAGACCTATACACTAAATCCAGCTCCGTAATTCACATTTACAAAAGCCCTGATTTCCCATTTCAGTCATGATTTGCCACCTGCTGCTGCTCCTAACCAAGTACCCAGTAAAGAACCCTTCTCCCAGCTCTGAAGCTGCCTGGACACGTATTGCCACGTGAAGAGACAAGAATTATTTCATCATCTATAGCAAGATGTCAAGAAGAAACTGCATCTCTCCCATCTCCTACCTTTCCCGAATGGCATTCAGGTAGTCAGGTAGCACAAAGACAGAAAGTCAAGGAGCCTCACCAATGAAGTGTGGATGGATTGCCATGGTTTTACTGACAAACAAGTAACAAGGCAATACACACACTGTGGAAATTGTATTATGATATTATATTAAACTTATGGAGGAAGAAAGTTCCTGAACCTGCCACCCCTCTCCCATAGGAGACCCGTTCATTCAGAAACCCCGTCCCCCTACCCTCCCTCTGCCAAGTCCTGGCCCTGGCAAAGCCGTACATTTTGGCAACGTGCAGGTTTTCTCTGGTCAGGGATGCCCACAAGGAACGTGCTGTGGTAACTACAAGCGAGGAGGTTTCACAGAAGGAGGTTTCTCCACAGTAGATCAGAGCAGCTGTAAACTATCGGCTCTTTGCATCATCCATCCTCACGTAAATGCTCTCGGTACAAAAAGCTGCCTGCATTTCAGTACCGACTCCAGCAGAAAATCTCTGGAAAGCCTGAGGGGCAGAAATTTTCCTTCCAGATCCACTGAAGGCAGAAAATAATCTAATAATGGCTTTCTCAGCCTACAGTTCTTCCAACACCTGTTCTTCCTACTGTGCTTCATATTTCAAAGCTCTTTTTAAATCAAAGTGCTATTTGCTTAAAGTCCTCATTTTATCCAAGCCTGCTGCGTGTGCCATTAATAAAGTCCCACTAACAGACATCAGGATAAATATAAATAATCGCAAACACTATTTAGCATCAATCTGAATCCCCAGTTAACCCTATTACCCTCTATTTGTTTCAAGACGTTTAGCTGTCTTCAGCTGCTTGCTCCAATCCAAAGATTCCTGAGATTGAAACACTTTGCTTCTTATTTCCTCACTCTGCCGACAGCAGATGGACAACACCTCCTGCTCACACCTCCTCCTCTGCTGGCTCAGGAGGCCTGCAGAGATGTACCTGCAGGTTGTGCAAGAGGGCTCAGCTCCACGGCCACCGCCTGGCAGAGCCCTTCCAGGACTTGTAGAGGGGTTTTGGTCTCACCACCAGCAGTAAATGCCCAAGTTAGGGCACACAGCCCAGGAACAGCGCCTGCAAAAGGGCTGCAGAAGCTTTTCCTAACTTCACAGGCAGCCCAGCTTCACAGGATCTCCCCCTCCTGCGGCGCCATCCCAACGCTTCTCCCACGCAACTTGCTGGCCCCAGCACCGAGCTGCATTTCACACGTGCCATGGACGTTCCCCAGCCTCCAGCAGGTTTTTCAGCAGCCTTTTGCTAAACCAAAAGCAGATTTTGCTTCCTGGAATATCTAAGTGGTGAGAAGGCAAAACTGCTCTTGATTTACCCCAGCCAAAGGACTGGCACGCCTGTAGGATTGTAGGGAAGGAGAAGCAGGATGGAGAAAGATGCAGCAGGAGGGTATGGGACAGGTTTCTGAGAGACAGCAAAGAAGGGGACAGTGCTTGTGAGTAAGAAAACAAGCTTTGTTTGTTGTTTTAGTTTAGTTGTCCTGGGTGAAATCCAGCAGAGGCTGGCCAACTTCCATGAGCCAAGCATCCAACCCACTGCATGTTCCGTTTGGGGATTGCTGGTTCATTCCTGAAGGCCTGGAAGACACCTGCTGGAGCTCTCTGCTAGCACAGCCAAGCATTGCGTAGAGCTGCAAATATGCTTTGTTTGGTTAAAAGGAGCCTTAACGGGGAGCAGGGCTTGTGGACTGATGTCAACAGCAGCAAATCTCTGTTTACCCAGACAACAGGTGCAAGGAAAGCAAAGGCGTTTCCCTCCCTCGGCACGTAGCACGGCACTGGAAGCTGGAGGAAAGGGAAAAAAACACAGGAGGAGAGAAACACAGAAGGAGAGAGGGACGCCTGAAGGATCGAGATGGCCAAGGAGCAATTTCAACTTCCCTTTCTCAGCTCCTTGCTGTCCCAGAGCCTGAGATCCCACACACACTCCCGACCGTGAGATAAGAGGCAATGCTTTTTGGCATTAAGATGTCGCTTAATTATGTATTTTAGGCAGTTTTCCAGTGCAGAAGCCTCCTCCTGGAGTGCACCCCAGCATCCCTCCTGCTCCACAACCCCGCTGTCCAGCCGTGCTGGATGGCTGCTCGCGGAGCAGCTGCAGCCCAGGGAGCCCAGGCTGCGCGGAGCCCTGCGACACAGCCCCGCAGGCATGCGAGACGCAGCACAGCTGTGGGGAAGTGTGAAACAGGCGTCCAAAGCATGAATCACACATTCCCCGTGCAAGCTGCACACCAGGGACACAGCCCAGCCTTGTTTCTTCTCTTTTAACCACTGCATTCGCTCGCTGTTATTTGGAGCTATTGACCTCACACGCACCATGTGGCACACCTTGCCTTGAGGTAACTCGTGCTGCTGGGCAGATGGTGTGCTTGGGAGGAAAGGCAAGGGGCGAGAAGACACCTTGTAAAGGAGGTTTTGTGCTCATACCTCCAACATGAGCATTTGGAGGAAAACACAATTCCAGAGACTGCAGGTCTGGTCCTTTTTAGACGCAAAGTCAAGAAGATCCTGGTGCCATGGCTGGCAAATTGGTGACAAAACCAACAGCACGTGGCACAGAGCGCAAACACTGACTGAAATATCAGCAAAGGTGGTGAGCTCCAGAAAGCAAGCACAGAGGCTATGTGTGTGTCCTCACAACACCAAATTCAATCCACCCTGAAACACATTATAGCAAGAATATGAATAGATGTTTAAATAGACTGTTGTCATCTAGTGCATCTCACAAATCTAATCAGAAGTAACCAATACTGCAGACAGCTTGCAGTGCCATCAGATGTAGCATTTAATAGTCCATTCACAAAAGCTATCAGTTTCTTTCTCCCTTTTCGGATGTCTTTAGCTGGTGTTTCACTCAGGTCCTGTTCCTGTCCTCGTCCATATTCATTTTGGCCTCTTACTACAGACACCTCTGTCTGTGCTCTGTTCTCCCTTTCTCTCACCTACCACACCACCAAAATCTCCAGGGTGTTTCTCTCACAGGGTTGGACTTGTCACATCCAGCTCATGGAGCAGGACCACAGCTGAGAAAGCCAAACTCTTCATCAGAAAAGCAATATTAAACTTTAGGTAAATTCAGCTTGATAAACCATTGAAGGTGTGTCATGAAGACTGTTGCAGAGCTTTTAAGCTCATGTTTTCAACTGAGGCATGCACTCAAGTCCTTTGTTAAACTGGGGTCCATGTGCTGACTTAAATCCAGCTCCTCACCCAGCACTGCGCTGATGGACACCAACCGCTCAGCTGAGGAGCCAGACCAGCAGGCTGTGCTAAAAAAGAGGGTGAGAACTCCAGCTTCACAAGGACACAGGAGATAAATTCATTAGTAAATAGGGGCTGACATACAAATAGAATAGAGGCAGAGATGAACATAAAAACTTAACAGTGATGAGCACAATTTGCTGGCAAGTCTAGAAACCTTCATCTAACTGCTGCTGTGCCTCATGAGGACGTTTGCAGGCAGAGCACAGAAGCAGTGTTACTGATTCCTTTAAGCAGGAGGCCATACAGGGTATATCAGACACTCGTTTAGATATGTACGCAGCTCAGCACTCAATGCAAAGCCTGCTGAAGCCAGTGGGTCTGAGAATGGTGTTAGAAAACCGATTTTAGGAACCTGTCAAAATAATTTTACGGATGTATTTGTGATCTGTGACTGAATGCAGCTAAATGAACTGGTTTTCCAAGTTAGATTTATCTGGAGAATCTTTTTGACTTAAACGCTCGCACAGCAGTAACAATGCTATCTAATTTTGGCAGCGCAGAACGCAGTAGGATGACTAAAATTAGGTTTGCAAACATGCAGACACAAGGCTTCACATGACTCATCTACTTCTCTAACTACGAGCGTCCCTGATAGACTAATGGAATCCTCTCCACGGAGGATCGTTTCCTCAATAAAGGCAGAGGATTTAAAGCAACCGTGTTACAAGCAGGAAGAAGATCCTGCATTTGTAGTGAGGTAGCACATTTGTTTTCAAGACATACAGCAATAGAAAACATCTCATCTGGAGAAAGCACTTCTAAACGTTTTCCTGGAAAAGCAGTTAAATCCGAACAAATGTGCCAGACCCTATATATCCTCACCTCCTGCCACGGGTGGACTTTGCTGGGAAGTCACGTTATGAAGAAGTATGACATGAATATGCAAGCGACTTTGCCCAGGAGGGGCAATCCAGAAGAAAGATGCCTAAATAAAAGCTGCTTTCTGAAAGAGAATGTCTCAGCCTCAGGAAGTGTTCACCAGTAGAGATCGGAGCATTTCTCTCTGGCAGCATTGCTGTCCCCATTTTTCACACCAAATCTGTTTTGCCCAATCACCCCAGTGCTAGCACACAACTGGGAAGAAAACCCAAGTACCCCCAAGCCCCTGCTCCCAGTCCACTCACCACATCGTTGCTGAAATCCATCCTGACTTGAGGCCTCTGTTAACAGAGGGGCATGGGAATCAGAAGAAATCCAGCAGCGTTCAGCTCTAAGATGCTGAAGGTGCTCAGATCAGGACTTCCTAACCTCGTGTTTCAGGTTGGGAGAGCTCCTACACGCCATGCATGCTTTGTGCTCTCCAAGTGCTGGGGCAAGACACAACACTGCCAGAGCAAGGCTTTTCTTATCAGGGCCTCTGGGACGGTGCAAGCTGGCAGACAGATTACAAGAACCTCAGAAACGGGGCTCTCTGTGATTATACACCAGAAAATTTGGCCAACTAATCTAAACAACCCCAGGTGACGCACATCACTGGAGAAATAAATTGTTTCATGAGACAAACATTGCAGAAGGACAAATGCTGCACCTCTTAGCAAGAAATGCAACTTCAAGTTGTCAGCATGCAACACAGTCAAAATTTCCCCAGCACTACTAAAGCTGTGATCACACCAATGCAGACAGTAAGGTCACCTTGCTGACTACATTGCCCAGAGGAGTTTTGTACTCTGCAGTCCCATGCTGCTGTGGACCATCATTGTCTACTGGTACAAAGGCCACCATGTCCCCGTGGGTGGAGCAGCCCGACCAACCTCAGGTCTTACCAGCATTTTGACAACGACAGAAAGGTGGTGGGCAGGGAAGGGAGGCAGAAATGACAGCCAAGGGGCTAAAGTGACGAAACGATAGCTGGGAAGGCTTCAGGTGGGATAAAAAAAGATCTGCACCAAGGGAGGAACTCATGGAGGCTGAGATAGGGAAGGCCACAGAAGAAGATGGAGGGGTTTCCTTCTTACAGAAGGATTCGGGAGTGTTAGAGCAAACTTTTCATGCCACTTACCTACCTTCTGTTTCTGGCTAGACCCCTGGGTCTTTATTCCAGTCACGCCAGCAAACTGGGCAGTCAACAGAGGGGATGGGAAAATACCCTCAGTTACTCTTTGTACTATGCTCCCAAAATGTCAACTACTCCAGTGTCCCTAGTCCTCCTTTTCTTGCAGTTTTTTGGGTGCTTTCTGCAGTGAGCTGTCATCTTGGGGCCAAGGCAATACAAAACTGCCCTGGTCTTTGAACTTTCAGAAAAAGAACTCCTAAGGCTGAAGGCTGCAGTAGAGAACACACCTGCACAAGGCAGGACAGGGTGAAATGAAGAAAGAAAGTGACTGTTTAACTGGTTCAATTGTTGTAATCAGAGACACTGCACCGCTTTTATTGTTGTAGGAATATAAAAAAGTTATATACATCACTCGCTCTCCCACCTTACAACCTGAAATACAACTGTACCAGCATTTCAGTTACTGGAATAACCCAATTTTGTTTGCAAGCAAGAAGTCCAGGAACTTGGTATTTTTAAAAATCAAAACTCAGATTAGAGTTGGCATTTAGAAGCTTCCAGAAGCGGCAGGCCCTAGGGCCAGGGCCTTTGCAGCCCCAAGGGCGCAGCTATGCAAGTTCAAATAAATTAAGTGCAAGGAAATTGCATAAATCTACCTCCTCTTCTGCAGCGGGGAGAGGAAGCCCAATACTTCCATGCTTCAATGGGCAGGCATTCATGGAGATGAGTAAAATATTATAATCAAAAGGCCATGCTTCATAAAGGAGTGCACTGAGGCAGCTGGTCTCCATCCAGCTTAAAAATTCAACCTTACTTGTGCCTTTAGAGGAGCAGGACCCTGACACAAACAAATTACCTTCAGCTTTTTTTTTCTTATATCTCTTCACAGCCCTCCTTATGTCTGTAGATGAATAAAACCTCTTTGCATAGCCACCATCATTTCAGTTGCAGACTTACGCTGCAGTCTCACAGTGGGGAGCAGAGCCCAGCAAGCCAGTAAATGCACCATTTCTTTCATAAGGAAGTGCAGCACAGCATTTTCTGCTAGAAAGAAGGCTCTGTTGTTCAGCACCTTTTGAACACATCCTTCCAGAAGCAAAATATCTGCCGCTGTAATTAAGGGTAGGGTGCTTAACTGAATATTTCTTTTGTCAGCTATTCATTTTAAAATGAGAATTTGTTGCCACATTATGCCATTTTAATATCGGATTGCCCTCAACCAGAACATCTGTGTACTTAACCAGCTGCTTTAAACAACTGCCTTCTTTAAGATGAAGTCAAACAGATTACGTGGTTTATTATAGCCAAATTTCACTCTGAAGTTCATTCTCTCATGCCTTAGTTGTCAAGAAATGAACTGTCAATTCATTTCCAAATTAAAAAAAGCAACAACAAAAGCACACTTACTAAAGGGACAGCAACTAGTGTCTCATAACTGTGATAAAGACTCAGTACCATTAAAAATTATTTCCATATTAATGTCCTTATTATTTGGTAACAGCCAAATTCAGTCACTCCGCAACTGGCAGGAATGAGGGAAGAAGAGATCAGCTCCTGAGGACATGTAGGTAGTTGTGGCTTAGGATATTTATGAGCACGTTCAAAGCATTTCTTTACATCTCTCAGAGTAGCGAGATGCAAAAGCTTCGTCAGGTATAAGACACATGGAATTTCTTCCCCTGGAGCTCAACTTTTAAAACAAAAAGCTATCAGTTATCCTTGCGAGAAGGGATTTAAAATGTAAACTGGATGGAATGGGCACATCTGCCTAAACTTTCAGAAAGCAAGAACTTATGCCTGAGCTCCACGCTTAAGTTTTTTTCCTTTCATTATTCCTTGTTATTTCACTGCTTCCTGAATCATAAGCCTGACCCAGGAAGACCCAGCACTGCCCAGAGAAGATCTCCAGCTATTCTAAAGGAAACACAATGCTTTAAGATGGGACAAGGTGATGCCAACAGGAGCACAGGGATTATTTTCTCAAAGGGAATTTTCTTTTTAGTGTTTGGGAACTCCTGCACCAGTGAAACTAGGCTGGTCTAGGATGACATCTAAGACAAAGCACTTAAGAAAAAGAGGAAAATGTCAGCTATCCCAGGTCCATTAGTTAATTGACTCAAAGCATAAAGACCATCAGCACCCAACTGAGATGACAACAGTTACAGATTGTCAGCGTAAATTGCAGACCAAGAGAAGCTCAGCACTTTGAAAAATCCACTTCAATGTTTCAGGCATTTACTACAATCTGTGACCTTCTTTAATCCCCCGCATCTCCCTCCACAACTCCTCCAGCATCCCAATGGGCAGGTAGGTAGATCATGAAGGAAGCTATGCTCAGAGTCTCCCTCATCTGCACAGCTTTTACTACCCAGGCACAAGTAGCTCTTTGGACTTTTAAACACACCTTTCCCTCAGAAAGCTTCACGACACTGCAGTACAGACATTTCTGTGGTTTAGCTGCTATTAGAAGTCCCAAGTAGAGAGTTCAGTTAAAGCACAAAAAATGCTGGCAATCATACAACTAAGCGCACAGGGAAGGCTTTTATAAATATGATGTATGAATACATGAGGACATGAGGGGTTAGTATAAATTAGGTTAGGACAAATTAACCAGAGGATATTGATGTAGTATTGCTTAGAATACCTCTGTAAAGGCAGACTTCAGATGGCTGTGTAAGTATCATAGGCACTGCATTATAAATATATTTCATGGAGAATTTAAAGTAAACTTAACATGAAGGTTTTGGGGACACATCAGGGAAATAAAGAACAGAACTTCTGAAG
The DNA here is from genome assembly GCF_963932015.1 of Anas acuta. Classification (NCBI taxonomy): domain Eukaryota; kingdom Metazoa; phylum Chordata; class Aves; order Anseriformes; family Anatidae; genus Anas; species Anas acuta. Next base: position 12,754,641 of record NC_088983.1, read on the forward strand.
GCATGCTACAAGAGGACAGTAGGTGATTTTGTTTGAAGAGGTGCAATTGGAGTTGAGTGGAACATCCCATGTAACACTGAACCCTATCCCAAGCCACCTTCTGTCTTAACTAACACCACGTTTTACAAGGAAGTTTATTTATTCCATCTTCTGAAATAAAAAGATGTGTTCAAGCAACAAACCAAATTCAAAGCACTTATCTCACCCGAAGTCACCGAGTCGGTACCTGGGTTATTCCCACGTTTATACTCCAAAACTGAAGTTAAATCTAATGGATGTTATATCATGGGCCAGATGTTGGAATAAAAATGATGGGATAAGAAAATGAAAGCGCCATACACAGAACATTGAGAAAGCCAGATAATCTGTGAGTGCTACCCCTGTCAGCAGCTGGTTCAGGCAGAGACCTCACCCCATATGTCACCCTGGCTTTCTGTTCACAGACCAAGAAGGCCTGGTGCTGCTAGCCCCCAGATCCACCAAAACCAGATCAAGTCATCCACAGCTACTTGGCAATAGCTAGGCTAGCCTTTAGCTATCAGGGCTGGGAGAATCCACTGTTTCCTTCTGATGTCTTTCTTCACACGTGCTTCCTCTTTCTTTTAATAACCTCCCACTCTGTAACCAGCAAGAATACACCAATCCCTAATTTCTACGTAATGAGGTCTAGGGCTGGCAGTAAGTATCATCAGCCGGGCCAACTGCAAAACCCCACTATGAAAACAGTAAATTGCTGTAATAAACCATGGTTTGGGCCACCTGGCTTACTAAAGCTGCTTACACTGTGCAAAGTTCTGCTTCACCTCACCCAGCCCAGCCAACCTATACACTGCAGTTCTTCATCTAGGCTCCCTTAAAATCAAAAGAAGGGAAAGTGTTTTTAGAGCATGCTTCATCTGCTTCTAAAGTAGGCAGCAAAAACAGGTCATACGAATCACGTTATCAGCAGTTTTCTCCTGCCATTGATTACACAAGGAGGCAACAGGGACCAGGTCATATGCAGACATCCCAAGTCGGGGGAAATGAAGCCCATCTCAGACATCTGCACAACTGCACCACAGCGCTGCTTATCCTCCCATGGCTGAAAGCGGGGCTGATTTCCACTGCAGAAAAAAAGTCAGAAGTAGAAGTCACCCAGCCTTCTACAGACTGGTCTCAGATTGGAATTCCCAACAAGGCAAGGCCTTTCTTCCTAACACTTGAATTAAGTAAAGGGCTTGAAAGAGCTTGAGTCAGTTTGAGTCATGACTTCTATTCCCAGCAGGACATCTAATTTGGAATCTGACCTTTGGCATGTCATATAACCTTCGTTTTCCTGCTAACTGCAAAGTAGGGATAATCATAACAATCCTGCAGGAATGCTGAGTCTTCGCTGATTAACATCTTTATGGTGTGCTGAGAATCCAGTGCCCCTCATCACAACAGAGGTACTGGTAACTACTACATGAGTTCCAGCATGATTACTGTAACAAAGAGCACTTATCTGATATTTATCTTTGAAACAGCTGAAATTAATTTGCATGCACTCATTTTTGGACAGTCCTCAGTGGTATCTGCATCCTTATTTCTCTGGGATTTGTATCTTCTCTTCTGTCACTTGACAAGTTCACCACCATCTTCCCTTTTCTGTTGCCTGTTCCAGTCATCCACTAATGCAAAACATTCATCTCTTACTTTCTGCCTAAAGATGACTACATATAAATATATGAAAGCCCACACATTCTGCCATTAAGTTTCCCAGACAAATAGATTTGAATTTCAGTAATGTAAACAAACCTGCAGGCTTTTGCCAAGTCTAATGGACAAATCTGAATAATTCCTGCCTAGAAGCCACACTTGAATCACTGCAGACAGCGATTTGGACGAGAAACCAAAACCAAGCATTGCTGCCCCCATCTTCCATTCTCGCAAACTCTACCAAGGTAATATCCAAGAAAATAAGTAATACAAATGCTTTCATTTTACTCTGAAAACAGCTTCTATTTACAGTAGGAACACACACACATATATAGGCCCTGTAAGAATGTATATATGTGAATACACACTGCAGAGAGAAGGCATCCTTTGCCCACTGAACCCCACAACGCCCATGCTCATGGCACAAAGGACATGCTGCAGCAACAGCTGAGGGCTATGGAAACCACTTTCAGCCCAGTTACTCACCATCCCTGAGACAAGCCATATTTCCCCATCCCATATTTCTACCACAAAGCCATGGTCATGCTCAGCTCTGCTGCCCCTTCTGGTTTAAATGGATGGGGTGGTTTAAGCAGAGAGCCTCCAGCCCTCACTCCTGGCTGCTAACTTCTAGCTCAAACATCACTGTCAGATTTGATCCCCTCTCGAAGTTACAGGGGCTTTGGGTCTGCACACCAAGCACTGACTACAAAACCAGGTGACTGCTCTGGCCTACATGCCTGGATGAAGAGCTCCTGGGGTGGACACAGCTTTCCCTGGGCTGCAACAAGCACTCCAAGAACAACCATAACTCCTCACTTGCCCATCATCTCTGTCCCTGCTTGCCTGAGCTTGCTTGGGCATCCAAGTAAAACTCAAAGTGACAAGCAACACCTGTTTCCACAGATATTTTCCACACCCAGCTACATCTGATCCTTGCTTGATTTCCTCCTCTAAAGCTTAATCGTGGTTTCAGTGAACAGCCTCACTCAAGTTCTCGAGTTCTTTACTTAATGCTTCTGTATCTGAGCTCAGACATCTGAAGGGATCTCTAGTTTAAGTAATCTGTTCAGCACAGAAAGCCCTGGAAACAGACTTTCTGCCAGTCATCGTCTTAAACCATAGGCGCAAGCTGCAGTACGGTGTGTATTTTTCCACTGTAGCAACACAGTGACAGGATTTTGCTTCCCTTGCACTGGATTTTCTTAAATACAGCTCCTCTACCAGATGGACTCCATAAAGTGTAAAACAGGATGCGTGTCTCAAAATGGGTTCTTAAAATTCAAGCTTCTATTTGTGGTACCCACCAGAAAGCTCTGCATCATCCTTTAGAAGCGCTGAGAAACAACTAGAAGACCTGATGGAGTTCATAGGCTGGTTCTTTCAATTTACATATACGTAATTTGCAGATACAGATTTTAGGACGTCAGAGGTCGTGAGGATGCCCCACTCTATGTGGATCATAACCCACAGTGGGGAAACTGATGGGGGAAAAGCCCAAGAAGTGAGGAGGAGGCTCTCTGCCCTCAGCACTACCCCCAGCATACGCCGCCCGAGGCAGCGTAGGCCCAGCTCCTCCCCATGGCCCCAGGCTCAGGGCTCTGTCCTCAGCAGGGCTGACCTCAGATGCTTCCACGGGAAGCAATGAGGAAAGCAGAGCAAAACATGCTCCAGACCTCGGGAGCCAAATAGCACATCCACAGGGAGAAACGGCCTGTGCCTGACCCCTTGCTCGCCCCTCGCCCACACAGGCAGCAGCAGCCAAGCGAAGTCCTGAGGACTTGGCAATCGGGGTCACCCTGATGCAGACCGACGGGAACACAAGCGTGGCTGGAGCTCAGAGAGGATGTAGGAAGCTGTCGGGACAGTGCTGCACCGAGCTTTTACCCACAACCAGGCATGGATGCGATCCCTTCCGTGGGGTAGAGAATAAAAGGTACGAAACTGCAGCTCAGCACCAAGGTGACAGCAAGCGCACGGCTTTCCCCTCTCAACACCACCACTCTTCCACAAGCCTCAGTGCTGGGAAATGGCATCGTATTTCAGGATTGATTTTCTCCTACTTCAACCTTCAAAGCCAGGATGTTGCTACATCTTTGTCAGCAGTGTCAGGAATTTCCACGCTAAATCTGACATCTTTTTCATGTGAAATGATCTAGATACCTTACATGTGCTGTACCCTGTGGATTCTTCTTCTTCACTTTGTTCTGTAATCAGGTGTTTTCTTTCTCCTCCTTTTCATAGTGCACTTTATAAATAGTTTAAATAAATGCATATCTTTGTTTAATGAGCCTGTGCTGTCTGAGTGAGTTTGGAAATTACCATTAGTTATTTGCAGTAGCTAAAAATGGCTATAGGGAACCTATTGACGTGAAAGCATTGCCTGCTATTAATGCCACTAATCTTGCCTAACAACCCAGTACTGTCTCTGAAGTGTGATCCTTTCCCAAAGTTGGTGTTTTGTTTGATTTTTTTTTCCCCACCTTTCGCAGTACTAATCACTTAGGATTCCTAAATCATTTTCTGTTTTGCTTGCAACAGAAATGTCCCAGTACCGTAATGGGATGGGTCCAGTTGCACCATACAGCACACTTATACACATACGTACACACACTGTACAACATACAGACTCAAAGGACTGCCTTGTTTGCTTTAAAGCACGGTGGGTGAAGCTCGGGCTGTATTCTCTGCTTTCAAAGGGCGTACAGTGATGGTGCAGTCATCTGGCGTAACTGGGACATGCATTTATTTATGCCCAAGTGGTACTGTAACTGCATGCGACCTACAGTATAGGCTCTAGGCAATAACCTCTTTCTCTGGTGACAAGGTCACAAACAAAACACGCTTCCCTTGCTCTAACCGCATTCTTCTTGGTTATGTGTGAATTTTTCTTCACTTTGTCTTTTTTGTATGTTCTTCTGAAAAGGCTTTCATCACCATTACCTACCTCTACCACTTCATCAGTTGCAAACATTTACTGATACATCTTACTACTGAAGTCACACAGGCTATGTTTTACCTTCCCAGTTTTAGTGGCTTCCAGTAGTATAAGTCTGTATCAGTCTTATTTACCCGCAACCTGATGCACCGAAAGATCATAAATATAAGAAAAATAGCAGCTTCTACAACGATAAGGTCGTAATTCCAACTCCCTCCATTCTGCAACACACGTAAACAAGTCTAGAATCAGATTTTCCACATTATTTAGCGCTCTAAAACAAACATAAATTTTCAAATAATTAAAATATTCTACATCTGTATGAGTATTTAAATACAAAGGCCAATTTTCTTCATAAATAGTATCCAGCTGATCCTCCTCCCTGTAATAATCAGAGCAGATACCTGCTCTTAGGTATATCGGATCCATGCAAGACGAATTTTTTCTTGATTTTTGAAATATGATTCTTAGATTTCCATTCCCCAACTAAAAGAATGTGACTTTGATCTCATATAATTTGTAATGAATGACAAAAAGAGTCTCATCTGTTACAGGCATTTTAACCCAGCTTTGTAAGAGACAGCCCCTTGCCAAACAGCAGCAAAGCTGTAATAGCCGGACAGGACAGTGTTAACTACATGAAATGCAGTTAGCATGGAAAGACATCAAAAAGTGCTGTCTCATCAAGCAGAGATGTTCTGTGGAGGCAAGGTTTGCAGGAATACTTTTTTTATTAGACCAATTCTTTCAGTCAGAATAAAGGACAAGCTTTTAGATACACACAAAAAAAATCCTCTTCAATCTGTAACAAAAGTTTCAATCATCTATTTTCCTAAACTTTTTCTCATTTTATTTCCTTCAAGCTTTTATTGTTTCCTCTCTTTTCCTTTTCTCCCACAGCCAAATTTAATGGGACATTACCTGAGGATTTGAAGCATTGGTAAGAACTGATACTTTAATGAAAAGCCGAACTTTATCTTCACAGAATTATATTTCTTCTGTGTGTTTTTTATATTTTCTTCATTTTTGTTTGCTTGTTTGAAACTTCTGTTTCTGATATGCAAAGTGGTTGTATAACCATAAGCTCTCCTGTTTTGCCCATTACAGAAGTTGGTGTAATACAAGATATTCCCTCTCCCTTCATACACTGCCATGTTTGTATCTTTAGGCCATGACAGCACTACAATGTGTATGGAAATACACATTGTTGTATGGAAATACACCATGTTGTATGGAAATACATCAGTTACCATAAAGGCAGCATAAGCTCTCCTGCCCTATAGCTAAATGCCGAAGACACTCGGCAAGGATGGGGACAATCCAGATTTAAATGCAGCTCTGTATGATTCTAGGGTCAGGCTGTCATCCCATATCATCCAGAGTCAGGCAAAGTAGGACTTACTCTCCTTAACCTGAACCAACACAGGGATACTGCACTGCCTGAGTGATCCAACTTGAAATGCTCATACTTCAGTTTCTAACAATTGACAAGTATCAACGCATGTACTTTCACCAAAGAGGAGCTGGAAAAGTTTTATTTTCATTCAGTTTCAGATTCAAAGTCTCAGCTGTGCCTCCACAAAACAGAGCCAGCATCCCTGCGCCTAGCCCAGCAATCAGCTTTGCCAGGCCGTTATCCCCCAAACCTCGTGGCACTTTGCAGCATTACCACCACCTGCCACATGCATCTATTGCCTGGGAAAGCTTTCCTCTATGGGCCTCTCTCCCCAGTCCTTCCCTTCCTTCTTCAAAGTACGGCTTTGCTTTCATTGCACCTAGATGGAAAGAGAGAGGCTATTTCACAGACTTTCATCCTCCTCACCTTCCCCTTCTCTGCACCAGCTGCAGCAAAGAGCACTGAGGTGTCACCTTCCTCTAGCTGCTCAGGGAAGGTAATACTACAAACCCCCAGATTTTACTTCTCATTACCATACCTGACCCAAATCGGTCTCTAGCAAGAGGCAGCTATGGTTTCTAAAGGAGACAGGCCCAGTTGTGCTGTGCAGTCCAAAGCATGAAACTAAACCCAAGCTGGCACTAAGAAGCTCTGCAGCTGCTGGTCAGCCAGCAGTCTGCAGCTACAGGTACCACTCACACAGAATCACCAGGGGAGAGTAAAAGTCTTGTTCCTGAAAAGCACACATGTCCTCAGATGAAAACTGCTTCTAGTAGTGACACATCATCTTTCCTGACACATTTTTTTCCCTATAAGCAGGGTATCTTCTCCACCTGTAACTGATGAACGTGAAGCTTATGAGGATGGGGTTCAAGCTCATCATAGAATCCCAGACTCATTAGGGTTGGAAGAGAGCTCCAAGATCATCTGGTCCAACCATCCCCCTACCACCAACATCACCCACTAAACCATGTCCCTAAGCACCATGTCCAACCTTTCCTTGAACACCCTCAGGGACGGTGACTCCACCACCTCCCAGGGCAACCCATCCCAATGCCTGACTGCTCTTTCTGAGAAGAAATGTCTCCTAATTGTAACGTGTAGTCAGAGAAAAGGCAAGTGGGAAGTCATGCACACACTGTCGTGTGGCTGAAGTTCAGGGCAGGGACAGAGATAACAGGCACCTGGGGAAGGCACTGGGACAGCAAAGGCAAGCACCTACCCCTAAAAAAGTGGCACTGCCAGTAAGGAGAAGTAGGCAGGCAGCATCTGCTTACCATACAGGATAAACTTCAAAAGATAAAAGGCCTCAAGTCTTTAAAGACACTGCACTCAAGGCTAGACAGAGTTAGCAGGACTGTGAATGACTTTCTCTAATAAATGCCCACAGGTGGGTTTTAAAATTATCATTAATTCTGTTCTTTAAAGAAGCCGTCTGTACTCACATGTTTCTTTTCATTTTAAAGACTGACATCAATTTCCACGTGACTCAATAACTGGCTTCAGTTCTGAAAAGCGTGTCTGGATCCTCGTTAACGGCAACTACTGCTTGCTTGTGAATATTACAGCAAGGACGGTAAATAAATAAATAAAGGGAGGGGGAGGGTATAAACATGTATACGAGATGAGAGAGACAACAGAAGAATGCAAAAAGTCAGGTTGCCACACCTACAAGGCAAGGGGAGCAGAGAGAAAAATGCGTGTCTTTGCAAATGGATTAAACTGCAGGTGCTGGGGAGCCCAGCCGAGGCTTCGGTGCCTGTGAGATGGGTGCTCTGTAGGGTGTGCAGATCGAGAGGGGCAAAGACACAAGCATGGCATTCCTCCCCAGACTGCCCCACGTTTCAGGCACTAAATGCACACCCCACACAATTTACACTGGCTTTGATGCGTCTGGAATTTACCTCCTAACACACTCTCTGAAGCTCCTTTAATCCACTAAATATCCTGAGATAAATTTTCTTTCACATCTATAGCTAGGATAAAATTATACTCCCAGGCACCTGGATGTTTTTCTCGTAAAATCTGGCCAAACCTCACCCCACAATCTCTAACAAAGAGTCTCCAGATACTTTCCTCTTCAGTAGAAATATTACAACACAGCAATTATGAGAAGGGTATGTGCTTATCTTCATTCCCAGCAACGGTATTCTCGTATTACTTCCTCAGAAGTATTCCTCTCCTGCTCTTCAAACGTATCTGCGCTAAAGCAAGGAAATATGTGACAACTGCAGTGTCAGTTGTCACGGGGAAAAATATGTCAGCAAAAACATTTGATTCAATCTGCCGTATAAAGAAGCAACATTTCCTCGGGGTTTTTGTCTTGTGTGGATAAATAACAACTGTCCCGAATTCAAGTATCTAAAGCCAATTTCAGATATCAAAGGGCAGATTTCAGGCAACAACCTTCAGAAAGGAGAAAAAAAAAAAGCAACCGGTTCCTTTTTTTTAATTTAGTTTCCAAAACAAACCCATAAAATTTGGCCTCTTGGTCACAAACTTAAGTGTGAACTCTAAGATGAAGAGAGAAGCAAAGGGTGTTAGGGATCTTACAGCTGTAAGTCCCCTCTGGGCACACGCATCCTCCCTGATGAGATGCATCATATGGAATATGCAACAAGAACAACGAGATTTGCCAGTTCCATGTGTAATCCAACGCTTCTGCCTCAGCGATGTGTTTTTATCAAGTTTTACATGCAATCTCCTCGTACTCGCATAATGACAAAAGAACCAAATGCAGCCAGCTGGTCTGCTGGAGGAGCAGGGGCAGAGCAAGCAGAGCCTCAGGGTGCCTGCAGAGCCCTTGGCTGCCGGAGCCAGGCTGTCCCCTTCCAGCCTCCAGGTCCACACTTCGGTGGCTATCACCCAGCAATGCAGGTTAGAAGGGGCTGAGACACTGCACGCAACTGTGGGCTGCCAAAATACCATCCTTGGGTTTTGTCCATTTTAAGCTCATTTGCTCCCCTGCGTTTTAACACTTTGTGACTTCAGCAACAATGATGCCCCGGTTCCTCTTCACTCCTGTCACAGAAGAGTAACTGCGCTATCTGGTGAGCTTCTCACTAGCTGCTCCATCTCACCTGGAGGTCAAAGTCACTGACATGGAGCAGTGATTTGTTCCACTCCCCTGTAGTGCTGCAACCCCATTGTCCCTCTCCGCAAAAGCCACGCTCCTGTAGCAGCTGAGATACTCCTTCGGCTACTCTCCTGCTGCTTCTTGCTCATCAACAGGATCGTATTTCTTGCAGGAAAGAACAGCAGATCTTATTTCCTTTAAAGAGCAATTTGTGGCACAGGCAAATCCCTTCAAGTGCCTCACCTAGAGCTTCCCGAAGTTGCTTGGCTATCCCAACTGCAGCTGCACCTCTGAAAACTGGGGCATTCAGGCAGCCTCCCTCTTTGGGGTGTTCAGCCCGACAAGCCACAGAAGACAGGCCTTCCTTCCTCCTGTGCACCAGCCTTTTGTCCTTTCTGTGAGGGGTTTTGCTATTTCTTTGGGGCAGGGGGAAGCAAAAGCCACCTGGCTTTGAGTTTTAACATCAGGAGGTACTGCCTGAGCGCTGCTGCCGGGTTGGGGATCATCAGGCGAGAGGTTCTGCACCCACTGCAGAAAGGCAGAAACCCTGCACTGAAAAGCTTTACGTTCATTTTCAACTTTGCTTGCTATTCATCAGCAGATTTTGCTTCCTCTGTTCACAGGCAGCTACTTCAAAAGCCTCATTTTCCTTTTTGTAGCATTCTCAGGTTTGCTCGGTGGATGGGGGAATAGAAGATGCAGTTAAAAATACTGCGATGCCGTGGTGGGCGGTGTATCAGAAATAGACAGACAGTAGCTCACTGTGAAGAATACCAAGTAATACCCCGCACAGATAAAGGCATGGAAACAAAAGAAAGAATGCGTTTGTGTTCTGGTGCTAAAGAGATAAATCTGGGCTAAGCATAATGGCAGAGAAGCACCACTCATGGCCAAGTGGGTGACACCTCCTGTTGGCTTCATGTGCCAAGTCCTCTTCAGACAGCGGGGTCAGCAGGAGAGGATAAAAGCATGGCTGAGGAACAGTGTTACCTCCAGGCATAAACAAAATGTACGCAAGGTTTGAGATTCTGTGAAGGCAGCACAGAAACTCGGCACAAACACGGACCCAGCCGGTGTCTCGCAGAACCCAGTTGTCTCTGGGAACCGAGAGCCGCCTTAGCTCCTTCCACCCTCGCCTTAAAAGCCACTGCAGTTTTTCTGCGGACATTAGGTGCTTCCCAAGAGGAAGATAAACCCAGCCTTCCCCGTGCAAGGAGCCGTGAGCTCATTCACTGGATTTACTCCCTTATTTCCTCCGAGGCTCGAGTCTGTTCATTCACCCAGCAGCCATGCGGTAACACTTCATCCCAGAGGGCTTCACCGACAGGTATTTCATCACCACCACACCGGGGTCGCTCCATCACCTGGGTGAGACCTTCCTGCAGGATGCCCAGTGCTGCTTAGCAGCACAGAACAGCTGGAGCTGGAAGGCACCCCCAGGATCATCAAGTCCAGCTCCTGGCTTCCCACTCAACACAAATACCCCGGGACTACTCAGCTGGGGAAGTGAAGAGCAGCATCAAACTGAAACTGCTGGGGGAACTGGGACAGAGAGACACGACGCTTCTTGGGTTAGGCTGCCACCTGTCCAGGGAATCCTATGGGTTTTTAAGGCCCAGCCTGGAGACAGCAAGAAACATACCAAACAGCACATACAGAAATGACACACGCATCTGCACAGGTTTGCACAAGCAGGCACCACAGGGCGGCCACCTCTCCAGCCTGGTGCTTGGCTCCTCAAGCCACGTCGGTGCACCAGAGGACGGAGACAGCCGTGCTTCTGCAAGATGCACATGAGCACCCACGTGCAGGTCACAGTCGGGCTGCCGGGCAGGGCAGGTAGTGCTGATGGTTTATGCACGTGGGAAAATGCTCGTTGTGAAGAGCACGGGACCTCCAAGCACCAGGGGCCATCAGTCCAGAGAAGGCTGCCATCTACTGATTCCTCCACTGCACCCATGGGGGCTCTTCCACCCCACTGCTCAACTTGACCAACCCTCTTCTCCTTCTCTTGCAAGATACATTTTGACCCACCAAAATCTAATACAGCCATGGGCATGAGAATAATCGTACCATAAAAAACCCATCACCGTACAGACACAACCTTAACAAACCACCGCTGAAATGCCCAATAAAACAGATGTCATTTAAACGCTGCCACACAGAAACCACAGTGCTCAATATTCCAGAGAAAAGGTCTAGCATTCTGCACATCAAATGTTAATACTATTTTCAAAGCAAGTCTAAGGGAAGACAAGTAATTTAATAATCCTAATGGGTGTGTAATTGGCATTTGACCATTCTTGCCATAAAAGTAGGTGCCTTCCTGGCCCAAGATGTCTAGGAACACCACTGAAAGACAGAGAAGGCTTTTAAAACAGAATTTTTAAAACACTTTTTTTTTTTTCCTTTTTTTTCTTTGGGTAGATTTATTGGGAGTTTCACTCTATTAAGAGCAGGATCGATTCAATTGGGTGAAATACAAATCACTCTGCGGGCGCAGTAAGCGGCACAGTAACTTTGGGGCCCATTTGCAGCTTAATTTACTGCCAACAATCAGCGATGTCAAGATTTGAGGCATCTCCTGACAGCCCTATGACAACTGCAGTTACACAGCATTATCTGGCCTTCCAGTAAAATCTTTTCAGTCAGATGGCATCACGCTGCATTTCACAACAGAAGCACACATCGCTAGCGTGGGTCTCCTCAGCATTTCGGGCTGGCATCAGGACATTCGGGGGGTCCTGCAGCTGCTTTTCCTGCTTCTGACACTGTTCCCTTCCATGTAGGACTGATCAGCAAAGCATGAAATAAGGCAAATTGCCAATATGTTAAGTGTTTGACAAAGGACAGAAATAATGTTGGTGATATTTTGTCTGATGCTAGAAAGTTTAATTTGAAAATATTTGGTACAAAGTGTTCCTTGTACATACAAGGGCAATCCAACCTCTCATCTAATTACATACTTGGTCAAACCATCTCTTTTTGGAATTGAAAAGGACAGAGTATTTTTAAGGTACATGATGATGGTGATATACAGAGCGACATATCATGAGGTGACCCCTAATGCTGCTAAAACATTGTCACCATTTGATCCAGAAATTTTATAACACAAGTTATGAGAAACTGAACACACCAAGCAAAATTAGGAAAAAAAAAGTGATACCCCCCTACCCTGCAACTGACCAGAAATTTTTAGAGCCCAACATTGTTTTACTGCAGATAAAATAATCAATTTCTGTAGAAATTCTGTTGCTTGCATGTCTACAAAAATTGTTGAGGTTTTAGGAGCCCCCAATACTTGCATAAGGATGGAGTTACATTGGGGGTGGGGATGGAGGAGGAGAGGGGGCAGCGGCAGTGCTGAGCAGAACCAATATCAAATAAAAGGTGCTAATTTTACACTCTAACAATCACAGTTGCTCAAATGTTTGCAAACATGAAACCAAGCCCACCAAACTCAGCCATATCGTCACTTTAAACATCGTTCCCGTGGAATTCTGCAGCCCCAAGATTACGACAGACAGACATGCACACTCTGCAGCAGCATAAAATATAATCCTATACACAATCCCAGCATCAATTTTCCCTTCTCCATCACAATCCGTATTGCATCTCGCAGGAGCATCTGTCAGATCCCGAGCCACCAAAAATAGCAAAGACCCTTTTAAACAGAACGGTTCTGGTTTATATTTATAACTGCACTGTGCTCGCTGCTTCTGGCTGCACGGCTATGAAATTCGTGCAAGATATAATCAATTCCCCGGCTTTGCACTTCATCATGCAGTTAGCTGCCGTTACCTGCATCCTGCCCTTCAAGCACTTCTCCCCATGCAAAGGGTAGAGGTTTTAAAAACCACCAGAAATATCTGCACATTGAAGAGCTAACTGTAGAGCTGACTGACATTACACAGCAAAAACCTTGTGAGAACAAAAACCGAGCACACTGATGGATAAAACAGAGAGCCTACCTGAATTCTTCAAATGCATACATGGCCTAGTAACTACACCAAGGCTCTGAAATGTAAAACGATCTTCTTAACGTGCAGGAGGACCATTTAGTTTGTCAAACCGCAGCAAAATGCATACTGACGAGACAGGATATTTGAAATATTCTGAAGAGAAAGGGTATGCAGATACTGGCCTGCAGCCTACAGCTCAGCCAGCTGCTGACAAGCAGCAGCTACCAGGGAAAGGCGATAGAGGACCATGTGATCATTCCTGCAAGTCTGATTAATGCAGCACACTCCGAGAATACAGCCTGATAGCTTTATTATCCCAGCCAAATAAGTCAAATACTCGACACAACAGGCTACGGTAACGTTCACATGCTACATCAAAATCGGTAAACGCAAGCAGAGGACGAGAAAAAACTAAATATATAGCATAACCCAAGAGATTAATCAGGCCCACTCGAGCTGATTTTCTTACCTTGCCGTGAAATTTTAGGCTGTGCTTTTAGTCATTTACACCACCCGGGATGCAACAAAAGACTGCAGCCACCAACCTCCCCTTCCATGAATGCCAGAACATTTTAAGTAGTTTATCTACTAGAAATCATTTCCTCTGTAGTCTATCCCCAACCACTTTAACTCCTTCAGCCCTGAATTCGCTGCCATCGATGCCACTGGCGATACCCATGCGGGCTTTTTACGTTTTATAGGGTTAACCCCGACACCTCGCAGCAGTGCCGCGGGACGAAGCGGGGTGAGAGCCATCTCTGCCAAAGAGAAGGAGGGCAAGAGGAGCGAGGAAAGTTAGGGACTGGCGGCATTGCAGCAGGCAGGGAAGATGCTCCAGCCGCCTAGCAACAGCGCACGCAATCGCCACGGCAACGGCAAGGATGCTGCAGGGGGGGCACCCCAAAAGGCAGAGAACCGCGGGATCCCACTTGTTCGGGACATGCAGGGGGCTCATCCGCGGGGTTGCCAGCAGCCCCAGGGGAGCTCGGCAGGGCCGGAGGAAGGGTTCGTGGGGTGGTTGTGCACGCCCGGGTGAGCCTCAAGGGTAAGGGTGTGGGCTTAGCTGGGCAGAAGGGATCGGGCGCTGCCGCCGGGCTGCTGGCCAGGGAGCAGGTTAAGGGACAGGGCTGCTGGAAATGGTGGAGGTTCAGCTGCTGGGGAGGCAGCCCCACACCTGGGAGGGGACGGTGATGGGGTAGGGGGAGAGCGCTGCTGGGGAAGGTGATGGGGTAGGGGGAGGCAGCAGCTCCGGGGCTGCCCTCCGCCTTGGCTTGCCTTTCTTCTCCTGCTAAAGCTCGTCCCCAGTACAAGGGAACATCTTGCACGGATAGTCTGGCTGAAGGCTGAAGCATCCACCCAGACCCAGCTACAGCCCCTGAAAAGCCTCAGGTCACCCTGCCTGGGGACAGCTGCCCCACTGAGCTACAAGATTTGGAGGCTGGCAAAGCAAAATACAGGCAGCAACATCACTGGGACACAGCAACCTGTGCCACCGCAGCATCTGACCCCACGGTCGTGAAAAAGTGGAGACAGAAGGGGTTAGAGTGCAAGGGAAAAGCACCCATGGCAAAGAGTCACCCCTGGGAACAAAAGGAATCTGAATTTACTTGGGACGTGGTGTCTTTAAAGCAGTAACGACCTTGGGATTGGTTTTATTTTCCTTTAAGCAAATGTGATAGTGTTAAGAGATAATAAGGGCACGCTGTAGGAACACAGAAACACACGCGGTCACACCATCTGATGCAAATGAATTATTCCACAAGCACCCAGAGAGAGGGACTGCAAAGTAGCTGTTTCTGGTTACAGCCTAATAAGACATTAAAACCTCCAGAGAGAACACAACCGTTAAGAAAAGTCATCTTCCATATTTAGGACGCACTTCACGACAAGTATGCTCACTGTACACAGCACCCACACAGCCAGCACAGATGAGGTAGCCCTGTGCAAGCCAGTGCTCGGCCTCTCTCTTTGTAGGAAAGGGGATTTTACCTCCAAAGTCAGAGTTAACCAAAACCCCTCCCAGGTGAAAGAGGAAAGGCTGAACCCCACTTTTCTTGCTCACCCCAATCTCACTCTGCCTTGAATTCAAGCGCAGCAGGGCTGTTTGTCACTTGAGATGTTCGTGTTCACTTTTGATGCTGGTCAAAACAAAAACCTTTCTACACCACTCGCAGCAAACACAGTGTACGGTTCCCCCAAGTATTCATTCTCTTTGAAACGGAGTTTACCACATCACTGTCTGGTCTTCCAGTTCCTGCAAGCGCCGCTACGCAAATAAACAGCCAACTGTTCGGCTCGAGGCGTCCCTCGTCAATGAGCTCACTGTGCTCCCAAAGCAAACACGCTCCAGAAGCTTTCAGAGCAGAGGTCAGCTGCTGAAAAGATTCAGTGGGATAACTTTTTTTAACTTTGCATTTTTAGCCAGCGCTTTTACAACTGTTCACAGCGTTACAGGCAGCAAGAGCGGGGCTGCTATCATGTAAGATAAGCGATAGTGTCATTTCTGGTTAATTAATTAGTAGGATTCCCATATTAGATTGGAAGATCTGAGACCATCATGTCACCTTGTCCACGTGAATGAAGATCAGCATGACACTACCTAGCAGGAATCACAGGGACTTTTAAAAGTCTCATGAAAGGTAAAATACCTTATTAATGCAGGATTATAGTATCTCCTTACAACTTCTGTAATGAAGAAGACTGCAGTTTCTCATGCCCTAGGACAGATTCGAGGTGTCTAGAAGCAGACAGAAAGCATGTCAGAAGCTGCAACCAGCAACAAAAACGTGATGCAGGGAAGAACTGTTTGTTCCCTGCTTGGCTGGCTGATCAGTCCAGACCTGCGATGAAAACGTCCCACACTTTACCACAAAATAAGAGTTACGTCATGGAAAAGGAAAACGACACTAACCGTAGTTGGGGTAGGGTGAGGACAGCAAATAAAGCAACAGGAGCTGAGGGATGCACATCCCTCCTCCCGATCTAGCCCCAGGCAGATGCAGCAAGGAGGGGTCCCACTGAAGCAGCTCCGTAACTTTTGGAAAGCAATTTGTGAGTCCAGGCGCCAACAAACACGTGAGACTGTGACAGAAACAATTATCCGTGATGAAAACTTGACAAAGAAGTGTGCAGAAAGACTGGAAATATGGCCAGAACAAGGACAATGGTGATATTTCTGAATTTGGCTACTATTTAAGTGGCATACAACAGCCTTGCGTTGACACTCTGTGTAAGAACTTATTCTCCCCAAGAGTAATAGCTTGCATTATTGGTACTCAATATATCACTGCATCACTACTGGTCCTGTCTCCCTGAGATTCCACCAAAGCCTTGGCCAGATGCTAGGTGACATTATCTGATCACAGACAGGCCGAGGTATTTTAATGAGGTAACTATTTATTCCCTTGCTTAAGCGAGGGAAAAGCCACTAACGTAGTGGACTGCTGTCATTAAGCCTCTATTATCATTATGCTGAAGTGACGTTTAGACCATTCTAAAAAAAAAATACTGCACAGAAAAATCCAACAGCCACTTCATGAGGAAGAAAATAGAAGGGGAAGGGAGAAGTGAAATGAGCCACCAAGAGCATATATAATCGGCATATACCCACTGCAGCTCCACCATCTCTGCACCGTGGAAGATATGGCAAACACAGACTCCATCCCAGAATATGCCGAAAAATCTCCTTTCAACAGGATTTTCTCTGAGTTCAAAAGTCTTTCCTGGGCTTAAGAAAATAAGATTTAAAAGGATTATTGGAGCAGAAGGAGGAATGGCTACCTGAATTTGTTCAGGTACTGAGAAAATTGTGGAAATAATTATACTACCCTGAAGTTGACCGAACAATGGTATATTCAATATTGGTGTATTGACTCAAACCTTCAGATGTTAAAGGAAAGGGCGGATAGGAAATGAACTATTTTTTTTTCCTCTTTTCATCCATGGGATTTCTATTATACGTTGCCTTTAAACATTACACCAATTTTGCTGCACAAGAACAGCCTCCTTATCCACATTTCAGGCTGCTCCTTTCAATCTGTGGTCTTCAGTTTGATCACCAGCATGAATTTGTGAAGTTAACATTCACAACAAAAAAATATATATATATATCCTACCTATGTTGCCTCCTTATTTATATAGCTTTAAATATAACAGCACATGAACAGCACAGCAAATTTCTTCCTCCCAGATCTGACCCCAACACACTTCCCACTTCGCAAATCTAGAGGCTTGGCCCAATTGGATGGCCAATGTGAGGTTTTCCCCATGTTTTTCTATGTTTTTCTCCCCCCCGTTTACTCATCATACTGGGAGTACCACATACCATTTTCATTGCTACTCTGTTCCAGATGCAAACAGGCATACAGGATCCCACATTGCTAAAATGGAAAGTTTTTCAAAACAGCACTGTCTGCCTTACCCTAGGGCGTAGGGAAGGCGCAATGTGGTGAATTAGAGAGAACGGGATTCTTACTGATTTCCTAATGAGCCCCTGGGGATAACACCAAGTGACAACCTGCAATCCAACAGAGCTGAGCCAGTCTGGACGAAAACTAAAAGTTGCATATGGATTATTAAATTATCATTCACTGCAACAGTGCCTGAAATAGAGTCCAGTTTAGGACTGTGTGGTGCTGATTGCTATATAAAGCCAAAATTGGAAAAGGTCCTTAGCAGTTTAAATACACATGACAGACAGCAGAAGACAAGCATATTTGAGATAAATGTCAAATTAGTAAAACAAGAAATATGGTCATACCACCAAACATCCCCCAAAAAAATAAAATTCAGCCTGTATAGACTGCCAATATTGCTTGATATGACTAAGACTTGGGTATTCCTGTCTGAGTTTCTGCCTGCTTATGAAGAATGATTTAAAACCATGCAAAATCTCTTCCAAGGAAAGGCATAGGGCTGCATGAATTTGAAGTGAAAGGCAGTAATGTATTATTTACACCTAGATAAACAATTATCAACCATAGCTTTTTCAATACAGCAGAGATTAATTTGAATCATATTGCACACAAAAGTCGCCTTAGCAATTACTAGTTATGCTACTTCAATATTCACCTGACAGCCACAGCATCTTATTGCTGCTACGCCTTTGCTGATTAGTATTTTAAGTCTGTATAAACACCAAGCAGACGATATAGAGGACTCTTTCAGAGCAAATAAAAGGAGCTACAGACTTCCATTTGGAAACATCCTTTAAACCAACTTTAATTAGTCAATTTGACTTTTTTCCAAGTTTTGAAGGATTAAATGTAAAAAGAGAAGAGTGGGAGGTTGAAATTAGACCTGCATTATCACCGTTACCAAACGAAATGCCAAGGGATATAAAAACAGTATCTGAATAAAGTGAGGTCATGCAGGTTCGTGAAAGCATATATTGACAATAAACCATTCGGACACTGATGTGTAGTGCGTACGTCATATATAAACGAACACGGAATTGTGTACTTTAGACACTAATACAAATAAAGGTATTCACATACCACATACCACACTGACTTCTTGTTATTCTCAAGGAAGCAAATGACCCAGATCTTAAAATCATTTAAATCACATACTGGCATGTTTGCAGTCAAAAGTATCAACCATGAAGTAAGCAACTGCCCACCCACAGATGAGCACAGTAATGCCTACTGAATTTGGGACCCATTACCAAGTACACTGCGAGGCCAGAAGTTATACTCGCATGGAAAATACCAGAGTTTACTTGTCGTCTTCTCTGGTAAACATTCAAAGAGTACAGCTATTAACAATTGAGCCTTCTCATATCTCTGTATTCCCTATTTAAATGGTAGGATGCGCAGAGGAGAAAACTCAAGGCTAACTTCTATACTTCTGCTTCTATCTGACCAAAGTAACCACACTGCTGTCAAGAAGAAGACCCCATGGGTGCAATGAATCTGTTGAGCATGCTCTTTCCACCACAAGATCACAGTGCCAAGGTCTTAGGAGCTGCTAGCTTGGGGAGATTTTACACAGACACAATATCAAAGCTCAGATCTGACCATGACCCAGCATTTCATCCAGGGCACATATGGATTATCCACCATGAGGCACTAATAGTACAGAATTTGTTAAAATTTACCCATGTTGATGTCACATTAATACCCGTAACAAAACACTGAAGTACTAGAGCTGTACTTGATACTTGCTTGTTCTTAGAAATGAGCATGTTCAGAGCAGGCCAAGAAATATACAAGAATATTTTTTTTCTTGCCCTCATAGCTGATGTTAGAATAAACATGTAAAGGAATTATTTATTATATGCTGGGGAATCCTTTGTTCAGGAACAGCTTCTGACAGCAGCAGCAGATTGAAGCTGTGGCAACTTCAGAGTATTATTTGCTCGCTCCTATGAGCACACACAAAAGTTGTGACTGCTCCAAGGCTTTGGGATAGCCTAGCACCCAGGAGCAGTTTCACACACGAGCCCATACTACTCTATTGGCAGGTGGGACGTGCTAGCGGTGGGATGCCCCTGGAGCTCGGCTTCCACCCAGGGAAAGGTGAGGACATGGCACTGGGCTGGTTCTGGCCTACTCTGTACCAAGTCAAGGCTTCTGGCAGCACCTCCCATCACATTCTCACAGACAAAATCATCCATGTCCATAAAAACTTGATAGGGGGAGTAAAGAAGACAGAGTTGGACTCTTCTGAAGTTCCCGGTAACAGGACACGAGGCAATGGGCACAAGATGAAATACAGGAAATTCAGCTCAACATGACGCTTTTCCACCATGAGGGTGGTCAAGCACTGGAGCTTGTTACCCAGAGAGGCTGTGGCATCTCCATTCCTGGAGATACTCAACACTCAACTGGACAAGGTCCAGGGCAGCCTGCTCTGGGTGGCCCTGCCCTGGGCAGGGGGTTGGACCAGATGATCTCCAGAGGTCCCTTCCAACCTCATTGACTCCCCGTGACTCTGTGAGCAGGAATGTCCCTTCCCATGGGCACTGCACAGCTTGCTCCCAAAGTGTGCCCGGCTGCTACAGCAGCTGCTGTGCGAGGAGCATCAGGTCATCCCCGCAACTTCTCACCTCACGTGAAGTTCATTTATTGACAGCATACACTCCATAACATACACGTAGTACAGAAAGATTCAATATAGTCTTTACCAAAAACCAGGGTATATATCTGGCTTTTGAGCCCGATATAGCAAGGAGATACCTTGTATGACATTCCACGGCAAGTCAAAACCAGAGAGGAAGTTTAAGTTGCCAAGTATTATTTGAAATAACAGGTTTGTACCACTTGTTTGTTCTTCACATGAAGTAAGAGTGAAGATTGAAAAACTAATTTATTTTTTTAAGGACCAGAGAAATACCAGAGCTCCTGCAGGACATTTTGAAGAGGGAGGGGTTGTCTCCAGTGAAACATTATTGGGTTTGACACTTTAATTAAAGGAGGTGTCAAAGTTAACACAAAAATATCTTTTTCACATAAGCAGCATGTTCCAATTTGGAGGTAAAGACACACAAATTACAGAAATAGCATCGCAGCAAAAGCCTTTACAGCATCCATCAAACTGGGCAGCTTTCAGGACCTCCCATCAGCTGAACATCACCAGTGCTCCAACTTCCAGTGTCAGCGGGGAAGAGATTCAGTTTCCTAATGGAAGGACAAGCACTAATACTTAGAGAGAAGCAAAGCAGTAACACAAACCCTATCTTTGGGGCACCTTTCTTTGCTTTCCACATCCAGAGTATTCCAACCCTCTCCTAATCTTCCTGTGAGTTACAGAATATGATCTGGATTTCTAAGGTGGAAGGTGCATGATGGGGGAAGCCACACGGCTTGCTCCAGGATCTGATATCTTGGAGAGAGGGAAATTTCGCACCATTTGTGAGTGTAAAATCCCAAGAATAAGCTGTAGTCCCACACCAGACTGTGCTGATCCCACCTCTGTCTTTTGATTGCTCAGCCTCTTCAAATACTATTATTGATGCTCAAGGGTACCAGTGTCATGACAGATCTTGTGGCATTGCACACCACTGTGCCCCAGGCCTCCAACATGAGAACGTCCTTGAGGTTCTCTTCCCTCAGCACTTCACTAAGCTGCATGGCTTACATTTCTGCTACATTCCTGCATTCTGTTATATTTTCATATAGACAAGGATTCAGTAACAGGCAGAGTAATTTTTAGCTTATAATCATAACTTTCTTCTCTAAACCCTCTTTCTCTTTCAACTATCTTTTCAGAAACCGTTTCAAAATGCTGCAATGAAAATTTTCTCTCTTCTCTCACTCTCCCCACATGACTGTCTAAAATGCTTCTATCTCTGATGCCTTCCCTTCCGTTTATTTTTTTTTTTTATCTCTACAATGTAGGCTCTTTTATCCCACCACAGTTCCCAAGGAGTTACTAACAAGAAGTGTTAGAAAAAAAAAGGGCGATGGCAGACGGAGTAATTTCTAAACAACCCCACATTTACATAAACCAAAGGTGGCTCTCAACAAATAAGTAATGGAAAAATTGGTAATGCAGAAATAACTGTAATAAAAGCATATGTGAATCTGCTCAGGAATTCTGAAGAATCTTGAGTTTTTCAAAGTTCACCTTTGAAATCCTTCTTTCTCTACGCTGGACCAGAGAGAGGTCCAGAGGGGTCTTTGGTCTCTTTTGACCACCACACTGGGTTCTCCTCCAGCAAATATTCCTGGGGAGAAAGAGAGACATACAACACTTGCAAGTTATCACTGCACAAACACAGGAGATTCCTCGCTGGAGAACCGTATAAAGGAAACTGTCACGGAGCCAAAATATTCTCTTGTGACAGCCAAGCTTCTTGCAACTTCCCAAATAAGGCCCTGACTTTAAAGAGCATGTCTTTTCAAAGCCTCATTGATTTTCATCGCCTCATGAAGAAGCACATTGTTTATGTGTCTGGATGTGCTGATATTCAAACAGGATGAGATGGGCATAATTCAGTGGTTTCAGAGCCTGGTTTCCAGACAGAATGAACGAAATAATCATGGGAAGTTTTGAGACACTAACAGCATCCCTTTGGCCACTATTTTGGAGTCATTCCCTGACCAAGTTGAAACTAGAAGGCGTAAAGAGGCTGAGGGACCGCCAGCATTTCCCAGTACTCAGGGCAAAGACTTCAAGGGAATTTTGAAGCACAGTAATGTATTCCTTCCAGCCCCCCATAGTCCAGAGACTTTAGCATCAAAACTAGGGTTTGTGTTAGCATTCAGGCCTGGTTTTGGGTCATTTCTCTATTTTTCAAGTATTAGTTTACTCATCTTCAGATAAAAATAAAATAATAATAATAATAATAGCTATGGAATTAGACCAACTTTGCTCTATCTAGATCACATTAAAAAAAAAAAATTCTCCTGAAATCACTTTAATAGTTGAGTTTGGCAAACTGTTGACAATAATCTGTTGCTTCAGTTCTTCTACTTCTTTTACACTTGGAGCACAGCACTGTGAAATCAGAAGTCGTTTGGATGAAGCTAAAAACTTTTGAAAACAAAGCAAGTCCTTAAAAACACCCTAGGCAGAAATGTGCAGGTCTCAGCCATTCCAGTTACCCTATCTTTGCAAGTACAGCACGTGCATCCCTGTAATACATATACTGCAAAAAATATAATCACAGAACTTTAAAGCCATGGACAGAAAAGGAAGAAAAGCTTTACGAAAGTGGGTCAGTAGAGCCTGAGTATACTGAAAGCACAAGCTACTTAGGTGATGGCTATTCACTAAATACATGCCACAGTACTACATAGGCACAAAGAAGAAAAGAAGTGAGAAGAAAAGAGCACAAGCCAGAGTAAAGTAATACGGGATAGTTGTAGCTAAATGCTGAGCAAATCAAACTCGGTGGTATCTGATTTTAAGTAGTGTCAGCAAGACTCATGACTTCTGGTCCACGTGCGACGTAACACAACTGGGAGTGAAATTCCAGCACACAAATTCTGCCCACAGCAGACAGAGTTGTGCAGAAAGGACTGACCGGAGGCAGCAGATGAAATGAGTCCCCATCCTCTTCACCTAGATCACACATTCACACCCTGCCTTTACCCGGTGGAGCACCACGCAGCCACATAACAGGTCAGAGGTGGGATAACCCAGCGAAACACTGCTGGATTTTCTTTGGAGTGATTAACACAATAACAAGACACCCCACAAACAAATGATCATGAAGTCCCACATAAGGAGTGTGGTGGGAATTTCCTTCTAGAGGCATGAAGAATCAACCTGCAATGCCACCAGTTTAGCCATACGTAATGAACTGTCCTGTAGGGTTTATTTACATGAGAAAACTCTAGAATGGTAATGTGAATTAACATCCCTGAATGAATCAAACCACATAAGATCCCCGCAGACACACTCGTTATTAATTAAATCAACCCTATTTCATATTTAGTATAATTTACTTTGATGTGAATTAAACTTAATCAAATTAAGGTCACGCGAATGCTGAATCAGAGAATATATACAATGGTTTAATGTAGTTTACCTAATTTACTTTACGTTCACATTTTAGGTGATTTGGATTAATTTTCCTTCATGCCTTTCTGCAGACAGCTTTAGAATAGAAAGAGACAGCAGAGAATAGATGAGATGCTGGGAAGCTCCCCCCACAACCTACAGTTTTGAGCTGTCAAACTCGTTCCCCAGGAACAGGGTCCCTGAGGTAACGTGACTTGCTGGGGACATGCCAGATGGACTACTGCATGGTCACTCTCCATGGTGGCTTCCCATGGCTTCCCATCTTTGCTAACTCTCACCTGGAGTCCAGAGGCTGGGAAGTGAGAGTCAAACCCCGCAAGTCCTCACCCCTCAATCCTGCTGCATTTGCAGCCACTGATCAGGTGTTAACGGACCATTAGCAGCGCATGTCCTGAGGAACCCGAGACAACCCCCAAGGAGGCCAAGGCATTTGATGTGGTTATCTTTTAAACAACAGGTCACTAAAATATTTGGTGTGTTTCCGACGTTGTTTTTAATAAAATAAAAAAATATAAAGGCCGACTTATTTAGGCAGATGTGTTAAAGTCACTTGTCATATTAATTCACCATTGTAAGGCCTTATTGTGGTTACCCTGCTCCAACACCTACAAAGTCACCCCTGAGTCTTCCACCAAACTCCCTTCTCCTGTTACGTGCCTCTGCTTTTTACCATGGAAGATTTTTCTGTGTACACAAACGCACTCTGTCATATCTAGGGCACTCGGCATCTATTATTTTCTGTGATGCAGGTACCATCTGTGAAGCTGAACCTCAGTTCAGGACTATCACATTGACACGTGTTGGGGAATCAGAGATGGAAATTGATATTAGGTTATAATCCTACTGCATTCAAATAGAAGACCAGGACTTTAGCAAGATCAGGCTTAACCACAGTCTCTAATACCCAAGCATACCTCTAAAACGTTTGCTCAGGAAACCTTCAGCTGCACCCTTTGTTTTGCAGTGCCCTGCCAGGATTATCATCCTCAGGGGTCACAAAAGGTGTCCAAAACTCCAAACCAAACGAATGATGAACAGACCCTGACGGCAACAGCAGGTGACAGCTGGCAGCAGTGTGCAACTAAGTGCACAGTGATGAGATCAGAGACCTGTGTCAAGAAGAAGGGGCTACCAAAAGCACTCCTGAGTAAGGAAGAAACAGAATTGTTTTAGCCCTTTGCCATGGAGGTCCTTTGCAAGCCGCTGGGCTGATCTGACCATGCAGTGACTTAAATTCCAGCTCCTGTGAGCACGAAGTCAGCACTGAAAGGAGGGTGGGACACAGAAGCATTTCTGCTTGGGCTGCCTGGACAAGTGCCCACCTCCACTGCTGCCTTCCCTCCGTCCCCCCAGCACCGCTTGTGTGATGCTGACAAACATTTATGCAGCTCCACGACAGACCTGACCTGAGGACAGGCCCAGCTGAAAGCAACACAGCTCTTCGTGGAGACTGGGAGCACTGGCTAAGCTGGACCCACTTCAGCACTGACACCGGAGCTCCAGCCATGCTCGGGACATCAGTGACACAGAAATGTGTTGCAGGAATGGCATTCATCCTGCCCGCCCCCAAACAAGCCTGAGACATGCCCCCGTGTGCATTTATTGCTTTTTCAAACTTGTTTCCATCTTCCCTAGCTTGCTGCCCCATGTGTTTTCCCCCCTTGCTATTTCTGCAGTACTCTCATATTTAATGCCATGAAATTTTAAAGTAGTGTGCTGGCTCAGGCTTTTTGAGATTGCAGAGGGTTGCAGTCACGCAGCTCTGGCACTGTTTTTGTTTAGCAAGTCAGGACAGAGGGTACAAGGAGGCCCCTGCTGCTCATCCTTGAGCAACATCACCTAGATGACAAAGCAAGGGAGCACTCCCTTTTTTTAAACCAAATGAGATGGTTATGTTCCTATTTGTATGTGTTAGATGCCAGGACTTCCAGACACAAGACAGGAGTAGGGTAGCTTTGGGTTCCCCCTTCCTAAAAGCTATAAAATTTCCCAACTGGCTTTGCCTTTGGCTGAAGAAGCCAGCCTTCACCGCTCCACCAGCCCCCAGTCCTGTCAATTTGCACACACGTACTTGGATTTATCACGGTCAGTGGCCTTATCACAACGGTCAGTCGGTTCACAAACATCAAGGATGCTGCTGCCAGTAATAAGGTCAGGAACGCGTGCAAGTCTTTGCAAAACCAGGATCTTGATGCCGCAGCTCCAGCTGCTGTCCCCCTGCCTGTGGTGTGAGAGGGGCCGGGGGCAGCCCCCAGTACAGGACGGGATGGGATGGGGCTGCTTGCAGGAGAAGCCAGGCACAGCCCCAGGCTACACACAGGGATCACAGCAGCAATCTGGTAGTGCTTGCAGGTGGTTCACGTGCTGGAAACCAGTGTCTGAGAGCTCAGCGCCAGTTAAAACAACTAGACACCAAGCCAAGAGCCTGCAGGTCAGGCTGCGGGAAGCTCCTTCCTCTGGCTGCCCTGCTCATTACACGCATCGCTGAATTGAGGCCACTGCCCCCACCCCACTCCGAATCCACCTGGCTGCAGGCAGGGCCCATAGGGCGGGATGCTGCACCGCCACAGCCCTGTGACACCTCTTCAGCAGAAACTCACATTTCCAGCTGCACTTGGGGAAAAAAAGTGCAATGTAGTCTGCTCGACAGCCTTTTGTCCCCAGACAGATACAGTCAGTCAGATCCACTGAATTGCACACTCTGCGTTCCTAATTCCCTCCAGTTATGCTCTAAACAGAAAACCCTTCATGCTAAAAATGGCAAGATCCCATTCTTTCACGACCACCGCTCTAGGTGGGGAGGATCCATCCTAGTACCGGGTTGCTGCTGGAGGAGGCACAGCACCGTGCTGCGAGTTCGGGATCACGGCAGCAGCAGCTGACGATGCAGCACCGCAGTTCGCTCCTCTAACTGCAAACACCGGGCGTGCTGAAGCGAAAGGGAAGGGCACAACTCCGCACCGCATTTATTCACGGATGGTCCCTAACAACAGACAAGCCAAACAACAAACAGGGACAGTTAAAAGATATTTTATTAAGCATACAGGTAAAATAAATATATAAACTTGTGCTCCTTCTCTTTCACTGATCTGATTAGTCAAAGAAATTAAGTGCTTGAGAACAGCAAGACTGCTACACAGGGATGACTCAAACCCTTACTTCTTAATGTAACTGCTGTGGGATCAAAAATTGACTAGGATTTACCTAGACGATGTATTTTAGAAAGATCAGCATGCAAATGTATTGCAGCACTCACCACTAATTCATGATAAAGTCGGAATATTGAAGTTACCTCATTATGTCAAAAATATGCTAGCCCAGTATTGCTCTCACTTTAAATTACAAATCCTTTTCAAAAAGGAATTCACAGATTATCTCAAATCCTAGCACTGTTTGGCAGGTGGGAATGAGAGTGACAGACACAACAGAGTCGTTTAATAAAATAATGATTTTAGTATTAAAAACATTTTAACTGGGTAATGACAACAGTAAAGAGCTAACGGGCAGAAATACATATGTACAAACAGCGGGAAAACATGTACATGTGTAGATGATTTTAACTTCCTTGTTTTCTATTTTAAAGGATTTTGCAGGCATTTTTTGAACTCTTTTGATGTCATTTGGACCACAAACCACAAGTTGAGTAATGCTGGTCTATTCAGTGCTGAAGTCATATCCCTGCTCATCCAGCACACATGTAACAGGCTTATTTCCAGCTCCAGCTTTTTCACTTGTATTTACTTACTTAAGCTAACCTTTTATCATAAGCATTCGGCAGTGCTGGTTGCATTTAGTTCTTCTCACTGCTGCGTGTGGGGGAGCACATGCAGCCAACAGCCCGGCCTGTGCACGGCTATGGGGAAAAAGGATGCAGCATGCAATTAAAGGGATTATGGTGACCGCGGACCTACTTCTTGCTAATGCCATTTCAGTGTATTTTCTAGATCCCCTCGTTACTGAGGGAGTGGCTTACTAATGAGGGATAAAGAGCGGAGGCACAGGAAGGAAGCAATGCTCACTCAGACCGAGGAGCAGCAGCGAATGATGGGAAAAGGGGGAAAATGCAAAGAGGAGGAAGGAACAGACAGCAGCATGGAGAACACGAGGAGCCTTACTGTAATGCTTGGTGATTAGTACACATATTACACTCTTCATCCTCAGAAATGCTCCCTGAACAGGAGTCACTATTCCAGCAAAGCAAGGACTTCAACAGGACCAAGCTTAAGCATATCCTTAAATCCTGTGCTAGACTGAGACCTAGCTGCTTAACCTTCTTAATTCCCCCTCAGGTAAGTACTGCCACCCTGCAGCAGATAAAGACCTGAGGCCACAAAGGTTAAGAGATTCAGCAGCCACGAAGCAGTGGAGGAAGCACAACACACCTGTGATGAGGAGCTCACCGCAGTGACAAGGCCCAGGCCCAAACCACCGCAGTCCCCTGCTAGGGCATCCATGGGATCCCACAGGACGCTACAATTCATAGTATTATATTAAGCTGAGCTGTTCTGCACAGCTCTTTATTCATATATTTTATCAGCAGATCACAGCAGAACGTGCCTGTCCTTCTCAGCACCTACGCGAGCTGGAGGAGAGAATATCGAGATCTCAAGCTGCAGGAATGACACCTACTGCCTGAGGAATGAATTGCTCACCTACCCGAGACCTGCACCCAAAAAGCAAGGGCCTTCCAGAGAAATGGGTCACAGAACCATAGCATGTCCGGGGTTGGAAGGGACCTCTGGAGATCACCCAGTCCAACCCCGCTGCCGAGGGTTGTGGAGGGGTGTTGACTTCCCAGTCAATAGCATGGCTAACTGAGGAACAACCCCCTGCCATGAAGGTGCGTGGGGAACGTCTTGATGGGAGTGGGAGCACGGTCAGTCGTTAAAAATGCTCATCCACACTGCTGGCCGGGCTCACGGTTTGCAACACAAGCACTGGGGAGCCTGGGCAGAAGGGTTTGTGGTGGGGAAGAGGAATGCGAGGACTACCATCTTAGTAAATGCCAAATTCAAAGTCATAGTTATAGCACTCCCTGGAGAAATAGTTCCAAGAGCATTTCTGGTGGTGTCAGGAGACCCTTGCTTCCTACCCTATACATGTATGCTCTTCATGTGTGGAAGGTGTGAATTACACAGGATCACACAGAATTTCTAGGTTGGAAGAGACCTCAAGATCATCGAGTCCAACCTTTGACCTAACACTAACAAGTCCTCCCCTAAACCATACCCCTAAGCTCTACATCTAAACGTCTTTTAAAGACCTCCAGGGATGGTGACTCCACCACTTCCCTGGGCAGCCTGTTCCAGCGTCTAACAACCCTTTTGGTAAAGAAGTTCTTCCTAAAATTACCTTCTGTTTTTGCAGGCAAGGACTTAATGATCCTATTCGCCCTATCAAAGTGCGAATGGCCAAACTGGCACAGCTGGGGTGAGAGAAACCGGAACTCAAAAGGAATGCGTAAGTTAACCCTGAACTGGAGACAAACATCAGGCCTTCAGTCTTCCCTCAAGCAGGCAAATCAAAACTTTCTGGTCCTCACATGTCTCTCCCACTCAACAACTGTGAAATATCCAGAAAAGTGTAATGCTTCGCTAGTTGCTGTGATGCTGCAGAATGGCGCTTCTGGCAAACAGAAATGTGAAGGAGGTTTCCGGGCTCTGATTTTTGGTAAGGGCTTGCCCTGTCTGTCTTCTTGTGATTAAAAAATAGGTATTTTTAATGCCTTCATAACCTTCAAGTCAAGAATCATTTTATAAAGACTGTCAGTATCATTCTTCGTGTTTACCTCAATGCAAAAACACAAAGTCTCACGGGAAGAAAAGTTGTGTGGTGGTAAATATGCCAGGAATGAAACGACAGGAAACAAAATAAAATTGGATGGATTTTTGATTTCACATGGTCACAGCCCAGACTGAAACACACTGAGTGCCACTGGGGGATGTGCACACACACACACACACCTCGGGCAGAGGTCTGGCCTCTCCTCCTCGTGCTGCGGCTGCAGGGAGGGCAGCCCTGTTGCCCAAACACTCCAGCACATCTTTTGGTCACTTCCCCTCGTTATAACGCATCAGATCAAAAAGCAGATGGAGGTGGAAATGTTGGGGAGCTGTGGATGAAACCTGCCCACGGAAGATGGAGGGGGTGAGGTCGAGCAGCGTGGCACAGCTGCCTCCCCTCTGCTCGGCACTCCTGAGAAACTGAAACCAGACACAGGGCTGAGAAAAGGAAAGGGGGAAAGGATGATGGATCCTAAGCGTTCTGAAATGACCATGAAAAGTGCAGGACACACATCCTGAAACTCCTCGTCCTCTTGAAGGAACACCACCAATGTACACCAGAGTGGTTTCCACTGCAATAAAGGACAATAGGGGAATGATGTAATTTTATTTATTTATTAATGTAAACAGAAAGCAGATGAGATAACCCTAAGGTTCAGATGGAGATTCAACAAACAAAAGTATCTACACTGAACTTCTTAGATACAGAAAATCCATAGCTCATGCAATTTCTTTTATTTTAATTCTGTAATGATTAAGACTAAGCATTAGTCAGGATTCATTTCACTTTGGCAGCAGCTTTAGAAATCTTTTCTAAAGAGGTTTGATATTGCTCATCTCGCACAGTGCACTGAGATGGATAGCAAGAAAAAAAAAAAAAAAAAACACAAAATTGCTAGCCTGCAAGATTCAGGAAACTATTTGAGCCTAAACTGTATTTGCACTTTTGGAAAGGTTTTGATGCTTCTTTACAGAAAACGTAAATATTTACAAAGAGCGAAGTGCTGTACTGTCAAAAGCAAGCATCTAGCTCGGCACAAAGAAGGAACGTGCAGACACCTTTAACCACGACACACTTCTGACAGAGCTGTTCTGCATTAGGATGTCTGTTATTTAATAGAGCCTGAGTGATCCAGAAAAGCACAGGAGTGAAACACCACACAAAACCACGACACTGAGTTACAGACATGCGCACCCTCACTTCAAGAATTATGCTCAGCCTTGGTTGTAGCATTAAAGGAACAGAAGACAAAAGATTTCCAAAAAGAGGGAAGGAACAAAAAGATGTCCAGAGCTTATGCCTCATTTTAGAGATAGGAATGTAAGTTTATATTTTAAGCGTATAGAGTAACAATGAGAATAAATGAGACATAACTGGCCTGCCTGCTCACATTTCCTTACAGCAAGGGCATGTTGAAGGCCAGTAGGCATCGCCTGGCTGCAGAAGAACCACAGCCTCCATGCTGCACCTCAGGTACAGCATCTGCTGACAAACAGCTGACCACAGCCAGAGCCAAAGCACTCCTCCAAAGACCAAAGCAGAGCTACAAAAGCAACTTTCTGCCTGCAGCATAGTGTCCACGCTTGGGATCTTGCTCATGAAGCGACAGCCACAGGGCTGGGCGTTTTCTCATGGATGACACAGGTGGAACTGCACAGCACAGGTTTGGCTTGAAGGCCACCAACCTCCATGCAAGGCAAGGCAAGGCGGTGTGACAGCTCGGCCATGGCACGGCTCCAACCCAAGGCAAAGAGCTGCAGTCAGAAAAGGACAGGACAGGGTTTCTCGAGTTCCAAAGTCTGACAGAATTAAACAAACTAAGCTGCAAACATACTGCTCCAGCTCAGAAATCAATTACCAGCGACAGGGCTAAATGGGACCTTATAGACGACTTGAGTTTGTTATCCATCTCAGGGGATGCTACGAGTTCCCTACAGGGGACAGTGCACTGGGCTACACGGGCCACTAGTCCAACAAGGTCAGCAACCCCAATTCCAGCGACATTATACATGGAAACAACACATTCTCTCTAACTTGTTACGGAGAGAAACAGAAAAAAGGAGTAAAGAAGACAAAGAAACCTCAGTAACTAACGATGCATACCTATAGCTCCAGTTAGCCCCCAAGCAAATCAAATGCTTTGGCAAACCACTTGAATTACCTCATGAACTGCTTCATGAACAGAAAACAGAAAAAAGTGAAATGCTCCACACTTTGTGTTTATTGGATCAAATGTAAAGACTTTGCTTGTTTATATCCAAAACAAAAGGTTTAAAAAGAATGAAGCATATATGGTTTTTGCTACTAAACCAAGTTTATGCTATGAATGCAGGACTGTAACATACAGCCAACTTATCAGCATGGCTAAGAGAGAGACTCTGGGAATAGTTTTTTTCAAGCATGCAAACAATCTGCTATTGCTGCTTTTTACTTTTAGTGAGAGACCACTGAAACACAGATCTCTTATAAACTGCATTTCTGACTAACAAATGCAAGGTTACACTTAGGTTGATAAAACATGTTAAACTTATTTTCATCTACAGTAATATTCAGAGACATTGTCTCATCCCAAATATGAGACAATTCTGTTACCTGCAAGAATAAGTGAATATCTGCAGAAGAATAACCTCAATATTTATTGTACTACAGCAATATTTTTATATACTAAGAAGTAATAACACCTCTGCACTTTAGCATTTCCACCCAGGAATCATAAACCACTTTTCAGATAAAACATCTATTATAATCTGTTTTAGTACTAAGGCCTGCGGTACACCCACTACACATACCTTTTATGCTTTTGAAGTGAAGATATAAAGAAATTATCAAAATACAAATGGAAATTTTTACTTAAAAATGGCAAGCATCATATAACTGCCACATAACAATTGTGCAAAGAACGGCACCGCAATTTATTCACCACAAAATGCAATATAAATAAAACACACGTGGCTAAGCAAATGTTTTAAGAAGGTTTTTATTAAATGATTTTATAGCCTCCCAGGGCCCTTTGGAATTATGTAGCCTAGATTTATTAAACAGGAATTGTCACTGAAAAGGGTTTTAGGTGATTTGCAGATGTATATTTACTAGCTAGCAGTACCCATAGAGTAAAGACTATACAAGCAAGGAAAAAAATCAGAAACAGAAACCTTTAAAAGCAGAAACTCATTTAGAAAGACAGAGCAAGCACGTACACTGAGGTGTGGTAGTGGCGAGACAGGACTGCTTTACGGGTGACACACTTGCAGA
This sequence comes from Anas acuta, assembly GCF_963932015.1. NCBI lineage: Eukaryota > Metazoa > Chordata > Aves > Anseriformes > Anatidae > Anas > Anas acuta. Next base: position 12,787,196 of record NC_088983.1, read on the forward strand.
CTGCAAGCACCACATGGCGAGACACGGAGCAGCTACGCCAAGAAGCACTCGCAGCGCACGTGGCCCAACTTCAGGTGCTGCACCCTGCCCAAACGGACTCAGCCCAGCACGAGGGGCCCAGCCTAAAGGCGCATCCCTTCTGTCTGTTTGTCCATCCATCCATAACCATCAGAAATGAGGAAACGTGGAAGTCCCAAAGCCCCTCCTGGGGGCAAGCTGCTTTAATTTTCCAGAATGCCCCATGGCTCTCATCTCTTCTGATGGGGATTATTATTTCGTGGTCTGTCTTTGGGTCTCCCAATTTCCTGCTACCTCTCCCACCAAAAAGCACAGCCACCAACAGTGTGTGCTCACACGGAGCGGGGTACCCTCAGTGGGGCAGCCTCACAACCGTGCCAGCTTCCAGCCAGCCCCGTGGTGCTGGCTTGGGGCACGAGGTGTGCTTACCAGTCACCTGCAGGGCAAAGAGTCCAAGGCCTGGGGAGCAGCTCTGCTGATGGAGGGGAGGGAGCGAGGGGAAATTTGGCTGCCACGAGCTGCATTTGATGGTCTCTGGGCACCCCCATGAGCAGACCAGGTGAGACAGAGGGTGATGTGCTTCTTGTGTGCAGACCGGAGAGGTGCAGGACACCGGTCGCAGGGCACTGCCCACCTGTGTGCCTTCCAGCCCTCCCCACTGACAGCATTTAAAGCAAGTGAAGGAAACTGACGGCGAGACAAACACCCACACAGCTGCACCTCCGAGCCTCTGGCACACGTGGGAGCGCTGGGAGTAAATGGGGCCGTAAATGCATTCAGCTGTACTTCCAGGAGCAACGCAAACCTTGCAATTTGGGGATTATGCACCGCAGAAAGGCGGCTGCTATTTCCATTTTTAACGTTTCCCGAAGCGGTTTTACCTTAGCTCGGTGGAAACAGCCACCGGCGCTAGCCGAATCGGAGGCTGCGTTGCTCCGAGATACTGACAGCTCCACTCAGCTCCTGGATTGAGGAGCAAAGAGCCGGGTCTGGGGGGGGGGGGGACGAACCAAAACAAGCAGCGCCTTCCTCGCACCGGGCACCCTTTCTATTAGGGACGAGCCGGCCTGGGGACGGGGAAACCCGCGGGCAGGGAGGCTGCTGCCCGGGGGGGGAGCAGGAAGGGGGGCCGGCCGCACGCCTCGCCCCCGGGGGCTGTGCCGGGGGCTCAGGACCCCCCCCGGGGAGCTGCAGCTCCCGAAGCCGGGACCCCCCCGCTCCCCTCCTCCTGCCCGCAGCCTTTGTACCCGCCGGGCGGCTCCAGGCAGCGGCAGCCCGAACCACGCCACCGCTGTCACCACCCACCCGCACCATCCATCTTACCCCCCCACACACACACACGGCGTGACACCGGCACGGCAGGACCCGCGTGTCCCCGCACACACTCACCTCATCTTCCCGGAGGCGGCGGGGGCCGTAACGGGGCGGGGAGAGGTCCGGGTTTGGGGCTGGGGCTGGGGGGGGCCGCCCCACTCGCCCCTTACCCGGGCAGCTCGGAGGCGGCGGCAGCGGGCGGCCCCTCCGCCGGCCCGGCCATGTTGCCGGCTCCCTGCCGGCTGCGCTATGGGTGTGTGAGCGGGTGTGTGTCTGTGTGTGTGTGGGTGTGAGTGTGGGTGTGAGTCGGGGGGGGCCGTGTGGGCAGGACAAAGCGGCGCCGCCGCCTCCCGCCCTGCTCCGCTCCGCACCCACGCGCGGTGGGGCCGCCCCGCCCCGCGCAGCCTCCGCGGGGGACCCGGCCCGGCGTCCCCCCCTGTGTGCCCCCCCCCCCCGGCTCTTTCGTGTCGCCCCCCTGTGGCCCGACACACCCCGGGGTGATCCCACACACACCCCGACACACCCCGGGGTGCCCCCCGTCCCCAAATGGGAACGGTTTCTGTAAGGGAACAGCGGGGTTTGGGTCCCCTCCCGACCCTCCCCACAGCTTTTGGCCCCTTTCTGCCCACCTGGAAGAGGCGGTGGTGGATGTGGCACCCTTTGTGTTTCCTCAGGGGCCTGCCCTGAGCAAATGCTCCATCGTTCCTCAGGTGTGCCATGTAACTTCGCCAGCAGTTCCCCAGGGAACGAAGGCCCTTCACGCTGGAAACCTGTGGTTACAGAGCCCACAGGTCTCTGCCAGTTGCATGTCACCCAAACTGGGCATTGAAATGGTTTAGTGGGGACTGTTAGTGTTAGGTTAGAGGTTGGACTCGATGAACTTGAGGTCTCTTCCAACCTAGAAATTCCGTGATTCTGTGATTCTGTGAAACAGACAACCAACAAATCCCACACCCATGTAGTCGCAGAGCCAGGCAGGTACCACAGGTGTGCACTTGTCTGGAGCTGAGGTGATCCCTGCCACCCCCCAGCACATCCATATCCCAATTAACGCTGCTTTGATCACTCCCTGAGACCCAGCTGCTGCAGCTCCACTTCTAAACAAAAATACACTACAACAACAACAGACAACAGCAGCAGGAACCCAGCAGCCGTAGTACCCATGCCTTTTATTCAGGGCCTTGCTTCTTTCTTGGTAGCTAATGCATATCTGTAAGTGCTACTTTAAATGCTCATTAAAATGTTCAAAAACTAATTAGGGACAGAGTCAGGGGCAGGGAACTGCTCCCTTCTCCTGTGCCTCGTTAGCACAGAGCCCAGCCTGTGCCGTCCCCTTCCCCAGTACCCACCAGTCAGCATACGCTCACTTCTGACAGAGAAGGGCTCTCCCAGAGGAGCTCCCCTTATTACTAAGGAGTCTCCTCATTTGGCTGAAACCAAAGCTAACAGTCACTTCTTACAAGCAATTATCCTAAATTTCCTAACAGGAACAATATACGTAGCTTGTATAAATTAAAAATCATGTCAGACCACTGATCCGATATGCAGCCTCCACTGTCTGACAGCAGCTTGTAGAAACTCTTCCATATAATTCGTGATGGGGTTGCTAAAGGTAGCAAGCTTATGAGGAACTAATGAGCAAAAATAAAGGCTATTTTCTTATTTCTATCATCTGACTAATCCTTTAGAGTGTGGGTCACTGACCAGCTCATGCAGCATATGGGGGACAGCATAAGGCAAGGAGGATGCTTATCAGACTAGAAAGTTGCACGGTGATTGCACTAGAACTTAAATCATCATTAAAGAGTAAATCCATATGTGGGCACATTCATAATTATTTTTTTAATGTAATTTCCTTAAGCTAGGTTTATAACAGTCACAAATCAAACAGGCAAAGACGCGTATGTAAACCATGGCATGGCTGAGATACAAAACTGGAGTAGGCACAAGCGTCTCCCACAAAGACTATCTGGGCTCATCCACTTCACAGCGTGAGGGGCACCTGATGTTGCAGAGGGACTTGGTCAGTTCACAAACAGATGACACCACGAGCAACACATGCCTCTGACACATCCAGCCACGTGCAGCAGGGACTGCAAGCAACTGGCTGGGGAAAGGCTTGGTTTGCACCCCTTGGGGCTGTGTGGGAAGAGCTGCGGGTAAGCTGCAGAACTTCAGGGGCTATTAATGTGTGCAGTGTCTGCCCTCTGAAAGGGCTGGGAGCCTTGATTGCCCAAGGGGTGGTTTGAGAACTGGTGTAGAAATGCAGAGGTTACTGGTCAATGATGACACCGGTCACTTCATTAATTCTCATATTAGGAAGCAAGAGAGAAAAAGAGAAGAAATCACGTGCAGTGTTACATGTGCTGATCTTACTGGCTCCTGACAGACAGAAATAGGAGAGCAGTGTTAGAAATCTGTTTTATCAGAATCCACGTGGCTTTTGCACCAGCATTCCTGGGGCTGGTGTTTGACCTGCCCACCTGGTCACTTTGTTGTCTAAAAGAAATGATTAAACCGTGTTTTGCCGAGACAAATCTTACACTACATTGCTATCACAGATCTCTGTTTCCTAAGAGACTTATCCGTATGAAAATGCAGGTAACCTCAGCCTGCAGACTGGCTGGTTCACCTCTTTGCCCAGGGTGTACCTGGCCCATCGGGGTGTACCTACATCCCCGTGGTGTCGCCTTCCCTGCTTTCCCCTGCAGCTCTCCCCGTAGCACAGCCTCCCCGCTCAGCTCCCCAAGAGCTGCAGAAGGAAACGTGCGGCCCTTCAGGAATTGTTTTTCATGGCAGAAACCTCCTGCAGGGCAAATCCTGATGGATCTGCACCCTCCGGGCCCTGCTGCAACAACTGCCTGGGGGGCTGCTGGTTGGCGCTTCAAAAGCTTCACCTTAGGGTGGGAGGAGGAGGAGGAGGCCCCCCTTTAACAGACATACAGCCTGGGGCAATATTCTCTGTAAATATCTTCATATCAGGAGCTCAAGGTCACCGAGCTGTTTTTCTGTGAGCCAACCACCCGCCAGCGTAGCCAGGGCCTTGTGGTGAGTTTCTTTCCCACTGACTTTGTCTACCTCAGAGTTTTCTCTTCAAAGCCTCAGGCTTTCCGATTGGCCACAAAAAAAAAGCTCTTTTCAGGGAAAACAAGTTTCCAAATCAGTTTTATTTCTTTTTAGCCTCATGGAAGTCACCTTTCAGAGGAATTCAACAGACCAACTAAAATCCTAGATCAGTGCAAGGAAGACACACAATGCCCAGAAACACCCACGTGAATTTAACTCTAAAAAATGTCTACACAGATGGCAAGGTGACTGGCAACTTTGCTGAAGCTGGGATCCAGTTGGGCTGCCTTGCTGGGGCAGAGGGAGTGTAATTACCAAATTCTGCCCAAAAAGGCTCCCCTGGTGCAGAGCTGGCTGCTGAAGGAGCAGACAGAGGCCGTGATGCAGGAAGGCATCAAAGAAGCTACAGCAGGGCAGCAACAGGAGAGTCCTGGACAATGGCGTTTCTTCAGCAAGACTTCATCCAGGCTTGGGGTGAAAGGAGATGGGATGAAAAGAGACTGGAACAATGAGACGAAATGGCAGAAAGGTCTGGCAGGAACTAAAGGGAACAAGAGAATAAAGACTAAAGGAAAATGAAGGAAATACAGAAGTTTAGGGTTTTTTGAACAAGAAAGGGAGAAAAAACTAGGTGAAAAGGGCAGAAATGAAGAGAGGAAAGAACAAAGAAGGGGAAGAAGACAGGGAGGGTAGCATAAGAAAAGGCAGAGAGCGGGCAAGAACAAATACACTGACGATGTACTTCGATTTTTGTTTGCAGTACATTTCCTCCAGTGAAGACAGGAGATGAGTACAGGTCCAAACACACTCTCGAGACCTCGGTGCAGGATGGTCCTCAGGCCATTACATGCTCTCGGAAAGGGAGGAGCCCTCCAGCACTGTTATTTTTCCAGTTCAGCCTCAGGAGAGCATGGTTTACAGTCACAAAAAAGGCTCATGCAGGAAGCTGCAGCCTTCCAGGAAGCTGGAAGGAGCTCAGCTATGCATGGAGACCCTGGGGATCTGCTCTGGTGTTATCTGCTCAAGGCCACCAGTTGGCTTCCTTGGAGCTTTGACACAGAGCTGAAAGCACAGATAGCAGTAACCCAAGTGCACACAGGCACTCGGGGTGTAAAGGCCAAACCATTAGGAGTGTCTCCAAAGACCACGCACCGTCCTGCGGTACCAAGAGAACAGGGGTCCAACCTCCACGCTTCCAGAGATGTTTTCATTCCAGACTGAGGGCAGAAGGGCAGGAATGGGAAATGTAAACAACCCTGGCAATTCCAGTTTTGCTTCTAACAACTAACTTTATCTACAGTGAAGAAATACGACCTCTGGTCCTAGCTAGGGCTTACAGCTTAGTCCCTGTAGAGCATTCCCAAAGCTTGTGTTTTGATATGGCATCTTCCACGCCCTCAGAGGACAAGCTGCACCTCTTGCAGAAGCAGCAATGCTGAGCCTGGCCAGCAGCTGTTTCATTCTGTTGTTCTATCATTATTAAAATCCCATCAGTCCCATTCTTGGAAAGTTAAGAGCGTTTGGGCTTGAACTTTTTAGGTGGAGGCCAGGCTTCTCATTGAGGGGTAACAAAAGCAGCGGTGTTCTCACTGAAATCCAGTCCAAAAGACCTCAGCACGGAGGTGATGCCGTGCTCGTGAAGCCAGCAATGATCAGGACTCTACAGGCTGCTGAACTGTGTGTGGCCAGATTTTCTGCTGAACGGGAGCTGCGCATACGGGAAATGCCAGAGGGCTTTTCACTTAAACTGAGCCTCCTGTCAGCTTGCTCTCCAACTGTTCCAACCCTAGACAGAGACTCTCAGAGCTCAGCTTCTGCTCTTTTTAGGTGCTGTAATGAGGCCAAAGCACTTGAACCTCTGGCATAGCCCCCTGCCCTGTGGTTACACACTGATGTCATAAATTTGGGATTGTGATGTCAATGGAAGTTGCTGAAAAGGAGAAGCTGGGCAGGAAGGAAGGAGCCCTGAAATGTTGACATTTATCTTAATGAGAAACTGAATCCAGAATGAACAGCCAAGGCGATTGATTTTGCAGAGAAAAGTGTTCTCCCCAGGCTGCCTCAAGCAGACAGTTCCCTCTTTAACGTGTCTCAGCAGTGCAAGGGCAACGTGAGGCAGTGACAAATTACAATAATCTAACGTGGCTGCAAAACTGATCCAGCCTGTTAATTTTTGCTTTCTAGCCACTGAACAGCCTGAAGGAGATTTCTTTACCCTGCAGTCTGGAATCCAGAGCAAACTTAGCACATGCAGTGCTGATAACCAGACATCACAGAGCAGCTGAATTTTCCTCCCTCTGGCTAAATGTTTATTTTAGGTAATTCCATAGGTCAGGTTTTACAGCTGTTCATCTCTTAGAAGCTTCTGCTAAAAACCCACTCACTTGCACAGGCACCCAGAAAACAAGCAGCCATCCTCGTGGTTATAACCTCAGCACCTTGACGAAAGCTGAAGAGAGACTTTAAGGTGCAGAATTTGACTATGAATATATGTCAAAATTAATTTAACGTAGCTTGCGGAGAGCCAAAAGGTGGTAAAACAAACCTGTGTTAAAGTAAGGCTGTGGAACTGGTGAGGAGGAACCACTTTTCATGGAGACAGCAAACTTTAATAAGCACACAGACAAAATACAAAGTCCAAAGGAAGCGCCTGTAGTCGCAGTGACACCAACAGTGCCACGGTGCTCTGTCAAGAGGAGATTCCTGCTTACACTTCCACCCGTGGCAAGAAAGCACAGAGAACCCCCATGGGGTGCTGAGAAGCAGCCTTGATTGACAAAGGTCCCCCAAGTGGCTTTTGTAAGCAAGCCACCACTGATGCAAATGAGAAGAGGTCTACCAAATTTAGTGCTGGGTTGGAGCTTTCTGCAAGCTGCCCTCAATACCTCAGTGTAAATGATCACCTTCTTGGTTTGTCTAATGAATTCAGGGGCCAAAGTTGTTCCATTAGAAAAAATGAAATTGCAGCAGAACTGTCTGACTAAGGAGAAACATAAATCTGTCTCAATAAGAACATGAACCGCTAATGCACTCACTCATCCCGCAGCCAGCCGCACTCATCCGGAAGCAGACAGACCCTGGTTCAATTCTGTCCTTACCTCAGGAACCGGTTCCTTATCTCCCACCTTTTGGGCTATGCAGCAATCAGGCCTGGGGCATCTCGTCTGCAGGGCAGCCTGCTGCAGCGCAAGAGCAGCATGGAAGTAAGGAGACAGCTCCAGCACGGCTATGAATCCAGGCCAGTAATGGAAGGAAAAGATTTCTATTTAGGTTTCTCACAAGTCTGTTCTTTTCACTAGTAATTAAAGTGACATTTTCCCTGCCATCTGTAGAATTTTTGAGGATGCAGTCGAGTGATTTGTCAACAGTCCCAGGGATGTAGGAGAAAACACAGCAGAAAGACCTCCTGCTTCTCGGAACAGAACATGAAGAAATGAGAACTACCAAGCTTTGCAAAAAAGGGTCTTCCGCTTACAAACTCGTCACATTAATAAATTAATCATTTTAAGGGCAAATAATATTTTCTAAAATTATTTTTTGTGAAGAAAAAATTTCATCCAAGCTTTTCACATATGAAATATGACCTTGTATTAATTAAAATGGTAAAAAATCAATTTTATAAAAAATTTTTTCATAAAAGAATTTTTATCATTTGATTTTTTTATATAAATTCACTTGCATCAAAATATTATTTTTCCTTTTATATTCATTTATTATTTTTAAATACAGTGGCTGATTTTGACAGAGCTCACCTGCTGCAAATTGTTAATACCTGTTAGGTTTTAACAACCTGTCAAAACTCAGCCCTACCACCAATATACATAATCAATTTGCAGGCAGTAATTCAAATAAAACATATAATTAAGACGAACGATGCTGTAGTTTAGCTATAATATAAATGGGGCCTTTAGGAGTAAACATATGAAAACAGGCAGGAGAGGTGAACAAAATAATGAAAAAACACTACTTGAAAATGGGTGATGATCCTAAAAAACAGATTGATTCTATGCTTGTTTTATAAGTGCATAAAAGGGGGGGGGGAGGAGGGAAAGCATTTTAAAAAGCATATGTATTGCTTTCTGAATAATTTAAACCAGGGGAATAGATTATATTGGCTCCAGCAGCCAATCATTTTGAAAACCTGCACACTCAGAAATGATATCTGATATCTGATCTCAGTTTGGACAAGTGTAGCAGTCATACTTGTCCTGAAAAAAAATCACTAACCGAAAAAATATTTTATAGTCTAAGCTTGTGATATACGTTATGGGGATGCACACAGATAAACAGAACAACCAAGAAATGATGAGATAGTACTGATCATCCAGATACCCTAGGAGAAGCAAGGAAGGAGGGCAGAGCAGATGGGGCTAAAAGCAGATGTAAAGACACTGATACTGATGGGCTGGAGCCAAAGCAGCAGCATAGATAAAGATACTGTAGGAAACCAGGAATTCAGCCCCCAGATGAGTAGAGTGAGTCAGGGCCACTGGTTTTGTAAGCAGTCACAGACAGCAAAACCTGCAGGCAAGGGCAAAGCTGGATGAGCTCCTGCAAGCCAAAGTCACAGAAGAGCAATGCCAGAAGTGAGAGGAAGAGAACCAAGACACAGGAACTGAAACCAAAGAAAGCCGAAAGGGACTAGGAGAATGCTCGATAGGTGACTGCAGTATGAGTGAGACTAGAGATGAGTTGCTTCTTTGAGCAACACTACACCTGCTGCAGCCAAGATCAGAGGTATGGAAGGATGAGAAGCCCAGCCCTATCTCCAGCCAGACTTGAGAACTATCTTTAAGCTACATGGAAAGGCAGGAAAAGACAACTGCTGCAGAAACAGCACCAGGTGGAGGAATACAGGTACAAGACTCCTGGCTGCTGCTGAGATTGAAATATATGAAGTCCAGGAATAAACCACCTTTTTTTTTCCTTTCCCATTTTCATTATTATCCTCCTATTATTTTTAAATTAAAAAAAAAAAAGGAAGAAAAGGAAGGCACTCCTGAGAAAACATGCAAGAACAGAGGAACAAAGGTAGAACGGGAGAGTTGAAGATTATACATAACAATGGTTGAATTGTGTAGAATTTCCCAGATAATGAAAGACGAATAACTTCAACAGCCATGAAACGGATATTTGCCTCTAGAAGTTACCCATCGTTTGCCAGTTCTGCTAATACATTTGTCTTGCTTTCACAGAGAACAAAGACATTTAACAGCAAAAGTTAGAAACAGAGGAGCAGCAGGAACTCATATGGGATGGGACTGTTGAAAATCCCCTTTGATCAGTAGCCCTAGGGATGAACTTGCAGGATTCCTCATCTATTTCTTCTAAGGAATAATGATATAAAGTGAAGAAGAGGATCACAAATACATTGCCACCCAAGACTAGCACAGCAGGATAAGGATGAACCAGGAGTGAGCCAACCTAATGTGTAGCTCGTTTTCTCTGTACTAACTGACTAATCATCTGCAATTGTGAAAGCAGAAAACCTGAAAGGACTTCATATGCAAAACCCCCCAAAAGTAAATAATAACAAGCATGAAGTATCGTGACAAACTATCTAAACAAGATCACAACCCATCATTTGAGTATTATGACCTCATCGATTTAGCAGTAGGAAGTGAGTAAATTCTATGCCTTAGTTCCACGTACTTCAAGCAGAGGGAGACTGACGTTGCCACCAGAAGTTGCTCCATTGCTCCCCCATCCATTTACTTCCCTCTTCACATCGCTGCTTCTTCTACCTCAGTAGAAGCATTCATACAGCTGCACAGCTAAACCTGAGGAGGCAACTAAGGAGAAGTGTTTTCTGTTTTGCAGTAGTAGCTCTTTGCTTGCTTGGCTTCCCCTCACCTCCTCCCAGGTCCATCCCCTTCCCAGCTGGGTTCGCCCTACAGCTTCACCAACTGCTGTACAGCTGCACGGGATGGGAATAAGCAGCTGGGGGTAAGACCTCATCCTTCAGTGACAGTGCTAAGTAACGACAGCCTACAATGTCTCTGAAACCACGACTTCAGTCTTACCTGAGGACAAGTTCCTAACACAGAGAGGTGCTAGGAGCTCTCACCACAGATGTAACCCTGTCCAGTGGAATGACATTGCTCTACCTGTCAAGTACTCAGAAATAAATGACATCTACTTGGAGGTAGACCAAAAAAATCTGTAGGTGAATGCACACAGCATGTACTTCTTCCCTTCTGTGAAGCCAGAGCTTCACTCTCCATGTGTGAATTAAGGTTTACATTCTCAGTCATGCTAGCACATGAAATTACATACCTCAAAATTTAGATTTTACTCCCAAATATTTTCAACAGCTATTCTAATCTACAATTCACAAACTTGTGACATTAAGTAGAAGCTTGGCTATTCTTCTAAGTATCTAGTGTTAAAGCAAAGATATTTTACTACACAGGAAGAATACAGTGAAAATTTGCTTTAATACATGTTTATTGGTGTCCTGCACTGCCAGTGTAGGAGGTTGGAGATGTAATAAAAAAGTTTCAAAATTTATTGATTCCATTTCATTTAAATCACTCTAAACAACCAGTGCTTTAGAGTTCAGAGAATTAACGTTTACCGTCCATTACAAGCAAACTTTTAATATTATCTTTTTCGAGTCCACTTAGGACTCCTCTCTTTTTAAAATTTTTCAGATACATTCCTCAAAGTAAACAATACATTTCAATCTGTGTCACAATCACCATTGGTAAGGCCTTCTGAACCATTTTATACCACCTCCACTATTACTTCATTGCAAAACACAATCTTATTTCATACTATAAATATCCATCCATGCACAAAACACAGGGGGCAGAAGTTACACATTAATATCTCATGTAGGCTTCCAAGACTTCCTTCACCCTCTGCAGGTTTATGGTACACTTAAAAAGATATCTTTAGACTTGGTCTACTTGGTCTTAAAATACAAATATACAATATCCATAAGCATAAAAAAGTAAAGCTGGGTTGCCTTACCATTTGTTATGAACTGCTAAAATCTTATACATGTACAATATAGCATCATGCTGATTAATATACATATTAGTTAAATATATCAACCAATAATGGGGATGTGGCCAAGCTTTTTTGTTTAATTTTCAAAAAGAAATTGTTCATATACAAGTAAAAAGATTTTTAATTTAAACTCATCTGGAATACCTGAACCACATAGCCATCTGTAAACCCTGCTGAGATAGCCAGGTCAAACTGGGGCATAACCTGCTGCTTCACTCATCTGAAAGGGCATATAACTCCTCACAGGTGATATCTAAAGTGTGCTACACTCCTAAGAGAATGCAAATTTACCAGCATTCACATTTGCAGATCTAGAAGACTAATTTTTGCATCTTACATCTTCATTTATACCTTCTGCATCAATTCGTCGTCCTCCATCAGAAATAATTCAGTACCTCAACAATGCCATAGGTTTTTCTAAATAAGTAGATATACAGTACAAAGTGTAGATAGTGAAACAATTAAGCACATATATACAGTCTTTGAAAGGCATTTTTGTGACCACTTTAGCAGTGTTTATAGAAAACATTTAAGATAGTCACATTCTGCTGATACCACTGTATTGCAAACTGTCAAGCCACATTTTTATATTAAACTTGTACTGCATTGTATATTGTACAACAAAAGAGAAAACAATCATTCTTAAGGTGTGACACAATGAAAAAATCACTAAACTGAGTAAAGTAACCAGCACAGGGCTTAATTTTCCTGAGGTTTGTAAGAATTTTTTTAAACAAAAATCACAGTGACCAGGCTAAACTGCAAACATACTGTTAAGTTTTAAATATACAGTTTATACATAAGTTCTGTGCATGGTCGACTCAATTGTGTATGTTCATACTGACATTTCCTCTAAATGACTCGCCACTGCATAATACTTGTGTCTTTTCCGCCCGTGGAGATGAGATGGGTGTCTTCACAGAGAAAATCTACATTAGTTACATGACTACTATGTCCACCGTACACGTGGCTTGGAGCCTAGAAAACACCATATTAGTGAGAAGATGAAGTGTCATAAAAACATACCATTACAACATAACATTCAGACTACAATGAAACCAAGGCATCACATTACTCTCAAAATATTTTAATATTAAATTAAAATTTAATTGTAGTCTCAATCAAACTTAAGTAAATCCCTTAGGCATACATACATTCCCACTTTTTCTTTTTTTTTTTCTTTTGTAAATAGGAAAACACCATTTTATGCATTTGTGTAGGATACAAGAGTGAATTTTTTTTTAAATGCCTTACCCTAAACTGTGAACAGGGATATGAGAAGAGATGTACTTTGCCAAAATCATCCCCTGTTGAGAGCAGTTTTCTCCCGTGTGATCGACAAACAGCGTTGATATCTGTTCCATCTGAACCTTCAGGCCATACACCTGAAACATGAATGGCCTAATTAAGTGTTTCTATAACGGAAACAGAAGTGACAGCTTCGGGTTTTGTTAAAATATTAATAAGGGGTTACTTGTTTAAAAAGCAAAAAACAAGAAAATCGTAAAAATAACTGCAGTTGAGTTAGTATGCATACTTCAGAAGCAGCAAAAGACCAGATCCTAATAGGAAAGTACACAAATCTTTTATTTCTTCTAGTCAGCAGAGTGCTTTTAACTCTGAAAAAGTGCTTCCATATGGTTATGTAGGAAATAATGTTACAGCTTTTATTTTCCTGTCAGCTTATTAATGTATGCACTAACATAGTTTCTTCACATTACTATAGGCTTAAAAGCTATGTATGATTCAACATACTTTCTTCATATTACTGAAGTCTAAGACCTAGGACAGAAGAATTTCCCTAGTTAGAAATGTTATTTAATAATTAATGAATGCGTTGAAAAGAAACTGAACCTACTATAAAATTTTAAGTAATTATATGTGAATAAAGTTATTTATGTAAGTAGTAATTCTTCCTTGTGTACTGTACTTCTTGCTGTCCTTGCACAAAATATTGCTCTAAAATTAAACCATAGGCTCCTCAATGTAAGGACCAAGTCTTTGCACCAAATCTTTAAAGCTTCTGAATACTTGCCTGCTGAAACTGTAATAAATTCCAGTCAGTTATTGAAATGTCAGCTTTTCTGTATGCAGTACTGTGCATTTTTTAAAGATGATTTTCATAATTCAGATTTTATCCAATCCCTGCTTTGCATAAATGATGCCAGGCTTTCAGAGGCCACTGACATAATTAGAATAATAAGTGTGCTGATATTATGATGGAGGGGTGCGAGGAAGCTGTATGAACTCTGCTGTGTCCCTCTGAAGTCCTACTACTTGAGTGCAAGCCCGCTTAAATAGTATTTTTAGTGTGTCAGGAGGAGACAGTTACCACTCTGTCATGCTTACCCTGCTCTTTTCCAGGGTGTGTCTATGGGCAGGGCAGGCACACACCAACTTCCCTTACTAGGACACCAAAATGGGAATCTGCCCTGTACTGTGGAAGCAGCTAGCTTGGATCTGCATGCAGTTCTTCCCAAATATAGTCTTTGAATCATTCCCCAGAAGCTCAAAAGCACTAAAAGGAAGTGACTTTATGTCTTTCTGCCAGTGATTTTAAGGAGGTACAAGTTACTGTAAATAAAATGAAACACGGTATTGATTTGTGGACTGCCAGTAACTCGCCTGACCTGTGCGGAAACCCCTCTTTGCTAGGCTGGGGATGTTAAAAGAGAGGCTGGGAAGAAAGAAAATGAATGTGCAAAGAAGAAATGCAAGAATTGCTACTCATGAAACTATGAATACTGAAAATGAAAAGACAGAAAAGCTGTTTTAAGTAACTGCTTTGACAAAAAGCAGGCTGTATGAACATCAAATGTTAGCTGAAAACCAGACATGAGTCTTCTCAAGATGTAAATATGACAAGCTGGAGATAACCCCTAAAGGAAATGGTTTAAGGAACAAGATTGCCATTTTAAAACAGGTAAAGACTTATATCAGCATGTTTGCTTTGAGATTCCGTACTCTTTCAGAATGATTCCAGTGCCCCATTGTCAGTTTTTCCAGTAGCTGAAGCACCTTTGCCGAAAAATTAGCCGACATTGTTCCTCTTGCCCCTCCAGTCTTCTGCAGACATGGAAAAAGCAACCATTTCCATTCTCCTGTTTGAAAATTGATGCCATGCCCTTTTCTTCTTCTTTCTCTAAAATTCATTCATTACATCTCTTCTCACAGAACGATATTCAGATGTGCAATTATTCCTGTTAGCGCTCGGACTACATTATCTGTTGGTCCAATATGCAAAACCCAGCAGCAGCATTCCAGCTGTTACTGGAGCAGATACTGACAAAGGATGATTGCCTCACATTTTGCATGGCGCCCTTTTCATTATGTATCCCTCTAATGCATCTGCCTTTTCTTATAACTACATAATAGTGTTGATTCATGTTCAGTTTGTATGCAAGAGTAATCTGATCTTTCTGTGCAGAACTGCTCTCTGGCCTGCTATCCTCTCTTCTGTATTTGTACAACTGGCTTCTACTCTTCAGGTATATAACCTTCTCTTTGTCTCTACTGAATTGCCTCCTTGTTTCATATATTTCCTCTGTTACTTCAGACAATTTTCTAATCCTGTACCTTCATGCCTCCTATGAATTATATGCACTGATTTATCATCCATGCTATTAATAAAAATATTCAAACAAAAATAATATTCAGTATAGAGCCTTCTAGACACTTTTGAGCCCAACTGATCTCAGCTCTGCTTTGCTTGCAATGCATTCAGGCTTTTCACATTGTCTTACATGTCTTCTACTCCTGCCCTTTACCTCAAAAACTAATTTTTCCAAAACCGGGCATGTAATGTGACCTGAAGCCATGGCTGTGTATCCAGCAGACCATGTGTCTTTGCAAGAGCACACAGATCAGGAAGCATTTTAAGGTCATTTATCCTTCACATTTACATGTGCCTGTATCACAAATATCCACCACAGAACACATTTCCTTACATGCTGCTGAGTTTCAGTTCAATCATCTCTATGCATTTCCAGGCTGATTAATCTGCTCCCATGCTTGAAGACAGGTGTTCAACAGATCAGTGCTCATTTTCCACCTTGCATTGATTACACTCAGCTGTGAATGCTACACATATTATTTGGGATTTTTATGTGGTTCTACCTGAGGGAGAAAATATCCCTAGCTTCAGTAGCGAGTAGTTACTGAAAAATGAATACTCTAGATGCCTCATGCCCTTGATGATGTGATTGATTCTTTTATGGACAGGGAGGCAACCCCAGCAAGCACTTAAAAACTGTGGCTGCTCTGAGACCACAATGTACGGAAGAACAGTGACTTCCAACATTATAGACTGGCTTCCGGTTTATAATTTATGAGCTTCTTCAGTTTATTATTCTAACCAATTTTAAATCTTCCCAAACAGAAAGTTTGCCTTGCTGAAGTCCATTATTTTCATTTTGTTGCTCCTCTCCTTCCTGTAGTAAGGCTCACGACCTCCCTGATTCCACAGTCATTCCTACACAAGACACATTCACATTTTTAAGTTCTTTGTACCTCCATACAAAGAAATCTGGAAGAGAGTCCCCTCCAAGTGCTTATTTATTTTCTGTGTGAAGAAAATTCAGAGAACTTGCTAGCTAGCCAGTGTACTGCAACTCATTTCCCAAAAGACATTGGAAGAGTAAAAATCTCACATCCTCAGCAGTTCTTTGCTTTTACTGATTCTGCTACCTATTAAAAATTTAATTCATTTGATCTTTTTGGATGGGCAACAGTATAACCCTGCTATCATTAATATTCATTTTTTCGTCGATAATTATAAAGCATTATCTTTATAACTTTCCCAGTCTGAACCTGTGTATCTATCAATCCTCAGTATACTTGGCACTGTAGTTCGTGTCTTTTTTTGCATTACATATCCTCTCTGAATAAATTATACCCTTTAAAATTTTGACTAACCTCTTCACAATCTCTATTACATTACTAAAATAATAACTGTGATAATTATTCAAACTACTAGCTACTTTTATTTATTCCACATACTTGTTGCTTTAGCAACAATATATGGCTTACAATAAACCTGTTCAGCATGGAGTACTAAGCATAAAAGTGTCTGTGATGTTTCCACAGGTGCCTCGTTGGCCCAGTAAGTTTCACAGTACGCTCCTAAAGCTGACTTGCTGCATAGGGGGGGAAGGGTCACACCTCTCAGCTGTGACACCCCTCTGTTAAAATAGTCTATGCACCAAAAGCAGCCCCATATTCTAATAGTACTATATTTTCCATGAATCTAATTTATAAAGGAATACTGATTCGAAGTATACATCATTTCAGAGTATGTGAACCTTTGATGCTAATACAAAGACTTTGTAACTTTTTGTCACATACACTCAAATCTCAGGCACTGAGGACTTGAATATATTATTAGTTCTATTAGGGCCTTCATCTCTCATATGAGAAACATAGCCAGTCTCCTAGGACTTCCTCCTTTAACTAAATCTGTGGTGTTGTGACACCCAAGCACTGCCTGTTGGTTAAATATTAAAAAATTTGAATGTTTCTTCCTAGCGTATTGCTACTGCCATCCCATCTTTTAGGCTGCAAAAACACGTCCTTTCTGGCTGCTTTCAAACACACTATTGCATCTATTCTACTATAAACATGGGAGAAAATCTTCCCTGCTTACACTAGAACAGACTCTTTGAATGTCTATGATGACTTCTTATTTTATCTTAAGGATTCAAGAACTTGAAGGCTCTTGTATTCAGTTTTCATAATGATCTGTTAATTCTGCACATGTTGTTGAATAAATACAAAACTTTTGAGCACTCTATGGAAAGCAGCTCCTTCAAAACTGTAGAAGTCTCATGGAAAAAAAAACTATCATGATTTTGTTAGATTTTTACTACTTTTCCCTTGTATTCCTTTCATCTCATTCACTTGTTATATATTCCATCAAATTGGCATAAAATTGCACTCAAGTACTTAATGACAGGACTGTCATCTCTTGTGCTTGCATAGTAACCAGTGCAAAGGGAATTGGTTCCAATAAGGGGATTTGGCCCAGTAGCTGCGTAGATAAATGATAATTTTGTAGAAATGGAACATTAAATTGAAAGAGACAAGCAGCAACACTAGTGTGACAGAAAGGACAGTCTGCAATTTCTTCCTTTTCTTCCCTTGTGCTGTAATTTAAAATTTATACTTGAAGCTAGCAGGAATATTAAATCAGAGTCTTTCTGGATTGAAATAAGAGGACAGATTGTAATAAGAATGGCATAACAGAAGTTCTGTGTTTTCCCCTGAAATGTGAATAGTCATGTTTCATAAGAAAAAATTGGCATTCACAGTATTTGTGAATAACAAGTGACAAAAGCTTCTATGAGGAAAAATGCTTACCAAAAACATGGAACCCTAAAGTACAGGTGTAAGTGGCCCATTCTATATCTCTAGTTGTTTCAACACTCACTACTTGTTTACAAGCTGATGGGATCCCTACAAAAGAAGAAAAAAAAGCATAACATCTTTAATTCTCAAATTGTATAGATTTTGATTGCAGCAGATGAATTAAAACATATGGTCTATCTTGGCAGTTATATGGTCTCATTTAAATTTTAAATCTGAATTAGACTGCGTGAACTTTGTACAAAATGAGTAAATACAATTTTTACTCACAGTATAGGATTTCATAATCTCCTGAATTAGACACAAGATACTGCGAGTTAACAGACCAATCCAGATGAGTAATAAAGCTGGAATGACCCTATGATGAGAAAAATATAACATTAACTAGCATCTCTCAATATGACCACATTAATACAGTGCTGCAAAACATACTTAAGTTGTTATTATTGAAAAAAAAAAAAAAAGACTTACCGAACATTTGCCAATTCTAGTGTACTTTCTTCCATTTTCATTAACACCATATATATAAATACAGTTGTCATGGGAACCTATTGCCAAGAAGTTTCCATCTATAAATGCAAAAGTCAACTTTAGTTATTCCAGTAAGGAAGAACTTAGATTAATTTTGAAAAGTTAGTACCATGAAGAATAGAAACTGTTCTTAAAGGTTTGAAAAGGAGAAAAAAGGTGATTTTTTTTTTCCCTTTGTCAGTTGCATTTGATACATGTTTCAAGATTATAACAGAGCAAGTTTATACAGAAAGCATCACTGTTAACACATGGCACTTCTGGAAGCATCAACTATCCATTTAGGACTAATCTGATTGCAAAAACCTGCACAGTTAAGTTGTGTTTGTTTTCTTCTTCCCAGTGATACCACGACAAATAGGGGTTGGTGGAGCTGAGGCAGTGGGACCTAGAGCTTAATACATCACATACTGTGTTGCCAGTGTTTCACAGTGTATTTATTTTTCAATTTAAGTATTTCAAGTGGGAAATTATTGTAGAAGCAAACCCCAAACTTAATTAAGAAAATTCAATACGTTTTTCTTTTTTAAGAAAAAAAAGTAAATAAACACTCTCAAACCTGGCGAGTAACGCATTACAGACAGCTGCTCATTTCCATCTGTGTGTACAGTGACCAAGTCCTTTGTTTCTGTGTCAAACACAAACCACCTGTTGTAAATACAGAAAGAGGCCAATAAATCATTCCATAAGGAATTTAAATCTACTGTAATCTTGACCAACTTTTCTTCTGTCAAAATAGCATAAGTTTTACACTAGAAAAAGAAAAACAGCAACTGCTACTCATTTTCTTTATTTTTTATTTTAACAGGAAAGTTTCTTTCCAGTGTTTTTTTTTTTTTTACCAGAATAACTATCAGGCATTGACCCTGATGTTAATCCTCAGATTTTATTGCTTTACTACGTGTCATGCATTAGAATAAAGGAAGAATTATATATAGTGACCCTTCTCCTTCAAGACAGCCGTATGCTATACTAACATTTAAATTGATATTTATATTATGTCCAAGAGCAAAAAAAAACAAAAAAACATGGGACCATAAAAAATATCACAGAATCTTGGCTCATGACCTATAAGCATTCTATGCATTTTCAGTTGAGTGCAACTGCTTTCAGCACTAACGGCAAAGTCTGCCCTCAAGTGACATTACAGGAAAGGATGAAATTATGGTAGACAATCAAGGTTAAACCAACGGTCTGCCACTGATCCAGCATGTAACCAAGGGATCTATCTTCTCTGTAAAAGGCAGAAACTATTTTTCACGCTGTTTTTTTTCCCGCCTTGTCTATTACACTCTTCAGGCAGAACAAATGTCGTAATATGTATTTTAACACTATGTCTAGCAGTGGGACATTTGCTAAAATTTTGTTAAAGCTTCTGGATATTACTGCATTAGACATAATAAGCCCCTTGTTAAATTTAGAATGAGCAACCATTTTCTATGTGATTTCTTCTACACAGCTTTTCAGGCCTCAGGGAAGCTCTCTGTATATACATCTATAAAGTTAATTCTTTATCTCAGACTCCTCTGTTAAACTCTCCTTTGCCACGATGGAAACAAAGATTTAATATCTAGGTCGCTGGTGTCATGAGAACCCCTTCTGTCCACAGCCTAACACTCAGCTAGACTTCCTGTCCTGTCAAAACCCACCTCCTAGCACTGATCTTAGACTGTCACTGCTCCAGGGCAGAAGCCTTCTCTTTATCCTATGTCCACACAATACTCAACAAACACAGGGTACTAGTCCAAGACCAGGATTTCTAGGAATTATGGGAATACAAAAAAATTTCATTCTCTAATCCAATTCAATTCAATATGGGATGAACACACATCACGTATCTGCAAAACAAGAACATTTACTTGAATGTGGTGAGCTGGAAAAATCACGTATTGTGTGTTGGTGCCCAAGGTGCATCTCTGTGCATCTTACCTTCCAGTTAGCGTTCCTACTGCAACAACAGATGCTGAAGGATGAAAACCTGAAGACTGTGCTGGATCCTAAAATGTTTTAGAAGAAAACACACATATTTAGCAATCCAAGTTATAACAAAAACACATTTTAGTTATCTTCTGCAAGACCACAGTAACCCTCTCTAGTGGTTTTCAAATACAAACTTAAGGGGGAAAAAAATCACACAGTTAATCACAGTTAAAAAACTGATTGAAATATTGCCCAATGGATTTTTCCCTCTATACAAGGCTACTGTTTTCTTCTCTATCTTATCTAAAAATAATTAGTCAAATGATTTCATTAGAAAATTGGCAAAGGCAACTGCTCACCAAAACACAAAAAAGAGATAAAAATAACTTGTTAAATTAGAGTTGACCTAAGAATTAAGTACTAAAGCTGCAGTTTGCCTACTGTCTAAAGATGTACTTGCTTGTCCTTTCAACAAAGGTATGTATCACTGCATAGCGGGGTAAAACCTAACTTCTGCCCACACCAAAAGACTTTTTCAGCATCTGCCAGTTGGAGCTTAATAGGAGACTAAGGGCATGAACTGAGTTTGTTATTTTGATATGCTATTTTAAAACATCTTACTTTGTATTGTATATTATTCTGGAGACATAAGTAGAATTGTAGTGTTCTTCTCATTTAAACTTATGCCTAAAAAAAAAAAATGAAGTGTTTTCTTTCTAATAGCCTCTACTGTTAAAAAGAATGAGCTCCAGAACCCTTAGGCAATAGGAGAAAGTCTCAAAATAAGCAGCTTATTTCTTTCTGACAGCTGCCAAAAATAATTTTAAAGCGTAAGCAAAAAAAATGAGTAACACATCTCACAAAAATGCTTATATCCTGGATTTTCTACATTCCAGAACAGTATCATATTGTAGCCATCTTAGTAAATCTGTTTACATTTTTATCAATTTGTAATTACTTCCCCTAGTGGCTTGGTGTGAGGTATATCCTCATCAGTTTAAGCAAGTGAATAATTTCAAAGTTACTAACTCCATTATTTATTTATTTTTTTTTTCCTCAAAAAAGATATTTTCTTCATTAAGCCAGAGGTTCAAACAGCAAGTTTCATCTTAGCAATAACCTCTACTCATAACTATATTAAAAAGATTTTACATAGATTCTCATGGCAAAAACGGGTTAAAGCAAAATGACTTATTTACTCTAGATAAGCAGTCAGTGATCTACAAAACACTGTCTCAGACATTTCAAGTGTTAAATAAGGAGAATATTTTCAAGACTGATAACGTCTTAACGAAGCAGTGTGTACTTGGAAAGGAAAAAAAATCTAAATGTAGTTTAATGAACCTCCTGCTATTGCCATTAAACCTTATCCTTTTGAAAAAGTTAAGTAAAGCAGTTTCTTAAACTGAGTCAGTCTCTTCAATTAATTTAGAAGATTCTCTTGTCAACAAAAATATAGATCGTAGAACATATGACGTCTGTTAGACAGAATAAACTCCCTTTTCCACATTCATCAAGCAATTGTGATTTAACAAGTGTATACAACTGGCACAGGATACTACGAGAGACAGTATGGCAAACGCTACTCTGTTCAGACTGTTTCAACTTGGTGTAATGGCTTGCAATTACTGCAGATGTGTTGCATTCAGCAAGTCTTATCAATACTAGCTTTAACATAAAATGTTACACAAGCCTGAGTCATTAGCAATCTTTTTATGAAAAAAGTTGCATAATTAGGAGTTTTGAAAAAAAATGTGAATAGAAGACTGCTTGGGGGAAAAAAATAGTGGCATGTCACAATAGAGACACTCTAAAAATCAGTTCCTGCAGATGCATGTAGTAATGCATCGTTATCACAAAGCCAGTAGGAGTTTGCAAATGAACAAATGAGTGCTTAAGTAGAGCACAAAACCGAGCCTTCACTGTGTATTCCTTCCATACCTAAACACGGAGTTTCATACCAGAGAGAGGAAATTAAATTCTAAAACATACATGTTCTTTCATGGATAGAACGTATTAAAAATCCTAACAACATATAGAAGACAAATAAAGGCTTAAAAATGTCACAAAAAATTATTGTCCTTATGAAGTTTGACTATTACCATTCTCAGGACTGTAACAGTAATCCCGATCAGAACTACTTTTAAATGATAAATACTTCCTAACTTTATATTTCTTCTTCTGCTCCTGGTAAAATAAAAATTATGAAAGTCAACAGCACTGTATACTTCTACACAATGCAGCACATACATCAATATAATCTAGGCCTTATTTTTTTCGTTTATAGCAACGTTATGCCCACTTTAAGAAAAAAAACGTTACAAGACGTGTTTCTTCTCCTTCAAGTTAGTATTTTAAGGTACTCTGTTAGTAATTATATTAAAATCACAAATTGAGAAGTTCTGTTAGAGGAGTAGACTTGTGTTTATAAATTTATACCTCTATAATCTTGTTCCAGATAGGATGATGAGTAGTAGCATCCCAGAGGGTAATGTGTTTGTCATGCCCACAAGTGAAGAACTGAGGTTTAGAGGAATGGACTGCTAGTCCCCAAAGCTCATCAGTGTGACCCTGCATGAACAGAAACGTTTCTTAACAAGGAGGACAATAACATCAAAATATTTTTAAACAGGATTAAAACGGCCAAACTATGTATTAAAGCATTAGAGAAATATGTTGTTTTGGATAGATGCTAATAAGCATGTTATTTGTTGCCAAAAGTATCAGAAATATGAATTCATCTGTTATTGCAGTACTTAAATTTGACCTCTACCTTTTTTGCTATGACACACAAACTTTCTTGAAAGGCAACAGCTTACCTGGGTAATAGGGAAAAAGTCTCCTGATAGTGTGCCTTGTAGTACGAAGTTTCTAGTAGTCCCTATTAGCACGACGTCACCTTTTCCCTCAGCTACCGTTCTTATTGGGCCAAACTGTTCTGGAATCTGTGTTCATAACAGACAAACAGATAGAAATGTGAGAATACAAACTGATTTGTCAAGCATGACTTTTTGTTTTTTAAAAGGCATTTAGCAATTGCATTTTAATGTGTTGCACAGAGAAGAAATAAAATGGGCGAATATACATCCTTGACTTCCACAAGTTTGGAACAACTTGCATCAGACAATTCGTATCAGTGGAACATTACATTTGTACAGATAAACAACATATTTCAACAGAAACGGTTCCTTCATGCAATGTTCACTCAGTTGTATTTTACTTCTGACCATGATATTTGATTAAGCATTTCCATTCAGTGGCAGGCTTTTTACTGCTAGTACTTTTTTTTGCAAGGTATATTTCTTTAATCGCAAACTAGGTTTTGAAAAATTCAGTGCTAGTCCCCAGTATAAAATTCAAAAGAAAATGTAATATTTAAAACATGAAGGAATGTCAGTGTATGAACAGATTTTAATAAACAGGCTCTCAGACTCTCACAGGCTCATTATCACAGAATATGACATTTTACCATTTATTCGTTTTTTCAAAGAATGTATATCCATAAGGAAAGAAAAAGATTTTAAAAGAATTCTTCAGAAGACAGTTAAAATTTCACTTTGAGTGGCAGAGGAAATTTAAAGATAGGTGATATCACCTCAGTTTTGTGAAGTTTTTGGTAATTTCCATTCCAAGATATTAGCTTTCGGTCTTTTCCACCTCCTGATACTAATGTGCCATCTCGCAGCATACAGAGTGCAAATATTCCGCCTTCATGTGCCCCTTGAACTGCGTGGCTTATTCTATTGGTACCTGGATATAAGGAGAACAGATCTACTAGTGAAATACTCAGCTTAATGAGTTCTTTTACCCCAGCTTTGTTCTTTTGTCCATTTCTCTACTTCCCAAGGATTATGTCTAAACAGCGCTAATGGTGGGAATAGTGTTGCACCAAAATGCTCAGACCCACAAATGAGAACACATCAGGCCATCTCAAAAACATATTCCCCCCTCATCTCAAAACCATATTGCCCTCAACTCAGAAATGAAAAGTATACATATTCTCTTAGTCAAATTCAAACACCAAGTAAA
Source organism: Anas acuta (assembly GCF_963932015.1). Lineage (NCBI taxonomy): Eukaryota > Metazoa > Chordata > Aves > Anseriformes > Anatidae > Anas > Anas acuta. Next base: position 12,811,445 of record NC_088983.1, read on the forward strand.
ACAGGTTCATTTAAACCTTCTATGGGGATTTAAGCTAAACTCCCTGATATCACACTTGCACTGCAGCGTGATGTCATCACACTTGAACTATGAATGTTATTAAAAAAAAACAAAAACAAAAACAAACAAACAAAAAAAACCAACCACTTGGTATCCTCCAAGGATGTTCCACAGCCATCAGACACCTAACTTGTCCTGAAGTCTATGTTAGAAGTCCTTTCTGGTCTGGCAGAAGATGCTGAATCACTTCCCAAAAGAGCTTGTACCTCTTTATTAATGAGCTTAGTGTCTTCGAGCACCTTCTTAGTCTTAAAACACGTTCAAACCAGCTACTTTAGATTGAATATCTCAAATTTGATACCCATTACAATTGCAAAATACAAAGAAGCTATTGTTGGTGATTCCTGTGACTTAAACATGCACTTTGCATCAAAACCTGGCTAACTTTAGCACAAGTAAGGGGCTGATGCAAATTAGGAAGAAAAAATGCTTTTTCCATTGTAGAGTCACATTCGTTTCTAGCCACATCTATGGATATGTATGTCAGTTATGAATGTTTTCAGTTCAGAGAACTTCTTGCTAAGGGTTCTCTGAAATGGTGGAAGCAGCCCTCACTTGAACATGCAGCTCTAAATCAAAAATAGTGAAAACACAGAAAATAAGCTGTAATAAAACAGAATATCAAGAACAGACTTTTGTTCCCATCTGAAAAGAACCACTGGAGGTGAGGAGATCTTGCAGCATACAAATAATTGCCCTTTGTTTCTGGGAAACAGGGAAAGACCTCTTGCAGTTGAGGCAGAAATAAATCTACTGGCACAAAGGCAAACCAGCATCTGAGCACTGCACTGACCCTGCCATGCCAGCAGCTGCCACTGTCTCCCTTGTTTGTTGGCAGTCCAAAGTAACAACCAAGAACAGGAAGGAGATGATACTATGCAATTTCTAAACTTTATGTGGAAGAAAATGTATTCAAGTATCTTGCTTTAAAATATCAAAGGAAAAAAGAAATGAAGAATAAAAGAGAAGCTGAGGTATAAAAATGATACCCATCCCTTTCCACAGCAACGTCATATATACCGATTGCTCAAAAGCACAACAGAAAACTAACAGTTTTAGTAGCTGGTAGTCTTCAGATGAAAAAAGTCTACAAACACAGCTCAGTAAGGTCCAGCTGTGTAACTGATTCACCATGTTGCTCCCAGGTCTTCTGTCCTTCATCTTGAGTATCCTGGGAGAAGGCACAGAGTAAACACGAAGCTCTTGTCCATATCCTTTTCTTTTACACTAATAAGGCCTCCTTTAGGGGATTCTCCTTATTTCTATGCATGGCACCTCACATACTAACTAAACGTTTAAGATGTTGTTGCTGTTTGCCTTCTGGCAGGAAATTATCTTCTGCTGCCTAACATAGTCTTTCCTTACTAGAAAATGCTTTTTAAGAAGTTTGTCCTATCCATCTGTTCTTTTGAAATAAAACTGAGGAATTCAATTAGACCTGCATATATTTAACTTGGCTCCCTAAGGAAACAAACAAAGCTATCCGTTGTCTTTTTTAAAGTATATATCAATAGGCATAATTTTTGCCAACACTGCACTGAGTGACGATATAAGAGATTTGAGATCATCACTTCGGTTAACTGTGTTTCTTGCTGTCACCTTAATTAAGGAAACCAACTTCTCCTTCAATTACTTATTACCAGTAAAATCCATGATTACTAGCACTGCTCCATGATTCACCACCCACAGGGAACACATTCTATACAACTTTGTGCTATGGCAGTCAGGTGTATGTTGGAACTAGATGATCTTTGAGTTCCCTTCCAACCCAAGCCATTCTATGTTTTTTAAGAGCTGTTGGAGAATTCAGACTGGATTGGTTTCAGAAAAGAACTCAAAATAAACAAAATCTTTTCTTCTTAAAATGAGATTCTGTTTATGTAAAATCCAGTCTTTTACAATAAAGAATCACTATTAGCTTCAATCTTGTCTTACCTTTCCCCCAAACCAAAATGTTTCCACTTGAGTCTCCTGTAATAGTATCACCATTTTCAGAAAAGGTCACACACAGGACAAACTTTGGCTTCTCTTGTTTCTGCAGTTATGAAAAATACACAGTCACAGCAAAACCCATTCATTTTAGCTGTATGCGTTTCAGTAATTTAATGTAGTCTTACACAATTCTGTTACTACTTAATTGTCTTCACAAGAGTTAAATGCATTACCACAGTCTAAACTGCTACTTTGTGCAAAGGCAAAAGATGCACCAGTTGAGGTTGGTGTCCCAAAACTACACCCTTTAACTACAAGTTATGGATACATTCCTGCAGCGAGCCAGAAGGCATGCCATCTTTTAACACAAGACCAGGAATGTTCTGACACAAACTGAATCCCCCAAGTCCCTCCTCATCCCAAAGGCTTTAAGTATTTAAAATGGCCAAAGATGCAAGTAAATTCTATATTAATAGAGTTTTTAACTCTATGGTTTCTAGGAGAAAACATATAATGGGAAAGTCAACCTGCAGTGTAAAAATTCAGAAATCGTCTCTTGAAAGAAGGCTAAGGTTCGGTAATAGAAACGTTGCTTTGAGACCCTGCATTTAAGTTACTGACAGCAACAATTGGTGAAAAGGATAAGAGGACAAAAAGTCACTAGCTAGTAGTGTTTAAGGACATGATTTACAAAGTTTGTTGACTACTAGTTTGTTTGGCCTCTTTTCTTCCTCAAACAAGGAACTGTTATTAAACTAGGGCCACCACAGCTTTACATTTGCAAAAACCAAAATGAACAACGGAACCATAACAGAGGCAGAAATCTGTCCTAGTAGCCTAGAAGTTAAAAATAAAAATGAAAAATAAAAACTAACAAAATTTAAATGCTTTACCTCTGCATCTCGACCTTATTTCACACAAAGTACATAAATTGACATTGCAAAGTAGTTGTTTTGACTATACTTGCAAGTCACAACTCTGCAAGCAGTTAAATTGGCCCTACTGTAATTATCTGCAGTCATTGCGACATCCCTCATTTGTGCATGCCACTGCTGTAAAGCTTAGTCTGTATTTAAGAACAAAACCAAATCAAGACCTTGAAATGAAAATATTTAACAGATAGTGTCCAGCTCAGTCTCTATTTCAATTACATAACTCTAGGTATCTGAGCAGAACAGAGGTAAAGGAAAGAATACTCATAGTCACGTAATTTATAACTGAACTAGAGGAGGTTTTGTCTTTCCTTTGACAAATTTTTTTTAAAAGGCATATGACACTGTTTTTTTTGTTGTTTGTTTTGTTTTGTTTGTTTTTTTAATTTAAAGGAAGCACAAGGAGTTTTAAGGTATTTTTATTTTGTTAGAGTAGGGAACTATAAAGAATATAGGAAGAGGAATGCAAGGAACAGAACGGTAACTGCACTCCAAAACTTCATTGCGATGACAGCCCATTCAAAAGTCTCTGTGCCATACCGTGAATGCTATCTAAGGTTCTATAAAATTTCAAATTTCAAAGCAACATAATCATGTTGCTTTGATTTCCTCAAACTTTATTAACTCTTACTACTGTATGACTGTACCATTACTATAAACACAAAACTAAAGAAATATATTATTTTACCTCAAATAATCCTTGCTTTTTAATAAGGGAATTCCCTTCTAGTGTCCAAAAATAAAGGTGTGATTTTCCACAAGTAACTATTATATTTGTATCAGTAGGGTGAAAATCTGCAGCAAATACAGCTTCATTAGAGCACTTGAAAGGAAAAAGAAAAACATTGTATCAAAATTTAAAAATCAAAGAAAACAAAACAATATGAAATTGTTCTCTAGTTAGATAAATTGATCAACTGATATAAGAAAAAAATTTGAGCCATTCACTTAATAGCATAGATTGAAATACTTTGATAGGATATTCTGAAGCAAAAAAGACTAAAGTCAAAAAGATTACTATTTTTAAAGATAATTTTGAAGGATAACTTTGTTAGTATCAGATAACGAATCATTCTTTATGAAGCTTAGTTTAAGGTGCTTCTTTTCTGCACATGGTCCTACCATTATTTCCCAGACTTTTTTAATAAATTGTAGAATGAATACAATAGGAAAATAAAAAAGAAAAAAAAAAGAAGAAAAAAGCTATTAGGATAATCTCAACAGCAAGAAGAAACATGCATGTTCTTTGCCTTTTATATAACGGAAATGCTAAAAAGTCACAAGACATTTTATGACAAGAAATCCAGATGTCCATAAGTAGTACAAAATATCTTATTGCAACACCTTGACATCTGCCAGCTTTTCTTCTTTCTGCCAGTCCCACACCGAAAGCACGTGGTCATTTGAGTCATCCACTGAGCACAGGCTACTTCCTCCATTCTGAAGCAAAACATGGAAAATATTAATACATCCCCCAATAAACATTAGAAACTTATAAATACATATCCAAAATACTTAAATACTCCCCTGTAGTTTAAAATCATTTGTTTACATCGTTATACTTCTAGTTATCCCACAGATCTTCAAGAAATATAATTATTTATAGTATCATTGAAAAATAGGGCTAAAAAGGGATCTAGAAAAGGAACTCTGGCAGGAATAAGGTATGAATCTCTTTTTAAAAATTCAGTGATGCAACTTCCCAAGGCAAACCACACATTATCCATAATAAGAAGGCTTTTCTTCATGATTACATGGAGTTTGTTTCTTGAAATTTAATCAATTACTTCTTGTCAGATCTACTATGGACACAGGGATCAATTTCACTCTTCATATAGGAATAACGGACCAAAATCAGGGAATATTATAAAAAAATAAAAAATGACTTATTCCTGACATGTGTCTTGACAAAGATGGAACTATGACAATAGAAGAACTATGAGAATAGTTCCGTCTTCTATCAGTCTTTCTCATCTTAATGACCCTAATTCATTCAGTCTTACTTCATGCAGCATATTAAACAGACTCCATACCCCTTCCTCTGGGGTGTGAATCCCAAGACTAGAGGAGGAACTCCAACTGGGACTCTACCTGAACTAAGGGGAGCTGACTGGTATCACAGGTCTCACTAGTGATGTTAAGTGCTGTATAATCACCATATCTTTTTCCAAGTAGCAACTCTCTAGAAGGTAGTTTTCAGACCTTTTTTTTCCTAATTTGGGAGGGATTCATTCCTAGCTTTCTGTGTACAATGGAATAAACCATCAAATAACTTCTAACTGCTTTCCAGCCCATTCAAATATGATTTATTTATTTATGTTGTTCCTGGTATTAACCATGTCAGCTTTGACTGTGGATAAGCTTGCTGGAACAGGCTGAGCCTGTGGTTACATGAGCCTTCTTTTGGCAGCAATGCTGACAGTCTTTCTCCTGCCACCCATAGTACAGCCACGTGTTGCTGCCTCTTCAGATGAGCCAACACAGAAGTTTGCACTATCACAGAGTGAGTCTTTTCTGGAAATAAATCAATTTTAGAACGGAAAAAAAAGACCCAAAGAAACTATTTGATTTTGTTTATGTATAATTTCGCTTGGTTGTTTTTCTAATGTATTAGGTCCCAATACGTAGCTCAGGCACAGCTACAAAAATAATTGTGCCAACACAAATCAAGAGGTGAAACGGACAGGAATTAGTAGCCTGAAGACAGGGCTGTTTGAAATGAGAAATACAACACTGATATAGATTGGGAAGTGATACTCAAAACAAGCTAAGCTATGGCTGTGAAATCATAGCATAAAGCAAATACATTAAACACTTGCTTTCTTGTATAGCATCTGCCGATAGCAATCCTCTGCAATAACACATTTTATCCTTCAAAGCTGACCTTGATCTGCATTCTTTCACCTTTGTAGCAAGCCAGCTCTCTCAATTCACTCCTCTTTTTTCTAATTCATATAAAATATTGTCACCCATATTCCTGCAACTGTTTGTCCCTGAAGAACTTAATTGTGTGTTATGGTCTGCACGTGGTAGACCTGAAACTGCTGAAATATTGCTAACTTTAAAAATGACAAACCATTGGAAGCAACTGGGCTACAAGGTTTATTCCACTAAAGCAGCAGCTAAAGGGAAAAAAAAAAAAAGCATGGATATTTGCTTTGGTCACTGAAGCTAAATTTGCAAGCCTTCAAAGACCTGTTTGGCAAACACTCTTGGTATGACTCTTTTACTTTACTTACAGATTTAGAAAAAGCAATGCAAGTGACGGCTCGGTCAAAAAACCCCATTCCAATGACATGCAGTGTATTCAGAGTTACAGAATCCCAAACACGTACGTGTGGTGGTAATTGCTATAAAATAGACACAGAAATAACAGTTGAGAGAATGGCAGCAAAAAATATCAGAATTGGAAAAAAAAAAAAAGTGAATGGATCCAAATAACATTTTAAAACTATTTAAGGTATGAAAGCTATCATAACTTCTCTAGAGCCAACTGTATAAGGACTGAGACACTACAAATGATTTACTGATTACCATGCCTAGGATCAATATCTGGGATTAAGTATCTAGACTTCACAGCATTTCAAGTCTCAGTGATCTTTGGTAGCTCACTGAAGTTAATGAAGAATGTCTTAAAACATTAAGTGAAAACCATTGATGACCTTGCAACATGAGACCTACTGGTACGCTGAGGACCATCAATGTAAAGCAAACAAAATTATTCTGGTCAACATCAAACGACAAGTTCAAAAAAAGATCAACAATTTCTAAACTGTAGGCAAATAGCCCAAGAACAATTCATCAAAACGTGATTCCTCCTTCCTCCCCGCAATTGCTGACTTGTGTAACACAGACAGCCCCACACGTTCAATGTGAAGGCAGAAATGCATCTCAAAGCCACTAGAGGGCAACCCCAGGAAGTACATGCTTACTAAATTTTATTTTAAAAATGGCTATGTTTAAAAAACATAGTGTCTTCATACTTTACAAGAAAACAACGAAGGCCATATTTTAATTCTGTTTTTCCATGCCTTTTCAAATTAAATAGCTTTTATTACATATATATGTGTGTGTGTGTATATATATTTATATAAAAGCAAAAACCAGTCGCCCTCTCATAAACTGTGAAATTATCCTAAAAAATATCTATTTCTTTTAGAAATAGCATTTAGATAAAGATTCTCTCTATATATACATACATATGTACATATACATACATATGTATCAATCTTTCAGGTTTTATTTCACAAATACAGTCATGAAAAATTTCATTTACAAAGTTTTAAAAAGTACCAGAGATTTCTCCAACACATGGTAGAAAATAATATTTTATGTTACTCAACTAAGTTATTTTTAGATAAACATTATACTGTGCAACTGGATTTTGTTTTCCTGATTTACTTATACTATCCATATTGAGGATTTTTTTGTATCCTGCCTTAAAATTCTTTTGACATCTACCCAAAATTTTGCAATAGTTTTGCTTCAAAGTCAGCTGTGTTTATGCTGAGCAACTTTTTATTCATTCATTTCCTGCCCCTGCTCGTATTCATTTTTTCTCACTTGACAGCTCTTTGAGGTGAGGTTCATCATACTATGTTCAAATAAATTCCTAGCTTACAACTAAGATTTACAATAATAATAATAATAATAAATGATTATTCTTGTCTTGATGGTGGCAAGAATATTTTTTTTCAGCAACATAAAAACATAAAGCCTTTTTTATTTGTACTTTGGGTTTGGTAGCTGTGGTCAGAAATGAAGTGGTGTAACATACAATTTAATCTCCTTTGCTTCCCCTCTTTTCCCAACATCCATTTTCACTCTCAGGTCTCCCTTACAGACTTATCCTTTCAAGTCTCTTTTGGAGACCAACTCCCAAATTACTTTGGTCTTTATAAGTAATGGAACAAGAAACCAGACTGATCTTGATAATGGAACAGGATAAATCTGATATTGTGCAACAGGCACTCTCAAATTCAATTTTGTTTGTGTTCAGTTGTAAAATTTAAAACCAGTTTAACTGCCACATGAAAAGGATATAGCATTTATCTTCTCGGTAACATATTCCTGTGAAATAAAACCAGTTATATGTCAGCAAAGGAGTTACTCACTTTTCCATCCTTGGATGTACCTGCAACTTGACCTGTGGCTATAGTGATCCTATCAGGATGGACAGCCAGGCTAAAAAAAGCAAGACAGACAGAGGGCAAACTTATAGGCACTTATTATATATTCCATTAGATTTTTCCTTGAGCATGTAGTAAACAGACTTATTTTAGTAATACAAAACACAGCACACATGTTAATATTTTAAAATCATAAAAACAGAACTGGTAATTATTTTCATGCTCTTTCACTCCAAAAACTTATGAACAAAGTAGTAATTTGCTGAAGTCCTAATACCTCAAAGCATGTATCAGACAAGCACCAGTCTCATGCTGGGACTCATCTCACCTAGATTTAACTGCTTAAAATGTATAAGGACTTTATGATTTGAGCTAGTTATCTAATTTCAGCTATGTCTCATCAAATGTTGTAGAGATACGGTCAGCATCATAAATGCAGTCTAGTGACAGTCTTCTAGACCAAACATATTTATCCACTCAAAGATAAGACAAATTGCTCGCTAGACTTTGTTAACCAATGTACTGCAGCAACTCCTCTGGGGTGATACCAAATTCTTTGTAATATTTTTTAAAAGGTTACTAAAGGAGTTTTTTTGTTTGGTTTCTTTTACAAAAAAGTAGTATATAAAAATTAGAAATCCGATAACGTAACTTCTAAAATTAAAACTGTAAAATTTACCAGTATTAATGTCTCTAAATAGAGTACAGCCCACTTTTGCCTAAATTCTATCTTAATTCTTCTTTCACTGCATCTGCTTTGCATATAGTTCTAGAGGCGAAGTACCCTGAAAAAATGAACTGTGGCAATAATTCATTTAGCTTTATGATGTAGAAATGTATCCTCTTTCTAATAAAACAAAGATTTGAAATATCTAAAGAATCAGAAAATTTTAAAGAGATGAGATGGAACAGGTCCAAGTTAAGATCTCCTTGTAAAAGGGGTAGATTACACAAATAATTCAGTTTTATGAAATGTGCTCACAATGCAAAGATTTGATTATCAGTTCTATTTTTGGCTTTCAGTGACAACAGGTGTTTCATAAACCTTAACTCAAAGAAAGGATGTCAAACTCAGTTTATACGTTAGGGCCCATCAGATAATCTGGGTGCTCTTTTTCAGCTACACTCAGCAAGTAGACAGATACAGTCAAGATAAACCATATGTTTATTTACATTTCAATTCAATGATACTGATATTTCCTGATATCTAATATCCTCTAAACTTAAACACAGCAAAATCACTTTGAAGCTCAAGCTGGCATGTCTGAATGACAGCAGACAAACCAGACTGCTCAGGACAAGTTTGCAGGATATTTGCCATGCTTGAAGACTACCAGGGAGACTGCAGATGAGATTAAAACTGTTTTACTGATTAGACTGAGCCTAAAGGGCCAGACCCAGATAAGATGAATAATTCAATCCTACTTCAACAAGGACGGTGAGTAAAAACAGAGCAATGAAAATTAGCAGATCTATAGTCAGATTTCTACATTTTTGTATTCTCAATGTAGAAAGTATATCACTTATGGAAAATAAGTTTTCTTGGGTAAATACAAGTAGGAATTGTTAGCAACTGAGAGAGAGAAAAGTGGTAACTTGGAGAACATCTATAGAGCAATTGTATATGGACACCTCCGAAGTAAGCAGCACAGCACATACAGGAGCACAGACTTCAAGGCAGGCTTTGCAAGCAAAGTCAGGCTCTGCTGAGGGACATATCCAGATATCCTCAAGTCTTTGCGACCAAATCTTCACAGCAGTTGCTTTGTGATGACTAGATTAGAGCTATGAGACATCCTTACCATGACTACTATCAGAGCTTTATTTGATTGTGCAAATGCATTGTCAGGCTTAAGGAACCAACATATGCCAGGTTAGACTATATGAAACGTTCAAAACTGTTACAAGAAAAGAACAAAGTATTACCAACCAAATACTGTTTTATGAGAGAAAAATAAAAGTACAGTGGATGACTTACCACTTCACATCATCGTTATGACCAGTGTAATGTCTCTGAAGTTGTTCTTCAACATTGAATAACACGACTACAGATGCAATAAAATATACAGTTTCGCCCGTTGGAAGAAGATACAGGTTACTGCGACAGTCCCGACCCCGATATCCATAGCTAGCATGTTTGTCAAGATGCAACAACATTATATATGAATTTAGAACATTATTAATAAGGAAAAATGAAACATTTTCTGTCGTATATTTCCTGGTAGGCAGCATCCCTTGGCTTGAGTACAGCTTTATCACTTGAGACCCTTCCGAACTCCCTCCCTTCCTACAGCAGGGAGAGCTAAAGCATTTCACCATCTGAGTGCCTGAAAATATCATACAGAAAATATATGGTAAAATAGACAGAGGCAGGATTTTGTAGGCGTACTATCCCCTCAGCATCTTCTGAATTTCTCTAAATGCCAGACTAAGGAAACATTAATTTTGTCCCATGTGTATTTACTATTTACACTGGTTGACCAGTTAAAATAAAAATTTGGACTTGGTGAAAACATTAGTAAGTCCTTCAGTACATCTCTCTGTATTACATTAGGATTGATTACATTATCCTCTGTTCAGGTTGATTGATTTCATTATTCTGGTCATTACCAACCAGATGAATAAAGAAACATAGAAGGGTTGCATCCTACGTTATTTTTGTAGCATTTACAAGGCAGTGGCCCAGATTCTTATGCTAGTCATATCAACACTAATCTAAAATTAATCCAATGAACTAACTGGAATTAATCCAGAAATAAATTTCATTTAGACTGAATGTTAATTCAGCCAAATTATGTAGTTTTATTCTTATGAAGAGTCATTAGGGACTACAACTATTTTGGCTTTCCCTTTTTATGGGAACAGAGAGGAACAGTATCAGCAGAATCTTGGCAAAACAGCAGCGTTCTAACTCAGTCAATATGGAGAAACTGGCTGTGAGAGACATATAGAAAGGCACTGAAACACCAAATATCTGATATTAAGAAGATATTTGTGCACTGTTCTCCATGGCCAAGGATAATGCAGACAAACTAAAACACCCATGTTAACTATAGGTTACTGTATGATCATGTTATGTTATTCCTGAAACAGGAACTTAAGTAACAGTTTGCTGGGTTTGTTTGTTTGTCTTAGTAAATATAATAGAAGTAGTGCTGCATACTCAACCATTAAAATACACAATCAAAAATAGAGTTTTTAAGCTCCCAAACTGGAGTTTTTCTGCCAAAGTTCCTTAAAATTTCACATATTCAAACCTGAAGAAGTGAAAACAACAAATATTTAGGTTATAAAATATTTACTATCAATTCCTAATCATAGAACATTGAAATTATAAAATATTTATTATCAATTTCTAATCTGTCTGTAAAGATTAGAGTTACTACTTTAGATTGCAGGATGCTTTATTTGTTCAAATTTATTTTTCTTTATAAAGCCAGATACCATCATTAACTGAAGCAAAAAAAAAAATCCCCTAAATTTAGCAAAATATAAGCAAGTTGATGATGAACTAACTGTTTAAGATAGTGTAATAAATAAATAAATAGACACATACATGAGGAAGAAATCTGTGCATAAAAATAGCCATTAAATGGAGAAGATCACATTCTTTGGGGAAAATCTCCTTTTTCTACCATTCTTCCTGTTGGGAACAATGCCTCATTCAGCCCTATGCATAACTGCTGTTGTCAAATACTCAGTTTTTCTCTAACAGTCTTTTATTCTCAAATTTAAACTCCTGGGGTTGATCTCTCCTTCTCCTTGCAGTTTCCCACCCTCTGATTTGGTGGCTCCAACTTTGATTTGGTGAGTTGGCACTTCAGCGAATGTTATCTTGACCTTTTCTTTTCACTCAGCCTGCAGCCTTTGTGTCAAATCTGCTTGCCAAATGAGCTAGTCTCAAATGGCTCTTTGCAGACCACAGCTCCCTCCCTGATGTCTCCAGTGCTGATGTCTCGCTCGGATTGCCCACTCTGCTCCAGCCCTGCCTCACGCTTCATTATTCAGCATTTCTGTTTCTTCATGTCTGAATATATCTGATCATCTGAAGCTTTTTTTGACTTACTTAGATATCTACTAATAAGATTGTAAAACCCGTTTATGTTTCAGCTGCATAGATTAGATTTTCTTGCTTCTGTTTCTCATCATAGACTGCTTTGCCCTTTCCATCTCTCCATCTCACCTGCAATATCTTGTTTCTCTATGCCCAATTTTACATTATAAAGCATTTCTGACTATAATCCCACAGCCAGGCTGATTGGTATACTACAAAGATGTTTTCTCCTACTCCAGTTCTCTCATCCTCCACGCAAACAACTTGGCTTCTCCAATTTATCTGGAATGAGTGCCTGTGGTATTTTTGTTTTGTTTTGTTTTCTCTTTTTCCTCAAATTATCTTAGACTCCTGTCCCCACTTTATCTTATCATCATTATAGTCTCTATACTGGACATTATTTTACTTACTAATTTATTCCTCTTTGAGTCCTGTAGGTACCTAGACATAACTTTTAAGTATGGATATCATGAGTCAATTTAATTCAAATGAAAAAAAAAAAAAAAAAAGGAAACCATTAGCACAGTATTTTTAGGAAAATATGCTTTCTCTTTAGTAACCATTTATAGTTAGTTGAAGCATTTTATTAATTCATACCTTTTCTATTAATAGAAAACATTTCTATTTGGGATTTTGCTAGGTACACAGATGCACACCTGGGAAGACATATGAAGACTCAAACTAAAAATAAATGATTATTTGCCAGATGGAGCATTAAGTAAGCTTAAGTGAGAAATTAATGAAACTGAAATCATGACTTAACTCTAATTATCATTTCTTATAATAGTCTGAAATATTAACTTCATGTCACTGCTAATGACAATCTGCTTTGTGCTTTTTGCTTTATTGTTTCAGCAAGCACCTTAATGCTTTCTCCCGCATCATTTTTATGCCCTTTTTTACAGAGGACCTTGCAAACCTGAAAAGACATCATTCCGTTCTGTTGCAATGTACGGTGAGAATCTGCACAACGATTAGATGGTAGAATGCTGCAAGCAGTATTTATCATTGAAATCTCATCCATTTCATAAGTTTGTGATGGCTTTATTTTTTTATATTTTATTTTATTTTGCTTTTTGTTTTAATTCATCTTCAAGTTATTTCTGTATGCATCATCTCTGCAGTTCCAGCAGAGTGGGGTTGAACCCACAAGCTCAGCTGCAATAGGAATAATAAGAATGGTTACTAAATCTGTCATTAATCTCTAGTGAATACAATGGGACTTTTGGAAACTCTCCGTGTGCATTCAGAAACCACACACAGTTCTATTTATACAACTTAGAAAAAGAATATTTGCAGCCTGCTTTCTTTTTTATGAAGACAAAGCAACTTCCTATTTGCAATGCTTGGGACCAAAAATGTATTTGCTTGAAATAGAGGTCCTTATGAAGACTTCATCTCTTTAAACATAGTGGATATTACAAATAGACTCAGATCTTTTTGTGTTTATAGTTTATCTTGAATCATCTATCACATATACTGACATTAAACAGAAATGAAAGGTCACTTCTTTTTTTTTTTTTCCAAGAAAGGATGGATTTTCTTATTATGAATTAAACTGAGACATGAAAATTTCTGTATGTGATGAAATACTGGATGTTTTTCAAGTCAGAACTCTGTAATTATGTCTACTCAGATATTAATAGAAAACTCTGGTTGTTTGGCATTTACACAGTTTCAAATCTAAACGTAAGTATTATGTTATATACGTATATATGTATATCTTATGAATTTTATTGCTTAGTACCTATCAATTGCAATATGGTATTCAATTCAGGTCTTATTCAAGCACTGAAGTTGGTTACAGCAACTCCTATATAAGACAATGGTACACTCTTTACAAAATACAGTTTAAAATGATAAATTACTGCTTAGAGTTAGCAAAAAACCCTGAGCTTATTTTATGCATACTCTGATTAATAATCACAGCTCACTACATTCTTACAATATGCCTCATTTAATCTTCAGCTAATTAGCATGCTTCAAGCACAACCTTCAGGCAACATTTAACCAAAATCTTCAGCTGCCACCCTGTACTTCACAAAGCGCAGCCTCAAGAAATGAACACCTATTTGAATGGAATGTTGCTTCACACCTCACTAATGAAACAAGCCCTATTAATAAAGATCTTGCTATACACTAGTTCTAAAACATATTTTAAACAAACCATTAAGAAATGACTGATTTCCCAGTAGTCCTCCAACACCAAAAGGATACACCCATTCCAGTTTAAGCCTCTTGGCTGGTAGCTCTACTTTTGCTTCCAAATTGTAAGATTCCACTTGCTCTTTGGGCATGTACATGGTAACAGGACGTCCACGAAGAAACATTTTTACGTATCCTTCCTCTATAAAAGGTCAGAACAGTTTAGAGTTACACAAAGAAAACATCAGTGGAGAACTCCAGTGTTCCTCAATCCCTTCCCACTTAGTTTGGTGCATTACAATTACAGAATGACATGCAATCACAAACATATAAAAGAAGCAGCTTATTTTTCCCTAAATCACAATCACTAGGCAGAATTATTACTTTTTTCTTTTTTTAATAAAGTCCCTTTTTCCTCTCAATATTTTAAACAGAAGAATTAGAACTAAACAATGTCATGAAGAACTAAAAAACTGGAAGAATTGAAATTGAAACTTATTTTTGTAAAATGAACGTTACATATTACATTTTTAAATATTAAAAATGAAGTGGAAAACATCAAAGATTACAATTAACACAGAAATGCCACTTAAAATTAATTTTATTTTTTAATCAGTATTTACAGTGGAGCATCAGCATCTAAAGTATTTTCCAACACTCAGTCGCATTCTTTGCATATCAGTGTAAAGATACGCTTTACACTTGATACAGTGTTAGAGATACATTTGAGATAAGGAACATGAACAATTAGTAAAAAGAATCATGCTGATGTACATGCAAAAAAAAGAGATGCGTTAAGAATTACTAAACATTGAAAAGGAACGACAACATTGACAGCACGTTATAGAAAGGAAAATGACATAGAGGAGAGAAGCTACAAAAACTGTATTGGCTGACAGAAGTACACATTTCTAGAAGAAAATACTAAAAATAATGTGTTGAACTTGGAAGAAATATTTTGGGGGGAAGAGAAGCAGGGATTAATAACAGATCTGGAAGTACTGACTTGGGGACTTCATGGGGCTTATAAAACTAGGAGATCTGGGAAATGCCATGAAGGTCTGACTAGGACTTTTGGGAACTGGCAAGGCAAAAGTGGGTGTCCTGTGAACTTCTGGTGAAGTTTGTCCAGATTCAGAACGTGCTGGCTCTTGCTGCTCCATCGGCAGATCAAGGAATTCAGCCTTGTTCTCATGCGAATCAAGCAGTTTTGGAGTCAGTGACATCTGTAGAGTTACTAGACAGAATAATCACGGGCACAAAGGAAATGGAAGGGCAAAAGTAATAAAATCATGTAAATGAAAAAAAATATACAATTTAGGACTGCTAAAATTATGCTATGAATTGTTAAGCATCATTACAAGAATACCATTAGTTTTTATTTTGAAAACTAAGGCTTTATTTTAATTGGAAATGCATACATTAAAAATCCAGATTAAATTAATAAAAGTTATTGGCTGAACAAATAAACATCATAGCTATGTTGCGTTACCCAGACACGTGTATTCTGCCTTTACACTAATTCATTTGGGAAAGATCTACTTCACCTGTCACAGTAACGTTACAGATATGGCTCTCCAAAAGCCCTCTAATTTACAGAATTCAGAGGTGTAACGAAAGCTACAGAAAACAATGCTAAAAAATAGAAAAAAATACACACACAAAAAAACACAACAGAATAATGATGGTGATAGATGGTTGGAGCTCAAAATGAATGTTAAAATTGCCAGAATACTGAAATAGTTTTTAAAAATCTACTCTGATAGATCTATATTGGAAAATAAACTAAAGAGGGTAGAGCATTAAATAGCAGAGCATAACAGCACTATTTGTATGCGCATGCAGCATCTATTTAATGAGCTTGAAACACATGCCAATGCTACTGATACTGATGCACTGGAAGTTAATAGATTTTCAGCAGTGACAACTCTTGACTGTGCTTATCAAAGGCTGGGAATGAATGAAAGTTTAATTCACTGTGCTGCTTTTCTCACTTGGAACATCGTGGGACTCATACAACTTGCATTGAGCCATATAGAGTGGAACTACTCACATTTGACCTAGTCACTCAAAACTCCTTTTTAGAGTAAATAGGAAGAAACAGGTACTTTTACAGGAATTAATCACACTTTAAAGCAGGTGTCCAAACCCAAAGTATATAAATTACACCTTCAGTATGCCTGTATCTCTCCACCGACTATAAAGAGGAATTCAGGATGACTAGGCAAGGCACAGAAATCTATACTGTGTAGTTATTTCTAAAATAGGTAATCTAAATTACATTTGTTTTGATTTTTGATAGTAATATAAACTTATTATGTTCCTAACCAATCTATAACCCTTTTATTTTTATAACTAAATAGTTTAAGACAGCAAAGTTCAGTATGTGAAGATATTCACAAAGATAGTTGTAAAGACAGACAAACTACAAAGACAGACCAATGGTGAAACTTCTAAACAAATGTATCTTTTACATCTGCAATTTTGTAAATTTTGAAAATGTTGAAAATAACAGTAAAAAAAACAGCTATAAAGAAGCTCTTAAGAAGGCATTTGAATGTTCCTAGGATCTGCAAAGCAGACACTACTGATCACAGGCATAAAATTGACAATGAATACACAGAGGTAGAAACTCTAAAAAACTTTGCCTCGAGAACTTATTTTTTGGTGAAATTTTAGATCTGTTGCAAAGCTGAGAGATGCTGATTAGTGGAAAAACTGTTAGGAATGAACTATCTCTAAACAGCAAGACAAATCTGTGATTATATCACAGACATAAACATGCATCAAAAATGTGCATATTTACACCGCAAATTCGCTACAGCTTTAGAAAACAATATGGTATGTTTACCAAATTTAACTCTGCAATATGACATTGAGCAAAAAGCACTGATAAATTAGTTGTAGGCCTAGATCTGCTTACCCAGCATTTAGGACAATCTATGCTCTACTCAATATGAAAAAGCAAGGGAAATACCAAGGCTTCTATAATCATGTTAGGCTACCAGCAAAACAGCCAACAAAGGGGCAAATTCTATATGAATTCCAGCAAAAGTGCAGAACACCATTTCAAACACAGTGAACATCCACGTGTTGCCATATAGCTCTCTCAACATAAGTTTTTCTAATTCAAATTCTCCTGAAAAAAATCCACATGACTGAATTATAACCCGTTCCTTTTTTAAAGTGTACCTGAGGGTTATAATTTAGTAAATTGTATAATAGATGGTGTAATATTTTTGTTCTACTCAAAGAACCAGAGAAGTTTTAACATTGCAAAATGCATGCAAGTAACAAAATAGCTGTTCAGACATCAAGCTTTTATCGCGCTAGCACCATTTTGCTTCGAGAGCTATGAGGTTTTGGAAGTGAAGCCTACCTTTGCAGTGTGTCACACGGCGCTTCCCTTGTGATTACAGAGACAGAGACAGAAGGGCTAGATAAAGATGTGTTTGAGTACAACAGTCTCACTAAATACCTGCTCTATGGGCTGTCCAGTGGTATTCTGATGGAAGCTACCTTGTTTCTTGTGAAACCCTGACCCTACTCCAATTCAGTAGGTTGTTAATTAAAGTCAAAACCCTTTTTCCTCCAGTCAGTGGCTCTGTTCACTTCCTCTATCATTAAAATACCACTTGACGCTTAATTATTCACCTACATGCTAGAAGTAACTAAAATATCAAGTATAGCTTTTAGAAATCATTAATTTCAGTAGAAATTTTGTCCATCTGAGAAGAGTAGAAGTAGTGACATGTATATTTAATTACTGATTTTTATCTACTGGGAAAGTGTCAGAAGAAAAATTATTCCAAACACCTTTGCATACATAGTGCAAGAGAAGATGAAATGTAATTCAACAATAATGTATTCTGTATGAATCAGAAACTTTCATTTTTTTTATAAAAAAAAATGTTTTCATGAAAAGGAGGTGGATTGTGATTGTATTGTCACAAAAGATTGAAGCACTTAGTTTTATATGTTACTGAGTTCAAAATCAGCTACAGTAAATCTTGAAGTACAGCTTAAGAGCTTTGTTGGATGCTGATCAATCACCTTGATAAACAAGGGATTTTCTCCTCCTTCAGCTTAATGTATGCTTACTGTTACAGAACTATAAACAAGAATATGATAAATTTGACAAGTTAACAGTTTTTTCCCTTTGCTTTTTATAAGGAAGGTTTTATTTTAATTCTCTGTTTTTCAGGACAAAAATAACTTATGTATACTATTCAGTTTTGTGTCTTCATCAAAGACAAGAACAAATTGTTTCCCTTATACCTCCTACTTTGCTTTTGAAATCTTGTTAAATATACAATAAGTAAGGAGGAAAAAATGTAATTTTCAAATTAAAGATAGATTTCCAAAGCTTAGCTACAAAACACCATCTTTATTTGCAATTTGATAAATATTATTATAAGGCATTGGGACAGATGTGGAATTCTTAAAAGGGAGCAATCAAATACAGTTAATAACGTAAGCTGACAGTGTCATAGCTGGAATGTAGCAAATGCTTTAATTAACAAAACATTAATACTGCTTTGAAAGGAAAGACATATTCGGTGTAAGTCACGGCCTTTTTCTTCATCTTCTTACAAAGAAGAAGAACTTCTAACTGTAAAATAAACCTGCTGGGCCAACAAAAACTGGAGCAAAGTGCTAGACTTTTCTTTTTAAAAAATCATCAGTAGCCTGATGTATCATGCTTAGAGGCCCAACACCATTTCCTGGACATTCACAGATAAAATCTATTATGTTATCACAATTTTCTGGTTAAAAATTTCAGAAGTTCTTACCTGCACTGAACATTGGTTCCTTGGGTTTGCTGTGAAAATAATGAAGACATTTCTATGTTACAAAGCTTATACAAAGTCTCTACGTGTAGAGCCATAAATATAATAAAAAATAAAAACATGGAAAATATTATTAAATAATGGAGATTTTAAATTTAGTTATTCATAATGTAAATCTCTAACCAGACAAAATTATAAACAGCATTCAGTATGGCTCCTTGATGACAGATATTAACACTTCTTTTTATCATTCAATTCTCTTTCCATTCTCACAAACATGGATTTTCTCCTACTGCCAGATCCTCTTCTCCTGCTCTGTGATTTAAGGAGCAAAACAAAGTTTGAATGGTGCTTTTCCAAAGAGTTAACATAAGACATGGAATGCCCAATTGGTTCCTGGTGAATGACAGCATTTGATAAAACCCAGGAAATCCAGCCATCATTATTAAAGCATTTTCTTTCTGAATGTAGTGCCTGGAAAACAACCTAAAATCAGTTTGTCTTTTTGTCCTCAGAAGACTATTTGGGAAAACTTGAGGGGAAAATGAAACGCGGAGAAGGAAAAGAGAAAATATGAGTAACTTTGTGGATAGTACTACCCTCACCAGAAAAAAGAATATATATATTTTTTTTTTCCAAGAAATGCCAGTAGTTTGTTTTCTTTATCCTTTGCCCCTCTATAGCTAAGCTTGAGAGCATTGTTTCTGACAAAACCTAAAGGAGACATGAAGTAGTTGTTTTCCTCCCAGTTCCATTTTCTTTGTATTTAGTAAAATTTCTGAAATATCAGATTACTACTCTATGGTTCTTAGAGTTGTTCCCAAAAGGGCTGAAATGCCTCTAACTTTGGTGGAAAAATGCATGAAAAGGAAGTATTCACAGAGCTTTGAAATGCCATCTCCACATCAGATCCTAGACTGCAGTGAGTAGACAAAGAGCAGATTAAAAAAAAAAAAAAAAGGGAAGAAATTAAACCTGCTTGTATTTTTGCACAGATTTAAGTGTAAATGATGATTCTCTCTCTACAAAAGAGTTCATAGCAAATAACTTTGGAGTATTTTTCCTTTTCCTTTGACTTGACATTGCTAAATTAAGAATGATACGTTTACTTAATAATGTAACCAACCAAACTAAAAAAATCTGTTCCCATGGATATAGCAACTTCTCGTAATACAGGCCTTGGTATTAATCATGCATCAAAATTAATACTTCAAGCTGGCCTAACACAGCCAACCTACATAAATAGAAAGATGTGTTGCCATTGTTAACACCAAGATTAACATTTTTTTCTTAAGAAGATATTTATAGAAAATAAAAACTTCATGGGATGCAGCATTAGTCAGAAATGCTACAATATTTGACAAGAATCCCTAGCTCTGAATAGTCCACGCTGATTTACTCAAGCTAATCAAGCTAATGTGAAAGGCTGACTCACGACAGTAATAGAGGAAATCATGTGTACTTTTTAATTATAAAAACCCTAACCAGACACGCAGCTCAGAGCTCTGACTACTCCTTTTCCTTTTCATGAACTTGAATCACTTCCTACTTAGCTGACACTTGAAAAGGGCTTACCCCTTGCTCCGTGATAGGGAATTGGGACACCACGTAGTAGCATGGCAGATTACAGACACCTCCTTACTAATTATTAAAGCTTCTTATAATGTCTTTCTATAGCATTAAGGTTTTGCATACAACTAGTTTGAAAAATAGTAATTCCATGATTGCCTTTTTATATTCCTGACATGCATTCTGCTTGAAACTTCACCTAGAGACCAGACAGTATGAAAAAAAAAACACAATTCTGTAAGTAGCTTCTGTAATACCCTCTTCCTGACTCTTTCACACATACAGCTAGTTTCAGGACTTCCTTACCCCCGACATACAGAATCACACTCATTTTTCTTCTAGTCCCATGACTCTTGCCTTATATTCTGCACAGTGGCCCAGCCTCAACAGGAAGCATAAGCAAGTCTTTACCCAGACTCTTCCATGGGATAAGGACACTCTTTAAGGAGTTGTGAGCTGTGGTTTTGAATGCCCTAAGGCTGCGTGGGATACAAGTCAGGTCTTCTAACTCCTGGGAAAATTCTCTAACCATACAATTATTGCTCTAATAGTGGCATCAACATCACTAGTTGCAGCTAACACAACGTGACATGCGCTCCCAATTAATTCCTTAGGAAACTTGCACATTACTTAAGGATTGCGTCACTTGTACATGGGGCCTCCTCCTTGACTCCAAATTAAGTGATTTCTAATCAATGCTGTTGCTCAACCATCTGTGGCCCAACACCTGCAGAATTACACAACCATCAGATTTCTGTTAGATTAGTATGAAAAAATTTAAATATGTTGGGAATATCTTGATCAACCTTAAACAAGAAACAAACTAAGTTTGTTGATGACCATTATTTACATCAATGCTTTTCTCTCTCAGCTATTTTGGAATTAATCTTTTTAAATGGACAGTAGCACTACGTAGCTGCTAGAAGTCATATCCTTTCTTCATTGAGATAGTCACCAACCCAATTACTATTCTCACCTTATTTCTTTAGTAGCTTTAATATTAACTGATTTCAGATAATTAGCACTTTATGCATGCAGCAAGAAGTCAGAGATATCATTAAAAAAGAGATTTTGTGCAGCACTGTAGTTTTTTACATATCTTCCATTTAACAACACAGATCAAATTCTAAATTTTGGGAAATTTTTCTGATATATTTTTTTGTACAAAATAAAATACATAGAGAAAGAACACTGCTGGATTAGTGTACAATCATTAAAATGTTATTGAGAAACTATAATAAAATGGAAAAGCAATGAAAATTCACCATTGGCAGGTGTACTTCCTGTTCATATTCCAGAATCAAAAATCTTTCCATCTAATTATACAAATCTAAGTTTTTTGACAAAAAGTTTCCAAGTAGTATTTGTTTCGTTTATAAAAGACAGGGTTTTCTGAATGAATGAGGTCACAATGTAAGGGCTGTTGCTCTAACTATATATGTACAGGGAGGGAAGTTACACGTATATGCAAATTTAAAAGTAAAAATTCAGTCTTAGAAAAAACAATTGGCTTTACAAGATCAATACAGGAAAAAAAAAAGCAGCTCCTTGTTAATAAATTCACTGACATACTCTCGCACCATAAAGTTATGCAATGTTGCAGCACTTCATAGAATTTCCAGTTGAAACTAACAGCAAATTTTTAACATCTCAGCAGTCCCTCCACTGATGGTTGTTTTTTTTTATTTATTTTTTTTTTCTGGTTTTGTTTTTGTCATCATCCTCCCCATCCCAAATGTTGTCTTCAGGCCCTTTTGCCCCTAAAAGTGTTGACAGTTTTTGTTTTTTTCCCCTCTTTCGTGGTATTCTATCAGATACATCGAGAAATATATTTTCTGTGCTAGAAGGTTCTGAAATATTAAGGAACAGCTTTGTCCAAGTTGGCACATGCAGAAAGAGACATCACTCCTAAGTAATTTAATAAAAGATTGATTTTCATGTAAACAGTGTTCAGGGATTATTTACAGTTAATTGCTACAGCATGATTGTTTTTGTGTGTGTGTTTTTTTTTGTTTTTTTTTTTTTTCTTTTTTTTTTCCAATTATATATTGTACTTTTGGGAAATTTTAAGTCTAATACAAAATACTTATAAACAAACAGAAACCCACACCTATTCAGTACCATTGCAGCATTCTCATCTCTTCAAAACACACTTCTCTCCCTCAAAAGGTTATCTGTTGTTTATAATTATTTTTTCCCCCCAAAATTAAAATAATCATACTTTGAAATAAAGTCCAATTTCCAGATGTACCAGAATGCCCAGTCCTGTAGAGTTCTGACAGTTTATAAAAGCACGTGCATAGATGCACAATGCCAAGTGGATCTTACACTGGGTAAGCATTTAGTTTATATAAATAATTACATCTTCCTTGGATACAATTTTATCATATTTTCTCTGACGGTATTCTTAATTTTTGCACTATTTGCATAATTACCTAAGCCTCCAACAAAGCCTCTTAAACTTTGCATACTTGCAGGCTTGCTTCATAGCTGAAAACTTAAGCCAGGAAACAAACTATTGGTAATTTAATCACCCAAACTTAGGCTGCCCATTAGCTGACAGCCAACAGCCAATCCCCACATGAAGGGAAGATACCAAAGGGATTAAAGGCAGAAGTTTTGTGCCATAGCACTGGCTCATGAGCAACCCAATGACTCATATGAAGGCACTGAGGCACAGACAGAGCAGGTGAATTACAGCATTGTGTGATCTTCGTTAACAGTGTCTCTCTATGGTCGCATCGTCTGGGATATTGTGAAACTGCATCATCACTGCCACTTTACATAGGAAACTGGAACAGGACAGAGATCAAGAGAAATGGCCACGACTAAAGTCTGTCTAGGAAATATGGGAAAAAGCCAATTGGCCAATACCGTGACTTCACCACAAACAATGAATCATGCATTTCTTCAAGACCATCCTAGTCTGCAACTCCTGGACAAGATATTCTTTTCCATGTACTGCTGGCAGTACAGAGAAGCACCAGAGATACACAGAGGTATGCATCGCTTTATTCTGCTACTTTGGATAATGCCTGTGTGCAAGCCTCTCCCTCTTTCTCATTACTCTGACTGAAGTAATTATTGCTTGGAGGTTGGCTGGGTGCTATCTTACATGCGTGAGGTGGTGAGTGATTGCTTTTGCATCACTTTTTTTCATTTGTCTTTTTTTTTTTTCCCCCTTACTCTTTCCTTCACTTATTAAACCACCATTATCTTGACCCGTGAGTTTTTCCTCGCTTTTGCTCTTTCTATTCTCTGGTCCCATACCACTGGGGGGGGGCAGTGAGCGAGTGGCTGCCTGCTGCTTAGCCGACAGCCAGGAACTAGCAGCACTTACCAGGCTAAGGGAAACCACTAAGATAATGGAAACAAAAAAAAGCATGTTTAACAATTATGAACTTTTTGGGGAGGAACTCTATAGGAACTCACAAAACTGATAGTGTGGAACCAAGGAAAATAAATTTCACCTAAATTTGAAGAAATGCTTGAAAGTGTTTATAAAAAATAAGTATTTTTGTCCAATTAATAAACTTTCAATATTAGCTGAACTGAACAAACAAATGTCACTGTTAGGGCAGAAGGCAGAGAAAAGAGACAGCCATTTAAGTACCCTTACCTTTCGCTGTTCTTTTTACCACTAGATGAGCTGCTGGTGGATCCAGTGCGGTTGCGACTCCCTTTGGAATCTCCATAGCTTTCCCTCCGGCCTCCCGGGGACACGCGCTCAGTTGAACTGGTTCTCTTAACAGTGCTAATAAAAAAGGGGAGTGAGTTTTATAGAAGGACTTGTAAAAGCACATATTTTATGACAAATATTTCCGAGATATGTATCAAGTAGAAAGCTGACCATAATGTAACCGTTTTAATCAAAATTCGATGTATTAAAGACCCTACATAGGAGTTTCGCAGAGTACCTAGTACAACAGACTAACGTACTGCTTTTGCTTAGTCATAAGATAGCAGATGAGCCAAACCAACATCAGACTAATCTGTAATATCTACTTTCTATGTCACATTTCATATCTTTGAATGCCACTCTACGCTTCTGGACTTTTGGATTCTCTCAAGAAGAAAAAGATTAAAGCATATTACCCAGCACCTGCAGACTACAGAAAGTGCCAAGAGTAGGTCAAAATTTGAGCACCAGTAAGCTAGCTTCGTATCCACACTCAAATTCATTTATGCAGTGGTTTAAAATTATTCTAACATACCACAGAGTAAAGCTTATGAAAAAGTGCATACTAGCTCTCTGTTAGCTTGTCAAAAACGTATGCTTCCAAATTACATGTATGAGTAGATCACGTTTCCCCAATTCCTAACACGGGGTTTCCCAAAGGTTTAAATATTCCCAAAGGCTAAAATCTTCCCCTTCAACCATGCTTTCAGCAAAGATACCTAACAGGAGCCTCTTGCATGTCTTATGGCATCCCTCGGACAACCACCTCTCCCTGACTAAGCACCATAAGCCCAAACAGTAGCAGGATTACCTAGTAAAGAGAAACCAGGAATCGCTTCCACAGCATCAGCGGGACAGGATTCCATGTTTGGGTCCCTATTTCCCCCACCCCAGCCCTCTACTGTTTTACCTCCTCTAAAGATCAGAGCAGGAACATCCCCTTTACCCATCGTATTCCCACAACTAAACATTCAGCAGCCTCAAATACCACAGACACTGATGATCGCTTCTAAGCCCACACACCTCTCCCCAGATCCCAACCACAATCTGCCCCTCCACATGAAAATTTCAGTCCTCCCTGTCCCTGCCCCTTCAAGTCCCGGTCAGTCCTTTCACCACCTCCCTTTACTTTTGTACACCCAGAAGGGTGGTCTGCTTACCACAAGGCTCACCTCAGGCATCTTCGAGGACTATTCCCTGCCTCCCCCTAAAAACTATCCCTTCTGTATTATCTCCATCAGCTCCTCAGACTCTCCCACTTCATGCATAGTGTGGAAAAAAAACAGTGAGGTGTTAACTCTTCATAAATGAAGGAAATGAGATGAACTTTTCTGTTCAGTCAAAATACACTCAGCTTATCTACTGTATGACAATTTATACTTTTTTTTTTTTTTTTTTTTTTTTTTTTAAGTATATTCCTATTCCTTTAGGGCTTTTCACCAGTGAGGTGGGGAATGCCTATTCCTTAGTTCATCAGAAATGATGGAACAACTGAGCCAGAGTCTCTCTGCAAAGCAACCACTTTTCTAAGAGGAAGCTCCCACCCACAGCAACCTCCGCAGGGCAGACACATCTTATGATGTATCTCAGGTAGCGTCACAACAATCCTTCTTGATCATGCAGTGGTAGAATGGATGCTCAATGCTGCATTTTTGTGTTAAAAACAAGCATCATTCAGATGATCAAGCTGAGAAAAATAACTTCCTGTGGAGAGAGAGACGTAAGAGAGCAAACAGAATGCTACACACAGGGACAGACTGAAAAAATCATGGAAGAAGCAAAAAGGCAGTGAGAAGCATTTAATTCTGTTGTCGCTTCAGGAATTAGTGTTTCCTAAGCTAGCCTAAGACTCTTCAAATCATCTCAATGTCAAATGCATGGGGAAAAATAACCTCTTCTGAAAGATTAAATAATATACTGCAAGCACTTAACTCTGCCTCTCATCATCCCATGTAATATTTCTCCACTTTAAAATAAAAGAAGCCCTAATACCAAAAATTATCCACATAAGATATCTCCATTAGCGTAAGTCCTTCCACTAGATTATACACACTACTGCAAAAACTCTCACTTATGATTTTGTAGGATCAAACCTTTCTTCCTCTGTTAAGGAAAAGATGCCATAACAAGAGGCAATATCAGCCTACATTGAAATTAAATTAAGGAAATCACCAAATTATGCTAATATTAGAAACGCTGTAGCAATTGTTGAAGCAATTTTAAGCTAATTTAATGTTGCATGGGGTTTTATGTTTATAGCTATCAACATTCAAAAGATGAATGGATGGATAAAAAATGAATGGGACTGAAGTTTAAATGTGCAATGCTATCTCCTTACTGAAGAAGTCTCTTGTCAGTATAAAACCTACTTTTACCACAACAGAAGATACAAATTCTTTTAAGCTCTTTTATTACTATTAAACTAATTAGTAAAGCCACCTTCTGACAAATTTTATTTTACACTTTCAACACCACCGGCAAAAGCCCAGTGAGAAGCAGGTGATCAGGAAGAGGACCACAGCCGGCTGTTTTGATTCCATTGCATTAACTCAGTTTTGGCATAACACATTTTGGTAGCTACAGAGTTGAACACCGACTGTATCCATTGCTACAGCAGATACACTGTCACCTGAGGGAGAACTTTAAATGATAGGAAATATTTGTTTAACTTCCAGGGCTATAAGAGTGTAACTGGATTCCAGAATTTGGCTTCCAGATTAGCGATGCAAAAGGAGAGGCATTTGCAAAATTATTAAAAAGATAACATTTGTTAACACAATTTTTAACTTAAAGCAATGTGATTTAATGAAATATTGTTTTAGTAAAAGTGACGTTAGCATAGAAGAACAGAGATATTATATCTGAAACTATCGTCTAAGTATAGCAATGCATTTATCATGACGAGAAGTTTTAAATTTACTTCTGAAAATGTTAAAAATGGGAATAATAATTGCAGTTAAGTTCTATCAATGTTAATGTTGCTACTAAAACAGCCACTTTCTATGTGTCTAACCACAACAGAAAGGAAAAACAACTGAGCTCCAACACTACAAAGCTATTAAGGATCCCTCACCTTAGAGCAGGCTTTTTCAGTTTGCATGCATTGAGAAGATTCACAGACCTGCTTAATCCAGATCGAGAGGTGCGTAAACAAAGCAGAATAAAAAGTGAATGCAACAATAAAACGTGGAAACAAGACATATAAAACAAACTTACATTAAAAGACATTCGCATGCGTTCAAGATATGAAGTCACGTGCAAGAGTAAACAACACAGCGCTTATTGACTCGGATAGTTTGATCATTTCAAACCATACATTTCAGAACACCAATGTATCTTTGAATGACAAAATCTTAGCAATGCTCCAAATACACTGACCATTTTGAAAGCTACTGAAAAAAAGAAAAATCAAAGAGGCTATCCGAGGAAACAGACAGATGATCCAGCTAGAAGACAAAAGACTATTTAAAAAAGCAATGGTAAACACAAGAAAAGAAATCCTCACCCATCCACACACACACACACAGCACTGCGCAGCTTGTTTCAAATGGTTGCATCACTGAATTGCAGAGAGCAAATCTGGCCAATATATACATAAATATTTATACACACACGCATATAAGTATGTTTAATTAACAAATATTGGGGGGAAAAAATTAAAGCTTTCTAATAAATACATAAAAATAGTGCACAATGCTCTTAGACAGTAGCCAACAATATTAATATTTTGCAACTTGTCTAGCACTCTTTCTGACCCTCATTTAAATCAATTAGAATAAATTCAAGAATAATATACAACTTCAATTTCATTATGCCTTTGAGCAAAGCACACTAATAACTTTAATTGTTCGAGATATAGTGAAGTGGCTTAATAGTTCGCCACTTGAAGTTCAATGGAGAGGGTTTTTTTAATTTATACTCGTTTTATTTAAAAACATCTTCTTTGAGAGTGTTAAACAGAAGACTAAATTGAAGGTTTGATACAGAGTGTGTGTGTGCCAGTTACAAATCATTGTTGCCCCCAGAACAGAATGTAGAACATTAATTCCAGGAGACTGAACAATTTCCTAGGGGCCATGTGTTTAGAGTTTAGAAGAACAGGAATTCATCATATTAAAGTATTTTATTCTCCCTACAAACAAAGCTTTTTTATGTTTTCTTTGTTCCAGTTTCTTCCTTTTGATCTCCATTGTCAGAGTTTTGCAGCATTGTAATGCTTTACAATCTGCTCAAGAAGAAAGAATGACTGATTGTCTCTTTCTGAAAGGCAGAGTATATGCTAGCCTACGGTCTGCATCAGCATCCCCACTGGGAAAGGTACTGTCTGCACTCTCCTCCCTTACATTTTTCTTTTTTTTTTCTTTTTTTCCTTTTTCCCCTTCAACTATTGGAAACAAAGCTATCCTAGATGAGTCACAAAAAGCTAGATTTTAATAGGGAACACAAAACATTACTACTGCGTGCTGGACACATTCCAAAGGCAAATTTAGTGTTAAGCAATGAACTTCAAGCCACATTACATCTGAAAGGAAGAGTGCTGGGGGAAGGGAAAGTTCTGCTCATGATACAAAAAGACCAACTTATTTTGAATGAAATTTTCAAATAATTATCCTACGCATAAAGTTCAAAATAAAAATATGGCAGAGTGTAAAAAGCTGGCACACAAAATAGCTCAATTTTGTATGCTGACTTCTACAGCATACACTAAACACGTGAAATTTAAAATCAAATTCCCTGAGATGAATTTCTTTGTGAAGACGACTTTCAGACGCTTTACAAAGACAGGCAATTCTTGATTATCTGTGTCAGGTGATTATTCAGTCCATCACTAAATCACTTCAGCTCCGCAGCAGCCAGCTTGCACCTGGCAGCCGTGCAGCTTTGCAGCACGTGTTGGTGCTGGATCAGAATCACCAGCATCACCAGGTTTTCTGTTTTGCACTGCATTATCGCTGTGTATTTTTATCATCTGATTGACCTGTGTCTTGTATTTTTTCCTATTCAGGTTATTTCATTCCTTCCTCAACTTGGGTAATTGGGTTCTGGCTATACAAGAGCTGAATGCTGAAGGGGGTTTGGTGCCCTCAGTTCTAATTGAAGTCGGAGTCAGTTGAGGTTACTCAACATTTTACAAGATCTGGTTCTAATTAACA
The DNA here is from genome assembly GCF_963932015.1 of Anas acuta. NCBI lineage: Eukaryota > Metazoa > Chordata > Aves > Anseriformes > Anatidae > Anas > Anas acuta. Next base: position 12,840,888 of record NC_088983.1, read on the forward strand.
CATTAGGCCTTATAACAACCTATTGATACCCAGAGATGCACACTTTACATATGGAAAACCAATATGCATAGAGGTTAAGTGATTTGCATAAGGTCATTGAGGGAATGTGGCAGAATCTGAATAAAAACTCTGCTAGTTCCACCCTTTCAGCCTCAAGCCTTTTTTTTTTTATTATTATTATCTGCAATTTTATATTCCTGCCAGAAGAAGTCATTTCCATTTCAGATATTAAATGGGAAACTGGAAAATGTAGTGAACTCTGAACTGCATCTCCTTGGTAATCCAGCAAAGGGGATGAACAGTATACCAACCTGCGGGTTCAAATGAGTTAACCAATACATTTAAACACAGCTATTGTATGAAATGAGATTGTAGACTTATTGATAAGCACATCTATTTCTAAGCAATGGAATGTACGGACGCACACTTGATCTCCACAGAGATTATCTGCATGTATTTATACAAATACGCATGACATGCTGTTTAAAGGGACAGATCAAAATCACTGCAGTTGGATACCACACGTTACCTAACCTCATTTTTTAAATGAGAGAAAGGAAGAATCAGAAGTTACTTATTTGTAAATCCCCTTTTCATAACAGTGTTCAGATAAACATTTGGCAGGGATTCCACTAACCTAGGTGTATGTCTCTTTTGAAAATATGCTCACAGTAGAAGATGACGAAATTTTTTATTATATTAACCCTAGCATATATTTGTAGTTCACAACAGCAGACAGGTTTAAAATAAGATTCATAAAAGAAGTTTCTTCTTTAAAAAAACAAAACAAAACTTTTCTTTCACTTTACCTCTCAAATTTTACTTTTTTTTTTTTTTTTTTTAAAAAAGTTCTGAAAAACTCTGAATTTTTTCATTCTGCACTTGTATTGTATAGGAAAAGTATTAAAGTATCCAAGCTGAAATCAAGTTTTAAAGCATCTATAACCACTTAATACTATTTGGAGCTGCTATTCCACAACATCACGTTTTGGACTAATAGAATACCTACATTGTGAAGTAGTGGCAGTTTTAGAATCACTTTATATGAGAAGAGCACTATAAAACCATGGCAGTGGGTGATATTGGCAGTAGGGTGATGGTTGGACCAGATGATCTTGGAGGTCTTTTCCAACCTTAATGATTCTATGACATTAGCAGAGATGATAATTTACAAAGTTATTAAAAATTACACACTATTTATAAACTCTTCAGCATTAAGTGAAGCTTCTTAACAAGTTCTACCCACCTGAATAAACGGAACTATTTGACCTTGCTGCTATATTCATATTACCTTTATGCATACCCACATACAGCTCCTGAATGCAGAACAGCCCGTTATAAATACAAAGTATGAATTAATTTATATTAATGAACTCATCTACTTGACTATTCGCAAGTAAGCTACTTGGAACAGTTAAGACGTTACCTTTGAATACTGAATACTTGGAGCATGCTATACTACAAAACACAAAATCCCCTAAATTATTTTAAGGGTCATTATCAAAAACTAATGATTGTAGAGAACTATTTACTAAAAGTTTTGTACAGTAATTTATTAGGAAGGTCTTTTAACACTCCAACACTTCCTTTCAAACTGTATTTATAGCTAAGGCACAGAAATATACTTTAATATAGTTTAATTTAAAATAAACTAATAAATAAAATTGAATATTAAATTAAATCAATACAGCATTTTAGTGTTTGAAGGGAATAGGAATTCTACAGCACCTGGATTTTTTTTCAGGATATAAGCATGCATTCCTAGATTTAAGCACTCTAATAAGCTTCTGTCTATAACAGACAAACTACTCATATGTATTTTTTCTTTCCTAAAATGGAATATACATTTTAGTATTGCATATTTAAAGCACCTTCAGTTCAGCCCCCATAGCAAAAAGGAAACATATGAAAAGGACATTAAAATCCTTATGCTTTGGAAGATTTCACTCACAGACAAGCCAAGAGTCATTAAACACTCCCTAAGGAATCCCCTAAGGACTTTCGCACTAGCACAGAGGGCATCCAGACTGCAGGATGTATTTATCTACGGGGACTGGGAGCTCTGCAGGCACTGTCCAATGGATGGATTGAGTTATGCAAAGGCTTCTCAGCACAGAGAAAGGACAAGTGTGATTTTCACCTCCATTTGACCCACCCTGCTCTGGAGCAGAAAGTCCCCCATTGAACCTTGGATAGCGAGCGTACAGACTTGCAAGTCACACCCTTTGTACACAAGTGAGGCAGGGCAATACTTGTGATCTCACTTTGTTTCATAATTACCACTTAAAACTATGTGTTTAATGAACAAGAATAAAATTAGAATTATTGAGGAAAAAAGCTTGCAAAGAACAAGTTTACTTAAAAATTCACCATAGTGAATCAAAATAGTGACTTTTTTTAATACTAATCATTTTTCTCTTTAAAAGACAGGTTTTTCCACCCACTTGCCAAATTCTGATAACATAATTCTGATAACAGAAACGTTTATACAGTATTTACCTTCCTTCTCTTATCTTAAGGGCTGATTCAAGCAAACCTACCAAAACCTGCAGCTGCTGTGAGCCCTGTTTCATAGAAGCCCAATTCTATTTGGGTGACACTGAAATAACTACAGTGCTTTCCACTATTAATTCTGCATGGCACAGCCTCTCTATAACAACAAAACCCAGAGCTTCTTGAAAACCAGTTGCCTTCAAATGAGTAACAAAAAGAGTGGCATATAGTCACCATCTCCCCTTTAAGGAAGAAGTCTCTTTACAAAGGAAGCCTCAGCCCTTAGCATGTTAATACTCTCATCTCCACAACTTGCCTTCCTCAGAGTTGAGAGCATCATCTCCACAAAATGCTAAGGATGACACACAACAAAGTGTTAAAAAAAAAAAAAAAGGAAAAAAAATCCCCCATAGTATTATCTTTTACAGGCGAACAGTACAACAGACCAACACCACAACTATCACACGCAACTTGAACTTGCTCCACCCAATCCGCTGCATTTCGTATAACCTACGTGTACAAAACAAGCATACATGTCGCCCGCAAAAACACACACACACAAAGCAAATTGAGTAATTATTAAAGGGCATAAATACATGCTAGTGGTAAGATACATAAAACTTGATATTCTCATTTGCATGACTGTCCTAGGCATAGAATTCTCTTCCCTGAGATGCTTATAGCATTGTGCAGGCAGTTTCAAGATAATTTTACTGAGAGAAAACAACCATAGGTGACGTGCTGATCTGTAATGATAGCACAGTTACTCTCCAGACTGTTTTCTAACAGCTATTAAAAGAATCGCTGCAATACTTTTCATGTCATGTTACACAACAGTAGAAATGTGTTATTTTGTTAGACTACAGCAGCAAGAAAATAATACAAACTAGTAGATTAAGCATTGTGTGTTCTTTCAATATTCACAGCAATAACCTCAATTCCAATTAATTAGACCACATAAGTTTAAAGTTTATTAGAATGAACTCCATCTCTCCTTTTCTTTCTGAACTAAATACATATGGACCATTGCTCTGATAGTAATAAAAAAAACAAACATGTATTTGGAAGCTTGAAGGAAGAGATTCATTATTTTCTCAATTTAACAATTATAGTGTTACATTATGTACCTTTTTGCTGCTGGTGATACAGTTTCCTTTCTGGTTCCTGATGGGGAAGGTAAAGAGCCACTTGGTTTCTTTGGTAACACAGTTCCATTATTAACAGTAGTCCTTAAAGGCAGTGTTTGTACCAGAGGTCTTGCTGTAAAACAAGCAAAGGATGAAATCATTGGTTTTACTTTCATTTTTTCCTCCAGAAAACAACATTCAAATATTTTAAAAATATCTGTCTTGTATGCCATTTTTGTTTCATTTTGTTTCATTATTGCCAAACTTGCTATGGATGTATTATTTTTATTAAAAAAAAAAAAAATAAAAATTTCCTCCTTGTTATTTATAATGACATGAAATCATCTGCATATGGATTCAGCACACAATTCCGTAACTGTCACACCTGTAAAACCCTACTCTAGCTCAATCAGTTTACCAGTAAGTGCAAAGACAGCTATTGCCACCCAAACCAATCCTGCTCTGCTAAAAGAGCATCTGTCTGTTGCCCACCTGGACAATGCTCAGAAGTGTGCTAGAAATGAAAGCAGGCTGCTACCCCAGGAACTCCTGCCCTTTATTCGTTAACATTCATACAGGTTTTCCACGAGCAAATAATCTGTTAATAAATCCTTATTCTTCATCTACACACACACACCCCTCTTCTTTGAAAGAATGTGGGCTTCTGTTTGACAAACAAGAATTTTATCCCTCAGTCAGAAAAAGCTATTGAAAACACCAAAACTGTGGACTTAATAATAATTTGACACTATTTATGTTCTGACCAAATGTTGGCTCAAAAAAAATTTGTTATACACATCCAACCTGTAACTACTATTAGAATAACTGAGAAGTTCCATTCAAGTACGTTAGAAGTTAGTTACAAAACCAAACAGTGGTTAAAACTGCAAGCAATGAGTACTTACATGAGAACTATAGCAGAACATACCCTGGAAACACAGACACAAGCATGACTAGTGCTCTCTGCACAGCAAGGATGAAAACCAAATCTTTGTATAACACTTGAAACTTGACAGCACGCTGTATTACAAGCTATCTTTGTAAAGATGCCAAAAATCTCTGGGGTCAAAGAAAGAATACCCAAGGGAAACTAAACACAGGAGAAAATATCTGACAACCTTGTGAAGTTCAGTGAAAATACCTACGGAATACTCTGGAAAAGAAAAACAAAAAGATTGCTGAGGATAATCTAAAAAGTCAAAACAAAGAAAAACTAACAATTACAGTTCTAGATTATGTTATGATAGCATCTTATTGCAGCAGACTGCAAGCACGTATTGACTTGTTCACCTGAAGTCATATGTACTGAACAAAAAAAAAATGAAAGCCTGTGCATTGAAAAGATTGCATCAGTAAATATTATCTATTTGAGTGCAAGTTTCAAGACAAATTATATTTGCCTGACATGTGTACCAAAGCAGTTAATTTGATTAAAATATATACTTGCTTGTTACGTATTCATCATACAGTCACTTCCCATCAGTAAATATTGAAGCAATAAGGACTGTTTGGCTTAAAGGAACAAAGGATGACATGAAACCAGGTCAACAAATGAAAAAGAAACAGCTCCATGCCCACTGAGACAGCCTGTAAGTGCGGAAGACTGAATGGGTTGACCAGTACCATTCTTAGCAAGGATACAAAAAGCAAGAGCTGTCTGAGTTTAAAGGCAGCTTTAAGGAAAGACTAAAGACAAACGTGGGGTACCTTCCAGCCCTGTTCCCATGATCTATTTTAACAGACAGCTTTTAGAGCTGTACTGATTTTTCACAGGGACAGAGTTAATTTTCTTCATAGTAGCTTTTATGGTGCTATATTTTGGATTTGTGACCACAACAGTGTTGCTAGTGCACCGATGCTTGAGTTATTGCAGAGCAGTGCTTACAGAGTCAAGGTCCCTTCTGTTTCCCACACCATCCTGCCAGCAAGAGAAGGCTGCGGGTGCACCAGAAGCTGGGAGGGGACACAACCAGGGCAGCTGACCAAACTGCCCAAAGGGATGTCCCATGCCTCAGTGGGTCATGCTCAGTAATAAAAGCTGGGATGAAGGGGAGGGGGTGAGGGAGCACGTTCAGAGTGATGGCATTTGTCTTCCCAAGCAACAATTACAGATGACAGAGCCCTGTTTTCCAAATGGCTGAACATCTGCCTGCCAGTGGTGAGTAGTGAACGAATTCTGGATTTTGCTTTGCTTGCACGCACAGTTTTGCTTTAGCTAGTGAAGTGTCTTTAGCTCAGCCCAGGAGTTCTCACTTTCACCTTTCCAACTCTCTCCCCTGTCATGCTGGGGAGGAGTGAGTGGCTGTGTGGGGCTCAGCTGCCAACCACGGTTAATCCACAGCAAGAGGCAATACAAAACAGCTAAAACTTACTGTGCTTTTGCTTCTCACACTTAAAATAAAAATAAATTAAATCAGACATCATGATCCTATTTACTTCTACTCTATTCATTCCACAGCTCCATGCTGAATGCCCTACTACGTTTCCTGACTAATTACTGTAATGCCATAATTACTTCATGTATTACTGTGTATTTAATGTATAATTAACATATAAAACAGATTCTGTTGTATATTAGAGAATCAGATGGATGCAGTTAAGCAGTTGTATTCTTGTTTCCTGTCACGATTTCTGTAGCTCACAAAACTTTCATGAGGCTTTGAAATCATAAGTTAGAATAATAAAGTTAAATAAACAAATGATTAAAACATTTTTCCTTCTTTATAGTTATATAAAAAATGCCTATTAAAAGGTAGCTGAAGTGAACTCCAGCTGGAGGTTATTCTCTTAACCTTATGAAATTGAAGCTAGCAACAGCCAGTAATAAACCCTGCAACTTTTAGCAGTCAGAGGTTTTTGCTTCAGATCCAGCCCCAGCCCAGAATCCACGCTTGCTGGAGATTTAAAGATTTAGCCCCATGAGCAGATACTGCAGAAAGCAACAACACAAAACTCTTTCATGGCACACAGAAAAAAATACAAATTATTCAATTAATCCACTATTTACTCTGGCACTACTTAGTTTTTTTTACAAAGCTGTTTCATACCAGTGGTAATTGATGTAACAGTCAAACAACTCCAAGCGTGTCATTACTGTTAGAAGCAGTGGATGTCAGTAACTCAAACACACTCGTATTATTTCTTTGTCAGTAACATTTATTTTGGAAGTTCTGTTGCTTCAAGGTCTTACCTGTGGTAGCAGTACTGACATGTTTACCAGCCTCAGCAGCAGCTTTTTTAATCATACTCTGATCTATGGATTAATAGGGCCATTAAGTTTACAAACAAACCAATAATTGCAAAAGGAAAGAACAACAAACAAGAGTAAAACAAAGGCAGGAAGCCATACTGAACTCCACGAAGTAGCTGAATTAAATAAGGAAGGGGAAAAAAAAAAAAAGCCACCATTAGTGAAGGAGCTCCACAAACAGCAGATAAGCAGCTCGGCGCCTGTGACTTACACTGCTTTTAAGCTGCCCAGCTCAAGTCTAGAGCAAGAACGCACACAGACTGAAAACAAGGTCGAGCTCTTTTCCACTGTATGTTTGAAAGCCTTAAGCTTGAAATCTTTATAGCAATTTTAATTATGAAGTACTGGGAATATGTTGTCTTCTGTCCCATGAAGCTTCTTGTTCCAGACTTTAAACAGTACATTGGGGATCCCAAAACTGCTTCAAAGGGCAGAACCGCCCTAGGTCACGCACACACTTAATTCTGGACTGAACAAACGAAACAGCATGTATATAATGTGCTTCAAATACCAGTTGTGCGAATGAGATTTTGATGACACTTTGTGAGACCAAATTCCACTTTTAAAAATTATAAGTGTGGAATTGCTCATTAAATGATCAACGGAAAGAAAGCAGATCAGGTCACACTTAGCCCAAGAGACAAAACACAAGAAGCCACAGTTCCAGTTTCACCCATGCCCAAGCAAGCGTCTCTCTAACACTCATTGTTAGGAGCCACTGAAACGCTAGTCCAAGTTACCAAAATGAACTGAAATGGAACTTGGTCTTCTGGGCTAAGTGATTGCATGCGGTCTCTTATAAAGCAGCTGGGCCTACTACAGGGAAAACGGACCATCATGGGAAACGTACGTGACAAAACAGCTGGAAGAAACAAACCATCAGGATACCTCACATTCTTTCATGCTTTAGAATATGTTTAATAAGCCTGACCATACACTGATGGTACAAGCACTATATACCAGGTAATGGACGAGCAGTTGGCCTTTATAGACCCCAGTTTGCATTGTCACATGTACAGCTACTTACACTGCAATTTCCCACATACAATCAGAAGTATTTATGCCACATGCACATTTTAAAAAACAGCCATAGAAGGCAGAAATACAGGCTTATAGGAGTTTTTTATGAATGTACTTTGAACTATGGCTTTAACTACCTGCCATAACCATGAAAGTCTCTCCCGATTTACAGTTCTGTTCACAGAACCCATGAAAGCTCGGCTCTGTATTTTGATAAGTAAAGCCAGCAGGCAAGAAGAACTGATCTGGTTACAATTCAGCAATAATAACTAGACTTTATTTCCTCCACACATCAGATAACAACTATTTTACAGGCAACATAAAGCCTCTTTATCCCTTGTACAACCACATTTGGTGGAACAGACTACCTTCAGTAACATTCAACTTATCAGATATTTTAAATATTTTTTTGCAATTGAACAAACAAGGACAAAATGAGGAGAATACAACATGAAGGGAACAGAATGGGAGAACAACATCACGGATATTTAATACATATTCTATCCAACAAATAGCATCATATACAATTAACTAATCTGGCTCTGAAATTTTGTTCCTTTCTCTTTTCCCCATTTCCAGATCCAAAATATTAAAACAAACTTAAGATCTCAGTTCAGCAAATTAAGTAGTTCCTTATGTATTCTGTTAAATCAATGCCTAAAAGTAAATATCTTGCACAAAGTCACAAAGTAAAACAATTTGTAGCTCTGAAAAAGTTATGAATCCATAATTAAGTGACACTTCCTACACGTATTAATACAAATTAAAATTTTAATTCAAGACATCATGGTTTAGACAACAGAAAGACTACAAAGTCAGCCATACTTTTTTTTCTTATCTAGGTTGCCATCACTCTTACTCCGAAGATTACCCAAAAGTAGCTCACATGCTTCCACTAAGCTCCAAACAGGCTGTTTCCCACACCTTTACAGACACACTGATGACAGTACATCACATCAGTAGGGTTCTACTAAGCCCTTGCCTCAGTGAAGTGCTGGACATTTAACTCAAGCCTTTCTGATTGCCTACAAGCCAACATATTCATGTAGAAAATGGACCAGGCAAGAGCACTCTGCAGCGCATGTGCACAACACAGGACATTGCAGAGTGGCAACGTCTGTTACAGCTTTAATCCAGCTGGCTCTGGATCTGCTGTACTGTAGCTGATTCAGGCATCAACTGCAGCTGTACTTTTCCTTTTTTTTTTTTTTTTTAATCAAGCAGCTGGTGTTGCACCATCTCGTTGGTCATATCACCATGCCTCCACCATCCAGAAATGCTTAAGTTATTTTTAACTGAAGTTGCATTTTGCTTGAATTTACAGTTATTTTTTCCCCTATCAGAAAAACTCTTACAAGTTTCATCCACAGAAGATGAAACATTCCCCCAAAGAGTTTATAAATTAATTTTGATAAAAAATCAGGAAGTGGTAACCAAAGTTCAAGTAGGCTCTGGAATAAGCAGTAAGAATATGAAAATGCTTCAGTGACTCATAGGAACTTTAGAAGGCTTGCAGATTTAACCACTGAGATTTGTATGCGTTCTCTTTAAGGGGCTAAATTTCAAACTTTTTTTGATTTGCTGATTCTGAGCATTTTAAAGATCTAAAGAATAACCTAGTTTAATACACACAGAATGTTTTTATTGACTTGCAATACCTATTTTACATATATCTGAAATGCAAACCTTTGGTAGGTCCTTTCTTGTTCTGCATGGCCTGTTGTTCCTCTGTAATATTCAAGCGTCGAACCACATCAGCAAGGGCAGATTTAAGCAGCTGGATGTCATCTTCTTGCATCTGGACACGTTGCTCCAGAGAGGCAATGCGATCCGTTACCTCCATACTGCTTGCAGCAGAGGCACTGTCATCTAAATTAAACAACAGAAAGAGATGTATTACCAACAATGTATAATATCAAAGATATTCCGTTATGGTTAAGCAGCTGCTGGTAAAAGCAAGATTTTTTTTCCTCAAATCTGATGACCTCTGGAGGAAGAAAGTTTTTAAGCAACCAAAAGGAAGAGATGGAAATTCAACAATTGAACGGGAAAAAAAAATAAAAAGAATATCTAAGTAAGAAGAGATAATGAAGTTGGCTTTCAGGACTACTTATTGTGAATCAGACTATCCATGTGCTCTGCAGTTCTGAAGAATCACAATATTCTAATAATTCAATATTCTACTTAACACAACTTTCAAGTATTGGCAGTCATTTAGATAAAGACCTATACTTTCTGATATTTTGCATACACTTCTAGATTTTTCTCTCTCATATATGTGATAGAACATGTGTATCAGACAAATAAAAGCAATGGACAAGCTTACATTTTTTCAAGTATCATCTACGGACCGGAGAAAATATGTTAACCCATCATAACTAGTATATACTTGCTTGATATTTAAACTAGTAACCACAATCATAGTTCACTTCTCCCTAAGTCCTCATTAGAGTCCACGGCATACATCTCTTCTGCCTGTTAAAGCCAACCTCTTTATGAAGAAGCTAGTATTTGCTTTCATTTCTTGTGTACTTTATTTCCTTCCATCCCAAACCAGATTTTTCCACTTCACTTGTACAAAGGCATAAAATGAAAGTTAAATGCCTTGTGCATAACAACTAGTGCTGAACTTTAAAACAAAGTCCTTCAAACAAGAAAATAACAGTTTCAACTTCTGAATGCATTTAAAAGCACGCCCAAAAATGTTTATGCATACAAACATTTAATCAAAAAGGTCTGGGGAAAAATAGCATTTAAAGTTAAGAACTTCTATTCATCTCTGATCCAATCAAATGCAAATTGTTTTCAAAATCTGTTCATAAGCTGCTCTTTGGCTTACTCACTCCTCACATCCCCAGCAGCTATCTGTGGTTACCAAAAGCAGACTTGGAAACAAATACTGTAACGATACTGACAGTCCATAAATAATTACAGGCTAATATCGCTTAGGCTGCTTGTTAATTCTGTTATAGAATTTTCAGAGTGTATTTTTAAAACACACATTAGGATATTAAAGCTTTTATACTGAACACAACGGTTAACCCAAGTGCCCAGTTCTGACAAACTAAAACAAAACTCGAGCTCCTGAAAAAGTTTCCCTGCGACACGACCAAAATGCTTTCCAAACTTTGGCACAGTCGTGGTTCTGCTCAGCACAGGCTTCTGTAAGGCAGCTGGGACAGGTAATTAATCCCCCAAATCAGATGGGCAGACATGCTGGCAGCAGTATGAGCTGCCTGTAGAACTTAACCTTGCCTTGTACAAACAAAAGGCCCACGCTGCTCTAATGACTTTACACTTTAACTCAGCTGGAAATAACACGGATTAGCATACTGGACAATAGGCAACCAAATCAAAAGCTTGATTTAACCAATACGAGCCAAATTCAAACTTCAGCCATTCTGCCAAATTCAATATGTTATGGCATAGTTTTCTTCTGAACTCCGTAAACAGCCAGCTCCCAAGATGGGGGTAGAGAAGGAAACCCAAGGGGATATCTGTTGATGATAAAGTTATTTACCCGTTACAGAAGAAAGACATCCTCATTGAAGTATCAATTACTCTAAAGTGTAAAGCAACAGTAATTTTGCTTAAACATAACTCTTCAAACAGTAAAGCAACTGCTGTATTTGCAGTCCCTGACAGAATCACCGCCACTAATCACCACCAGGACGTACATCTCCTCCTCCCTGCCCATCTCCAGCTGTCACTTCAACTTTTCCCCTTGCATCCCTGAGGACCAGGCAAGGAGGAACAGCCCCCTGTCCCGGGCATGGCTCATCCTGGCCTTCCACAGTTATGGCCCCTCCAGCTCCACCTGCACCTAACTCGTGTTCTTGCTGCAGCCTACAGCTTGCTCTTGCATGGAAGTTGCCACACTGGATCCAGTGCCCTCCAATATATTTAGAAAAAAAAATTAAGTTTCTAACAGCTTTCAGTAAGATTATGACTGAAGACAAGGTGTGTTAAGAGTCCAGCTACAGTTAACTTTTCCATCTCTTTGCATACATGTACAAGTAAGCTATGAAAGGAATATATGGAATATAATAAATATAATAATATTCCATATAATATATGGAATACAATAAAGAAATGTTTTCTGAAGAATGTGAAGTTCAATTCTGAAACAAGCATTATGCAAGGTGAGGATGGCATGTTCTGGCAGCTGGGATCACCAGATCAGAGTCTGTTGAGCAATAAAGTTACAACTGAAACACAAGCAAATAAGCAAAGCGACATTGTACCAAAACAAGAGGAGGGTAATTAATTACATAAACTAACCAAACAACCACAAAAAAAGGTCACAACAGATGTTATCTCCTCTGCTCACAAGAGCAAGAGCTGTATTGTTGTCTTACTCGTGCTTTGCCCCTGCAGCATACAGCTCTTCGTCACAGCAGAGAACAGTCGAAGGGCAGTTCCTAACAAATATAAGTAAGGGAATAGAGACTGAGCAGAACCATCTCGTTATTGTTCCAAAGCCAATATTAAAAGTGAAACAACTACATGTTTCATTGCTAGAGAGTGTCCAAAAGAGGGCTACAAAGATGATGAAGGGTCTAGAGGGGAAGATACATGAGCAGCTGGGCTTAAGCCCCGAGCAGAGCAGGCTGAGGGGAGGCCTCATGGCGGCCTGCAGCTCCCTCACGAGGGGAGCGGAGGGGCAGGTGCTGAGCTCTGCTCTCTGGGGACAGTGACAGGACCTGAGGGGATGGCACGGAGCTGGGACAGGGGAGGGTCAGGTGGGATATTAGAAACTCCACATTTTCTCCTATATAAAACATTCTCAAGCATCCTGCCCCAAACAGGCCATGCCAGGAGCACGAGGGGCACTGAGAAAGCACGCGGTGCCAAGAGGTGACAAACTGCCTTGCCTTGGGACGGTTCAATCATAGCTGCATCATCGCCTTCATGGTCCCCACGTGTGCTGTCATGGCAGCTGGGTTACATGGATTTTCATGGCACAGTTAGGTTAAAGCAACTGTGGGACACACACTATCGTAAGGACATAAAAAGCCTCAAAACACTTCATGGTTATCCCAGGAAACACAAACCGTGCTTTTAAAAGAAAACCAAAAAGATAGAATTTGTGCAGTGGTAATACACAAATTTTACTGCATAGTTTTACAATCTTATAAGAATACCATTACATCAGTACGCATTGCTTTTTGTGACCATAAATCCAGTAACTCTAGCAAGTTCTCAACACTGTCCATATACTTAGATTTGGTGCCCTCTTTGCAATCAAATATCATAAAAACCACAGCTGCTCACGATCTTGAAAGGTACATGAAGGAGCCCGTAAATCCTAACAACTTACGCTGAAGCATTACGTACTGCATCACATCTACTCAGCAGTCACCACCACCAGTTTTGCCCACGGACCGGCAGAACAGCCATCCTATCGCCTACACTGGTAGCACCCACAGCCTGTTGGAATTAATCACCATCCTTTTTTTTGTTTGTTTTTAAAGAAGAGGAAGATGGGAAGAAATAAAACGAAAATAGGAATGAGAAGGAAAAAAGTATTTTAAGTACTTTTATTTTTAAAGTGAAATGTATGCAATTTGTCAGTGTTTTTTGTGGTGTTTTTTTTTTTTTTTTAAGAGCTCGTAAGTGAATCACATTCTACATGTGCTCATTTATTTTTGTGGATTGTAGTGCAAGTCTAGATTACTATCTCATGAGATTAATGCCACCTACAGTGTCCAAAGTTAGATAAAATGAGGAAGTATCAGCTCAGATGACTGTTCTATCATTATAATACACATTTATGTTAAAGCTTAAAAAGAACAGTCATTTGTCATTTATGCTTTGCTGAGATTCTGCAGGTTTTAGAGAATACACGAAAAAAAAAAAAAAGGGAGAATGTTCTTCCTGCACTCTTTAAATTTTCCAACCAGCTAATCCATGATCTCATAGATTGGAAAGATTTCTTGTGGCAAACTAGAAGACAATACTGAGTCAGATGATTAATCTGCTTCCAGAGCGTCTTCCAGTTTTTCAGCAATTTATTACTTGAACTTAGCCAAATGTGAAGAAACTTCTGAAGCACAGCCAACAAGAGGATGTGCACACTCTTTGCAAGTCAGAAGGATTGAAAGATTTTTTTTCTTTGTATGTAGGGTAAAGCAAAATGACACACTTCCACTACTAGTTAGAGGTAGGCATATTAAAATGAATGCTATTTTCTAGTTTTAGCCTGATGGAAAACCTAAATCTGAATTGTAAATTAATGATGTAGGAAATAAAGGAGGTCTCAGAGTTAAAAGCATTTCTTTTAGGAAAAAACAACAACAGGAAACATTTATTTTTGCATTGTCAAGTGTCTGTAGATTTTCAAGATGGGTAAGCTGTACAAGTGTTCACTTATTTTCCGCACATTGTAAAATACAAATATAAAAAAGCTAAAATTAAAACAGACTTGGCATTTTTCCCCCCAAAGAACTACTTCATTAAACAAACATATTTCACCTTTGCCTTATGCAGACATTAATTTTGAGACTATGCTGTCCAGCTCAGACCATGACAGCTGATTAAGTAATGGAAACATTAGATACTGATTCTGACTGGTAAGCAAGTTTGAGCTTATTCAATCTACATTGTCTCCTTAGCGTACCAATTAACAGGATGAAATTGTAAATGAAGTACTTCCCCAACTTTTCAGGATACATTCTGTGCATTATGCATTTGGAAAGAACCTAGCACGATGCAGGGGTGCTTGCCAGACACCATTAGAGTCCTCACTAAAAGCAGCCTCTTACAGCCCTGGCCAGAGCTGTCCCTGAACTCAGATGCACTGCAGAATATCAGAAGAGAAAATCTAAGCCTTCTAGAGATGGCAAATTTCAGCAGTGGTCTTCTGCAGAAGTTAACTGATAACATAAATGATGGAAACCATGGCAAAGGATGGCAGAGAAACGTCAGCATCACCCACACACAGAGATACCTTTTTTCTCAAAACAAAAACACAGAGTGTCAGTAAGCCTGAACTGAGCTCAACTGGTAGTAATACTTTGAGATATCAGCAAGTACATCACTCTCCACACTTCTCCTGAAACCATCTGATGTGCCAGGCCATCGAATCCACACAGTCCAATAAACTCGATTGTCCCTTTCCTCCCCCTGGCTGGGAGTACCCCTGTACAAGTATTCACATTCCTTGGAAATCACCAATAATTTCAGCACCCCTAGAGCCTTATGAAACGTGCACATGGACAGAGTTCTCTCCCTGCAGCCAGGCATATTTCAGAGCACGAGAGCTGCTGAAAGGCCCGTGACACCAAAGCACGGCCCCGCAGCTCAGATTAGACAGGGCCATCCATCAGTTTTGACCTAGTATGCTAGCAATAGCAGGTAGGAATACTAAAGATGTTACACTTGCAGAACAATTTTTCGGGTTTCAGACTCCACTAACTTTGCAAAGCTGTCAGAAGCTGCACATGTCACTTAGTACACATTTGGCAACCTCCCCTTCTCCTGCCCACATCATCGCTGAGATCTCATGCAACAAATCAAGTTACTGGAACTATTTTCTCCTTGGGAGTCACACTAGCACTAACTTTCAAACGATCTCTCTGCCTCACCTCTCTCGATGCCATCTGTTTAGCCTGGAACTACAACAGTGCAGAAAAAAATCCCTATACGGCAGGCACCTCCCACTTTAAATCCTGTCCTCCCTTTTTCGTTCATTTAATGCATCTTTCAGGCTGGGGCACAAAAGTCAGCCACATAACCCATTTTATTGATACAGTCTGTCTGAACTGTCAGCACCAGAGTGCTAAAAGGAGAATTAGAAAGAAAAACAACCATTAAAATCTAAGGTTTAAAACAAAAAGATCTTTCAAAATGAAAATGAGCAATTCACTGTGGCACTTAAACAGTGGAATGCAGCCACGACACAGTTGCCAGGCTCAGACGCAAGATCTGGAAAGTACCAAGCATTCTGGTGGCTCTTTCTGCGGCATAATGTCAGCAGTCTTTGGCAGACCAAAAGAATCTCTGTGCAGGAGAACAATGGGAAAATAAAACAGCAGTTTGGTTTCCTTTGACAACACAACACCAAGCCCCTTTGTTTAAAAGATTAGTGTCGACAGCATCACACAGGCTATCTTTCCTCCATCCACTTCCCTGATGCAAAGCATTATACCATACCTGGAACACAGCAGCAGCTTTCCAGGCTCGTCTCTGGGGAACAATGACAACACATATGTGCAACAGCTTATCCGAAAGTCTGGTACGTACTGGACTGGTGTGCTAGACCCTGATTTGACCAGATTAGAGCTTTCCGCTGTGAGAAGCAAGTGGATTTAAAGCCCACAATAATGTTATCCTATTTAAGCTTGTTATTTGGTGTGGTTAAGAGAAAAACCAGACAGAAATCTTTAGCTACGGTTAAAGCTGTAAAACTGCCTTGCTTTACGTGAAGTCCTGGAAAGCAAAAGTGCTTGCCAGCTGAATGCTACAGGAATGAACTGTCAAATCCTCGAATTGCATTTTATTATAAAAACGTATGATAGGATAAGAGAGCAAACACCACTTGTCTAGCTAGAAAGCTTTGATTCTGGGGAACAAGAAGTCGAGTCTAATCTTTAAACTTGATAGCTATAGACCCAACATACCTGTCTCTAAGCCTGTATAGGTACAGCTGCGTGAGGTCTCTGAACGGGTAGGACAACTTTTCAGTTCAATCCCTATTCAAATCAATGTGCTTAAGAGCGATTAGCATCGCAAGGAGCTGCCCTGGTTGGATACAATCAGGTACATCGCACAGCAAAGTAATCTGAACAGACCAGATTAGTTTTTCCATGTCCTCAGAAGCTATGTGTGTAGGAGGAGGGAGGACAGTGCTATCCCACATATCCACCTAATGCTGTACTCTGCGTTGCACTGGGAACCCATGAGAAAGGTGATGTAAGAGGGACTATAGTAAAAATAACATAAATCATTATATGAGAACAGACCATGCTTAAACTATTCAAGAAGTTGTAACCCAAATATGTGTATTCTTTATACAGACTACAGATGGTTATTTTTGTGAGCAGTATTTTCTCTTCTCCAACATAGCTAACTATTGTAGTCCAATATCTGTAAAAGTCTATTACTGTATTTCCAAACATTCACTGACAAATAACTTGTCCTTTTACAGCTTCACCACTAGAAAGTTAAAGAAAAGGAATATAACTTCCTAAAATTAGAAGCAGAATGTGAAAAGAAGGCAATCTATAAAAGCAATCATCACTGAGAATCTCACAGCTGGGTGCTCTGTACTCATTAACAAAATGAGAAAGAAGAAAATGATCTTAACAGAAAATTCTCAGAAAGTTCCTCATGGCTAACAAGTCAGCGATTGCTACAGCAAAATTATAAGCATGTGCCCTTGACCTGCCACTAGCTGACAAGCTGAAGCCAGCAGCTCACTGTTTTCTCCCCAGCAGATGGTAGATGAGATGCAATTTGGAAATCAACCAGTTAAAAATGATCTTCCCCAACAGAGCCCTAGTGAAAGACAGAAGAAATTTTCAGCATGTCAATAAATTAGAGGAACTTTCACGAGAAGAGCTTCATCAATGCAAACGCTTTACAGCTCGGAGTTACTGTGCAGGCTCTGTCGAGCATGCAAAGCAATCGGGAATGGCTTACCAAATTATCATTGCTCCACGTTTTGCTGGGAGCAGCCTGTACAATAAAAAGACATTGTAAACAAAACCCAGGAGAGCAAAGACAGCATTCTGTAGCCATAGGATTACTCCAAGGTCAGTAGTTTGAGAAAAGTGACCCCATATGATCTGCCTGGAGTTAAAAAGCTAAAGATACAGCATAACAAGAGCTTGCAAAGAAAGGCAAGGGTGGTGTCATTAGCAGAGCTACCTAAGGGCAGCAGAGCCAGGCAGAGCATTGCTGTGTTTTACTGTTTTGCATTCTAAGTGATGCTCTGAGGAACACGGCTGTACCACCACCACCTTAGGGGTAAGGGAACAAAAGCACGCGTGGAACGTGGGAGAGCAGCTCCACAACTCTGACCTTTGTGGCAAGGTTACTGCTAAGAGTTCAAGTCCTGTTACCAAAACTAGCAAAGGATGAGTTCAGATTTGTCACATGATGCACGCTAATAAGACTTTCACTTTTGTTTTGCATTGTCAGACAAAATGAACCAAACGATGCAAGGTTTGCTTACGCTTACGCGAAATGTGTTTTAAACCACATGCAAATAAACTCCACACACTGGTGCATACGACACATTCTTAAAAACTTTACCAGTACTCAGTTTAACATATTGCCACTGCCTTAAGAAAACTGGATGTCTCCCCTAGATTCTTCAACTGCTTATCAAGCAAATAAAGCAGAAAGATCCACTTTTACCCGCGATCAAGACAGACTTAAAAGGCAAGAAAGCTCATTTAAAACATCTTTTAAAAGTTACTGATGACTAGGTAATTTTAGAAGTTACCTGTGACTGTGCATTACATACCAGCATTGTATTGTTTCTGTACTTATGTATTTCCCCAAGGAGATGTTGATCCCCACTAGCAGGAAACCATTAAGAGGCACCAGCCACTAGCTGATCAGCAATTAAATGCAGCCTTACAGTACATTAGAGGCAGCACTATACAAGCATCTCAGCAACTACTTACGTTAGCACAGTTTTTTCCATTTCCAAACTTCTGCATTAGATATTGGAATAGTACCTGACACTCAAACTTCCTTGGGCCATTAGCTCTTAATCTAACTTCTATAATCCGAATTTTTATGAAAATTGTAATCATATATGCAAAAGTTTCTAAAACAAATTTTAAACAGTGTTAAACTTTAGAAATATATAAGCAAAACCATCTTCCTTTTAAGAAATTAAAGATCTATTAAAACTGAGACAACACCGACAGTAAGAAATCCAGAGTTATCAATCTGAAATGGTTTCTGTTTTGTCATGTTTCGTAAGTGGATTCTTTGAGAGTCAGAAAATCTCAGCCTCCGATCAATACCTTTTACGAATAAGATATAGCCACTACTAAACATTTTGCTTTTTCCTGAAGATTTATCATCTTTCCAAATTGTTTTCTATGGACTCAAACCAAGCAGCATAATACAAAAAGAATAACACATTCCTCCTGCACCTGCAGAAAAGGTTACCGAAGTCAAAGGCAGATTCATCACTTTTGAAAACTCTGGTTACTTGTTCTCAGCTAATGGCTCCACTTCCAGCAGTGGTCTGACTTGTCTTCAGAACTCTGAACCTCCTGAATATTTTAGAGTCTGGAATTAATGCAGTATAACATTAGGTTTCATTATAGGTTGTCAGTAAGACAAGTTACAATTTAAATATTAAAGGAAGAAAAAAGTCATTCAATTTTAGAAAACTATTTCCAGGCTTATTCTAAAACACATCTTGTTCAGTGTTTCCTTTCACAGTAATGTACAATTTTTTCCACTACTGCCAGTTCATCTAGTGTTTGTGAGAAGTACTTGAATTATCTTGTGGCAGTCTTGCTTGGACGGGAAAGGGGAGCAAAAACCTGCAGGAAGGCCACAACAGAGTGGAATATTTCCCATCTCGTCCATCTTCAGTGGGGGCTAAATCTTCTTTCTATTTTATTCTGACAGATATCAAAGCTACCACTTCAAACTATTTGATATACAGTAAAACAATAATTTATGCCAAATTTTTTTAATTTTAATACTATGATCAGAAATTTTAGTGAATACAGGGAAGGAAGACAAAACACTCTTTCTTAATTCTTTAAAAAAAAGAAAGATGATTTCATGTTCTGTTCAGGAAACAGAGAATCATCCATCTGAAAAGTTACTTGGTTTAAGATGCAACTCTTCTATTTAAAGGAGATTTGCATGCCCCCCTCCCACCAGCAGATTCCCTAGCATGAGATCATGTTTTTATTACAACAGGGTGCACAGTATTGTCAGAAATGTCACCCTGCTGTGGTGCCATTTGCAGCACATTACGTAAGCGGGGTCCTACCACCCTCACAGAGTGAAGGAGTTGTGCTCCAAGGCTTGCCCCATCCACCACGGCATTTGGCTATGCGACAGCAACACGCACTTGGCCTGTTTATATTATAAAGAAATTCCAGTTTTCATGGAGGAGGAAAGGAAGGACTCAGGGAGAATCTATTTTGCAGACTTTGCGTGTGTTGAAAAAAGCCTACAAGTGTGGTTTGACCGACTAACACAGCTTTGCATCTCCCCAGGGCTACGTATGGGCCTCGGCAGGAGGGACAGAGCCAGCAGATGCCCGGTCTGCCCTTGCAGAAAGCAAACCCCCAGAGCCCGGTGCCCGGCCAGTGCTCTGCCTCGAGGGCCTCCTGGGGCTGAGCTCCTGCTGGTGGCAGCCAGGACTTCTCCTCTGAGAGTTTCGCTTGAGAGATTAGATGGGCTAAGGGTGTGCTGAGCACATCCTTTTCTAAAGGCCATCTCCTAACAGCACTGACCTGAAACGCCAGTGCCAATAAAACAAGCAGAAAGCCTGCCCAATAAAGCTCGTCACCTCTGTGGTTGCCGCAGCCTCTGAGCTCCAAGCTTCAAGATGCGGCTGAGCCGACTGGCAAAGACAAACCTTTAGGTTTAATACGGCCATACAGCAGTAGCACAAACGTTCCCTTATGCTTTCTTGGCTCTGGGGAACCTCACAGCACTTGGACCTCTGTATCCAGCTGTACCGACACAAGCTAGGGCAAGTACAGCCACTTGAATTAAACTCATTTAGTATTTTGATGGTTCTCTCATGAAGCTGGAAATTTTTTTCTTCTTCCCTCCTCCCTTCTTTGATCCTTCTTTTTTCTTTTTTTTCCTTTAGTCTATGATTTCAGAAGGCAAATTCAAAACATGCCAGGACACCACTTAGCATTATGATCTTTATGATTCAAACAGGAACATTTTTAAAAGCAGTCCTGAACACGGATTAGCTGCCTCCAAGCATGTAACATTTATTTCAGTGATGAGACTCACGCTAGACAATACCTGAGCACAATAAGCTTCTTCAGGGGCACACAGCAATGAATTCCACGGGCAATAAGGCGAGCAGCACACTGAACCTGGAAAATTGCTAGATTTACGAGAGGTGGGAAAAAGGCTGAAATTCATTGGAAAACATTTCTCCCAAATGCACCGAAGAGATGCCGCAGAAAACAATATCTGCTCTCAGCACAGCAATTTTCTAGGGCAGACAAGGCAAGCAGAAGATGCCTTTTTTTTTTTTTTAATACCCTTCAGTTCAGCAGAAGACAGACAAGAATGGAAGCTAGTAAGGAAAAGCTCCAGCCAGAAAATACTTAAAGTTATGTAAGATATACAAACATAATAAACTTCTCATGGTAACGCACACAGATCAAGAGGTCACATTGCCAATATTTAATGGTCGCATTTAGTAAAAATATCCCAGATGTCAGGCTCTATCCACAGCAGAGAAGGCCCAAATCCAGAGCTACACTTCCCTGGGTTACAGTGGCAGAGCTCCACAATCTAAATGGTTTTCTTTGTAACCATACTTCCCAAACTTTGACAAAACCAAGCATTTGATTTTTGTTTTACTTTTCTCTTAAACATTTTACTTTGCAATCTAGTTGATCAGGCATCCCATTATAGGCAAGCAAGCAAGCGATGGCTATAGCAGGAAGCATCACCACAGCATTCACATCCCCAAGTCTCCATATCCAATCCCACCTCCCCCCCTTTTTTAATGGAAACGGGAAATATTCACAAGCATGCTATCAACTTATGCCTTTCTAGATCTTCTTGCCAGAAAAAGAGAGGCTTTTGAACCAGCTATTAAATTTACAAGCTTTGTACTGACTGGATTTAAATTTATGATAAATTCATGTACTGGATTTATTGGACTCCAGGAAAGTCTAGCTTATGAAATGAACAAGGCACAGCTCCCACAAAAATTACAATAAATGATAAAGCAATTTAAAAAACCTGCAACAAATGAATAAATCAGTTGTACTTTAAGCTTCATTACACAGCCTTCATTCTAATATCTAACTTTCAAAAGCTTAAAAAGAAATGCTTAATAATCTTCCTAATTTTTCCACAGGTGTTAACCTTTCCAGCTGTGTCTTTTCAGCCACAGCAATAACTGACAGCAATGAGATGGCATCAGCCTGTGGATCTGCTCTTCAGCCCATTCAGTCTCCTCACTGCTTGTTCAATTATTCCTCCTTTTTCTGGGGGTTCCTAGCATCCCCCAGCAGACCTGCCCCGCCTGCTCCCACCAAGCCCAACCCGCCTGCAGCTCCCCATCCCAGCTCACTGCAGCCTCCCCCAGCTCAGCTTTTGCACCTCCTGCTTCCTCCACGCAGCCTGGGAGCTGCAAAGCAGCTGGGAAAGAAGAGCAAACACATTCACCACATCCACCACAGTGGCTGAAGGGTAAAATCTATCCAGCCTTACCCCTACAGCCTAAATTGGGGTTTCCTTAGCTGTTCTGTGGGGCTAAAGGCAACACATGCCAGTCTGGGGACTAGAGGCTGGAGCGAATTCAGTTGTGCCGCTGCAATGAAGCCTGATGTGTGCACAGACGCAGTCTGATATTTTGGCAGCTCAAGTCTCTGCTGCAAGGTCTGATTTCTGGAAGACTGGTGGCTCGGCAAGTGGGATGGACCAGCGGTGTGATGGGGAAGGGGCCCTCCCTGACGGTGTCCAGTCTTGGAGAGCTCAGCCCGGCATTCTCTCAAGGCACCAAACCAGTGCTACACAGACCACTTTTTCCTCTCTGCAATCTTCAGGAAAGAGTTGAGCTCTTTGAACCTTTCTGTTAAGCAGACCCAGATGAACACATCTGGGTGCAGAAGTTGTGCACTAAGGCAGAGGCTGACTCCCGGCTACGCCTGCACCCAGCCAAAACACGGCACCGACAAGTGAACTAGTGCCAGGCACTCGCAACCAGCTCCCGACTGCTGACGGAGAAGCCACTGGACAAGTCCCTGCAGCACAGGTAGTCGCTGCTGCTGCTGCTTATGTTCTGTATGGAAGAGCTTGCCCCATACCTCAAGTCAGTACATGCAGGGTCGCAATTACCTCCATGAGGAACGTACGGGAGTCGTTGGCGAGTGCCTCCATCAGCGGCTCCAGGAGCTCGGAGGGGAGCAGAGCAGGGAGCGGGTCCCTGTTTGTCGTGTGGAGCTGGGAGCTGGTGGGCAGGCACAAACTGTGGGATTAGGTTCACAGCAGGCACAGTACCCAGAATACATCCATTTTCCTGGGGGATGATTTAAGATTCATACAATGTAATTAAGACCCTTCATCCTTCCTCTTTTTGCCCATTCCTCCTTCTTGATAAAAAACTAACAAAAGAGCCATCGTCTTCAGCTGCTCTTTCCTGTGACCTCAATAGGATACAAAGGGCAGGAAGGATAATGCTCAGAACATACAGTGTAATAAAAAGGTGATTATTCTAGAAATTAATTTGAACATGACTAAATAAGACACTGGATTTAACTGGAAGGTAGCGCACAGCTATATGATTATATGCATAATATGCTGTAGAAAGAGCTGCTTACCTGGACAAAAGGGTTATTCTGAAATAGAAATGGAAGTGCCAGTAGGTTTCTCCGGCTAGTCTTGGATTATTTCAAATGGGTACAGCTCTATTCTGCTCTGCACAATTGTTCAGAGGGTTGCATCTTCAGTGTAACAGTGTTGCTTAAAGAAAAATGCATATGAACGAGCGTATCATTCATACCTCCTGTCTTGCCAGCCCACACCTTTTTACTAGCTAATTATCATGTGGAATCTGTCAAAAACATCAAGAGCTTTTTTTTCCCCTCGTATTTTTTTTTAAGCTGCACCTTTTAGCATTAAAAATAAATAAATATGAAAAGCATCTGGAAAATGCAGTGTTCATTTGTTCACAAGGTTCGTGCCTACCAGCGGTGCAATGACACCCCTGGGCTGTTTGGACCCAATGCCAGCACTCCCTGGGAGGAGCTGTGAAGGCTGGTGCTTGTTTCACTGCCCCAAATTTCCACTCCCACAGCCATGGAAGTGGGAATTCAACGTCTAAATGGCAAAATACGATCGAGGTTGCAGAGATTATTCGGGGCTGGCTGCTGAAATAATTTTCTCTTTTTATTTCAGAGAAGATATGAGCTCTGTTACCTTCAGACTGGCAATAACCGTTTCTGCGTGGTACACAGCTCCTAAACGCGGAGCCCTGAAGGACGGGTAACTGGGACTCGTAACCAACAAACCAATTCTTCCTGGCAGTTCACGGTCAGAAGAGGAACTATTTCACCATACAAACCCCTCACTTGTCAAGAGTCACAGAACTGCTCCTTCCAGCACGGAAGGATTTCAGTTTATTACTATGCAACTCTAACATTTAATTTTAGTATGACGAGTGGTTATATCCAAAGAGAAACTGAACACATATCTGTGCAGCAGAACAAAAGGTACTACAACAAACGGCAAGTAAAAACAGACCATTTACACTGCTGTATACAAGAAATGAGATATCTACTATAAAAGCTACAACTGCATTTACAGTAATGATAAATCTTCCCCAACGCGTAGCAGTCAGGAAAGCAAAGGCAGTTAGGCTTTGCTGGGTTACAAAAACAGTTTCCACTGCTGAACCTGGAGGTCCACAAGGATTGATTAAACGGCGTTGGCACAGAACCCCCATGAGCTGCTGGTTCGACCCAGAGCCCAGTGGTTCGGATGAGGGAGTGTGCCCTGCTCCTCGCACCAGGTTTGTGCCCCTTAGGGCAGGGCGAGACAGCACCCCTCACCTCTGTGCTCTCTGCCACAGATGGGCCTGGACAGCCTCCTGGCCTGGACAGCCTCCTAAAATGAGCAATGAGGGCTCAACACCAATTTTTTTTATTCATTTTAGATAATACCAACTCTAGTATCTCCTAATCTGAGTTAATATTAACCTCTAGCATCGGAAATGTGCATGAAATGTGCATCTAGCATGTGCAAGAAAACTGGGCTGTAACACAGCACCTACCTCTTGACTCTCATATCCCACTTCCTACACGGATTAACCACTTTCTAATGCTAAATAATAAAACTCTGGAATAAAACATTTTTCCTCAGTATTGATTTTAACAATTGTTCAAAATTGAAACCAAACCAGAAAAAGATACCATCTTTGCAATTCTCTACTTTTTATAGACCCTAAATGCAGCTTCACTTACTCTTGTGTATTGTTTCAAGCTGTTAAATATCTACATGCTGGAAAGAAAAAAAAAAAAAAAAGGCAAACGCATGAACTGTATCATCCTTCTCCCTGCCCCTGGAGAGGCTTCAGCCAGGCAGCAGCTACTTCAAAGCTCCCACTGCACGTGCCTAGAGACTTAAAGCAAGAGAAGCAACTGCCAAATGCAGGAGGCAGTAAAAGGCGTAGATTCAGAGGCCTCCCTGAGGCTAAACAATTTTTACATTAAGAACTCAAAAATAAAAACTAGAAAGGAGACAAACCCTGAAGTTAACGCCCTCCTGGAACAACATGCACCCAAATCTCTCATAACTTTCTGAGGCACAGCCACTGAGGTTAATGGCCCAGCAGCAGCCAAGTGGTTTCTGGGCTTCCCAAAATCCTACAGAGCCTCGTGGGAATCACTGGAGCTGCTTTACACATTTACTTCAACCTTTTGGAATCAAAGACGAGCAAACCAAGAGGATACACAACAGTTCAGGGTTCTTAACCCAAGCCTTTCTACATGAGACCAATGAAGGTGGCTGTTAGCTCTCAAGCAATTCATGCTTGAATTATCCAGCGCGCAGAGATCTCGCAGATCTCCCCCTTCCCCTCTCACCAAGACTGCTGTAATCAAGTGAAATGCTTCGCTTACAGCCATCCAGGCACGATGCTGAGCAGAGAGCGGCAGCAGCGCATTGATGTTTGTTACTGATTAATTCCTGCTCTATTTTTAGGGTACGCCTTTTCCTGCAAAGCTGTGGAATAATCTGATCAATGTGTCCCCAAAAACAGTATGTTCCCAAAAAAGGCAACACAAAGAAAAGATCATTCATCGTTTTTTTGATGGAAGTCATATTTCTCGCAAAAGTACAAGAGAAAATTCTAAGGAACACACAAAGTTTCAAAGTGCAAAAATAAGAGCATGATATGCAATTAAGAATTAAAATTTGTGTATAAAAATACTTTGAGTACAACTGTGTGCTGCACCTATTACATTGCTATGAATCAGACATGTCATATTCTGCAAAGAACACAGGAATTACAAAATACTGAGATTCATAATTTCCAGAGGAGGAACCACACACACGCACATGAAAGCGACCGAGGAAGCTAAACATCCCCTACAGAATTGCAGGAATCTCAGTGGCAAAAAAATTTATCTTAGTCCACTGTGCCTTGGATGGGTAACTGAATTGAAATTGAAATTTATGATCCACGTGTAATTTTCCACCTCTATGAACTTTTAATTCAATTATAAATCACGTTTCCTCCGTATTGCAGTCTTTTAGTGGCTGTCTGCCTTTCCCCTGCATTGCCTCGCAGAGTGTTTTACAACTTACCTTCTGCCACCATGCCTGGCACAAGACAAAAAAAGGGGGGGGGAGAGGGAAGGAATCACTTCTGTCTGCCACAATACAGCAAGAGTCGGGTATCCCTTCTAACTTGAATTAATTTATTGATGCTGCTCAACACATGGTGCCACGAGCAGCTGCAGTGACAAAGCACAGGTCCAGGTCTGCAAGGGGAGATGAGACCATCTCGAAGCCCGTTTTGTCTGCAGCACCATTATTCCTGCAATTTATCTTCTGCTGCCTCCTGAAGCTGATTTAATTCTCTGACCTGGCAGAAAACGAGCCCAGCAAAAGCAAAAACAAAGTACCACACACAAACATGGCGCAGACTTTGCTGTTGGGTTAGCATGTTAAATTAACTCTGACAAATTAGTCTGTCAAGCGTTCAGTGGGTAAAACCACACAGAGCAGGAGAGGAAGCAAGACCTCTCTCTGGAGCAGCAGCATGTTCATGTTCGCTTATCTGCCTGAGGTGCTGTGGCCCGAAAATGGGAACCTCGGTCTCCTGGATATTCCACCACAGTCACCCAGCTTCCCCAGCTCTCTGGCCCGTTAACCTTCACCGCCGAGCAACCCTATAGGTCCTCTTATCTGTAACACCTAAAGAACCAAGCCTGTTATCTTACACATTCCTTATCCACTCTTCCCCCGGACTACGTATGTTGGATTATTTAATTGAAAAATTGCAAAAACACAGCGTTACTCACTGCTGTAGTAAAGCCAGTAGTTCGAATGATTTCCTTATATAAATACACATCAGAAACCAGATAAATTTTACCAAAAGCAGCAGCTTCATTCAAAAAAAAATCCTTTTTCCTTTTATGTATCTTTGCCCTGAGGGAACAGAAGTGGTAGGTTGCCCTGGTATTTAATCCCCTTGTTTAAACAAATTTTAGAAGTGAGCACATTATTCACCCAGGAGTATGTCTTCATGTAAGAGGTTCAGGTCCTGGCAAGAGCATCCTACCTAGGAATTGCAGCTACAGAAAGGCCTCTCTCAAATAACTCACATGAGACAACATCAGAACAAACCATTCTGTTCTGTTCATTGCTTCAGAGTTTCACCTAAATGTCTTATCACTGAGCTCCATAAAAAAATGAGTAAATAGAAATATATTGCTCCTGGGAGACCATCCATGTTTTCCAACCGCAATTTATTTTGGTTATAAAGCATTTGCTTAACACATCAGCAAACATTTTTCAGCTCCGTATCTGAATATTTAATCCCGTGACTCAGTTTCTTTGCTGTTTCCAGAAACCAAATCCAAGCACCCAGGTCGTAAAAGACAGTTGAAGTACAGTTCAGATAACAAATTTATAGCTGAGTTAAACGATTAGTTCTGAAAGACTATGGGTATGATAGAAACTACTTCCAAACTTGTGCTGATAACATGCTTATTTCAAGTCTTTCAGATAATGTCCTGGAAAAAATACCAGAGCAAAACCCAACATACACTAAATAATCATATTAGGAAAAAAAAAAAACACCCCAAACCCCCGCTAGCATTGGGACTGTTTATTTAAAGCAGGTGTGGAAACACCGAGTTATTAGATAATAAAAAGGCCCACTAGTCTGTTACACACATACTCACACCCTTTAAAATGACTGAGCTTAGGTTTTCTGATAAAGCAGAACAGTTGTAAATTTAAAGCCTTGATTTTTGTTCTGTCCAATGCATTAGTATTTGCTCAAAGGAGGCAACAGCATTTAATTTTCAGTTCTGAATGCCATCAGTAACCTTAATAAGCTTTGTGAAAAACAACTGCGAATAAATCTTTGGACCTGCAGAACTGTAGCTGAAGCACAACACGAGCCCTGTGGTGACTTGTTCACAGGATGAAGAATCCCAGAAAAAAATGCAGACTGGAACAGTGAGTAAGCAACTTTCCCGAGCAGTGTACCAGACCATACTCCTTCCCCATTAGAGAGGCTGACAGTAAGAAATTAGAGGCTAGGAGACATCATCTCTCAAAGAAGGAGACAGCACAACTGCCCTGGCGCTAGCTGCCACAGCAGCGACGCCCGCTGACTTTGATATTTCACAGAATCACGGGGTGGCTGCGGCTGGCAGGGCCCTCTGGAGGGCACCTGGCCCAACCCCTGCTCAGGCTGGGCCACCCAGAGCAGGCTGCACAGGACCACGTCCAGGTGGCTTTTGGAGATCTCCACAGAGGAGACTGCACAGCCTCTCTGGGCAGCCTGCACCAGTGCTCTGGCACCCGCCCAGCACAGAAGCACTGCCTGGCGTTCAGAAGGAACCTCCTGTGTGCCCGTTTGTGCTCACTGCCTCTTGTCCTGGCACTGGGCACCACTGGGAAGAGCCAGGCTCCACCTTTATGTTTGAGTTTGGGCCAGGAGTGTGCCTGTGCAATGGTCATGTGCTCTACAGATGTCTTCCTACTGTCCCATGTTTCCTGCCAATGTAGAGTGCTGAAGTACAACCTAGCAGACCTAGGGGATCTTGTAGTATCTCTTCTAAAGTGTCCTGCACTTCACCTGCACATCCCGCAGCACACCATTCAAGAAAAGATGCATCTGCATGCCACCAGTAGCTGACCCCACCTGCCCATCTGCCATCCCACACGGCAAAAGAGCAAGTTTTATAACAGGATCTCTTCTCATTTCTTAGTAGAGAAAGGCCTCAAGCCAGGGAAAACATATAAATGCTTAACTTAAAAGTTGTATGTATAAAACCTTTAGTCCCAAAGGATCCCTAATTAGCTCACTAAGATATCTGAACACAGAGGAAATTACTAATCTCCAAACTGAAAACCAGCCACCACAGGGATGACAGGCATGCACACAAGCAGTCTAACATAAAAAGGAAAAGAAAAAAAAAAAAGGAAAAAACCTCCCCTCATAACTCCCCATGTGCATGGCATTATACAGTTAGCTAAATTACAGTGGTGTATTTTTTTTCCCTCCTATGGGACGACATTTGTAAGAATCCTTATTTTCTCAGACTCAACTAGAGTTTGACCGTGAGCATTTTCAGAGTTTGAAATCACAGTCCTACCGAAGTCTGCAGCCAAACTCCTGTGAGCTGTACAGCACCAGGATTTCACCTCCTGCCCCCAACAGATCAGCAATTCTTTACTGTGTTATGCTCTGAGCTATTTTAAATATGCTTTAAATCCAGGCATCCAGGCCTCAGATAATCCACGTACATAGACCCATTAGATTCAATTTTAAAATTCAATTCTGTTCAAAACTCCACTTTTTTTGAGTTCACAGTTATGAACCTAAAAAAGATGGCCTGATTTTTCACATTAGCCGAGCAAAGTCCTGGCTGTCACTGCCCTATTATTTTGGCCTATATTTGGAAGACGTGCAGCAAAAAACCCTAGATATTCTTTAACATAAAAATGCAGGCATCGGTTTTAATAAAGATCAGCCTGAGTCTCCGGCCATGCTAATGCCTGTGAGGTTTTGAACAGTTTAGATAAAGACCCCGTTGCCCCCTGTGACCCAGCCAAGCTGGCCAGACCACCCATCTAGCAGCAGAGCTTGCTGACATCCAAGCAGCCACCCCGTGCCACTGCATTCACTAGATGCTGATTGTTAGAACCACGTTACCTAACACATGAAGCCAAACGTGCTAACTTTGGGGTCAGAAAGAGGAGCCACCTGCCAGACCCCCCAAGCTATTTCAAGCAGCATCGCCATTTGGGAGCTGGGAGGATTCTTCCCAGAAAGTACCAGGTTTGCAAAATGCTGGACAGGGAAAGGAAACAACAGAACAGTATTAGTTTCTAGCAAACATACAATAAATATGAAGCTGACTGTCTGTCAGCATCTTTTGCACGTTTCATAATGATTTTTTTCCTGAAGGAGAGGGAAGATGCTCCTAATGCTGCTGACCCCAGGGAAACTCCAGACATTAACTCACCGCTGCCCTGCCATGTCACCTTGGTGAAGGGGAGCTACAGCTGCAAGTCTCAAAAGCTGCTTCTGTTTGTTTTGTTTTACCACAGCTGTAAGAACACATTGAGTTTTCATGAAATACAAGATTTGTTACAAAGTTTTCATTTAAAAATATTTGCCTTTAGTAGCTTGAAACTATGATTCTTTCTTTACCTTATTTATTTATTTATTTACATACTGGAATGTACTAACCTATTCTGTATCTTACAAACTTCAGATTTGAAAGTTTCGCTCAACCTTGTGTTTTGAAAGGGCTCCTAACTCTCAGATGACTACAAGCAGTGTTTCATATATTGACCTGCAACGGATTATAAAAGTTATACTTAAACCAGAGAATAAATTCTTCTTCCCTTCTTGCAGGAAGCTTCCACAAGTTTCCAATCAAACACAATGTCTATGCTATTAAGAAAAGTAAGCTATTCTATCACGATGAGCTGCTCATTTCAGATTGAAGACCCAAAAAGGTAATTTTGTCTGTCACATCATCTAAAAAATAGCGTTACAGACCTCTCTTACTAGTTTTCAAATGAGCGTTATATTTATTCAATAAGCAGTCATTTCAAAGCAAGACAAGGAAATGATGGACCATGTCAGATTTTACTCTTTGGAAGTAATGGAGTGTGGACAATCTCACTTAATTACTTTCCAAAGAATTAATTTAGTGAAATCATGTTAACATATCATTATCCCACCCCATCCCCCTAAAAAACCTCAGGGAGCTACTTCCCCATTTTAATTATGTAATGAATGAACATTCATTGTGTTTCATGGAAGAACAAAAATCGTCCCAAGTTCCTCCCGTACTCCCTCTCAGCTTTTGCAATACCTTATGGCTGCCCAATTAGTGTCATTTGCAAACAGCAAACACCGACAAAAATACAGTCATTATAGCACTTCATGCGACCTTCCTACTTATTCTCTCACATCTTCCTCGAGATTTTAATGATCAAAAGACAGGTTCTTCATTACAGCTTAACAAAACTTCTTTTGACAAAAGAGCTGCAGCATCAACTTTAGGATTTTCAGCTTGAATTTCTAAGGAAAGAAGAAACAAGGGAAGTCAGGATAAAGCCTATTAAAATGTATGTCACTGACTGGAGAACTCACTCTCTCCCTCCTCATGTATTCACTTTTTAATAATGTACTTCTAATATAATTTTAAGCCTTATTTGAATTGTTTGCACGTGGTTTAAGCTTCAATAGAAGAATCTGAGTTTTGGTATTCTTAATTAGAACTTAAAAAACTCACTTCATCAGTTCTGTAAAGCACTATTAAATTTTTAAAAAACCTTGAAGATCAGATAAAGCATGTTTTTCTGCTGAGAGCCCAATGCTTTAATTTACAATTCCGTATGTTGTTTTATTCATGATAAAATACTTGATACTTGCAGTTTCTCTCCATCCTGCTAACACTGACACAGCCTCTCTGTTGAGGTTTGACTAAGACAGAAGGATTCTCTCACAACTGATCTATATTTTCATTTGTTTTTAGAAGCTTATTAAAAAACACCCCCCCCAACTCTAGTAACTACAATTAACACTATTCATGACTAAAAAGGGCTTTAATAATTTATGATTTGGAAACACATAGCTAATTAAAGGGCGACAAATTCATTTTACTTATATAGTGCCTTACTAAAAATAATAGTTTGAGCTTTAATAGTCTAACAATATATATTGTGAAAGCGCCCATTACAGCAAGTTATTTTTATTTCAGAGTGTATGATTTATTCTGCATTCAATTACTAGGCACACAAAAGTATGCTATCCCTCCCCTTAATTCCAGGATAGAAGAAAATGAGTTCTAGAAGCTGGTTGATCAAAGCTCATCTTACATGCTACAGAGCTTCAAAATATGTGAAACAGACATTTAATGCAGAGTCCAAGCCACGGTTATATCTAAGGTTTCAACTGTAAACGCCAGAACAAATTGCAATGAAAAGAAAAATGAGAAAACGTTCTCCAAGCAATTCTGGCTAAGAAAGTCTTCTCCTGTCCTACCAAACTGGCAGATGCTTCATGTAGGTTACCTCCACGAGATCAAAACGTGCCCCTGGCCTGGAGAGAGCAGGTCTAAAGACGAAGTATGAGAAAGTCTGGTAAGTCTGCCTCTCTCAACACCCTGCTGTATGCTTCTGAGAAAAAACAAACTTGAGTAATGCTATTGACAAGTTCTCAACATTGCTTTGAAGATGTATTCAACATCTTTTCATCTGCATGGGGTATGAATCTGTCCAACGAGACAATCCAATTTCACTTGGCATTATTCCTAGGAAGTAATCACAGTGAAACAAATCGCAGTTTTCTAACCTTGATGGATTTGATCTAGTGACCTAAAAACTACAAGGCTCAGCTTACAGCCCCACACTCCCTAATCCATATGATATCGTGCAATTTTGGTCCAGCTGTAGGAAGAGAGTAATGGGACGTGTTTTGGAAGGTCAGGGAGAGGAAGTAAGAGAGTCACCTGCAAAAGAAGAGAAAACTGCCAGAATAATACTGTCCATAAACGTTTCCTGTTTGTGGAGTTCACTTCCTCACCGACAGAGCATCCTTCCACTTGCAGACAAATGAGTCAGAGAAAATACAGACATATTCAACTTATTTTCAGGAAAGGCAGATAATTACAGAAGCAGAAGGTTCAAATTGGAAGTAAACTGACCAAAATTAGGACGTGAACAGATTTACACAATTCACTTCTCCCGATTTTGGGGAGAAAAAAAAAAGGTGACTGACAGTTATCAAAACTATTACCTGTCAAAAACCTAAATAATGAAGATTGGGAGAAGACTGAAATGGAGATTTAGGAAGGGGAAAGGGAGGACTGAAAAAGAGCTTTTACTCTTTTAAGTTTGAAGGCTTTTTTTATTATGTTTTTTATTTATTTAATAGATGTTGATATGGTTGATATCACTTCAAAACTTCATTTACAAAGAAATCTATTTCATTTAGAATTTGCTTTCCACTTTTTTTTTTTACTGCCTTATCCAGGTATTCTAAACATGATGTTTCTGTCAAACAAGACACCCGTGTTTGCAGAGGTGACCATTTGACAGCTATGATTTCCCCACTAGCCAAGTGAAGAATACTGAGAAGATGCTACAGGTTGTAAACAAATCAAAGGTAAATTCCCACTTCCATTTCGAAGTCCACGCAGGCATTTTGTAGAACACAAAGCACAAATTCCACCCTTTTTATTTTACTCACCTAATAACCAAGCCCACATCTGTCAGCAGGCCATATTTCTTAGATCATGGTTACAGCTATGAACAGACAGGGAATTGCAGGCAGAGGATCCACAAACCTCTGCCCACATCCATCCCACCTGTGTCCCTGACTTGCTTATAATCACTACAGCTGATTTACTGAGTGGCAGAGTGACCAGGAGGCAAAACGAGCCCTGTACCTAATTGCAGTATTTACCTTGCTCCGTGGGGTTTCATGACCAGCATGAGTTTCTCTGCAAGTTCTTGTGCAGACACTAAAAGCTCAACACTAGGCTGCCTTACTAGCATTGTACCACTTGTGCCGTCAGTTTAAGGAATACATTACTAAAGCACTGCCTGACTGTGGGTGAATATAACAGTTTTCTATCCAAGAACCACATAAAAGTTACATCAATACCAGGGAGTGGATCTATAAGCTGGCATGGTTAATAATCCAAACTCTACTTTTCAACATGCAAAATAAACCAAGTATTCTTCAATACCTGGAAAGAGAGATGCAAGCTGAGAACCATCCTTAGACAGGCATTAATGAGTTATTTTAGTGTTGTCGTTTAAAAAAAAAAAATAAAATAAAAATAAGCAAACAGAATAGGCATACCAGCTAACAGAAATGTTTTGAGCATCTGAAGAGGCTGTCCTCTGAAAGGGAGATGGCAAATGAGTGTGATAGACTCCATAAAGTAGGCACACACCATTTCCTCCAAGTTCACACCCAAGGAAAGCAGAATGAAATAACCTAAAAATCATACTGCAAGTTTGTGTTTCTTGCTTTGATGCTGCCTCTGAGTGACACCTGAATCCATTAGCACAGTGGCTCTCAAACGTCAACCCTACCCCACTGCTCTGCAAAACAGAGTTGAAGAAAGTAGGTGTCTTTGAACTAGCTGTGCTAAATATTTGTCCTAGATTTTTGACATGCAGCTCAAAACACAACTATTTTCCTTGCCTCTTTCTTCTCTCCCATCTCCCTCCATTTCTGATATTTGTACGCACTGTAAACCGTAAAACCACACTACTACACAACCACGCAGACCAGATCCGTATACAGTTAAAGAAGAAAAGTCTTCTCCTCAACACTGAGTGGTTTCTAGAGAAGAAGGGAGGCTTGGGGTCAGTTTGCCCTCCTGTTGCCCCCTTCCCCCCAGACCAGGTCCCTTGAGGGCCAAGACCCCGTATCCTTAGCCCACCACAAGCCCACCGTCCTCCCTTCCATATCCCCGCAGCCACCAGCTGCCCAGGGCAGGGAGAAGGGACTGGGCAAGGGGACAAGCTGCAGCCGTCCTCGTGCCAAGCCGAGAGCCTGCTCACTGCCCTGAGCCACCTGTGCAGCCACAGGTTATCTGCGGCTGTTCCTACAGGAGCGCTGGCTCCGCACCCCGATGTATCCTGACACAAGACACGCAGGCAGTCTCTTCACTGTTTCTCCAATTCTAGGTGATCAGAAATTTCCATTATGGCCTTCCTTGGAAAACTAACCCTTTCTTCTGTCTTCAGAACAGAAACCCTCTCAGCGTACAATGATGATCCCTTCAAGTGCTTACCAGCCATTTCTTTATTTCACTTTACCCCATGCTGAATTCACATTTGTCTTCAAGTGCCCATCACCTGTTCGCTCTGTTTGGTTCTTCTTTATGTCTACCCTCCTCACAACTCCACATCGTCTTTCACAGCACCCATTCTACTTGCAAGAGCTTCCAAAGCAATTTTCTTTTCCTCTTTCAACCTCAAAACCTTCACTGGCATCCTCCATCTGTAGTTTTTTCCTCATGGGTCATGCGTGTCTGTGTGAAATATCTGATCACCTCAAGGCACTATTCAAAGACCCAGTTCTCTTGTTCTGCTTCATCTCGCATAATATAGTCTCACTGAAGGCTAACTCATAAAAGGAAAGGCTTCTGAATCAAACCACTTTCTTTTACAAACACAGAACAATACAGGTTTACAACAGTCTCTTGAGCTTGCTATCTACAATTATATGACAAGTAGGCAGGTAATCTCTTCAGTAACCCATTCTAGAGCATAAAACTTAAGGATTAACCAAGATTTTAAAACCTATGTACAGCATAATTGGGGAGGGGATATTTTCATCATGTACGCTATGTGCTTAGAGTTACAAAATCAGCAGCAGCGAGAGTTCTCAGAAATAAGATCCTCTGCTTATTCAAACTACTGAGAGTGTTGTTACTCCTCCTGTTCCCACATGCATGCTGCTATCATGAATAGTGGAAAAGCAGAGCCCAGAGATTTTGCTAGGAAGCCAGCTTGCTTATAAATGGATTAGAGTACGAAGTTTGCGAGAAATTGATGCATGTTTTCTTTATAAAAATGCTTGCAATGAAATATTTACCAAGATTAGGCAAAACAGGCATCTGCTATTAGCGCACAACCCCCGTACCCAGTCATAGTTTCCTCTCTTGAGGAGCTGGGAGCACACTGCATCCCCACACAATGCACAGCCCAATCCCTCACGTTCTGAAGAATTACTCCCAAAATCTCAAGGTCCAAGTTTTCTGCTAGCCTACCCCTTTCTTGCACCACGCCACAAGGAAAATCGTGCAAAATCTATCATCTTCATCCTCTCCGCGAGGAGAAGCAAGCTACGTTTGATGCAGCTGCTGTGGCCGAGCAATTTGCCATTAACCTGACTCCAGCTGCTCAGGCAGCAACCGGCCCCAGACCACGGCTGAAACCTGGAGGAAGCCGAGCTCCGCAAACCAGCTCGGACCCAAACACGGGGCTGCGGACGCTCATCACCTTGCTGCAAAAACACAAAGCAACAGCTAACCTCAAAATAGCGGGTTTTGTTTCCCAAGTTCTCCAGGAGGCACTCGCGGGGATGTTCAGCCCCCACAGACCCCCCACCACCAGCAGCACCAGCAGCAAAGGGCTCCCGCTGCCACCCAGGCCCTGCTCCCCAACGCTTCCCCTGCTGGTCCTGACAGTCCCTCACTTCCTTCTTCCTCCTCTCCCAAAGAGTTCCTCCGCAACCCAAACGCCCCCACTTCCAACCAAAATAAATAAATAAATAAATAAAAAGGACAAAAATAACCAGCTCACAACAACCCGCCCGCCTCAACTCCTCCCAGCCCTTCCCAACCCCAAACTCGCCCTTGCCGGGTGGGGAAGGCCGGGGGACACCTGCCCCGGGCCGGGTGCTCCCCGAGGGTGTCCCCAAGCCCCCAGGGCTGTCCCCACAGCCTCGTCCCCAGCCTGCGGGGGCCGCGCTGCGGCGGAGGCGAAGTTTCTCCCCCTTCTCCCCTGCCCCGCGTTCCGCTGCGGGGCCGTGCGGGGCCCTCGCCCTCCTCCCCGGCCGTACCGTTGCAGAACTGGAGCAGCGAGGAGGTGTCGTAGAGGCTGCTGTAGCTGGAGAAGCCGTCCTCCATCCTGCCCGCACCGCCGCCGCCGCCGCCGCCGCCGCCGCCGCCGCGCCCGTCCCGCCGGCCGCCCGCTGCCGCCTCGCCCGCGCACTGAGGAGCGGAGGCGGCGGGGGCCGCGGCGGCCTGCCCCTGCCCCTGCTCCCGTCCCTGCTGCCGCTGCTGCTCCTGCTCCTCCTGCTGCTGCTGCTCCTGCTCGCACTGCTGCTGCCTCACTCAGTTGCCATGGCGACACATTCACTCCGCCGCGGCCGGGGCGGCGGCGGCGGGGAGGGGGAGGCCGCGGGGCGGGGCGCGGCGCTCCCCTTCCCTTCCCTTCCCTTCCCTTCCCTTCCCTTCCCTTCTTCCCTCGTCCCTCCTCCCCTCAGCCGGCCGCCAGAGCGGGAGGCCCCGGGGCTGCGCTCGGTTGGAGCGGCGAGAGGCGAGGGGCGGCCCCGGGGCAGCGAGGCCGAGCCAAGAGCGGCCGCTTGCGGCCGGTGCTGGGCCCGCGGGGGAGCCGGGCCAGGCCGCACGGCTCGGCACAGCTCGGCTCCTCACGGCTCCTCACGGCTCCTCACGGCTTCTCCCGGCTCGGCTCGGCACGGCTGCTGCCACCTCAGGGCCTGTCCCGACGCCTGGGATCCCCAGAACATGGGCCCGCACCTCACAGCCCGCACCGGGCCCCTCTGTCCAGATAGCGTTGTGACCGCTGCTCCCTCACAATAATAAAGATATCGGCTGTAATTCATGGTGCTGTTCCACAGTGTTAGCTATTCGTTCAAACAGTGCTGCCATCTGTACTCTTTCACCACATATGATACTAAAATGAAATATCTATACATTCCTACACTGTCCATTCATGGTGCTGTATGAGCAGTGGTGCCAAACCGATGGTTAGTAATATTATAAAATTATGCCCAACTTCGGTTCCTGTGCTGAGGATGCTGACGTGTTCAGTGTTTGAAAACCATTTTTATTTCAAGCTCCTCTAGAGAAAAATAATGCATTGCATATCTACAGCACCTTTCATCTTGAAAATGCCAAGGCTCTCACAGTGTTGTCCTCACATCTCAGTCCTTTAAGGAGCTGTTTGCATGGCGATTCCATCATGTGGATCCAGTTACAGGCAAGAGCTCTGTATATGTGAGTCTTTTCACCAACCACTAAACCACGGCACTGCTAACACAAAAATATGCTATAAAATTAGGCTGAGATATCAGTTCCATATTAAAACAGAGTGAAAAGTGCTCCCTCCTGAATTGCTGGTGCCAATATCGGTAAAGTTGAAGAGATCTCCAAACTAGTCTGATGGTGCTTAACTTGTATCTGATGAAAACAAATGCCTTTTATAGCTGCGGGCTATAAAATAAGGGAAATTTGTGGTAGCTTGGTTTTAGAGAGACAGACAGACAGAGAATGACTTCAAAAATACTAAGGACAATATATTTTCTTTATGTTTTAAGTGAGCCATAATTCTTTCTCATCTTCAAAGGCCCCTTAGGTTTTCTCATGACCGCCTTATGCATAATCTATCAAACTTTTCCAAACTATCATATTGTTCTAAAAAAGTATACACACACCAACACAAAAACATGCATGAGATTCCTGGCAGACAAGTTACAATATTAGAAAAGTGGAACTCAGTTTTAATACTGATTTTAATTAAGAATTTCCTTCATTTTAAAGGATTATTGCTATGATTAGGTTATTTTTGAGGCTGAGAAGTGTTTTAATGTGCTAATTTTTCACTAGCTAGAGACAGTTTCAACACAAGCAGCATGCTTTCTGTAAGATGTCAATGTTAGCTTAATCTGTACCTCCTTAAGATGTGTAAATTTTGGGGAAAAAAAATCTCTGAGATCTATGCTGTGGTGTGTGATTTTAATGTCAAAACAGTTTCTGTATAGGTCTGTAGCAATTAGAATACCAGATTAATTAAATGGAAAAGGATATCCAAAGTATTACATCAGTAGCTAGAAAAGTGTTGTCAATGAGAGTACTACAAAGATAAGAGAAATAAACACCCAGTAACTTTTACAGTGTCTGCCAGTGCAGAAGAAAGGACAGAAAGGGGCAATACAGTTCCATTTTGGGGAGGGGAAATTAAAATCACTTAGAAAATAAAATCTGAACCTGATCTGAGCATGGCATCATTGAAGGAAAATAAATACCTGAACCTTACAATAGATTACCTACTGAAATTAGTTGTGAAGGTGTTGTGAAGCTGACAGTGAAGCCTATCAGCTCACCACACTGAAAATCAGCTCAGTGATGTGACAGAAAATAATCTCAGCTCACGTCTCTACATGCTGTTATGATGCCATTATATTCAGAGGGCAAGGGTTGGAAAAGGAAAACACTGTCTTAATTTAATTGCAATGATTTCTAGACCTGTTACAATCTTATTACAGTAAACTGCACTACAAGGCACAAACTGAAAAAGAAATTATATCTGGCTGTGTGAACAATGGAACAATGGATCTGAAGGATTCGCTAATGTGTCAGTGGGAATTCTGGTGGTGAGCTAAACAATGAAAACATTTCTTTTTATAGTCCATTTTTCAGTCAGCAATAGTTTTATTCATTTGTACACGTCCAATCTAGTGCACTGGAAAATGTTAAATGATATAACTGGGAATTGCATCCTAAGCAATACAGTGGGACTGGTGTATTTCGAGGGGATTTGTTGTATGTTTGTGTGTCTCGCTGTTGACAGTGTTAGAAACTCTGTATGACATTACCTTTTTGAAAGCTGCATTTTGTAACTAATGATTTAAGTTTCACATGTATTGAGTGGTGTATTACAAATACCTATTTGGTACATGAAAACAAAAGAGCTTTTACACAACCCTAGCAGAATTTTCAGGAGTTAATACTCCAATTTCAGGACAAAGAAACCTCACTTACACTCCCTATTTACATGCAGTGATCAAAGCATTTTGATGTTTTATATATTTCTCTTCTTCTTCTTCTTTTTTTTTTTCCTACTTCTTTTGCATTACTAATAAATACCAAAAATACCCTTTAGTAGTTTCATATCAGAGGCATTGCAATTCATAACACTCTACAGTATAGGATTGTGGAGTATTATAATGTGATGTTACAGCTAACAACACTCTCAACTCAATAGCAAGCTTTCCCAGTCACAATGAAGTAAAGAAAATCTGAGCTACAGTATCCTTTTCAAATTCACTAAAATAGCAGGCACTGGTTATAAACCTTATTCCTATACTGTTTACATTTAGCAATATCATTGAGAGAAGAAGCACAACACAAGTATGCTCTATCTGGCTGGTGGAGAAGGACTTTTGAAAAGTGACTTTCCCTTCCAGGTCATTTCTTTGGCTCTGTCATTCGACAGCATCAGGATGCTTCTGCCATTCGGTGATTGCTTTGACAGGCTACCTTTCACACTCTGACTTCTGGGTCTGTGCAGGATGTCATTGCCCCCAGTGAGCTTGTTTGCGGAATGAGGTGGCTCTTGGTAAGGGATTTGGATCTCTGTGGCAAAGCCTGCTGTGCAGAGCTGCCAATGGGATGGGGCACATCGGACCCTTCTTTGCTGAGTTTGCAAAGAGGTAAAGGCTCAGCTAAACACAGAAGATGAAACATTTTTACTTCGGGTTCATGTAATGCATGTCCATGGAACAGATCAGAGAAGTTTGGACAGCTGCTGCCCATGCTGAGCCTGTTTGGTAGCTAGAGAGAACTTCAACATGCAAAGCATCTAGCACTGTCAGCAGATGTGCTGGTTTCACTAAAATTTATCAGAGAGTATGATTATAGCATCTATTTTATTGTGACTAACTTTTGAAGAGCCACTTGAAC
Organism: Anas acuta; assembly: GCF_963932015.1. NCBI lineage: Eukaryota > Metazoa > Chordata > Aves > Anseriformes > Anatidae > Anas > Anas acuta. The sequence goes on from NC_088983.1 coordinate 12,881,621, forward strand.
TTGTTGGAAATCATCTGATTGATAGATCACATTTACTGCCATGTGATCAAGGGGAGCTGAGCTCTGTTGTGCAACTCATTTCATTCCAATTTAAGGCACAAGTGTCTGTTTCACCATTTGCAATCTCACTTAATGTAGCAGTCTCCCTCTGCTCTGGCCTGGGAGCTTTTAAATTGCGTGTTTGTTCAAGTTTAGGTTTTCTTCCATGAGTCATAGCTTTCATCCATGAAAAAACTGCAGTGCTGCAACACCTGCCCTTCAGGTGCCTGGCCCCAGAGCACAACCTGAAACGAAAGGTACTGCACGTGCGCCTCTCCCTCAATGATCTGTTGTCACAGAGGATGACAGGCCCTGGATTGCAGCTGGGAATGAAGGAAGGAAGCAGAGGAGCTGGTGGGTGATGCTGAGGGCAGGTGTGGGCTCTGCACTGCCACAGAGCCAAGGTGCTGCAGTCCACCTGCAACCAGGTGTTTTCATCCAGGCAGTGTGCCCTCTCCTGAGAACAGCTGCTTAGGGTTTGTGTCTGGAAGAACAGAAGGTTCAAACCGGGGCTAGAAATGGGGATCTTCTCCCGCTGAGGAGGGCTCAGGAACTGAATTGCCCCCCCTCTCCGGCAGGTGCTTTAATCACTCATTTAAAACCAAAAATGGGCACTTCTTCCAGCTCTTCATCCCTCCGGGAGCTACGTGGTCAGGAAGCTCGCACAGGAGCATAGGCCTCATTTCACTGGTGTGGTGCTCTGCCTAAATTTTGGAGGACGCAGTGCAGGAGCCTGGTAGCCTCAGGCAGCCTGGGCGTGAGGAAGAAGGAGCTGGAGGTGGAGGCATTTTCAGGGTGAGGCAGGCACATAACACAGGCAGACTCTGGGGTTAGGTCTTGGATTTAGCTGCCTGAAGCCTGCCTAAGTCCTGATTAAAACAGATTTTATTATTATTATTTGCTTTTGTTCTTCCTCTTCGGTGAGCAGCAGAAAGCACAAAGTAGGGTTCGCTTTATTTTTCAAAGACAATTTCTTGAGGTGAATGAATTGTCTTCGTTCTTCACAAGAGGCTTTTCCTCACCAGCAGACTTTCTCCAGGTATTAGAGCGGGGTTCTCTGTCAGGGTCCTATCACAGGCTCAAATAAGGATTTCCTTTCCTACTGCTCTGTAGCAGACTTGCCTCCCGGTCTCCTTTATGAAAACACTTCAACTGCTGGAATAATCGCTCATCTAAATAGCAGGACTCCACTGTTTCACCACAGCAGGGGTCTTTATGAATGTCACTACAAAGCGCACTTCATGCATGTGGGAAAGATGGGATGTAAGGGGAGAATCACCATTACACAGGCACAGTCTGAGCACATTAAAAATACAATATAACAAATGTGGGCTGAAACCATCAAAGGTATGCGTGTTTTACTATCCAAATGAAAACGCGTTACAATAAGTCCGTCTACATCATGTTGTTTTGAATGGCATATATTGGAATTGTGCAATTTTCTCTATAATTAATAAGATTGTTCTTAATTATACTGCTCAGAAAAACATAATATCGGTTTGCAAATTGATTGATTTGCAAGTACAAAAAGAGTGCTTTGAAGATGGAAAGAATAATGCTTTGCACATCTGTGACTCTTCCCGTCCAAAGACGGGAGGCGGCTCAGCAAACAGTGGTGCTTTCAGACTTGCACCAACTTCTTGAACTGAATGTTGTCATTTACACATTTGGAAAATGAGAGGGAAAACATGACACAGCCAAAGCCACGTGGGGAGGTCAGAGACAGAATAAAACCAGAATAACCACCACTTAAGTGTACTAACCATTAGGCTATCCTGCCTACAAACACTGAAGGTATGTATTACTTATACAGTGTATTATGAAATGCTTTCAAGCATAGTATCTGCAAGAGAAATATCCTTATTTTTGTAAGGTCTTCCAACACCTTAGGTTCAATGCACTTCAATGTATGTTATGGCTAAATGCAGACTTGTTATAGCCATGGATATAGGGTTATGATACTAAAATGATACTATGATGAGAAACAATGTGCACTACAAATGCAAAGGAATGCAACTCCATTTCCACCTTCTAAGCAATCTGTGCTGATGGAGACAGCATTTTGGAGATGTTAATACTCTGAGAGATTGAAGTGAAGAGTGCAAGATGGGTAGCATCAATAAAGAAACAATCTGTTTACTCTTCAAAAATAGTCTTTTTTTTTTTTTTTTTTTCCTCCCTCAGTTCCCGCTCTACTCTGCAGCCCTATTTTTGGTGGCTTCAGCCCTACGTAGAGACTGAAAGCTTCAGCTCTTCAAGATCCCACTTCATTTGTTTTGTAGTGCAGTTACTTTGGCACAGGTTGGGCCCACAGCATTTCACTGCCAGGGGTGCAGAAGGGTGATTCCCACGTATCTGCATCACTCCCTGGGGGAATTCCTTCTCAGCAGAAGGATCTTTCCTGCACCTACTGAAAACCTGGGCAGCTCCAAACATCTGGATATTCAGAAATGCTTGCAGCAATTGTCAAAAAGGGAGAACAAGGGCACTCCTCCAGCACATTGCTGAGATAACTGTGACAATAAATATTCCAGAGGTCTATTTTATGCATATATTTAAGTCATACTTTGTTGGAATTTAGTATCTGCTTTATACAAAGCCATAAGAATATAAATCAATGCCTTTTGAATTGTATTGCAGAAGAACAAGGCTAGAGGATAATGTAGTGTTATGTGGGTTTTTTTGTTTGTTTGTTAGTTTTTAATGGTAGATACAGTATAGTAAATTGACCTTTTGAGGTGTTAACAAAATTCACCATTTTTTAACAAGGTGGTACTAAAATACTCATTCTGATAAGTTCTTAGAAAGATTTTTAATTTGATGATAAGAATTTACAAGAAGGTGTAAAATACAGAAGCAGGAAACAGTAAGGAGCGAAGAATATTTGTCAGCTGCATTGGGAGAGAGAAGCTCCTCTCTTCTGTGAACATATACCCACATGCCTGTGAACAGAGGAAAGTATCTCAGCACTATTTAGTTCATTTCTCAGTCAGTAGATTGATTGTTTAAACTTGTGCCTTATCAGGCCTGACATTCGTAATTTCCCACCTTCCCATGGCAGTGTTTCACTGTTTTCAGGATCCAGCACAATGAAGGCATCATGGGAACCAATGCACACTAGGAAAATTTACTGTCAACCATGTAAGTAATAAAGCACACATAAAAATGTATGTATAAGATGAAGCACCACATCACTTCAATATATTAATGTTACAAATGGCTAGCCCATCTCATTTACATCACTTTTTACATTGGCAATAAGAGCTGAAATTGATAATTTATGTTAGCGGAAATTTGCCCAGATAGGACATTTTAAAGTTCTTTTGGGTCTGTGGGAAATGAATGATGGCAAAGGTCTTCTCAGAGGTAACTGGAAAAATACTGCCTGTCTCTTAGTGACTTTATGTTATGCTTGCCTTTTCTTAGGGGTCTGTTGGGAAAGACAATTTGCACTAGTGAACAAATCATAGAAAGTGGAGGATTTACTGGTGATCTTAACTCCTGCCATCACCCCTGCCCACTTACTACCCCAACTAACCTAGCTTATTGTTTTGCTTATCCATCTCCAGTGCCTTTGTGTAATTATTAATTACACAGAAAGAAGCAGGGGGAGAAGGCAGACAACGTTCTGTTTGTACCATACGGGTTAGCCCTGCGCAGGACAATAGCGAGGTGACTGGTTCAAACTCCATAAGTCTCCATGAACTTCTCCCGAGCTGGCAGAAAGGATGACCTACAAGGGATACACGGGAAATTCAGCCCACTACACTCCCAATTCCTTTGATATCTGTCAGAGCCCAGGACCACCTACATTGAAACCTTACATCCCTCCAGTGCTTTTGCTGCCTCAGCCCATTTCTGCATTCCCAGTACAAGATCCCTGGGCACAACCTGGGGATGGAAGAAAACAGTTAAATCATCAGCTAATCTAAACTTGGCTGGTTTAAAAAAGAAAGCAATAGGGAACAATCCTTTCAGACAGTTTTCAACATCACTTTAAGGTAATTTCCATCATGGGCTGTAGCTTTTATTTTTGTGGGTAGCTGTAATTTTGTTTTGAATTAAATATTTTTTGTTGTTGTTATTTACTTTGGAGCAGCATTTGTCTCAGAAGAAACTTTTCTGTTCTGGTCTGAGCAACAACCCCAAGGCCTGCAATGAGATCAAAGCAATTTGCGTTACACGTGTTTTGTGTTTTTTTTTAAAGCAATTTATTTCTGCAGATTCACAGCCAGCATATCCAGAAACCTTGAAATTCCACTCTTCATCTTCTTTTGACATATGTAAAATAAATCAGATGCAACAAAAGCAGTGGTTGAACCAAAGAAGCCTTCACCAAGTTGCCCAGGAACGTGAATAGACGTAGCGGTTTGGATTAAGGAATCAGGCCCATACAGTAATGAAATATTTGGCTTTTGAGGAAAGAATGCAGTTCATCTTCAAACACCTCTGCCAGGCAGTGCAAGGTGTAGGATTACTAATCCGCCCCGGGGGAAGCCATGCGTGGCATTCTTCTCTTTCAGTGGTGGCAGTCTGAGTTGTGGACAGAGGAAGAAGAACAAGGGGCAACAATGACATTCCCGCAGAGAAGCCCTGAGAAATTGTCCAGGCCCTGCTGCCTGGCTGCCAGCCACAGCAACATAAGGAACAATCCTTCATTTGTTGCACATACAGAGTCGCTTAATTTTAAAAACACTTCCTGATGCAGCGTTTTAATTCTTAAGTACTTCGCCACCTGACATTTCTCTCTCGAACTTACAAAGGAGCAAGAGAAAACCACAGCTATGGATAAGGGAATGGAGAGAAACTAAAAGGATTTTATCACTAGTGCAGTCATAATTCAAGGAAAAAAGAGCTAGAAGACAAGTTCTTTTCAACTCTTTGATGCCTGACAAACCCTCCTTGTCCTACCACTCTCCGACGGAATAAATACTGGAATAGAGAATAGAACGGATCTCAAAAGAAAAATATGTATTGTGTGCCATAAATTACACAAGCAGATGCAGCCATGAACGAAAGAATTAAGAACATAAAACCCCCGCGGTGTGCACTGGCTGATGAAGGGCTGGCGGCTGCCAAGGGACACTGCGTGACCAGGGGCAGGCCAAGCTGGGATCTCACACAGCCCCTGTCACGCAGCACTCGCTGTCTTCTCCTTAGCATTCATCCTCTTACACAGCTCTTCTGCATATTGGTAGCTGTTTAATGAGTGTTTTGGCCACAACCAGCTTGTGGTACATCTTACAGATGCCTGAGAAATTTGGTGATGAAGGATTTTGTACCTTTTCCCAAAAACATCTCTTCAGAGGAATATTCTCACCCTAAGGTGAGCAGGTCCACCTAGAGAACAAGGGCAGAATAGGCCGAGGGACAAGCCTGAAGCTGCTGCAGCCTTGCAGAGTACTATCAGCTTCAGCTTGGTTTCATTACTCGTCGATGGAAAAAATGTAATATAACATTATTGTGTTATATACTGAAAGAATTACAAATAACCTAGCTAGCTGCTTAATGCTCATCTGAGATTGGATCCAGATTTTTCATATTTACACATCTAGAATATGTTCCCATTCCTTCAAGATATCACTTCACTTATTAAAAGATTAGCAATATTGGTGCCATTTAGTTTCACATGACCAATTAAGAAGATAAAGCACTTGATGCATTATCAAGGGCATCAAATAGTTAGATGGCATTCACTTGCTATCTCTAAGATGCTTTGAATAAAACCCCTATAAGACTCTACAAAAGGACATTTTGCCAACTTCATTGTTTTAAATGTCACTTGGTGACCACCCAAGAGTAAGGAGTAAATAATACTTTATGCTGGAAAAGTATACATATGACCTATGATTTTCAACTGTCATACATGTGAATTTGCAGAAAATTATGCAATTAGAGACTAGAAGCAGAGTAAAATATCTGTTTGCATTCAATTCTGCTGAGCAAATCAGAATTGCCAGAGGACTACAGGACAAATGTCCTTTTCTCTCTTGCTTGTGCTCTCCATAAGCTATGTGCTGCTTCAGGTTGCATCTATTCAAGCAACACAATTAGGGGACAGTCGATATAATTTAGCATTTTGTCCTTTTTCCATTTGTTTGATGAAGAATTTTTGTTTTGTCATTCATGAATGAATGAATTCAATCATGAATTCCCCCACGTGAAATTAGGAAATATGACACATGAAGTTTGAAAGCCAGGGTTTTTCCATCCTTGCATGTTTTCCCTTGGAGCTCAGAAACTCAAGTTATCCCAGTTTAGAGGAAGGAGACAAAATGGAGTAAAAGTCTCTGGCTACATCACAAGCCCCTTTCTGACCTGGCCATAAGATAATATATGGAAAGTGACTGAAATATTCAGGATAAGTATAGATGAGCTACAAAAGTATGTTGAGGCAAAACCAGAAAGACAAAATCACAAAATGCACAAAATGAGGTGCATGCAGGGACAGAGAGGCAACAAGCTGTCACTCCACAGGTACATGTGTAGAAGGCCAGGGGAGCACTGGCCCACTGCTTGGGTGCAGGACAGGTACTGGCAGATGACACCAAGAAGGTACAAATTAAGACTTTTTTTTGTGTGTGTCTGTCTTAATTCAACATGTATTTCAACAAACACATTAAGCCAGTGCTGTTGCTGAATACTGCAGTTACACCCCCTCTGCTTCACTCCATTCCCACCTCCTTGCTCCCTCCTGCATCCCACTGCCACAGCCATTGGTAAGGGCATGCAGGGATCTGGATGGGGGTACCGATCCAGCCGAAAATTAGCCTAGCAGAGGTGATTGTTAGTAAGATAAATTAGTTCCTCGGTTTGATTCGCCTCATGGCAGCACTGTATTCAGATAATTTTCTTTTCAAGTTGGCTAGACTGTTTAACTTCATCCCACGGTGCTTAAAGCACAGGCTGATCGAAGAGGTGGTAGTTAGTCTCTGAGAGGCTAGAGGCACAGGGTGACAGAAGATCAGAAATGCATGGTGCCTTAAAATGGGGGAAAAAGAAGGAGCTGGGAGATTACTGATCAGACTAGGTAGCTTCCTCCCACTCACCACCAAAAGAAAAAACAAATCCCTAGGATTTTTTAAACAAACTGTTTGTATGTACCTATAAGATAGTGGGGAAGTGAGCAGATTCAGCTGTAGTTGTAAGAACAAAGTTTTCCAAACCAGCCTAGTTCTTTCTATGACTGCATTGTGTTGTGGACAGGGGGAAGGCTGTCAGTGTCATATAACTTCACTTCAGTAAGGCTTTTTGCACACTCACAAGCAAAATGAGGAAGCACAGCCCTGGTGACCCTGCTACACCTGTTCTAACAGGTGTAAAACTGTAGGCAATTATACCTTAAATATAACACAAAATGAGGGGATGTATGAAATACAATTCTGCATGGTTTAGTCCTTAGTCCCATTATATTCAACGTTTTCCTTAATGACTGAAAAAGGGAGTAGAGCTTACTTAAATGTGCAGGTCACAGCTTGGGAGCACTGCTAGTATGCTAGTCAACAGGCAGATTAAAATTAAAAAAGAAAAAAAAAAAGACTTGAAAGAACCATCTGTAAAGGCAAGGTAACAGGTAATAAGGCTGGCCCACTGCAAGAGACTACATTTAGGCAGCAATTGTCTGATGGAAGGCAGATAATAACTGATTAGGAAGCAGTTTTAAAAGGGTAGACCACAAACTGAACATTTTGTCAGCTGTGCTGTGCAAATTGGAAAAGGCAAGCATCATACTGGGATGGATAAATAGTCCTCCAAATGCATGAAGTAATCCTTCCACCTTACTCAGCACTGATAATGCCTTAGCTGGAGCACTAGGGCCAGTTCTGCATGCCATATCATAAGTAAATGTGGACCACAAACAGAGAATCCCCAAGACAACCAGAATAATCTGAGAGAGCTTCAAAGCGTGACCTGTGAAGGCAGGCTGAGCAAAATTTGAGGCTGTCAAACCCAGGGAGGTGGTGTGAAAGGGGGTGATAAATTCCTTGAGCGCATAAAATTGTATCAAAAAGGAAGAGAGTTATCACAGTTAGAACAAGTTTAGATGGTGTTTAAATTGTATCAAGAAAGGCTGTCATTCAGATTAAGCATTAGAGAAAAAAATCTTTCCAATGGTAAAGGCAGTAGAGCACTAGAATAAGTTACAGAGCATCCATGGAGTCTTTAAGAACATTTTAGACAAGTGTTTGATGTGATATAGTTGGCCCTGCCTTGGGTTACATTGACTAGATGAACTCTCAAAGTCTTTTCCAGTCTGGTTTTCCTGAGATTCACCTCAGTGTTGTTGTTCAGACCTTTAAGCTTCCCAGGGAACGGTAAGTACAGGTCTGCTTCCTTGGACATTGCGCTGCTGTTCTTCTCACACCTATTTTATTTGGTTTACATGATGTGAATTGCACAAGTAATTGGCTGGAATACCTCAAATAACCCTGCTGCACTTACAAACTCTCTCATGTGCTATCTAACTCGGATAATGGAAATTGAGATTTCAGGTCTAAAAGGCCCTCTGCCTGCTTAACCACTAAACAGCAACCCACTGCTCCATCTTCTGCTCTGAGGAGATCAGATCTTGCTTCAGTCATCAACAACAGATTCCTACCACCTCAAGGGCAACTGATGGAGCAACTAGTTTAGTTAATGTCATACCAGGAAATAAATTCTTCGTTTCCTTTCTGAGTACTCATGTATGTGGTGCTACTATTTGGGGGCTGGTGATGGGGAATCAGCTTTTCCTCTCACAGTCACTTGTGTATGTCAGGCCAGGCCAGTACTAAGCAGTTCTGTTCACTAGTTGCTCATTGTAAAATGGTCTCCTGCTCCTATCCCTGCTATGAGGAGATAGAAAGCAGAGCTAAAATTTGGCCAAAAAATCACTATCACAATCACAGTAGTGAAATACCACAGGACTGAGTAGGCATTAGGACTGAGGTGTCCCCACTGTCAGCTTCCAAAACAATATGTGGGATGACTAGGATTTGGGTTTTCTACTCTGTTCCCTTTTTTGGGCCCACTCCTACACTGCCCATATGGACAAGCTCACAAAATAAAAAGGCTATTCACACTGGCTGCAGTATTTGCTTTCAGTTAACAATGTCTAATCGCTGTTTAGCAGGCAAATGCATACAGCTATGGAAAGGAGAGCTCCCTTTGTGTTTGATGCTTCTCTGCATCTGAAACCAGCACATCTGAAAGTGTTTTAGAGTGAACTCAGTCTGTGCTTGGCTTCGTATCGTAACGTACTGCTAAGGACAGAATCGAATGTTTGCATGTGTTTTTATTATTTCCTTGTATGAGATGAAAGACATTTATGCCTCTTTTCTCTTTATTTACAGAGTGCTACATTGCAAAAGCATGCTGTACAAACTGTCCTCCCTTCCCCTCCTAAAAAAGTGATATTCAGATATGATTTTTTTTTCTAGGAGGTACAATCTCCTAAACAGGCACTAAAGGATCCTTAGCCTTGAAGTCTAGACAATTGTTTTTCTGAACTTACAGTTCACATTGTTAACAGAAGTAGTTTCTGCAAGAACAATTTGACTTCTACATTATCTAAAATACACGTTTAATATATACATTATATACATGTATAAAGGATGGCTAGATTAAATTAAATTTGTACTTTTATATGATGTACATATATATATATATCTTTTATTCCATAATATAAGCCATAAATTTTAAAATGGTATCTTTATATTTTTGAAATTCGGGTTCTCTGTTCTGCTTAGACACACTGCTGTGACATTTGAGAATGCTGTGACATTTGGATCTGCGTCCAACAGAGGGAGGTGTTTAAAATTATGGAGTCGGTCAAAACTCTTTCTAATTTTAAGGAATTCAGCCTAAGGGAGGGGGGAAAATGCAGTGGAACAACACATAATTTACCATTGCAATAATATGCATTTAGCTACTCTGTTAGGATTCAGCTGGGCTACTTTCAGCTGCCCTACTTTCAGAGAAGATTTAGGATGAGAACAACTGGCATTATTCAGAGGGAGGACTATTAGACCTGACAGGTGACAATATCTTCTCTGTCTCAGAAAGGAACTAAGATTCTCTAAAAATAAAATGCAGTATTTGGTTTGTGCTGCCTGCTTGATGTAACACGAACTGAATCAAAGGTCCGGTCTGGTAGGCAATTTGGGTTCAGCAAAAACCTGAAGTTACTCAGCTGTGCTTTCCTCGCAAGCAGTCACTATGGCAATGGGAAAATATTGTGAGGTATAGGAATGATGGGAATATGACTCAGAGAGCACAGAAAGGGAACATTCAAAAACGTAACTCCCAGCAGGCAGAGAGGAGGCTCTTCAAAAATAGGCACAAACGGAGGATGACAGCGTGTAACTGCTCCGCACCGCTGTGCTAACGGGGCGGCATGGCTAATAAAGAAAGGGTCACTTTGCTGTATAGCTTCACCCCCATGTTGCGGGGGGAAACAGCAGCAGCCAAAGCTGTGGCTGGGTGCCATGGTCCTGCACCTCTCCCCACTGAGATATTGCTGGGCAGGCACAGCCAAATCAGTGCGCAACGTCTGCCTCCTTTCCAGACAGAAAGGCTTCTCCTTTCACCTGTGAGGCCACAGCAGCTCACAGGAGGCTGAATCCTGTATGAAACCTCCCTTGTCACCTGCTCAGCTCCCACAGAATTAACCCAGATGAAAAGGAAGAAGCCCGAGACAAGAGCCAGGCTGCAGGGGACAGCACAGTGCTCCCTACAAAATGTCACACCAGCAAGAACTACCAGGTGAATCCAGATCTGCAACAGGGCTAGCCCAGCACCAGATGGGCCTCAGCAAGACACAGTAGACACTTATAAAACAGCTTGTCCTTAGGAGGATTTTCTCCCCAGTTTTGCTATTCAGTCCCAGGAAGCGTGAACATATATACCTTCATCAATTGCAGGAGGTGGAATTACGTATATAATTTCCCTTGTATAAAAATACGTATTTATATCCTGCAGGTAATGATGATTGCATGGCCTCTGTTAGTGCTAGCCATTTTCTGAATCTTTTATGCTTTTGGCCTCAGTAGTACTCTGATGTAGTTAGCTCTACAGATCAATTATGCATTGTGCAAAAGCTTTTCTTTTAATCAAATTTATGTTCTGCCTTTTACTTAACTTAATGTGACTATATCCTTGAACTCTGAGAAATGCCAAGCTCACTACTCTTTTTTTTTTTTTTCCACCCCTACATCCCTCTCAAGCTTCCCCTTCGATCTACTCAAATTGTTCCACCTTTCACACCCTGATGGAGGTGAGAGCTGCCTTTCCCATGGGCTTCTGGGACCCGTGGAGTTAAGATGCTGTCCTCCAAGCTTCCCTTCCTGACCTGCCAGCCACTGCTTCATGAGAAATTCAGCCTGCTGGACCCTTTGATCTGGGTCCCCCGAGGTTTGCTGCGGGAGGTACAACAGAGCCCTGAGGCATCAACACAGTTATTCTGTATTCTTTTACCTTAAATATACTGGCCATCAGTATTGTTGCTCAGCAACATGAAACTGTATATGACTGCTGGCTTCATTAAACTTTAAAAATATTTTTTCTTGCCAACTCAAATAAATAATTGACAATGATTTCCGTGTATATTTAGCATGTCCATTGGAATTCCAGTAAGTAGGTAAAACAGCCTTTATATATGTAGAATTAAAAAGAAATAACTAATACTGGTTATAAAATAAAATGCACGTGAAAAAATACCTGCATACATAGCAATTTGTAAATCATTCAAAGAAGCTGTAACAAATAAACGTCAAAGCCCTGTAATTATTTCCTTACCGAACACATTGCACTTTTTCTTTGCAAAGATCATTAAATCTTATTGCATAATTTCCTCTTAGAAAATATGACAATAACTGATCCTTTAACTTTATTATACATATATTTGCTAATTTAGGCAATTGAACACATTAAATATGCGTAAATGGAGAAGAACAGATTTCAACATATATATTTTCTGGCTGAGTAACAATGCCTGAGGTTATTAACAGGGAATGGATTGTAAAACTCAAGAGCACTTTTCATCATCTAACTGATGGATTGCTTGTTATTCACCTCTAGCATCAGCCCCGGCTATAATAAATTGCTGCAATCCTTATCAGCAGATTCTTTTCTATTATCCGTGTGAAGTCCCAGTTTTATCTAATTGGTGGCATTACCAGAACATTTTTCTGCAAATACAGAAGCCTCCTGGTAAATGCAATTGCTGCCTTAATCCATAAGAGGCGCATTTCAACGTGCATCTGTGAGCAGAATGAGGAGAACCTGAGCTAGGGAACTCTGGAGATCTCCAGTCATGTTTGTTTTTGCAGTCATTTAGATGGGAGATAGAGGGATTAATCCTGTAATCCTTACTTAAGCTAAACTCCTGCTATCTTCAGTGAGATTCTCACTGAGGAACAGCTGTAGAAATTGGCCTGAACAAAGCCAGAATGAAAAAGGCCAAATTCTGCCCCTGGGTATGCGTGTTTGACTTCCTTAAAACCTGAAGGGTAACACCCTTGGCCTGGGATAATCAGCACACGATTTCCCACCCAGCACTATGGTGCCAAGACATCACTCAGTATAAATACCAGGCATATCTGCACCCCATGGGAAAAATATTTCTATCCAAGCTTCACTAAGAAGCAAGAGAACAAGTGCAAACTGAAACTAACATTCACAAATTAAACGTGCATTTTATTTAAAAAAAAAAAAAAAGAAAGTCATCCATTTTAACAAATCCTGGCAGTGCTCACAACATTCATTTTCACTGAATTCAGAGTTATTGCCCCCATTTTCCAGCTGGAATGGAAAATCCACATGCAAAGGTAAGTGATTTTCCACAGACCACACAGCAAGTGATGAGTATCATAGGGACAAATTAATCTTGGATGTAAATCCAGAAAGATTAATGGAGCTCTAACAGGGATTAATTTGGCCCATCATCTCTAAGAATGGCAAAACCAATTAGGCCCTGTCATTAATCTTTTGGTTAGCTCAGGACTATTTCTTAAGCAATACTGGAAAAAAACACACCAGAACAGAAATGACCAAAATAGCCACTAAAAGTGGTGACTTGGCCATTACTTGGCAATGGGACACTGAAATAGTGACAGCAGCCCCAGTGCACCTCGTGCTCTTCTCCCCCCAGCTCCCATCCCGACAGGGATGCTCTACAGAAATCACTTATTTGAGGACTGGATGGAAAGCCAGCCTGGACTTCAGTCATCAGTTGGGTTTGGGTCTTTGGTCAGGACAAGACTTCAATGAAACTGATTTGGAGTCAAATATATTTGTTGTGGCCCTAGGATCTTCAGCTCTTCGGAAAATACAAAATGAATGACCTACAGAAAGATTCACTTCTCCTAAAACTGTCCAGTGTCCACTTTGGGAGAAAAGTGTGAACAAACCCATTAGAAATAAGTATGAAGAAGCAAGTATTACAACACAAGGGTCAAAACTGGCCAACAACAGAAAATGAGCTTTTCTCCATTTGGCACAGAAATTTTATTTTAAAGAGAAGTTAAATTAGACCAAAAAATTGTTAAAAGAATAGTGACCAGCTATAACAAATGCATATAAAGCAAAGATGCACTGAACTATGAAAACCATGGCTTCCAGACCATGGTTGATGGAATTTAGGGAAAACAAACGTATGTGATATTGGCAAGGTCTAGCATGAGGACACTGAACAGTGGAATCAATTGTGAATTTGTACCCAAAAATTGTGTGCATTATCTAATAGGCCTGGCAAAAATGTTCCACTGGGGTATTGAAAGCAAAACTTGGCAACAGTGAGATCATTAAAACCCTACTGCATAGAAAGACTCATCCAAAATTGTGGTGTGTAGCGGGTTTTTCATTGTTATTGAGAGAGGAAATATTCTAGGATCTTCCCATCAATAGTCCTCTCTGAGTAAGAGCTTCGTGGACGGAACTCCAGAAACAGTGAGATAACTTACAACCTCTTTCATGAGGATGTTCCTGGATAAAATAAAACCTCTCCTTATTCTCCATGGTATGGGAGCTGAAACCAGGTGGCCTGCTCAGGCTGATGGTCTGGCCCTGTTCCCAAGGGGAGATGTAGGGATGTGCAACCTTGGATGGGAAGGCAGGTACAAGCTTTGCAGTGCAGGGCTTTCCAGCTTGCTTTACACCCCAGCTGGCTGAGCACTTCCTAGTAATTTAATGGCACACTGTTGACTCCATCTACTAGCAAAGAATGATTAAATAATAATTATAAAAAGAACACAGAGTAAGCCCCTGCCTAGAATATGAGAGAAACTTCAGTTCTGGCAGAGTGACTTGAGTGAAGAAGATGGAGTGGGACAAGAAAGATTCTGAGTCAGTGCTGCTGTGTCAGCATAAAACCAGTCAGGAGTATGTACTTCCACATACCAGTACTCATCGGTGTAGAAATGGTGATGTGGAAGTTTCACCAGCCAAGAATAGTAAATAAATGTACCGGGGAGCGCTCCTACATGTATTATCTGTGTTTTAGGAAGGCAACGAAAACAACAGGAAATGTGTTTAAGAAGAAGCTGTCAAGCTAAGCCCATAATGTATAAAAAGATAAAAGAAAGTCTATTTTAGTGTCTTCCTTTGACAGATGCATGCAAGGATATATTCTGAGAAGTGCTCCAGCACAAGTCTGCCTCCAGAAGGACTTTCAGACAAGAAAATGAAAACGTTTCTCACTGTTTCTGACAACCACATTTAGTCATTAGAGGAAGAAATGATTAAAGATCTCTGTAATTTCCAATTGTATTGAACGTAATTTCCTATTATATTGAACATAATTTCCTACTATATTGAACATAATAATCTCCAGTCAAAAAGAAAGGTTTGATCCCACCTGAATATAAAAAGCTGTATTTCAGCAAACTAGCTACCTTAATATGAGTTTTTCTTTTAAAGAATAGATCAGATTTATCACTAGTGATTTGGGCAATGACTATGTCTATGTCACCACTTATCCCACCTTGCTAACACAAAAGAAGCGCAGTGCTGCAAGCACAGGGCTACATAAAACCAGACAGTAAATGGAAAGGTGTGTTGAAGTGTGTAACTGCTATGCAAACCTATTAATGCCTTCACCTCTGTTATGGCTGGGCACAAGTAACTTCTTTTGGAGCTCATATATGCTGTAGAAGCAAGGGGACCACCAACCTGCTCAAGCAGCCCAGATGTCAGCTCCGTGCAGATAGACTTGCACTGAAAATCTTATTTAGTGCTTGGGGGGGCAAAAATCAGTACTGTATTGCTGTAGTGAACACCACTATAAAAATACCTGACATTCAAATCCAAGTCACTTCATAAAAATAACTTCCCCACTAATATTACAGAGAGTCTAGTTCATAATCTTTGTCTTACTTAAAACACACGCATCAGGAATAATTTATGAAGGAAGACACATGCATATTTATAGTAATTGCAGTTTTACAAGCCCTGTTCACCAAAGCTGCAAGATTTGGGGAAACAGGAAAAAAAAAGCAGCGACCGCAGCTGCTTCCAGGCAGCGTGGCACACAGCAAAGCCCCGACTTTGCCCCACAAGCAATGCGTTAGCCTTTTGCCGATCATCTGATTGTCAGGGGCTGTTGATTTCATTAGCAATCAGCCCTGGTTGTGTGCATTAAGACCAGGGTAAGAGGCAACCTTTAATGCACGTAGATACGGACAAGCCCTTTATAATCTAGTTTGGATACATCTGATGCTATTCAGAGGGTTACTGGGTTCTCTTTTCCAGACTGCATGTGTAATAATGGAAACATTTATTCACTGAATTATGTACATGGTGCCCACTAAGCACTATATGAAGAGCACTCAGAAACAGACCACGCATGTATGTGAAATCTGTGGTCATTTTCACATACCCATTTTAATTAATATTTACACCAAATTAGGGACAAATTAGCTCCCTGCCATGTCCATGCTAAGAAGTGGGAGCTTCAGCTGTGGTGCAGTTTGCCCAACCCAAATACATCCCACAACACCCAATGACATCGAGGGAAGTTTAAAAAACAAGAAATACTTATTTCAGCCTGCAAGCATCCCTTCTGATGTTTTGGCAGATGGTACCAGCTCTGCACCCTGTAGCTCTCTATGGCAGTACCACCCCCAGCCCCGTTCTGCAGGGAGCACAGGTGCAGCACAGCATGCCTGAGGACTAACGGGGCTCCTCTCGCAGGAAACAAAATATGTGCCCCAGCAGGTAGAGCTGGACATCATCCCCTTGCTCCAAGCATGCAGATGTAGAGGGGGGTAAATACAAAGGTGAGACAGACCAAGGTCTGAAATACGTCTCACAGAGTCAGTGTCCCAAGAGCATGAGCAGCTGGTTAATCTGATTAAAGAAAATGGAAAAACATCTTGATGGTGACACAGCCACAGGGTGATCAGTGTGCAGTAGAAGCCAGAGAAATATGTATCACCCACAGAACTCAATTAACTAACTCCACCGATACCAGAAAAAAAAGCAGGATGCAACCCAGTGTGGCTGTTCCATGCACAGCTTGGTGGCACCCACCTAAAGCCACTGTTCTCAACTCCTCCTGGGACCCAGCATGCGGGAGGTTCCCTTCCCACACATGCTGGACAACGTGGACACCAGCAGTATGATTAAAAGTAGTGGCATTATCCATGTATAGGTATCTGATCTTTATTTTGAACGGAAAAGAGCCCATGAGGATGGATTCCTCACTCGATCTGCTAGTCACCGTGGGCAATACATGGCCCAGGTTCTTCTCAAGGTTTTTGTTTTTTTCTATAATGGAAAAATATTAATTCTTCCACAAACGCTGGCATTCAACCTCCTATCTGAAACTATCCAGCTGGAAGTACAGTGAGATCTCTGAAGCTACCTTTCTAACAACTCATGGGTGTCTGACACAGCCCTCGCTAGGCTTGTGCAGGGAGGAGAGCCTTGGCTCCCTAACAGCCCTCCTCCACCTTCAGCCAGCTCCACGAGAGCAAACATTTTTGTAAAGCTCCCTTTGAACAAAGCAGCCAGCTCCAATGCATCTTTCCACCTGGGCTGTCTCAGCTGCTCCCCATTAACAAGTCACACACTTTATGACACAGCAACAGGGCTGCCAAAAAAGGGCTTTTTGAACCTATTCCTGCCCTGCAAAGCTTGATCATCTATAATGCTCGGTACATGCATTATTCAGATAATACTATTTACTGCTGCAATGCCAATTGCCAGGCTAGTGCAGCTTTTTGGGACTGAACTCAGAAGTGAAGGGCTGTTGAGGGCATTTGGCAGTGCACAAGAAGAAGTGACAGCACCTCCTGAGAGCAAACCTCCAGACCTCAAAGCCAGCACCATGGGCAAGCAGCAGTCCTGGTCCCACAGAGCTGCTGCTTCTGGGCCAGCCAGGGGATCTGGGTAGAAACGCAGTGTATTCTTCTATTTTATATCTGGGTTTGGCTTTTGGAGTATGCTGCCAAGCTGTATACTTCAGGGAGAAAGACAATACAGCTATTTAATCTGCATAGATTAGTCTCAGCATGAACTTCAATCCTGGATTTTCTTGGGTAGATCTAGGATGGGGATTTCTTTTGTTAGCTGATGAGTAACATAAAAGGAAGGTCTACAAGTCTACTGCTTAGGAAAACTAAAGAAATCTAAAGTCACATTTATGATTTTATCTCTCCCCCCACACACACTCCCTCCATTACTGACTGAAAGTACAGTTATTTATAAACACAAGCTAGTAAGCAATAAATCCCTTCTTTTTAAAATAAGTTAAACCATTAATGGCATTATAGCTTTTTTTCCTTTAACTGCCACCTGTCAACTTTCCAGGTTGTAATGAAAGAAAAAAATAAAGCTATTTTCTGTTCTAAACACACATTAAAACACTCACTGAGAATAGGTAATACTTAAACAGGAATAACTCTATGAGTTCAGAGCTCAACATTGAGTCAGAAAGATTTTTTCTTGCTGTGAGCATGATATTTAAAATAGGGCAAACCAGAAACAGATGCTATCTTACAGTATCACAACCAGACTACAGAAAACATCATTACAGTAACCCTATCCATCTTGCTACTTAACACCAAGCCACTATCACGCTTAAGGAAAATTAATTACTTTGTAGATGGAGGTAAAAATCCCAGCTGTTATAGAACACAAGGTAATCCTCATGCCAATGGCAATGTGGAGTTAAGTAATGGAAGAAAGGAGTGACCTGCACAGAAATCCGCTGCTCCGCTGGGGTCTGCCTGGGCTGGCTCTTCGGGGATGGACTTCATGTTCCTCAGAGATACCCCTGAAGCAGCTGGGGGGTTATGGCCAGGACCCACAGGGCTCTGCATGAGAGGCAGCTGGGTGCCTTATCTTCTTTTTATTTATGTGAAGGTTACAATGGCAGCAGACAGCAATGCATAGACACTAAATTAATTAAGCTGTTTTTAAGCCACGGCATTAAGGTGATGTCATAAGAACCTGCTTAGGATGGCAAGGTCACTGCAGAGGGGTAGCACATGCCCAGTAATAATAGAATTTGTAGTTTGAAGGATTTATCTTGGGTGCCTTGAGTGGATTTGTCAAACCACTCGTTTTGCAAAATACACACCACCTGGAGAACTTTTTCCATCCATTGACATATCCAACAGCATCTCTGATTTAAACAGAAGAGCTGATTAACCTAACTCAGCTGTGAGCAGCATGTATTATATGCTCAGGAATGCCTAAATAGATACCTAAACACTAGATGTCTTTGGAAACACAAAGAACTAGGAAGAACAAAATAGTATAGCTCATTAATTTAGTCCAGAGTGAGTTTGTGTTTGCATACAAGCAGGCTCAGGCATACGTATGCTGGTGGACAAAAAATCTGCTCATCTTTCTCTTGGGATATTGTGTTATCATTTTGCATTGATAGCATGATCATGTTGTACAACTGATCATGGGACATTTTCTCTATTTCCAAAGCAACTAGTTTTGGAGAAATAAAGAAAAGCAACAACTTGTTTTGATTTTCATCATAACCTTACAAAAATATCTATTTTAGGGAGGCTCAAGCAGAAGAAATAAAGCTTATGGTGTTGCCTCACAAACTCTTAATGATACTATTGCCTCATTGTGAAATGCTTCAGCTAGGAAATGTTGAGCATCTGAACTGTAGCCATAATCCCCTCATACAGAAGCCTTTTCTGCAGCTCATATGGAGTAAGTACAAGCTGTGTCTTTGGCATTAAAGGAATCGGCTGAAGTGAGTAATGCTTTGTGTATTCTAGGGCTGCGATCTCGTAAACGTGGTAAAAAGATGGCAGCATTGGTTTTTCTAAGTAGTCAGTCCCACATGAGGTGAAGTGAGTCAGAGCATTTGAGAGGGATGGGAAGCCTTCAGAAAGGGGCTTTTGTTCCTTGTCTCCAGCCTCTAACAGTCACAGTGAAATCGTCTCTGCCATCTACCTCTTAGCATCGACATCAGTGGGGCTGTTGTTTGAGCAATGCTTATGAATATAAGCAAAGGTCACACAAGGAGACTTTAAAATCAGGATCCTTTTTTTTTTTTTTTTTTTTTTTTTGCCAAGCTTAAAATGGCCACATTGATGTCCCACCACTGTCTCCCATAAGGAAATGCTGGAGGCAGCTGGAGACAGAGACGGGGATCAATTTGTCACCAGGAGCTTTACAGTAACAACTATTTATCCCTGTCTGCAGTCCTCGTACAAACAACTGAAGAGAAACATTTCTATTCACTGCATGGCAGCCTACTACCCTTTCTTCTCCTGATAGCTGTTACTTGTAATTGCAGCAAGAATAATATCCTGAGGGCTTTATGCTGATCTGCTGGATTTGAACACCACTCTCTCAATTTACAGCCTCTACATCCCCACCGCAAGACGATCCCACGCCATCGCTGCTGCCCAATAAAAGCTCATAAAACAAGCTTAGGCCTGCGTATATTTTACCACCAATTTCACACGTGGAATTCAATGCAAAATCTGCGTGGTAATCTCTGCTCTGCTTTGCATGCCACGGGGCAGATTTCGTGCCGGTTTGAGTGTGACAGAGCAGCACCGCGGGCGATGAGCTGTGCGAGGCCTGATCTCGGGCAGCGTGTGCCAGAGGAGGGCTGCACTCTATTAAGTGCTGCTTCTCGTAGCATCTCAGCGTTTTCGAGTGCTTGGAGGTTATGTGCTAGCTGTGCTTCAATGGTGCGTAAAAGCACTTCCCATTCAAGGTGAATAGTCATCGAAGTAACAGAGAAAATTGTTAAGTGCTGTCACTGGAGCCATCTTTGCTTTTTTATTTAAGCGTTAATGCAATGCCCTGCCACACATCGTGTGGGGTTTACAGCCCGTTACTTCCAAATGCTGACTATAATGATAAAAACAAATACTGCGTTTCTCACAGGTTTCCATCACTGCAGTAAAATACTGGATTACGTCATGATCCCTGGGGCTGAAGGTGGAGGATTTTGCGCAGAGGAACAACCAGACTATCAGAAGATGCAATCCCCCTGATCCCATGCTGGCACTGACGGGAAACTGGGAGCAGGGGTTCAGCAGCACAGCAGGGGGTGAGCACCCCTGTTCTCCCCTCTCTCACCACCTGAGGATGTATGTTGGGTGAATGAACTACCTCATATATATATATATGTGGTGATAGATAGTATATCATATATATTATATATCCACACACCTGTCTGTGGGCACCAATGCACATGCAAGCCAAGGGCACTTTGAGCTGTACCCATCCGTATCAGGAATCCCAGCATTGCCCCATTTGGATTTTTTTAGTGGCTCACACATAGTGCTTCACACAGGTTTGTTGAGGTAAAAGGCCAAAGAAACGTGGGCACTGCTGCTAAAAATAGCCAGTTATGCCCTCAGTGATGCATTTGCTGGTGGGGAGTGCCCATACGTGCCTCCCTATAAACAGTCTGTTCTCTGGCTCGGTATTGTCCGTGCCAGCTTGTGTATGGCTCTCCAGTTCTGTTCAGTCTGTTTTTCTATGGGTTATATCTTCCTTAGCTAAATATATTAGGGCAGTCTATTTATCTCCCTCCATGGCAGCAAGACCCAAGCATGACTTCCTCCTGCTCTGGGAATGTCATAAATAAATCACTGTCCATTAATTCTCTGGGAGCATATAACATTTCAAAAACAAAAACAAAACAAAGCAAAACCAAACCAAACCAAAGCAAGGAGCTGTCCTTTTCTCAGGTTAGATTTGCTGCGACAGTAACAGAAAGAGGAGCGTGTCGTTAAACTTCGTTGGCAGACATCTTGGCATCGCTCTGATTTATGCAAGTAATAAATAATTGTACCGAATGGCTTCCTGAGGTACAGCTAATTCCTTGAGAGAAAGAAGCCCTCACGTGATTTAACTCCCCATCCCCCAAACATGCACAATCAGGATGCTGACCAGGATTTAAATCACAGTGCTGTAAACTGCCACGGATGGGGAGAAAATCAAATTGGGGCCTCTGGCATCACTGGTAGTGCCAGAGACTGTTTATGAACATGTAACTCAGCTTATTGATAAGCATTTTGACCCTGAGATGGGCCCTTCCAGGGACAGCTCAGGTGGCTGCAGTGGCATGGCACGGTGATGGCAGAGAGCAGGGTTTTGGCCAGTATCTTTTCGGAATATGAAGATGGTGCAGAGAATTCACAGCCCTGTGACACCAGGACCAGTGGTTCCTTCCATTGCTCCTGGCTCCTGATAGGATCTCATGTTGAACATCTTTTACCTTTTGATTAGTTGCTCACTCATTATTAATAAAAGCTGGTTTCAATTTTTGTTGCTAAGGGTCATTTTGGAAAGTATTTAGGGTTGGGTAGAACTGGGGAATAATAATGAAATCCTTTGGGTACAGACTGAATATCTTGTCTCTTCAGTTTAGACAAGCCACATAACCAGATTTATTTTTTTCCTGTAACAAAATAGTATTTTACTGATACATTCACTGATAATATTTGGCAGCTTCCTTTCTTATTTTTCTCTGTAGACACAATCTGTGTTATGAAATGTCTTTACTGCTGTCAAGGGTGGTGATTTCTGTAGCAGGTCTGCACATAACATTAAGTGTGCTATTTGGAGCAAAATGAGAGATAGCAGCATATTTGTTTCCCCACTGGTAAAAGTTTTCCCAAACACACCCTTTTCCAACAGCACGTTCCTGATCCATACTGTACATGCTCAGACTGCTAACATCATGTTAACAAGGCAACATCAGGGAACTTTTCATGTATCCAAGTTTTCCCTCAAGAGCTGGGCATACACATTTCCAAGCTCACAGAGAAAAGCTGCTGGCTTCCAGCAGCCAAAAAGCACAGCAAGACTCATATGCTGTGGCTCCCTCTGAATGAGTAAGCAGCCGAAAATATCTCTTGCATTTTCTTTGGCAACTGGGGTTACAGAGAATATTTATCCTCCTTTCCATATTTTCTGTGAACCGAGTAGTGGAAGATCACTGCTAACACAAGTGGAACACAGACTTCAGTTTTTACGTGCTGTAGCTGGCTTCATCTCACACGGAACAGCTTTGAAACACTGATAACTTCACTCGTGACGTACTCTGCTCTCTTCTTCACAGCACTGGATTTTACAGCAAGTGCTTCTCTTTTTGTGTAATCTGACCTTATCTTGGTCCCGCTCTTAATGCTCTTCACTATCAGCCAAGGCATTAATCTCTAGACTGTGTCCTAAAAACATTCCTGGAGAGGTGATGGAAGTACGTATCAATCCTGTTTTTCAGTCCATGCCATAAAGATTACTTTTGTGCCAGACACAACAGGACACAGATACACTTGTCAGTTGATGCGTGTTTGTATGAAAAAAAAAAGAAAAAGAAAAGAAAAATAATAGATGATATTTTGAGTTTTTAGGAATGAGAACCTAATACAGTAAGACCAAGTAAAGCTCACTGAAATCAGGGAAAAGATGTGAATGAGCAATGAGGCAGAGTCTCAGTGCCTATCTTCAGACAAAGAAAACTAGGCAATGTCCATGCATTGGACCCTTTAGCCTAGACTGCTAATTCCTGCCGAATGGGTTCACTTTAAACGTGGAACTTCTTTTCTCAGGTCCCCAGAATGAATTCTCTAAACCCTGATATCCAAAGCTTATGTGATAGCTTTAGTGTTTACAATGAGAAAAATGTTTGTCTGCTTGCTGGCACTTTTGCAGCAGTTCTTCCCAAATAAAAAATATAATAATTGGATGTATTATTATATTAAGTCAGTAAGTGAAGTTCATAGAAACTCCCTGTCCAGAAAAAGAAAAGAAAGTCTATCTGCCTTGTAACAGCCAGAGCCTTTTCCAGCAATCAATCGCAGGCAGCGCGGGCTAGCAGGCAGGGCAGGAGCGCCAACGTCAAGCCCCGCAGGCAAGCCAAGAAGGGCTGGGGCCTGGCAGGGGACCAAGTCTTCCCCTGCACAGCCACACAGGCACCGCTAGGGAAAAGGCTGAGGGGCTGCTAATTTCTGCACGGCTTCCTAAACGCTGCTCCACTCGGTCTTGGCACAAGACGCAAGCCAGAGCCTGCTCCTGCAGGACTGTGACTTGTATGTCAGTGCCCTCTTTCCTTTTGACAGAAGGAAGGAGGCAGACGACGCAAACTCGCACATACATGTGGCAGTAACATGCCCCAGAGCAGTCCTTAGCCACCCTGCCACTTTATAACCCAAACGTTAGGATACCCTCTGCGGGAGGATTTGGACCCTCTCGGGGTGTGGTAGGATAAGCACAAGCACTGCTCTGCTCCATCCCTTTGTCAGTGAATGGAGCAAGGTCTAAGCATCCCTAAAAATGGGCCTCTGCCCTTACTCAGGAAAACCTCCCTTTCATTTTACACAATTTATATTTGTGAAAGAGCCAAAACAAACAAACAAACAACAACAACAAAGGATTGGATTCATTAACTATTAATGCTGCTCGTTGCTAGTATTTCTACAGTAGCATTTGCATTCCTGGATCTTCAGATACAGATGAAAATGTATCCTTCCTTCACATATCTTACAAGTTAATTGATATGCGACGTGCCTTGTCAAGGGATGGCAAACAAAAGACCTGGGAGGGAGGAGATTTGCTCTGAATAAGCCGATAGCTACAAATGATTCTGAATCATATTGGAATTAAGTGACTTAGTGCCACTAATGCCACTGGCACTGCTGCTAGTCCTGACACTGGTGAGGGGCTTAATCTAAGAGTCTCTTTTGATTTCTCAGAGGCTCCTAGTGGTTAATTTTCTATTCCTTTTCTTTTTCTTCTTTCTCATTTCTCCTTCTTCAGAACTTGTCAAAGTAAAAGGCTGATGTCTGAAAGGATCTAATCTAGGCTATGGTTAGGTTATGACAGGCAGGAGGTAGAGGAACAAAAGCGGAACAGGACAGAAAATGGGGCTGATCCACTAAGATTTGCTAATTGTAATAAATATGAGACCGCACAGAAGCTTCTAATGAGCTTACATAAAGCATTTTAAAGGGACACTGTCAGGTTAAGCATTGTGTTTAAAAATATAAATTTTGTTAATAATTCCAGATTAAAACGGAATTAAACTTTAATGCTCAATTAATTTCTCACCCTTTGTGCCAGGGTCTGACCTGTATTTCACACAACAGAGTCACCAAAAACAGAGGGGGTTTTATTCTGCTGCTTCTTGGCTGGAGCACACCTACACCCTAGGAGGGAGGGTGGGCCATGGCTGCCCTGTGAGTGATGGAAATGCAGACAGAAGGATGTAGCAGGGACATGTTACACCCTGGCTTTGTTGGCCAAGCTCTGGGCTCCCGTGGGGCTTGCACAGAGGTCTC
Source organism: Anas acuta (assembly GCF_963932015.1). NCBI lineage: Eukaryota > Metazoa > Chordata > Aves > Anseriformes > Anatidae > Anas > Anas acuta. Next base: position 12,906,415 of record NC_088983.1, read on the forward strand.
TCACCAGGCTGGCAGGGTTGCAGCTCCACCAGGACCAGCCCTGGGTCCTCACGGCACCCTGGGTCACACTGTGTAGCTTTGTCCACAGCTTCATTTTCTTGTTTTAGCGCATTACTTAAACGTTTCCATGTTTAGATTACAGGCTTTTCAGAGCAGAGTTTGAAGCCAGAACAGTGACCATGCAGAGTTTAACTGAAACTGAAGGAAAGGGCTCGTGGAAACTTCACAAAGAAGTTTTGTAAATAGAGGTTTGATACTATGGTGATCGGTCCTTAGAAGTGTCGACTCCCTTCTCCTCTCTTCTCAATTCCTTAATGTTCTTCCAAACATGCAGATCGTAGTCCTGGCCTACATGGCAGCACTGAGTGCATGTTTATGCACTAAACGATTGCAGTGAAGTCGTGCTCACAGAACAGCGGTGCTGGATCTGCTTCCCAGCTGAGCCTCTCCCAGAAAGTCTGGGAGGGAGCAAAATGCCTTTGGCTGCCTTTGTATCTCCAGGGGTCTCTGGACAGAATGTGGTTTCAGTAAACCACAAAGCATGGTCCAAACCTGAGGAGGGTGAGAGTGCAATGGGGAGAGAAGGCAAGAAATCTGTTCCTGGGCTGAAAGGCTCAGGTATGTTGCCACATGGAAGCCCGCCAAGGATGTGCTGGAGGTCATGTCCTCTGCTGTTTGCGTTATCTGCTCGCTGCGGCACCCCCAGTGCTGCCCTGCAGCCCCACAGCTCATCCTCCCAGCAGGCTGAACCCCAGAGAGGCCCTGCTGCTGCCAGCTGTAAGAGGAGCTGGAGCAGGCTGCGTGGATTACAGCTCATCTGATCCCAAAAGCCGCTGGGCTTCAGGCCACGATCACCACGGGTCTCTTCTGGTAGGTGCAGCCTCCCTCCAGCATCCGAAGCATCCCAGTGTATCCATTCCCACCCACAAGATGCTGCAGCAAACACAGTGGGCTTCTGCTTTTGCTGTCTAGCAAATTCTCCTACCCCAGGTGGAAAGATCCTCTGCTTCTTTTATACTGGAGAAACTGAGAAAATAAATTCTTCAGAATAACCCACAGTCTGGATCAGTTCAACAGAAGCAAGATGAAGCACTTAGAGTGTGATGGAAGGATTACTGTCCCCATGTATCGTTACCTGGGGGAGAACAAGCCCAACACACGAGAAGCTTTGTAACCATCTCAGACTACTTAGGGAATTTGCAACACAAGCTGAAATGTTTGAAAATGTATTTTTTTTTCCTCAGCCTTGCATTTCCCAAATGAGTATGGACAAATTCAGGTCTGGAACAACTCCAGAGAATGTGATGAACTACCATCAGAAGAACAGAGGCAATTGCTTTGTTCCCCCTCCCTCCCAGCGTGATGCAATATCTCTTAAATCCAGTAGGGGAAAAAGAAAAAAAGGTACACAATGTAATAAGGACAAAAGTTTGTTCTGATTTCCTCAGCCTCTAAGCCTGCTGGGCACAAATCTGTGTTCACTATATGCTGCAGTCTCATGGCCCAGCGGATTGAGTGATGGATTGTGTTTTTTGTTTACCTCCCTTTCCAATCTCTTCTGTAAGCCAGAGATAAAGCCAGCACAGCTCTAGCTGTACTTTTGAACCCATGTTTAAATGGGGTGGAGATAAATCTTAATGAGATTGTCCTGCCCTATTACCTTAAGTAGTATACCTCAAATGAACCCTGCTAAAGGCTGTAATTCCCTTCTGAGATTTCAGCGACATGAGCAAGTGGCTCATATTTCACTGTTGTGGTTTGGGTCGTCATCAGATACTTGGTAGAATTCCATCTTTATTGCATAAGTATTAGAGAAACCAGCATTTATTAAAGTCGTGAAAATAGTAGAAGACGTTTTCCTCAAATAAGCACTAAGAAATTTTCCCTAATCTCTGCTCCAAGCAGAAAATGATTTTCGCATCTCTGTTTCATGAGTGTTCAGTCGTAAAAACTTCACTCCTATAAATTCTAATGATAGATATTTTTTTGCTTCCTACTTCACATCAGGATAAAAGCCAAGGTGTCTTCCCAGGACTTGCTGCTGGGTGGAGTGAGGAAAGTGGCAGCAGATGGGCAGGACTGGAAGAACTGAGAGGAAGGACAGGAGACATCTCAGCCTGGGTGTCCCCAGTAAGCACCATACCCATGAGCACGGACACCATGTATTTAAGACCTCTTGAGAACAACGTGCAGTTGAAGATAGAGAATTTTTAGGAATTATTTATCTAAGGTAATAAGAAAGGACTATCCCTAACTGCTGATCTAGCTCAGTGGAGAATTAGCCTCTCTGCCGATATTTCACACCACTATGTAGATGTCTCATACCTTACCAACTCACAGAAATTCAACTACCTGAGGATCTCAGTGGCCTCATCAGGTGCTATTAACTGTGAGAGAAGAGATCTGGGGCTCATCTGAAGCAGCGAGCGGTTGCTTGTAGAGGAACAAGACCAAGCCCATAGGAATCCACTGGGATGCGCCTACCCTGCTGCCTTTGCTGCATGCTGTCCTCCAGGAAGGGAGTGTAAACACCCCAGCCAGCAGCAGTGAGTAGTGGAAAATAAATGTGGTCTGTGTTTGCTGGCTCCTCACTCCAAACAACCCTGAGCTCCAGTCGGGTTAGCTCCCAAGAAAGCATGCGTGCCGGATTGCAACGAAGCAGCTGGTGGGGCGGGCTTGGGCTGTGCTGGGGTGGACTCACTCTACAGCGTTGCCTTGTCCTTCATGTCAACTCATTAATTTGTCCAGTTGCCTCCAGTTCTCCTCTCTCCCTGAAGGGAGCTGGATTCCATAAGCCAGATTGTCAGTTGAGCAACTGCCTCAAAACAAGGAAATCTTTAAAGATTTGGCACCATAACCTAGGATAACCCAGCTGCTGAACCTCGTTAGGGAAAGAAATCAAATTCTAACCATGCACTCAATGTTGAGGCACATTTCTGAAGGAGAAAGTAAAACCAATTTAGGAAAACTGGGTATTTTCTAAGCCTTTATCTCCTCCTTGGACAAAACCAAGATGTTCAGCCCCTGGTTACCTTTGTGTCTCCCAGACATGGAGCAGTGAGCTTTCTTGTGCACCTTGGGGTGTCCCTCTCCCCTACAGGGTCTCTGGGCTGTGGGACAAGCGTCACAACACAGGACCATGTATGCCTTCTCCAGGAACCAGCCCTGCCCTGCTGAGGCCCTGACAGCAGCATAAAGTGGCGAGATGCTCAGCCCAAAACCATGCTGAAACCTCTCTGGTGTCAGTCATGCTTTGACTGACCTGAGTATTGAGGCTCCTGTGGCAGGGGATGCTCATCATGCCTTGACAAAAATGTGTCATCCAGTCCCTTTTCAGTGGTAGTCTCCCTCCAGCATATGTGGGAGAAGACATCAGAGTACGCGGGGAGTAGTAAAGTACAACAAAAGGGCTATTCAGCTACTTTATGTGTGGGGAGGCTCCCCAAAGATCTAAAGAAACCAAATAATTGTAGAAGAGGAGTTTGCTGAGAAAACAACCACTCCTCCTGTAAAAAGCTGTGAGCAGATTGAATGCTTTCCCTGGAGTTTTCCAATTTTTTCATTAAATGACTCAAAATGAAAACATGCAAAAATGTGGTTGGTGTTTAAGAAGACAGTTTTTGTTAGAGAAATATTATTCTCCAGCCTACACATGTGAGCGTTGTGTGCCTCAGCCTGCACTATCTGTTCCAGTTACTGCACACTCTCTCACACTTTACCACATGATGCTCCTTCCTATGACTTAGATGTTTAAAAAACAAAATATCTTGGGGAAAAAAGAAAATCCCCATTCTCCAGTGGTATAAGACTCCCCATATGTTGCTGACTGGGTGAGAATAGACATAGATGCCTTGCTGACCCCCAAAAACTCATGACCCAAGAAACCTGGCTTTAGAAAAAATAAAACAAATCTTACGAGGCTTGTGATAAACATCAAAGGGCTGGCAGCATTAAGATGAATCAAACATTTAAGGTGAAATTTCCCAGAGAAATTGCTTCCATTTCATCAATGTGCTGTCTGTTTTCCAACAGCTATGCCTAAATATACCATTTGGAATTTATGATAGATGCAGGAAATAATAGTTTCCTTTTCAAAACCCTTTCCAGATGGGGCCCACATGCCTGCAGCACAAACATATTGCAATCTCATGCCTACGTCAGATGTGTGTGAGAAGGGCTGCTGACTCTTGTAGCAACAGGACTAACCAGGGAGCCTCTGTTCTAGGGTAAAAAGAGTTGTAGAAAATGACAGGTTTAGTGTCCCAGGGACAAGCTGCCTGTGCCAGAGCTGCTTGTGTGCGAGTCTATCAACACTGGAGACTATCTCCAAACAAATAATGAAGTATCAAGTTATTATAAGAACAAGCTGAGAAAGTATATTTATTGCTAGAGATCCGGTTATGAGGTGACAGAGGATTTTAGATTTTATGATGAATGTGTTTCCAATAAGCTGTTCATCGTAACATCACAGCTTCACCTGTTGGAGATATTGAACATGGTGAAGGATGCAATTCCAGGAAGATCAAGGACAATTTCAGGCTAAGTTCATTTGAAAAGCATTGCCAGGAGCTGGATTGCATCTGTGCCTCAGCCACAGAGCTCCTCTCGAAGGGAGGGCAGTCGCTCCACGGAGCAGCTGCGGAAACCAAGCTTTCCATGACGGTCACTACTGGAACGCTCCTCATCTCCTGATTCTGGACCAGATGCCAGAGCCGTGATTTGCAGACATGCCCAGCTCTCACAGCTAGAAATGAAGTTTGAACATGAAGTACGGTGCTGGGCCTGTGCTGTGAAAGATGAGTGCCTCAGCACCTCGGGGCAGACACCCACATCAGTCAGCGCTGGTTTTGGCTCAGTCCTGATGTGCCTCGTATGTACACTCTAATCATACCACACACGTGGCTGTGACTTATTGCTAAGTCATATCTGGAATGTTTCACTAGGGGAAATACCAAACATTTACTGTTTTTGAATTAGGTACAGAAATAAGTATGTTTCTCTGAGCAGTTGTGCTGGGATGGAGTAGTGGTAATGCACAGCGCCTCCCACGCACCACAGCAGTGCTTGCTGGTGGGGTCACACCCCAAAAACCGTACCAGAAATGCAGCCAGGACTCCGGCTGTCTGATTTGGGGAGAATAATGGAGCTGACCCAGCTACAGCCTGTACCTGCGGGTCTGATATGTAAAGGTATTGCTGAGATTTTAAAAGACTTGTGATCCAAATTCACTGGAGTGGATAGAAAGGCTCCTTTCCATCTGGATCAGGCCCTTAAAGCTCTCACTTACCACAGAGAGAGAGAGATGGGCAATTTTTAAGTTTAACCCAAAGTTATGACCTTCTTAATCACTGTGATATGATTGCAAAAAACCTGACACCCTCACTTGTAGATTTTTAAGTATCTGTGGAAAACACTTTGGTGTCCAGACCTCATACACAGTTTTGGGTTTTTTTTGTGTGCTTTCACTCCTTGGTTGTGCCAGCGAGACGAGTTTTTCACAGAGCGCCTATGGGTTTGTGAAGGGATTTTGGACCTAAACCTTGCAAACATTTCTCTTTCAAATACCATCAACCACAGCCGATGGAAATATGAACCATGTGTACAGAGCTCAGAGCAGCGGAGAGGAGCTGGGGGTTCCTGGCAGGCGGGGGGGGAGCTGAGAGGAGTGGGCCTGGGCGCCTCTCTGACATGCTGCCTTGCTGGTATCCATGAAGAGGAGAGCGTAACTCTCATAACTGTAAACCTTGCTGGAATTTCTTGTGGCTGCTCAAGGGCCACTGCCAATGTTCTGAGCCCAGGCTAGGCCCTGCACTTGGCATCTGCCAGGAGCCCATTCCTCTGTCCCAGTATTTCTTTCCAATTTCACACAAGCAAGAAAGCATCTGGAGGACCTCACTGCTTTTTCATATGAGGCATGAGATGTAAAAGAATCCTGGATGCTGCTAATTTAACCTTGGAAACCATCATTGCATGGTGAGGGAACTGATCACAGGCAGCAAGGAAAGAAATGACAGGGACAGACAGGCAGCTAAAGAGGTAGATGAGGGCCTGGGCACTCACTAAGTTGGCGTGAGGGTAAACTGGCATTTTGTTTGGAGCCTGAATTGTAAAATGAGGGAAATGTGCCCCACCCTGTAAATTACTGCCCATGAAACAGGTCTGCTGCAAGACAGGGCTCCAGACAGGCAAGAAGTAAATGTTAAATGCAATTATGGCTCCTAAATGCCAATGGCTTAACACTGGCTATGCTGGCAATGCTGCAGATGTTGTGAGGCATGGTGGGGAGGTAAAGAAAAAACACATCAGCTGTTTTTCTGTGTGCCCCAAGTTACAGTAAACATCACGGACTAAGACCAACAAGAAATGTGCTGTATGCTCTGTGCCAGTGTTCCTGCTTATAGACCCTAGGACAAACTAGAGATTTCAAGTATTTAGATGGACAAGTAAAAGCCTCCTGCCAGCAAAATCCTCCTCCAAGGGAGGAGGAGCCCTTGGCAAGCCATGTAGCCTCTTTTATACTTCCTTAACTAGATCCTTAACCAGCATCCCAGCTGCAAGCATTCATGCTAACTGCCTCTGTCTCTGATGACTGCCTGAAAGAGCTCTCCTTCCTCAGCATGGCTCTCCTCAGGAAAAAAGGAATAGGGGAAAAAAAAGTAGAAAGAGAGCCATAAAAAAGAAAACCTTTCCTATTCTTCCAGATATGGTTTCAGTGCATTTCTGCAAACTCAGACTTCTGAAAAACAGTGTTAACATCTATGCTACCTCCAGCTCCCTCCCTTTCACAGGGCCGCAGCAATTACTACATGGGCTCCGGAGTCCCCAGCTTCCTCCCAGACCAAAAAGAACTTTTTTTTTTCTTTTTCCTACGAAAGATCTGAGAAGGTGGATAAGAGACTTCAGCTGGGCCACTGCAGCCTCACTGCTTTGAAAACAGCACGTTTGAACATTGCCATCCCTCCTCAGCGGGGAGGGTGCAGGCAGGTTTAACTCCTTATGGATCCTCAGCTGCGTTTGATATTTTGGATCATGGGACTGTCTTGAAACGGCTTACATGCAGAGAGGGCTTTCCAGGTTTGTCTCTGACCTCTTCACACTCCCGTGTCTGCACAGGGATTGCTTTGTTACCATGAATCTGCTCCTGGTGTTTTTCTTGTGAAACATGGATTCCTGGGGCTCCTGAGTCACACACTTTGCCTTGCCTGTTTTCCTGACCCTCAGATTCAAAAATCTCTATAAAAACACACACGCAGATACCATAGTTTCATTCTCGTTAGCGTTGCTCCCACCAGTGCCCAGGCCCCTGTTGTTGCACTGCTGCTGAGGCAGAGTGAGGAGCTGGTGCTTGACCCACCGGCCTTCAGAGGCTCAGAGGGACAGTTCCCAGCTGCCAAGAAAGCTCTGGGATTTCAGTTTTATGTGCATCGAACTAGACCAAGGAACCCAAAGATTATATTTGTTTTTATTTTACTGAAGGATTTCAAGTAATTTTGTCAGACTTGCCACTTAACTTCAATTTTCAAAGCGTACCCTTTAGAAACGTGTTAACATATTGGAAATGTTGAGAAAATGTTACGCTTTGATTCAGTGACCTCTCTATTCGTTGATGGAAGAACACTGTACTGGAAGATTTGTTCCTAACAGAGCTAATGATCTCCTCCTGATCTGACTTCCCCAGTGCAGAAAGAACTGAGTTTGCAAAGAGGTGCAAACATCAAGCCCAAAGTTTCTGTGAAGGTGGTCTTTAGTTACAAACCCTGCTAAATGACACATAACATGTCAGGCTCTCATTGTTTTGCAAAAATTAGTGCTTAATGCTACCTACAAACAGTGGTCATTTTGGGCATTTTTGGTCAAACGGGTATTTCTTGACGGGTAAAGCCACCAGCTCCAGCCAGAGCTCTTGCGCAGAGCCTTTCATCTGCATCTTCTCTTGAAGTCTTTCACAACGCTGAGCATAAGGTTGGGATGGCTTTTGGGTGGCAGGTTTTAGAAAGCGGTAAGCGTCTGTATGAGCAGTGGTGAACTGCACAGTCTCAGAGCAGTGGAAGTGCCTGAAGGCAGAGGGCAGGAGCCGCTGGGGATTTCCCTTCCTCCCCATCCCTCCCAGGACTCAGCCATCCCCCTGCACCCAAGCAGGCAGGGGATGGGATGCTGGCCCAGGCAAGCATGGCACAGAGCTCTTGGGAAAGGAGTGGAGAGCAGGAGGGAGCCACGCGGGCTGCAGGAAGTCACCTGGGACTCTAGCCAAAACAGATGAAACTGCTCCATGGATGGGACAGCCTCCTATGGAAAGTCGCCTGCAGAGAGATGAAGTCTCCTCCAGCAAGCCTGGAGCGATCAGTGGGCGAAGCAAGAGCACAGCCCATGAAATGGGCAAATGCTGGAACTGCTTCTTTCTTGAATATTTATACTGACTGTTATATTTATATATAAACTCTGGAAGATGTTTCAGCCCTTCTGCAGCTCCATCTTTAAATGGAACAAGGCAGACAAGAGCAAGGCTGGGCTCTAAGGGCTTCAGAGGGGATCAGCAGGCATGCTTCAGGTAATCTGCAGTGACATCTGGCCACAGCGACCTGGACAAGCTTGCACAGCTTCAGTGGCTGTGCTGAAGCTGCAGTCATTTACAATCATTCTTAATTTGGGGCTTCAGCCCAGGCTTCTCAGAAGGTGAAAGTTTTATATGTGTTTCTCTCTGGTGCTCTAGCCCTTAAAGCCACAGCAGTGAGACATTTTTACCAAATCTGATGAAAGATGAATTTAAAGCATGATCCTGTACTGAGCATGTAAAAACGGGACAATTTTATTTGGCTGGCCCACACCCCATGCAGGCACTAAACCATTTCCTGTGACTTTTTATGACAAAAATGTTATTTGTACCATTTTTAAATCCCAGCAGCCATGTAGAGACAGCACAATGCGGGTGAATGAGGTTCTGCGCAGTAGCAGCCTCACGGCTGACCTAAATGGACTCACCGTGACAGTGCAGAATATGCACGAATCTCTGGAAACTTCAGTTCCTGGAGGGTTCTGGGATATCCTGATTCTGCAAACACCAATTTTAGCAAATTGGCTCCAGTCTCCCTTAAAGACACGTTTGAAATGTGTAATTTTAGCTTTGAAAGGAAGTATTTAGCTCAAGAGTCAGGAACACGCTTCAGATGAAAGGTCTTATTTCCTCCTCTATTGAAATGATGCCAATACAAGTTTAGGAGGAATTTTAAGGAAATTCAGTTAGATTTGCATACCACCTGCTGCAGATCAAGCTAAATCAATTCTGTTTCTTTCTTTTTTAGCCCTGTTTTCATAAATAACAGAGAAAGTATGTACATAGAAGATTCCTGGTATCCAAAGAGCTATACTCTCTCCAGCAATATAATCCTCATCTATTATGGCTGAATACCTTGAATTATCGTGGCAGTGATGTTATCCACAAAAATGTAGCCATGCCATTCAAAATCAGTCTGTGGCTGACAGAGCCTTGAGGAGAAAATAAGGAAAGAGGCACTTTAAGAACCTTTGCCTGACTTCAGAGCTTTTTCTGAAGTCGAGAGGATTGTGTTAAGAACCAGAACCATCGTGACTCATATATTCCTAATCAAAATGTTGGGTGCGTGAGAAGCTGTTCAGTCACACAGAGACTAAATTGTCTCCTTACAGGAGGAAAATAATACACACAAGAGGAAGCACTTAAATAATTGATGTGCTCTTCTTTTATCTGTGTGTAGGAATGACAGTAAATCTATGTACCTAGCACTAATGGGTAGCATCAGTATGCCAATAATTGCTAATGACAAAGAAACGCGAGTGTGATAGTCCTGAAGTGGCTGATCCTTATTTTTGCTTTATCTACCCATGTTACAATGGTAAATTGATGGTGTAAATTTTAGAAGTCTGCTCACTAATATGTCACTTTGATAGTAATGCTCACAAATGCCTTTTTTGGTAAGAATTCAGTCCAAAATGCTTGTACAGTTACTTAGATTTAATCTGCCATCTGACAGCTAGGATCCTTCTTTTATGTCTTCTGTGCCACATTCAAAAGACAATGTAAAACTTTGTTTGCAACACATGTTTAATTTTCCATTACAAATCAGAGAAACAGCGCAGCCACCCTGGAATCAAACATAAACCAGAGATTTAAAAACCCAGTGCTTTCATCCTGAAAAACTGCATAACCATTTGCAGTGCAGAAGTGGGATATTCCTACTGAATAAAGCTTCTTGTTGAGAAATTATTGGTGTATCGACCCATTCACATCCAGCTATTTAATTCAAAGATTGTATTGAGCACTTCCCTCTGGGTTGCTTGTCTGAGGGAACAATTACGCAGCTGTTCTTACTACATTCTTGTGTGGGCAGAAAGCACTGTAAAAATCCTGGCATGAGTTTACAGTAAGTACAACCTCCAGTTCGCGGGCTGTTCATTAGGCGTACTCTTTGCAAGGAGGTTGGCGAAGCGATACGTAGGCTTGACACTAATATTCTGCTTTGGCTAAACTTATTTATAGTTGCGTGCCTGTTTATGCTCAGACACATGCACACGGCTGTCCAGGTTGTGTTATAAACAGAGCTCAAGATCCCTGCCACGTTGCTTATGGTACACACCACTACAGCAACTCCTTGCAGCTATGCTGCCTGGCCACTTTCAAAACCAGGAGTTTTAGAAGTACAGCACCCGTCTCGCTATGCTGATTGGGCTCAGCAGAGTGGTATTTCTGCATGGCTGGACACTAAGCATTATTTTAGCAAGTTTTATGATGGGTTTCTTGCAACTCTTTCAATGGAGTTTTTGCTGCTGAAGTTTTAAACTCTGAAATAGCCGGTAAAGGAGAAGCAGCCACAAAGGGAGCTGCGTGATTTCAAAGCCCCCTCGCAGGAAAAGCCCTCCATCGGTCTGCTCCTCCAAGGTCTGCTCACAGGCCCTGCAGAAGGGCCACCTCCCAACCCATACACCACTGGGAGAGGGAGGTGAGGGATGAGCCCTGGGGCTGGGCAGGTTGCTGGGAGGGCCTGGGTTGGGTGCATTTGGGGGGAGCAGAGGGAAGCATACCTGCCCCTGGCCTGTGCCAGGACATTTCTGACCTGTGTCCGCACCTACACATCTCTGCTGGCTCCTTCTCCGCCTAGCAAAGTGCTGCTGCACCTACAGGAACTTTTCTGAGGGCAATCTCCCGGGCCCTCAGTGGGGAAGATTGAGATATCAGGAGCTCCTGCACACAGCATGCTCCGCGTGCTCAATATCAGTTTCATCAGTAATATCAGATGCCAGCTAAATACTGTCACTGTCATCCTGAAATATCCCACCGTCGGCTCAGAGTGCTTAACAAGCAAACACAGGCCGGGCTCTTAAAATCAAAGCCGGCTCTGCCGAAGAAGGGAAGCCTGGTTCTCAGATCAGCCCTTTGACAGGGTGGGCGAGGAAAGCCCATCCCCAGCTCTCCTGCCTTCAGACAGTGCTGGTCGCTGTGTGACGGCGCAGGGAGCTGTGCATGGTGCAGTTCACTCTGCATTGCATACATAATTTATAATTTTCCAGTGGTTTTGATTGCACATTTTTGGACATGGGGTTGCTTTCGTAAAATGGAAGCAGAGAGGAAAAAAAAAAAAACACCTCTGCTGCAGCTGCCTTCTGTAGTCCCCTGTTTTAGAGACCCTCATCTCTGACACACGGCCTTCACAGGCCACAAAACACAAGCACTGCACACTCTGCCTGTGTTTGTCTGTATACACAAATACCTGAAAAGATCAATGCTTCCCATGGCACAAGAACAAAAAAGAATAATAAAAAAAAAATGTTTTCAGTGGTCCATGCCTTTATTAGCAAAATGCCTTGGCAGAGAGTTGCTCCAGCATTACAACAACAGTTTCCTGTCACGCCAGCAGCATAGCGGGTGTTTACAAGACGTACAGAAGTTACAAAAAAAGCAGCTGAGAACCACGCTGCTTTCTGAGCTCGGTGAAGTTGGGCACATACAGCCATACGTGCCCGTAAAAGCCTCCTCCAAAAGATGCAGGCAAAACACGCGAAGCCCTGACTTTGGAAACACGGCGCGCCTCTGTTTCCTCTCAGCACACAGACCACTCGCCGTACATTTATCTGCCCTTGCTGCGTCCGCAGCCGTTGCTGCGGGTTTATCAGCGCGCTCCCACCACGCGCCCGCGGCGCGCTCGCTCCTGGGGGACCCGTTCCCAAAAAATCCCCCACGGGAGACGGAGACGGCAGGCACCGACACCGTCACCCTCACCTCTGACAGATCCAGGGGCTGGCTGCCCGCGGTACCCAGCCCTTCCTCTTCCTCACCCCCGTGCCCTGCGTGGGCCCCAGGCTGGTGGTGGGGGGCTTCTCGTTGCCCCGTGGCGGTGGCCGGCCGCTGGGCTGGTGTGGGGCTCTGCAACCCGAGAGCGTGCGCTAGCCGGCGGGACGCTGCGGTAAATATAAATCTGGCTCTTACCCACGGGCAGTCCCTCGCAGTCAGACATCGTGCGAGAAGCGCTCCTGGCCGGGGGCTCGGGAAAACCACGGCGAACAAACACCCGCGCGGGTCCTTCTGCTGGCGGAGGCAGGAGGGGGGGGAAATATCTACGGATTTACAGGCACCCGGCTCCTCCACGGTACATCTAACCACCCAGAGAGCTGTAGCAACAGTCCCGTCTCTGCCTTCTCATTATGGGATGTAAAGATAAGAATGTGCTTTTGTGCCAAAAGAGTGTGCTATTGGTGGATAAATTTGTTGTCATCCCTCCCCTTCACGGAGTTTCCTCTTTAATGTCACAGAGGCACATTACCCGGCCTGAAAGGCCATAGAATATTTATGAAACAGCTTTTAAGAGTTAAGCTGCGAATCCGCAGCAAAGGAGGGGGCTGAGGGCTGCGGTGGGAGCAACGCTGTCCCTGGGGGGACGCAGGCGGTGGCTGCTCCCCTCCTCTGCAGCCGCTGGCAAAACGAGGGTGGGAGCTGGGAGAGGGGCAGGGGCTGGAGCACGGCTGGTTGCAGGGGCAGAAAAATAAATCTGCTTTGCTTTGTGCTGTAAGATCTGAGAAATGGTACTTGCAACGCTGTTTGCTCTCCCACCTTGTGTGTTTACCAGTGGCAATGTTCTGAGTGCAGATTTCTTGGTAACTTTTTGTCACTTTTGCTTGCTTAAAATATGCAGCTTTGGTGAAGTGAAGCATTTCATGGCTACCCCTACAGCTCAACTTTTTAATGTCAGTAAATGGATTCTGCTTGATATGAAATTTCTCGACCTTTCAGCCAGGTCTGGTCAGCAGTGAGGATCCCTGCACACTGGCACAGTCTTGGCTACTTAATGAATAAAAAGCAAAACATGTCACCAGTACCAGGGCTCTGTTGAGGTGGCCAGGCACAACCACCCAGGACAAGGAGCTGCCAGAGCCCTGAGTGACATCTTGCTTCAAAATACCTTGAAGGAATAAAAGAAAAAGAAAAAAAAGAAAAAAAGAAAAAAAAAAAAAAAGATGCTCAGTGCGCTCAGCACCTCTGAAAGAGCTGGGCCATTTTTATCAAGGTGCTTCACTCTAAGCACTCAGCAGTGTGGCAAGCTGTAGCATGGCTTCAGCTCAGAACATCAGGCCAGTGACTACAAAAGCTAGAAGAGCTGCAAATCTTCCCAAAAGGACACCTCAGGTTCTCTTCACAGCTTCTGGAGGGCAGGATGGGGGTCCTGGGGCTTTCTGTCCCAGTGTTGGTGGGATTTGCTGGCATGGAGCTCTGCAGGCATCATTCTGCCATGGACATCATGCCAAAGCATCATGCCAAGGCATCATGCTCATCCCCTCCATCCTTCTGCCACTGACAGGCTCAAGGAGCAGTCTCTAATCTGGGAGATATGGAGCCGTGGAGGTGTCCAGTCTCAGTCTCAATGCGTGTCTGTGGAGAGTAGAGGGGCTAAAACAGACCAGAGGACTCTTCCTCCCATGCAATTTCACTGCAGAAAAGTTTTGCTCCGACATGTGTGTGGATTAAAGCTTTTTAGCTAGATTCTGTCCCAGCACAGGCTCCCAGCTCTGCAGGTGTTTATGTGCCAATTGAACCTCAAGCCCCACCGAAGTCCCTGGAACCACTCTCAGTTATAAAGTTAAACATGTGCCTAAGTGTTTGCAGGATCAAGGGCTCGCCATCCCCACTCGCACTCATGGAGCAAGCAGCTGCAGCTGATTTTGAAGTCACCTCTCACAGCTGTGTGCTCCTCTGCAGAAGGTTGGAGCCCTGGAGCAGAGCTGGACGAGTGCCTGCAGTGAAGTCACGCCAAAACGCAAACCGGTGGCTTGGCTCAAGCTCGTCTTCACCAGTGGTTTAAGAAACCTGTGCCTCCGTCACCCCGCTTACATTGCCCTTGGCCGAGTCCGCTATGGGGCTCAGCATCTTCTCGAAGAGGGGCAGAGAAGCCAACAGAGAAGACAAGAGGAGAGGACAGAAACATTGTCAGCTATTACAGCAAAGCTGGCAAGAGCTCACCTGCCAGAGCCATGAGGAGCATTTGGCACCCACCTTCCATGGAGCCTCGGGAGAGCTCTGCCATGAAACACTAACATGGGAAGGTAGCCACAGGGTCAGGGGTTGAACAGAGCACACCTAGCTCTTAGGATGATTCTCACCAACACTTACTCAAATAAGGACTATAGGATTATTTAAATTAAAGTTTTTGCCAAAATAAATTTTTTAACCAAAATACCCTTGGTATTTTGGTTATAGAGTTATTTTTGATATGACTTTTTATTTTTTTAATAAGAGACAAACGAAGTATTTCTTTCAACTTTCTCTGTTTTTCATGCTGAAAAGAGCCATGCTTGCTCCTGGAGAGAGGCCAAGCCTGGAAAACTTAAGTCTGAAAGGAGAAAGTTTGGGGAATTTATGAATATGCCTGGTGTCTGTCACGGTAAAAAAAAATAAAAAAAAGAACAGAACAATAAAAGGTGAGTGATAAAGCACACATTACTTTAGTAAGTTTTAAGCTAATGCAAGAAATGTGCTAAATATCTGTCAGTAACCGCTCTCACTTGGGCTTTCTGAGGAACTCCTCTGCAAAAAAATCAGTGACAAATACAAGGAGAGGGGAATGGTAAATTTAATCTCTGGAAGGAAGGTAATGGAAAAATTCCTAAAGGACTCACTGGTCTCCTGTGGAAGAGAGCTGCATGGCCCTGATGTGTCCTTAAACGCTTCATGGAGCTGGAGAAGCAGCAGCAGGGTGTGCAGGGTGCTGAGCCCATGTCCTGGCAAAAAGGGCAGTGTGTTCAGCAAAGGTACAGAACATCACAGAGCCCTGCACAGTACCTGCACATGGCCTCTTTACACCAAAAGCAGTTGCTAGAGTGGCCACATCCCTCTCTGGAGCTTTCCAGGAAGAAACATAAACATCTTGCCTGGTGTTTATGCCCCAAATCCTGCAGGTAACCCAGCTGTGCGGTACGTCTGGGCTGTGGAAAGGGCTTTTGAGGTGCCCCAAACCTGGGGCTGAGCAAATGTGCTTGGGAAAAGAGGATGTGTGGGGAAACCTGGGTGCAGGGCAGCCGTGACAGCGCCAGTAGGTAGTCCCGTTGGTGCCCAAGACACCTGCTGTCCTGCTCGCTGCTCATAAGCCCAGGTGGCAGCTTTGTGAGTGAGCAGCAGACTCTCATAAACACGAGCTGCCAGCTAAATGAGTGAGACAACACGTAGTGGGACTGGGTTTCTAACCTAGAAGCGTACATATCCCATTAGGCTTCTGATCTAAGTGCCTTTGGAAATCAGGTCTTTAACATCATAAGTCTCTCAGGACTCATAACAATTTTTGCTGCAGCCCAAGGGGCTCAGTCATCTGGCTGCGCAGAGCCAGCCTCACCTGCAGGCTCCCAGCTGGAGCCACGGGGGCTTTGCTCCTGCTGAACAGCTGCAGATGGGTCCAAATGTCTGCAGAAGCTTGGAGCTGCAGCTCTCGCTGTAGGATCGAGCACCCTGTGTGCTAAAATTACTGGTGGAAGGGCTTTGCTAATCTCATCACCGATGTAGGAGCATGGAGAGTTGGTCTCATTCCTGTGCACTTCTCTCCCCTGGCAGAGGGAAATAGGGGGAACGAGAGCCATTTCAGCTAACGAGGTCAGACCTGATTATTCAATCTGCAATTTTCTGTAGGGCTGATGCAAACGCCTTCCTGCCCAGTTCAGCAGGGGCTTCTATCTCACATCAGCACGATTTCCACGCAGTTTAAATGGAGAATGGCTGAGACGTGCTTCTCCCCTCTAATTTATGCAAATTCCACTGGATTTTTCCCTGCTGTGTGCAGAGATTTCTGCCTGTTGGTACTGGGGGATTCACAGCGAGCGGGGGGAGGGGAGGGATGGGGCTGGAGATCGGGATGGAGAAGGAGATGCAGGGTGATAGAAGCACTCTGACATCAGTGCATGGTTGACACCGACAGGTATGGTCTCCAGCTGGTGGGACATTCACGGAGCTCCACCTGCGCTTGCAGCAGTGGTGGATGAGCTAAGCGTGCCTGCCAGCCCAGACAGACAAGCTGAAAAACTCAGCATGTGCTTCAAGTGTCAGCTCCTGGTGCTGGTCTGTGCTGGCAGCCACTGTCAGGAATTTGCTAGCAAAGCCTGGTTTTCCCCTTAGAAAAGCCCTGAAACCGGTGGGAAGGGCATGGACCCTTTTGTCCACTCATGAAGGTGGTAAAACTGATGGCAGGGCAATGTAATAGTTATGCTTCAGCTCTTTATCACCAAAACAGCAGAGAAATGGCTACAGAGCTGCTGTTGTGCTTGGCAATTCCTGGCTTTCCCTAGGAAAGTGGAGAGGTTTAGACTAGGAGCCAAGTGCTCAGAAAGTCCCGGTAACTGGGATTTTATTTCATTATTGTTTTCTGACACATCCTTTTCACATCTCAACTTGATGGATGGGGAGCGTAATGATGTAATTACAAGAGCAGTGGATGCACTGACAGGAGCTCGTGTGGGTGTATCCTAGGGAAAGGCAGTGAAAAAAGGCAAGATACAGCTGACAGTTCGGACAGTCCTCCAGGAAACAGCAAACACAAAAGTAACAGCAAGAACTAGATATATAGATATATCATCGTTTTGTGTCTGGGAGTCTTTAGTGTCAGTCTGGTGGTATTTATTTTATTTTATTTTATTTTATTTTATTTTATTTTATTTTATTTTATTTTATTTTATTTTATTTTATTAATAGGATTTTCATTAGTCACAATTGAATCTGAGCTTTGTATTCAAGAAAGGAAACGTCTCCATCATCTCCTCTGATGTCACCCTGGAGAGAAGATTAGAAGATTAACTGTGTCAGGTGACACCAACCCAGCGGCAGTGAAAATAATTTTGCACGTTCAAAGAGAGAACGAGGGAGAAATTCCGCCTGTCTCCAAGAAGTCTTACTGGTGACAATTGTTGGCTCGCAAACAGCACATTTTATGCAAATGTGCAGATATACAGTAAATAAAATAAGAAGATCAAAGACTTGGAGGAGGATTTATCTTAAAGAAGTGGACGGTCTGAATCTGAGTGGCATTTTAGCCTCATCTAATTTATAAGCAGTTGCATTTTTGGGAAATAAGTCAAAAAAGGCCATTGAAATTATGTGAGGAAATATAAAAGCTACAAATAGAGGATAAAATTGACTCATGAGCCATCACTGTTGTTGCTGGCAATGTCTCCTAACACACCTGATACCAAAATGAGTATGTGCCCTCGAGTCCACCTAGCCTGGTGCTCAAGGGACTGCACAAGCAGTCAGAAAAGGTGAGTGTGACTGCAGGAACCTGGCTTTCAGCATCTGCTAATACAAGCACACAGCTCATTGCTGGCAGGCTCTGCAGGACTCACCCAGGACAGGAAGATTGAGGCAGAATCTGTTTTCCCATTGATACGTGGCAAATTTTCATGCACAACCGCAATTAGCATTAATGGGATTTCCTTCTGCAGACATTCCAGGTGTTATTGAAGAGCCTCATGGTGAACATAAAAAGCTAAAATGAAATTATACAATTAGGTCGGATCTTGCTGTTTCTGGTTTTAATGGCATTGTTGCGGTTTATTTCGGCGGGATTGAGTCTTGCACAGCTGAGTGTAGCTGCATTCTCTGCACAGATCTTGTGGAAAAGGGAGTGTTGAGCTCTGAATGTAAATATTATGGTATCAAGTGGTGGGTTTGAAGAGAAGGTGAGAGTCTTGCAAACCTGATTTGGCAGCTGCAAAAATAACACTTGGGCAAACAGATGGTCTCTGCAATAAGGGAAGTCTTTAAAAGATTCACAAATTAATGAGCTCTGCCAGGTTTTTAGTGGTTCCTACCAAAAATCCTATAAATCAGCCAACCGGGCAGGAAGGTGGGGGCGGGAGGAATCAATAAGTTCCCCGGACAGCTCGTATATCCAAGGTTAGCTGACAAAAAGGCTTCAGAGCTGGAAAATCCCAAGAGGAATTAAGGAGGTGCAATATTATCCCTTCAGAAGGCAAAAGCCACAGCGTCAGTCATGTGCTGTGAGTGCTCTGGGGACTAATTGCAGCCGTCCGTGATCAAGGATATCGGCTGGGTGATAAAGAAAGGTGAGGTGTCACACACTGAATTATTGGCTCATCCTGGGAGCACCAAAACTTGGTGTGAGGAAATGAAAGCCTCCTCCTTCAGCTGCAGGTCAATAACCGCTGATGTGCTCCACCAAAGCAGCTGCTGGCTCCACAGCACTGGGTGCAGGCCTGCCGGGCAAGGAGACAGAATTAATTAAGGAATTGCTAATGGAATCAGAGCTGAACAGCAGGGGAAATTATTCATTAGGTTATCTATGAATGTTGTACCGTGGCGCAATACGATCCACTTTACAACCCACTTTCATTTGCTTCTTTGCAAACATTTGTCAAGGGTGCCTGACAGCAGGAACGACCAGGGAGGAGTTTTCATTCTTAGTCATGTGGGGACGCCTCCTTCTTACAATAAACACAGCCACAATTAACGGAAGCGGTGACCTTGCTGGCGATTTCTGCAAAAAGGACAAGACTCCATGGGAATAGCAAAGAAAGCAGATTATTACCACTTTGTAAGTCAGGCTGGGGGTGAGGAGAGCTGCTGGGGCAATCGTAAGTCTCCTGCTGCCACCACAGGGATGCAGAAGCCCCAGCAAGGCAGGAGATGACTTTCCCAAGGTCACACAGCGAGGCCAGGGCATTGTGGCAGGGGAGCCTGGTCCTGCTACAGAATGGGTGAGGGACAAGCGGGCTGTTACTAAACCAGGCTGTCAAACTGCTGTGCTGCTTGCAAAAAGGAAAGTCTCAAGAAGCCAACTTGCTGACTGTTGATGAAAAAAAAAAATAATAAAAAAAAAAGGCAGAGGGGAGAGGGGTCCATTCAATGCTCATGAAGCACTGAATGCCCACAGCTTGGGCAGCACAGTGGCTTGTCTGGTGTCCGCCCAGCCAGAAGTTACCGCTGTGACTAAATACCTTAGGACCTTCCTCAAGATACTCAGTGCTCCTGCAGTAAGGGTTTCTTTCAATGCATGGCCAAATGCCACAGCCTGCCCCAGGAGCCAGAGGAGGAGCAGGTGGAAGGTTTAATGCTTTAAAATTGTAGGGACAAGCTTCCTTGGAATTTCCGGATTTGATGCATGAAGCTGCTGCTTCCTTCTCAGACTCCCGCTGTCATCCTGGGCTGATCTGAGGACTGGACGTCTCCCATTCCCATTTCTGTACAGAGACATCGCACACTGGCTGCCTGGGGCACTCAGGGGAATCCCAGGGCTGTGACACTCAGCGAGGGAGCAGCAGAGCCAGGGGCTCCCACCCCAGGGCAGTCAGAGCCTCACGGCCCCTGGGCTGCCTCGCGCAGGCCTGAGCTGTGTCCATGCCGTGCCTTTACCCCCTGGGCACACAGCCAAGCCAGCCTTCCCTCTGTGCCCTGGGTCTGCTCCTTAGCTGTATCGATCTGCAGAAAGGACATGAACTGGTAGAAGCGGGCGAGCACTTGTCTCTAAAAACCCTGGGATGTAGGAAATCAGTGGGGCCTGATGGGAGCAGAGCCAGATGGGCCCAAGTGCAGCCCCAGGCCGCAGCTGCAGCAGGTAACGTGGGCTGGTCAGGGATCCTGGTGTCCTTGAAGCACTGTCAGTGTGTAGTTCCTAACATTTCATCCCAAAATTATATGTATGTTAACATTTCTGTACCACACTTAACATTACAGAACCTCGCTAATGAGGTGTTAAGCTCACAAGGAATAGACCAGAGAAGTGCAAAGGCTAACAATTAATCCACTGTTGATATCTTTTAGTTTAGAAAGCAGCAGAGGCCTTAGAGCAATCTGTCTCGCAGCAGAGCCCACATCTAGGGAAATTCCACGTATGGTCAAATGTCAAGTTGTTTCTTTTGCAAAGGGCAATGTGGCAATCGTATTTCCATTTGGAGAGTTTTTCCTTGGAGCTGTTTTTCGGGGGGGGGGGGAGGGGGGCAGGGGAGCGAGAGAGAGCCAAGCACAGTTTTCCTTTGAGCATGCATGCATTCACAGACCTCGCTGCTCATTTCCCAAAGGTTACGTCTCCCTTCTCTGGGGGCACAGTGTCTGAGCAAGGCACACCTTCCCCAGATCCCACCTAAGGTCTGCTTGGTCTTCCCAGAGCCCTTGGGAAGGCAAACACTGCTGGCACCACAGCAGCTGGGACTCGCATCCACCCATCTACGGGCAGAGCTTGGCCCGGTGCTTTCTTGCCAGTTCAATGTCCCTTTTCATCACCGCTTCCTCAAGAAACATGATTTGCACAGTCCCTTCCGTAATAAATCCTAAAACCGATGACAAGCTCCGAGCCCCTACACTTTTCAGAAAATAGCTGTGGCTCAGTAAAGGGCAGAGATCTGCCTGATTTAAGGCTGCTGCACCAGAGGAAGGCTAGCAGCATGAAGGGGTTTCCATCCTGGTAGCAGCAAGCAGCTGGGCAGTGCAGGGCCTGGCTGCCTGCAGCCACAAAGAGCCCCAAACCTGGCCCTGCTGCTGGCACAGCTGGGGTGATGGAGCCGTGGGATGAGAGTGAGAGTCCAGGAGGGGTTCTCTTTGTTCCTCCATCACTTTCACCTTCCTCCCTGACCTTGTTTCCATCGCCAGCCCCTCTGCAGTGCTGAGGGATGGGGAGCCACAGCTTTTCTCACTGTAGACCCCTCTTCCCGGCCATATTGCTGATCCACCATGCCTCCACAAACCTCAGGGAGAGCCACCAGCTCTCCTCCCATGGCTCCTTTCAGTTTCCCTGCTCCCTGCTATTTATTGCTCGGCGGTGCTCAGGGCAGGAATGCAGCCTGCCTCTGCAGCCCAGCAGGCTAAGTTTAGTTCATGGCCCTGCTAGCGATTGCCTCCGTGACACTAAACAAGAGATTAAATTTCTCCGTGCCTCAGTTTCCCTCTGTAAGCCATAGATAGCAAAGTTTCCTTTTGTAATCTGTCCTGGGCAAGAGCTGCTTCATCCTGCTTGTTTACACTGTGCGTATTATTGGAGTTCCTGCCCTGGCTGAGATCTCAGCTACTTCTATAATTAGTACTTTCATGCTGCGTTTTCATTAAAGGTCTCGTTATGCTTTTGATACGGCATACAAAATACTAACCAGAGTTGAATTATAATTCGTCACATTGTAATTTTCTGTTTTGTTTGGAGTTCCGTTTGAATTGTTATTCCCACACAAATAAATGATTCTGGGATTGGTTTTGCAATTCTAGACATTGCAAGTGATAACAGCACTGGTGTGAGGACTGACGTGGCCACAGGAAGTATGTCAGTCTTGGGCTCCCTGAGAAAAAATCCTCTTTTGGAGATGTAACCAGAGACGTAGCCGTCAGTGCTTTGGAACTGAGATGACAAGAGTCTTTCCTTGCAACAAGAGCAACAAGGAAAGAGAAACTGTTATTTATGAGCTGAAGACTTGGCTTGATGCTGTCTCTTTAAAAAAATGTTCCAACAATACATTAAAAAGCAAACCTCTTCTATCACATCCATATTTCATCTGCACCTTGGAACTGTAATTAATGGCACAGGAGGCTTCATTTGACAAGCTGTCCTCAGGGCAGACTTTTTACTTCTATCTACATCAACAGTGCTCTCCACCACTGCTTCCCTTGGCAAAACTCTTCCTCCACTGCTCCCTAGCAGAGAGGAGAGCAGATGCACGGCTAATCCACATTTTTCTCCCTACTGATGAAAACTTCCCTTAGATACAATAGGACAAAAGAGAATAATTTTTCAAAGATAGAAGAAGATGCACGGGGACACACACAGCATGAGGTGAAGAGAAAACTCTGGTTTGCAAAGCCTGCCTGCTGGGTGAAGCAACCACTGCTAATTCAAACTGAATACGATCTAAATTAAACACCAGGGGCCACATTAGTCCCTGGTGCAGCACCAGTTACCCAATGGCAGATGATCTGATTTCACTGAAGTTATGCCAGGGCTGAATTTGACCCTCAGCATTACGTGGTATCTATGATTACGGCCAGGAAATCTGAAATACATATGCACACCTAAGCACAGATGCTGGCTGTGGCTGATGCTCTAAAACATTCATCCGCTTTCTCAGCTCTTGACCCTTCATTATCCCCAATGAATATTTTGAGCGGTCATTTACCTCCGTCTTCAGGAAAAGGTTACAGAGGCTTTCTGAAGCTATGTGGAGCAGTAAAGCAATCCATATGTTCATGTACATACCAAATGTTGGATGGACTGGATTTTTTCTGACCAATTCAAATGCACAAATAATAATAACGTTAATAAAGCGGTAACCTTTTCACAAGATCTGTCTGCTGTAATGTAATGTGCTTTACTGCGATGTGTACTGAACCCAAAGCAAACGGACCCGCAGCAGGATAGAGCTGCAGAAGTTATCTCCAGGAGGAACCCAGGAACCACAGGATCTCACAGACTTTTAGATGGTGAATTACAGACCTTAGGCGACAAGCAGGAAAGAAATTGGCACGACCCCCCACAGGGCCAGCTCTGGTGCCTGTTGCCTGCTTCCCGCACAGCCCCGGCTCCTTGCCAGCAGGGCCGGGCAGGCACGCGGCGCCCGGTGCTGCAGTCAGTGGGAGCTCTGCCATCAGCCCTCAGCGTGCCGGGCCAACGCCGAGCCGTATGCAACACTTACAGCTTGGCACCAGACCTCTCACAGTCCCCTCAGCACTTTGAATGCCCATCAGTAGAGTTCAGTGTTCGGTGTTCTGGCTGCTTTTGCTCTGTATTGAATTGTTTCTTATGGCATCTGACAAAAGCTAAAGCTTCTAGCTCCTCTTATCAGTGATCCAGACAAATAAAATCTCAAAGACGGGATGGCTGTGCAAACTCGATCTCTTGGATGAGGTTTTATAAAACCTCGGCCAAAACCTGGCTTTTTGTTTTGGCCCTGTTTCTGGATTGCATCTGGATTTAATTTGGCTTTTGGATCTTCCAGGCAAAGATTTCATTATTTTGGGTAATTTATCTCCAGCTTGTTATCTTTTTGTTATCATTACCTAAACTCTCTCACTATGTAATATAATACTGCAAAATACTGTCTCATGCATACACCTCTAGCCCTAGAAATTTAGGAAAAGTATCACTGAACTTATTGGTATCGTTTGTTGCAAGATTGGTGTTATGCAAAAATAAGGTAACGTATCAAGCCTTAAAATTCAGGCTCTTACAGATACTTGATGTTTCCAAAATGACATTTGGGCTTGGTACCCAAAAGCTGCAAGAACTAGCAGGGCTGTTATTCTCCTGGTCAGCTGCCTTGAGTGAGTAAGACAGGAGGATGTAGGGGAATATGAACTCGAGGCAGCAGCATGCTATAAATATTTTTGTAAGGATCCAAAACCTAGCTAACTTTTGCAGGCTGGCCTTGGAGCTGGAGAAGCACAGAGGCTTTTACATGGGGAAACAGCCCCTTGGGCAGGGCTGGAGCGCAGCAGTAGCCCACTGCCTGTGGGTCTGGTGCTAGGGCTCAGCTCTCTCCCACATCTCCCTCCATATGGCCACCAGTTTCCTCCCCTCTCTAACCTCACGTCGCTGCACTCACATAACCTTCAGCATGTGCCACCACTCATTTCTGCTCTGCCTCTTTACCCGAGAAAGAAGAAAAGCAATGCTGCTGTGATTAAAGATAATGAGTTGCTGATTAGCATCGGGGAACACAACAGAAAACATTTCATTTAAATTGCCTTTCTTGTTGAGTTAATTAAAATAAAACACAAAGCTTCTCAGCATTATTATGATGCCTGCTTGGCTCAAAGTAGTGTGGCTACATGGGTTTGCAATTAATATTGGTGTTGCTTTCCACCTGGCATTAGCATAACAAAGGGGCTAATACAGCACCACCTTTCTGACTCCCGGTGCCTTGGTACTGGTGGCACTGCTGGTGTCCTGCAGCACCCACCTCCGGCACCCACAGTGCCCGAAGAAGCCAGGGGAGATGCCTACTGCCCACTTGTCCTCCTGTGCTGAGACTGGGCTTCACGCAGAGCTTTGATACCTTGGCTGCCTCATGAGACCTGGTCGGTCTTTTTTCATGAGACTGAAAACTTTGGCTGTAGCATTAGGAATGAGATTTTTACCCCCAGCCCTGTCGCTCATCAAGTTTGGGGCAGGTTTGAAGGCTGTCAGAGTACCACTGCAATCAGTAATGCCATGAGACCATAAATACAGCTCCTGGCTTTAAGACGACCCGCTTCTCCCTGCCTGCAAGCCCTGTGCATGTCTGTGGCTGCCCTCTGCTGGGAACCGCTGGAGATGCTTGTGTAAGCGTACTCCAACCAGCGGGACTCTATAGACATAGGGAAAATATTTTTCTCCTTCTTCTTCTATTTTAGTGTTATATCGTGTTTATCGTCGTATATAGCACATATACAATCTATATACCATGTATATAACATACACGGGCCAACATGTATATAAACCAAAAGCACAAGTACCTGAATTTTCTGCTATTCTGAGTGCCTGGTTACACGTATTTACCTCTTCATCATGCAGTAATTTGTACATGTGCCTGCTCTGGTTCAGGTTGCCAGTATAATCAGCTCGTTACATTTACTGGGTGGCATTTAGAAACAGCTGCAGGTACAGCTCTGTCCAAGCAACATTCCCCCTCTCACCTACACATTAATCACACCAGTGGCCACACTGAGTGTCAAGGAAGGGTACGCACAGGTTTCTGAAAATTGAAAAATACTTTTAGCAGGTTCATCACGAAGCATAAATAAAATGTGACTGTCTGTAATTAATTAAGTAATCAATCAATGATTTTTTAACAAAAATGTTTTAATAAATGATAAATTAAAAAAAAGATAAAATAAAAAAAATAAAAAGATAAATAAAAAAGAATAAAGTTTTTAATAATGACTGGAGCATATTATGTTAATTTCTGTCTGAATTTGCATTTAATGAGTTTGTTATAGCCAGATGGTAGCAGACCACCAAGAACAGCAAAGTTTTGTAAAGTTATAATTAAACATTATTGTTTTCCACAGAATTGAGCTTTTCTTCAGAGCAACTCAGAGGGATTCCATCTGGGAAAGTTGTTTACTGAGGCAATTTTCAATGTGCCCATAGCACAAAGCCATATCCTTGATGAGCCTCTGCCATCATCCATGTCTGCAGGATCAGGCCCTGCTCTCCATCCTCCTCTGATGCTCTGACTGATGCTGCAGCCCCAGCTCCTCAGATGGGGTTACCCTTGCAGCTCCTCTGTTCTCCCTGCTGCTGGTTTCACTGGGCTGTGCATGATGATGGGGAGCAACAGTCTCAGCAGCTACCTGCCTTAAAATGGGACTGGTAACGTGTGACATGGAGTGAGGTAGGAGCTGGGGCACACCAGCATGCACCACTACAGCTCACCTGTCCACCACTCTGAGCAGAAACGTCAGTGTTACGCCTCAGCTCAAAATGTCTGGCCTCGATCTGACTGCCCTACAAAAATGTCTGCCTTCACTAATTGGTCTCCAGCGTGGGGAGGAAGATGTGTTGTTAATCATTTAAGAAGCTCATTAGGCTTGCCCATTTGCTGAGTTCTAATGCACCTGAAAGTGTCTTACAGCATCTCCTGCAAATGGGCTGTTGTCTCTCAGTAACACTGGGGGAAGTAATAAAACTAATCAAATTCATTATCAATCCTTTACTTTGATATTCCTCCATTAATTTTAACAACCTCACTCAATGTATGTGGGTGTAAAGGAATTCCAGCCACCTGCTTTGCTATTTCTGGAAGTTGACTTCAATCCAAAAAGGTCAGAAAAGCATTTGTTGGTATATTTAAACGTTATTTTTTTACTTTTTCAGAATTATTTAAGAGGTATAGTTTATTTTTAGGCACTTTACTGAAGAGAAAACCTAAAGCAGACAGAATTGCTTTAATAGTAACAAAGCAGCATATTTTAAAATTCATACTAGAAAATAAAAATTGTATGAATCAATTCATACATTGATTCATACTGAATTCAATTAGAGTTAGTAGCACGGCTGTGTCTTAGGTTTTTGTCAGGTTATAAAAAACTGGCGTTGACACTGCAGGGTCTCCCACAAGGACAAATTTGCAAGAAGGGGCATGGATGAGCTGCAACGCTGTGACCATTCATTCCCCTAATATCAGTGGTGGCGATGCTGCAAGCAATAAGATGAGAGCAGGAGAAATCCTTCCTCTGCATCCACCAGCACAGCAGCCAGAGGGGAAAACCCCTTGGTGTGGGCTGACAGAGCTAGCGTTTTCACCACAGTGGTGAAAAGGCTGGTGCTGAGCAAGAAATACATCGGCTCCTACAGGTCTTTTGCTAATCTTTCATGCAGATGGTCATCAGAACAGCAGCATTGCGATGTGTGGGTGAGAGCTGCTCTACAAAGAAACACTGGAATGGTATGAAAATGGAGCAGTTGTCTGTTCTGGGCAATATCACTTGAATTTCTGGGCAAAAAAAGAGTGAACAACAGGTAGGGACACATGGCAAGAGCAAGACGTGAGAGCAGACAGATGTCAGCTCCATTAGCTCATTAAGGGTGGAGATGTCAGCCTGCTGGGAAATTATTGTCCACTTTATGTCTTGATATTGGAAAGAAATTAACTAAAAGCACCCAGGCAGTTTTAGCACTCAAGCTATTTAATTATGCCTTTTAAAGTTGTCTTTGAAGCCATGGAGTGAAGGATGAATGAAACACTCTCTGAAGGTCCTTATTAGTCATTCCTTTCTCTGATGGCAATAATAATTACATTGTCCTACATCGGAATGAGTGTTCCTAGCGAATCCCTGTACTCCTCAATAACACTTCCAGCAGGGCAGGCTGCGATAATGATGTGGGTAATTAGAGCGCTGGCTGCAGGGTACAGGAGTCACCAAGGTCAGCCGTGAACGTCCCTCCTGGGGACAGTATCGCGGGCTCGTCTCCAGAGGCTTAGGCCAGATGTGAAAATCCTGGGATCTGGGGAAAGTCCAGATCAAATGGTGTGACTGCTGCTCATCTGTGTGTAGACTCCAAGTGAATTTCCATCCTTTTTGTTGGCCACAAGCAGACTGCTAGATGAAGCCTCTGTTAGATTTTAATCACTAGGAAAGACCAGTATCATCCCGTAGTCTATCCTGTGCAACATGCTGCATGACCTACAACACAATCCACCAATATCGACAATCCTGACTCTATAAAACCCCAAAATCCATCCACTAATGGCCCATGGCAAAAAAAAATAAACACACATAAAAAGACGGCGGTGTCTCAGCAGCACTTTTCTGCCGCTGATGTTACAGCTGGCATTTGGCAAAGCAAAGCTGCATCCCGCAGAGCACCTGCACGTGGCGGCGGCAGCGTGGCAGATTGCAGTGGGACTTCCCCTGGCAGCACCTGACACAGGCATGAATAATAAAGGCACTCATTAATCATTTACACAACTGCTGTTCCTGTGGATTCATCAGTCTTGGAGCCTCACGCTGAAGTCTTCCTTCTTGAGTCACACCGAGCGCTTGCTTTTGGTGTGTGGCAAGGTCATGCTGCACTGAGGATGGGGATGGGAAGAGGAAGGGGGGTTGCAGCCCTCACCTCTGCCACCACAGCATCCCTGCCTCAGCTCACAGCTCACGGCATCAATATGGGCACAGACCGAGCCCGAAGGGACCCACACTGTTTGAATAAAAATTGGAAAAATGAAAGGAAGTAAAAATAAGCATGTTTAAAATCATACCGCTCCTCTCTACCCCCATCCCTCTTCACCCCTAAGCGAAGAGGCTCCCCAGCTCCCCCAGCTCCCTCCCTCACCCACAGCCCCCGCTGTCCCGCAGAGCTTTGGGACCAGACGGGTGCCCCCCCAGGAGCCCAGCCCTTGCTCCCTGCCTGCTCTCCCTGCCTGTGCCTCCCCTGCAGCCCTGCCTGCACCGGCCCAGCCTGGCCACAGGAGGGGCCCGCTGCAGCAGGCAGCGCACATTCCCCACGCCCTCCCCGCAGAAAGCAGCGCTGCTTCCCTCCCCACCTCCCCACCTCCCGTGGCTGAGAGCCCCCAAGCGCTGGGGTTTGCCCGAGGGTGGTGTGTCCCCTGGGGAGGCGTCCCCGAGGGCCGGCAACGGTGGCAGACACCCGGGGAAGACCCTAATAATTTAATCGTGGGCAAGTGATTGGGATAAACGCCGGCAAGTCGCCGCTGTTATTCAAAGCAAGGGAGCTGTGCGTAATCAATCAGCGGCGAGTGTCATACATAGCATGAGGCTGTTAGCGAGTGAAATGCCTCAGATGCCCAAACACGCAGCAAAGTCAATCGCAGCGGCTCGATCTAGCTGTGTCTGTGATAACACATGTGGGACAGGGCAAGGGAAAATGTGCTGCGACTGCATGCTCCTGGAGCACTGCTCCTCCTAACTCTTATCCCTACTATCTAAAAATGTCTTGGTTAATGTAAATAAAGATGCTTGTCTTTTTTTTTTTTTTTTTTTAATTTTTATTTATTTAATATTTTTTTTAGGAGGCATTTCTATTTTAGCTGAAAGATGCTCGCTTCCCATCTACATATTTCCATCGGTAGCTCAAGCACAGACACAGTTTGCTCTGTGTCTCTCTGCGTGGTTTTGTACACTTGTCCTTCGGTAGCCTACACAAAGGTTGGGAACCACTGCTTGGAGGCAAATATTGGGCTGGATCTGAAGTCAATAGGGCTCCCGCTGGGGTTTTTATCAAGCCTATCATTAATTCCCTAATGAAGTTAGCCATTTATCTTTATTAGATGGACTCTCTGATGAATTGATTTATTCTCAAAGATTTCTCCTCCATGACAAATTTTCAGAGCCCCACACACTCCTGCCTCTGTGAGGAGCCCAGCCTGCCCTCTGCCAAGCGTGCTCCGCTTCCCAAGGAGCTAATCAGCCAGCCCATCTCCTCTCAATCAATAAGCATTTATTCTAATTGAAGCCAACATCGACTGGATACCGACCAGGAATGCGAAACGCGCTATAAATAATGTGCGTGAGCTGCAGCCGGAGAGCAGGCGGCGGCGCGGCTGTCAGTGGGAGCGCTAACGGGGGACATGCCACCCAGCACTCGGTGGCTCTCCGAATGCCCTATTTACAGCTCGCACCAGGGAGCTCCCTGTCTCGCTTTGATGATGAATTAATTTCCTCTGACGGATCAACCTCACAGTACCCCGTTGCAACACCTTGCAGAATGCATTGCCTAACGAGAATTGCTCATTAACATATAAATCATGATGTATTTCTTTTTGGCACCACAGGCAAAACAGTGGGCCTAGCACTCCCCCCTCATCTCGCTTTTTTTCCTGGAGGGAGAACTTTCATTGATTGCTAAATGGAAGGTGGAAGGAGTTAAATCACTTAATTGTGTGACTCCTCTGATGTGCTCAGACTTTAAGTAAGCATATGAGCTCCCCAGTGCGTTTCCTTGTCTCTGTATCTTATTGCAGAGTAAGGTATGAGGCTTCTCTTTCATAACCCTTTACAACAGTAGATGTTCAGGTGTTAATTTACAACAATGTCAGGGTTTGCTGAATAACCCACCTGCAATGGGGATAAAACCTAAATTAATGGTTAAAGCACAAGACCAGGAACAAGGTAGCCATCACGAGCACTACTCTGTGCCAATGTTAATAAGCCCTTTTCATACTCTGCCTGTGAAGCACCAGCAAAAATATCCTCAGGCATTTAGTGTGTTATATTTAGCTCTGCTACAAGCTGGATAGGTATTGGTAGGTGACTCTTTAGACCTCCGTTTTTCTGCCTGGACAGACCATGTAGGATTAGCTGAACTAGCAAATTTTCAGTTTGTAGCATTTCACTCTCTCTGGCAATGAAAGAAAGTGCCCCAAAATCCCCTTGTTTCTCCTTGGCTGGATTATACAACTATTCATTTCTGATTCTGGATTTCCATGTTGGCGTGTCACAGGCTGATATCAATGTGGCAGCTGTATCTGGCTGAATCTGGAGTGGAAATGAGAATAGGAAGCACCACATGTCTGCTGGATGGGATGAGGCTTATCCTGAGGGATGCACATCACTGCTCCACCCCAGGCCTTAATACATGGCCTGGCAATGAACCGTGGCCACAGTGCTCTCGGCAGCAGGTGGAAGGAACTGTTGGGCACTGAGAGCCTGCAGCACAGCCAGCTCTGGAGCATCCCATTCCTCCTCCGGAGCTGCACCAGAGAGGTGGCCAGCAGGAGCCAGCAAACCCCAGGAGAGCACAGCTTCAGCAGCTGAAGAAGTACAGAGTGCTCTCAGTTAGCTCACTTTGATGAACTGCATGCAGATCTGTTGACCGAACAGACTCCACCCATCCTGCACGCTCCTCCAGCTTCCACACTAGTGTCACACCACGTGTATGTACTCTTCTGTCCTCCCCTGCACTCACAGGCATGCCACTCCTGAGGCCTCTCCTGGTCTCTGGCATGTCTGGCTGATGAATCAAACTTCCATATGGTTCATTTGGCATGAGGAGACTGGAGAGCACAGCAGATGGTCTCTGAGGAAGAAGATGTGGTTGCTTCCCACAGCACCTCACCCAGACAGTGCTGCAGAAGGCCTGCGAGTGTCCTCTTTCTATTTCTGGGTACACACTTTCCACTGAGTCTCCATGGCCTGATGCAGGCTGCATGGAGGGGCCTTGGACATCTGAAATATTCACCTAGCCAAGCACCCAGGGTGGAGGCAAAGCATTTGAGATCCTGGCTGGCCCAGGACAGGTCTAAGACAGCAGTCCCTGCCGCACCACCTCTGTTACACTTGCTCTGTAACTTCCTAGTCCTATGCTAAAATGAGAATCAAATCCATAATTTTTGCCAATTTTAACACAAATAATCATTACAAATCTGCCTTTTTGCTGCCTTGCCTTCTGCCAACGCTAGGCCGCAGCCTGCTTCACCAGCTCTCCGTCAGAGGCCCCAGGCAGCTCACCCTCACTTCAACCTTCTGCTCGCCACCCATTCGCTACCTTGCTCTGGATTTAAAGCAGGCTTACTTTTTTTTTTTTTTTTTTCTTGTTGTGTGTTTACATTAGTGAGATGTGTATCAGTTTAATTAAACTGGCTGCAGCTCAGTTGAGTGCTCTTTTCTTTGTGCAGATGTAGCCCCAGAGCACGGAGCCCGTCGGCTCCATCCAGCGCTGCGTGGGGGGCTCCGGCCGGGCACCAGGCGAGGTGAGCCCACAGCCTGCCAGGAGGGATGGGAAATTCCAGCCCGTATTCCTGGAAGCTATCCTAAAAGTTGTCCTTTGTTAACACGAAGGAAACGGTAAAGTAGTTTTCAGTGCTGCTGAAGGGAAATTTGGTGCCATTACTGCGAGGCGGGCTATAAAATGTGGAGAGGTTGTTTGCTGAGAACCAGCATGCTGGCACACGAGGCAAGTTCTTCCAAACCCCAATGCCTTTTTGTGCTATGTGCATTGCCAACACACATTTCTCTCACTTGCACAGAGCTCTGTTTTCCATTTTATGTCTTTTTTTGAGGTGCTGTTCGCTATCCAGTGATCTGGTAACTAAACTCTTTGGAGATCTCCAAAAGCCACCTGGACGTGGTCCTGGAAACCCTGCACTGGGTGGCCCTGCTTGAGCAGGGGCTGGACCAGGTGGCCCCCAGAGGGCCCTGCCAACCTCAGCCACTCTGTGGCTCTGTGACACCAGCCAGGTCTTAACTGGTACATCAGTACTAGTCTGCAGCAGTCCTGGCACCATCCAGTGACACAGTTGTCTTTTTGTTTTCCTTTTGTTTTCTAGAAAATACTGAAAGGACTTGGAGTTCTGCCTATTTAAACTTCTGAATAATTTCTTCACAATGTTTAGCTGTTGGCTTGAGTCAGTGCTGCAGATTCTCTTCTACTGACTCAGATGAGGGGAAAAATTCATCTCCGGTATAAGGCTGGGTGATCAAAATGATTTATATCCATCATGCATTTATCCCTTTAAAATTTATTGTGTCACACAGACCAAATTGTGAATGTCTTGCAAGGAAATTAAATCCACTGTGAGTGACTTTGAGCAGGCCCGTTCCCCGGGAGCTGTAGCCATCCACATTCACTGGACACTGATATTCACAGGGCACGTGAGCATGGGTCTGTGCCACCCATCGTTCAGGGATTGATACAGAAAACATCCCCCTGCTGACCACCAGCCCACCTAATCTTAAAGGACTGCAAGCATTCATTTTATACACAAGCCACCCAACTCAGTTATAGATGGGAAACCAAAATGCCAGATTTCACTCAGGAAAAATAGGAGAATTATTGTCTGGGTTATAAAAATATTGCTTTGGTGTGCTTTTACTGCTCAGCAGACAGCAGAGCCAGGCAAGGGCACTGCTGAACATGCAGAGGTCGTGCACGCTGCTGCCCCATCCTGCGTGCCCTGCTCAGCAGGGGAAGGAAGGGAAGAGCATCCCTGCCTCTGCTTTCACTGTGGGTGAGCGGATTGCTGTTATCAGTAACCAGGCCCTGAGTGATCACACAAAAGACACATGTAACCCCTTACAGCTGGGGTCATGCAAAATACTTAGTGCTTCCAGCACCCTGGCCTTCCTCACCGTGCTTTAAACTACAGAGTAATGTGTCTGCAGAATCCCTTTGTGCCTCGAATCCCTTTGTGTCTCGTATCTATTTGGGGTTTGTGAGGCTGAGATTTTACCAGTAGTCACCTGCAGAACACAAGCTGTGGTTACACAAGTTAGGCATACCTAGCAGGGTGCTTCACCTGGGGTGCTTTCCCAGTCCCTCCTGCCTGCCTGGTCGCTGGCACTGAAGCTTATCTGCCCATGTGGTGAGGCTTTGGGAAACCAAGCTGGCACAGCAGGCTCTGCTGCCCCACCACAGAGAGGGACAGACAGACACCGCAGTCTGTGCATCATGATGAGACATATGCTAAAATTTGAGGTATTTCTTGAAATCCCTTGTAGAAGAGAGCTTGCACATGTGTTTGCGTTCAGGTTCCACTGAATACAATGTATAAGCAGTTGTAAATGCAGGAACCAGTCAAGGACCCAGCTGCGGGGTGGAAAGCCAGAGCCCAGCTTTTTGATGAATTTGGGTCAGCCCAGTTCTGTAGGTTACTGATGGAAAAGTGTCTCCTGTGCAGCTCCCTGGTCCTCAGCCACGCTCTCACTGCTGCCCTGGGCTCCTGACCACACTCATGCTGCCACTGGACCCACATCAAGGATCTCATCTGACTTAAAACATCTTCCAGGTTAGCTTCTGGCTGCCCGTAGATCTGTCTGGCTGTGGAGCAGTGCAGCTCTTGGTGCTGGTGTGAGGGAAGCAGTGGGGAAACTTTTCCAGGGACGTGGATTTGCATTTGCTTAAATCAAGTACAACAGAACTGCTGGTTCTCACTCTCTGACTGAATTATTTGATTTCTGTCCTGTGCTTTGCTGATAAAAATGGAGGTGCTCACTACAGGAACTGCACTTTAAATGCAAGCACATACAATTCCCCAGCCTGTGAACCACTCCGTTTTACAGATGCTAGCCCAAGAGGAACTCAGTTATATGGCTGGAGTGTAGTGAAAGTATTGTGATAGTGGGGTCGAAATGCAAGTCTACCACTAACATTTGGCTTCGGGGGAGCTGCTGGGGGGGAAGAGGCTCTCAGCAGCCCCAGTGCCCTGCGTGTGGCACCTCGGGAGCAAGCCCTGAGCCAGCAGCGAGTGGGAACATGCCGGCTGCCAAGCAGCCCCTTCCCATCCCTAGGGAGAGCACCGGCCTATCTTCAAAAGCAAACAAATGCCAAGAACGGGAAACGGAGAATTATTAAAATATGTATATTCCTGCCATTCTCTGCGTGTGATTAATCCTCTTTTCCTCTACCAGGGAATATATTAGTGAGAATGGGCTCATAATACAGAGGCATCTGGCTGAGACTAGAAAGAGCAGCGTGCTTATGCATTATTAATGCTTCAGAAAAAACAGACTTCCGTAAGCCTGACTGTATATATTGGATCAGTATGGAATGTCCTTTATAGGGTAATTAGCATTGATATCTGGCCCGTTTTGCTTATCTTTTTGCAGTAGAATAATCTCCAGGATAAGGCATGTTTGTTTTGTCAAACGGTGAAAGAGATTGTGACTTGAAATAGGTTTTAATGAGCAGTTTGTGCCCAGCACTACTTTATTCGTAAAAGAGAACGTGATCTGGGAAGCAGTGCGGAGTGAGCATAATGGGGGAAATGCAAATCTCAACCTTAGCAAACCTGTAATCATAAAACAGTTCTTCGGGGACCCTCGGTTATTCAGGAGTGGTGCTACAGTAGTGCTACAGGCTCGCCGTTTAAACAGGAAACATTTGAGGGGAACACAAAATTATAGTGGGGCTTCCTAAGGCATGGCTTTGGCACAGACAGGCTGCATTTCTTTCGCTGCTTTATTTCTTGACAAATATGATGTGACACGAGAAGGCTAAAGGCCCAAAGCAGGCATAGCAGGGCAGGGGGCTGTAGGGGCTGCTCAGGTATGAGACATAACAATCAGGCTTATTTTCCGTCTTTGTCTCCCATCAATTTCTGCTCTGGGAGGTGGTTAAATCAGCGAGAAACTGGAGAAGGCCTTAATCCTGGGAGGACAGAGCCACATCTGTGCCTGCACTGCTCCTTCCCAAAGGACAGAGTGGCTCCATGAGTATCTGGCTTGTAAATCAAGAGGGGAGGAGACAGGCCGGCTCCTGCCACGAAGCCCTCGGCTCAGCGGAGGAACAGAGCCACGCTTCCAGCAGCAAGCAGAGCACACACGCCGTGGCTCTCAGCCTGCACAGCCTGGTATTGACATGAGACCCCTGCAGTAGGATCCATTTCACATGTCTATCCCTGAGCTGCTTTTCTAATCAATAAGCACTCTGAGGACGCAATGCATCCATGCAGGAGCAGACATCCACCAGAGGTCAAACAGATTGCCCCTGCTGATTGCAAAGCGAGCCGAGGTGGCTGCCTCTGCGGTGGCCACCCACCAGGACAGGACCCTGGCTGATAGGACCTCAATCTCCCAGCACATTTGCATGGTGTCAGGGTCATGCTGTGTCCTAGGCTGTGTCTGGAGGGCGACAGATCCTGTTCAAGGGGATTTCTTAAATGGATGGCTCCTTCCAGCTCATATCTGGACAGCTTGAAGGGTAACCTCCTGAAGGTAGTGGTGACTGGTTCCTGGGCATCCCTCTGTCATGTGTGGGCACCAGTAGGGTTTAGGTGGAGTGGAACTGCTGAGCGTGTCCCAGGGGTGCACACATCTCGGGTGCCTCCAGCTGGTCCCAGAGCAGGCTGGGGCTGTGCACAGACACGGACTCACTCCCACATGGGGCAGCTCTGCTGTGCGCTGTGGTGGAGCTAAAAACCATCCAAATCTTTCAGGAAAGCCATGAAACAACAGTCCGGGATGCTCAGAAAGCTGCCACTTCTCACTCCCCTGGGCATGGTGCAGCATGGAGCCCCGGGGCAGGGCAGAGGCCCTGGGGAGGCACAGGACAGAGCCCCAGCTTCAGGAAGCACGAGGCCAGCACCCAGCTGGGCAAGATTCACACTCGATGCGTGAGACTTGACAGGTCTGTCACCCGGCAGCGCCTGGCTCCATCCCCCTGTGAATACAGATCACAAAAGGGCGGATGCTGCCAGATTACTTGGCTTTGCCTTAGCTGCAGCAGCTATGAAACCAAGCTAGAGAAAAAATAAAAAAATGGCAGTGCTGGGGGAAGGAATCCCAGCTCTTTGTTTTGCCCACGGGACTGCGGTTCTCTCCCAAATGTGGGAGACCATCTGGCTTTCTCCATGATTTTCCCAGTTCCAGAGGAAAGGGGAAGCTCCCGAAGTCCTGT
Organism: Anas acuta; assembly: GCF_963932015.1. Taxonomy (NCBI): domain Eukaryota; kingdom Metazoa; phylum Chordata; class Aves; order Anseriformes; family Anatidae; genus Anas; species Anas acuta. The sequence continues at coordinate 12,942,684 of NC_088983.1, forward strand.
TTTCACACTGCCTTCACAACAAGTTAGCACCTCTCTAGCCGGGAGGATCTGCACACCAAGAGCACGCCTCTGAAGCTGTGATTCCCCTCTCACCTGGCGGGGCTGCCCCTGCCTCCCATGCTCCCTGTCTGAGCTCTGATTTTCTCAGATCGGGGAAGGAAAGCAGCTTGCCTTGGCAAACGTCTTGCTATGAAAATGATGAATTCAAGAGCACGTGGAGCTTGTGGTTGAAAAGAAACCGTCTGATCAGCAGAACTTTTCTCCCTCAGCTTGTAAGGACAGATTCAGTCTCAAGGCCAAGCTGCCATGTGGTTATAAAATAGAAGCAGGCCCTGTAAGAACCAATCTAACTTTCTTCAATTGTCTTTGCATCTTTAATCATGTTCACCACTTAAAAAGCGGCAGAGCTGGCTGCTGATAATTAGGCTGAGCCTGCAGCAGCATGGCCAGTGGCCAGATCACATGGCTCCTTTCATCTGCATATTTATGCATTTAAAGGAGAGGAAAACTTTCATAACATTTTAATAACTAGGTTCTTCTGAATCCATAAATCCAGTCCTCCAGGCTTAGCCTACACTCTCTTTCTGATCTTAAATAAGTGGAAGAGGGTGGAGTGTTTTGTTTGTTCTCCCTATTCTTTTCCTGTGCATGAACATGCAAAAGCCGATCCTCCCGAGTCCAGGGTCCTCTGCGGGATGGGGAGGTCAGGCGAGGTAAAGCTGCACTTCTAAGGATGCAGGTGGGACTTTGATTTGGTTCCTGGCACGGGAACAACTCCCCGCTCCTAAGGTAGCTCATCTACAGGCTGGCAGGGCTGACACTGTTTTGCTAGTCTGGCTTGAAACGAAAAATCCTTTATACTCCTGCTGTGGGAGCTGCAGGGAGGCCAGCTGCCTCCAGCCTCCAGCCACCACGCTGAATTCACACCGACTCCTCGGCCCATGGGTGGCAGCTCCCCTGACAGCCGTGGTGACATCCTGCAGGGTCGGTGGCGGTGAGGCTTTGCAGACCGTCCTCCCTCGCACATCGCCTGGCCAAGGGCCTGTGGGCTCAGCCTCTGTCAGTGCGAGAACAAAGCAGGTGAGGCTGGGAGACCAGTCCTTACGCGCCGGTGTTATCCTAGCGAGATGAGGGCAGCACTGTTGGAGTTACGCATCACCGATTTCTTTCAAAGCTGAAGAACCCCATTAAAATTAAATAAAAACCATTCGATGACATGTAGTTCTTAAACACTACTCTTTTTTTTTTTTTTTTCCTTGTTTTTATTTGAAAAGCACTGGCGAGTCAGTCGTTCTGTGCTGGAAGCAGCTTCTCTGTAAAATTGCCTGGGTGGAGCAAAGAGCCCTTTGTTGTTTACAAGGGTCTCAGAGGAGGCTTTTATCGCTGCTGCCATACAGCAAGTGAACAAACGCCAACTGCGATTAGGCCGTGCTTTATTTCCAGAGTGCATCTTGAACTAGTCTTTAGCAGTGCCAGGAAAACTTGGGGGTTTGCTGTAGGAGGGAATTGGGTCTGGTGCAAATGCTTTGTTTCGGAGGTAGTGCCAATGATCATCGGCACGTAAAAATAGTGTTGCTAGATGAGTGAAATACCCAACCCGTGAAACTGCAAACCATGGCATTAGATTCACTGGAAGGGAAGGTGAATTGTTTCTCGTGTATGTAAAGAATCAGAAGAAACAGACAGGAGCAAGATTAATTAAGAGTGGGAGCTCATTGCTCCCTCTCCAAACGGGCGAGGAACCACGCCGAGCGGAACAGAGCAGCCGGCTATCTGAAGTGTTTCTTGGCATTTTCCAGCTGAGCTCTTCGAAAATTTCCTTTGCACCCAAGTGTCCCCAAGACATTCATAAAACGCCTCTCTGGCTACCCAATGCGATGACTAACTCATGTCCCCAGGTTTCATTATCAAGCTTTTAATCTAAGCCTGAGCCCTCTGATCTGTCGTCGGAAGCACTGAGGGAATTTGCAGCAGGGTTTTTCCCAGCAGAGAAAACCAATTTGCTTGCTAAAGACTTTATGTGGGAAATGTAGCTTACAGATACAAGAGTGTGGAAATTCGGTTGTTTATTTTGTAGCTTTGGGAGTGGCTGATGCTTTACTTCATTTTGAGGATGGATCTTACGTTTCCAGTGCTGTGAGCAGGGCAATGGATTTCATCCAACAAGTCCAAGAGAAAATTCCCTTGATTTTGATGAGGCTTGAGGCCAAATGTTTGTAAACGTAACATAACGTAGGGACTTGTCTTTTCTTCAGCCTAGTGTGGGCTTGGATTGGGAAGGTGTGATGTACGGTGTCAGTAACACAGTGTAGCTAAGCACCATGCTTTTAACGCGTAGGTTTGACCCCGGTTGTGTACTTTGGGTTATTGCTGCATTGTTTAATGCTTTCTAATCTAGAAGCCATCAGCGGTCAGTGGGAAGGCAGGCTACAAATGAGAAGCAGGCTGATCTCGTGGCTGCACCTTTCAGATGTGGTGTCCTGCCACAATATTTCCTCCCTGAGAGCAGATGAAATAAGGGCTCCGCGGCCACACTGCCACACACAGCTCGGCTGTGAGGGACATGCATGAAAGGAATGCAGGGGATGTCTGCCAGGGGGAAGGAGTAGGTGAGCCAACACTTTTGCTCCATGTTGGCCAGCCAGGGGTGCTGAAGGCCAAACAGCCCCAGAGCATGAGCGTGAAGCCCTCACGCAGAGCCAGGAGCTGGACTCCAAGCAGAGTCACTTGGCACTCATCCCCTGCAGCTATCGCCCATGATCGGTGATGGCAAGGCCACCATCCTCAGCTGGTGGAGTACTGCTTAGGACTCCACTGAAGCTTGCACAACGTGTCACGTGCGCCAGGTATTGCCTTGGTTGTTACCCACAGCCTGGCTGAGGCACCAGGAGTTGCTCTTTCTTATTTGTCTCTGCCCCACTTTCTCCCCTCTCCACTCTACCATGGAGGCAGCTGCCATGTGAACGTGTGTGCAAACACACTTGGTATGAGTCATGCGGCAGCTGTTGCTATTTATTAAACTGTGGTTTACATCTTTGGAGTACATGGTATTATCCTTTATGGATGTGGCTTTATCTCCGTTATTGCAGTATGGAATTAATTAGGAGTATTAAAGTATGTGCTTTTTTAAAAAAATATATATTCCTAACTTTCATCTACGGAGGCAACATTTTCATGTCCATTTTCTCCTAATAGCAGTATCTTTTGAGAAGATGTGATAGACACATTTAGGTAAATATTATTCCTCCACCACACATGGTTTCCATTGCAGTGGATCCCCTGCTGTTTCCTTCCAAGCACTTTCCTCTGTTACACATCCCACGATGGTGGCTGAAATACTGATCAGCGATAGCAGAGACAAATTGACTCCAGCAACTGGAAGCTTTAAGGGCAGCAAATGTTTGTGTCGGATTTTTGCACGTACCGTAGTTACCGAAGGAGTTTTCAGGCGTTCACTGAAATTTTCACTGGAACGGGAAGCCTGGAGCTGCTCAAGGCAGTTATAATTTAATAAAAGGCTAGAATGAATAAAGACTGGCTGGGTGAGATGAGGCACAGAGATAGCTCACTACAAAGCAGCCGCATGTGCACACCTCAGGGCTGCCAGCAGCCTCGGTGCCCTGCACAGAGCTGGCACAAAAGATGTTCATGAGCTGCCCGGAGCTCCAGGGCCACAGGCTGCCTGCAGTGGGCTAAAGGAGGACGGATTTTACATGCACTGAGAGTGGCACAGCCGCTGGAAAGGTTTCTGAGCAGATGGTAGCAGCAAGAAGCTGGGGAAAGTCAGGCTGGGAGACACTTCCACACTGGCTGGGCTTCCTCGATTGTGCATCAGGCTGGAGCTGTGGATGCAGCGGGTGCTAACACAGCTTCCCTGCCCGTGCCTCACCCAGTTCTCACCAGCCCCATCCAGCCTCAGCAGGATGGCCCCCCAGGCCTAGCCAAATGCCCCCACACCAAATGCACACAGCCCTCTAACAGCAGATCTGCAGCATCTTCTAAGCCAGCTTCCCTTTTCGTTAACAGTTTTTTATTATTAAGCACCCTGTGCTCAAAACTTGGAGGACAGGATGGCATTGTGCCTGCCCTCAGGCTCTGAGAACTGCGGGGCTGGTGCTGGACCCTGCGATTCACACAAAGCACCCTGCCATGCCCTGCACCATCTGCTGGCGGGCCGGACCTGACTCTGATTTGCAGAGATTCGTACAATCAAAACTCCATGGAAAAAGCTGCTACATGAAAGGAGCGTTGCATGACTGGAATTTGTGGCATTCCCAGAACCTGTGCTTTTTGCCAGGAGAGATTTTGAAGCCAGGAGGACCTTCCTAACACAGCCTGGAAGCACTACAACCTCTGAACGCTCCCATCCTGTTTCTTCCTCGCTGAAATGGCTCTGGGCTGGCACTTGCCCTCGCTTTGGGGAACGTACATCTGATTCGTATCTCCTGAGGTTGAGGTACGGAATAAACTCTCATTACCTCTTGCTAACGCAAAGCAACCCCAGAGCAGATGCCTGAAGCCCTGCTTGGCCAGGCCAACGTGAAACAATAGAGAACCCCTGGCAGGACCTTTCCACAGGACCCACTGTAATGGAGAGAACTGGCTGTGCCCATCCATTTTCAAAGCCCTGCCTTCACAAAGCCTGCAGCAATGTGGCAATCACAGCTCGAAGAGCCTTCTTGTTGTGCTAATGGCAATTCTCATTAATTGATATCCTATCAGAGTCCCCGAGCCTCAGTGTTAAGCAGCAGGGGTTGCACTTGCATGAGAAAGCCCCCATGCAATGGCATTGCTGCGGGTTAATAGAGTACTAATGAGCTTAAAGGTGAGCACCTGCATTAGGAATCCCAGGAGCAGCTCATGAAAAGCACAGCAGGATGCCAGGCAGGAGCTCAGGCACCAATCGGTGTCCTGAGAGCAGCTCTTTCCAGGGGGCTAGGAGAAAAAGTCAGCATCCCAGGGGCTCGGGCACATTCACACACTGCTGATCACACTCAGGTGTCGTCCTCAGGAGTGGGCAACGATGCTGGGCGGGCTGAAGGTGAGGAACACTTGCATTTTGCTGTTGGTTGCATTGAAACACAGGCAATGAAAAAAAAAAACTATTCACAGCTTGCTTAGAATAAACATAGTAATTCTTTGCCATACAGAGTAACACTTTATACATAAATAATTTGAATGTCTTGCTCTTTCATGGAAAGTAACAGAGAAAACCTTCAAGGTTGATACATGGGAGCTGGCATCACAAATCACACAAATCACAAGTCCTGCATCCAAGCCTCCTGGCGTTGGATTCCAGAGCTGACCTCCCCGCCGCCTCCCTCCTCTGCCCCTGAAGGAACTGAATCAAGACCCTCCCTGGAAGACCACCCCCAGCATCAACCTCTGGTTACAGATCCCAACCCTGCAACCTCAGCCCTGTGGCTGAAGCCTGGCCCCTTACATGTGCAGTGGTGTGAAATCCTCGTTGGCAGCTGTGGAAGGAGCCGCTGCATTCTCCAGGGTATGTTATTCGTAGGTTTTTTGGAGCCTGCTGAACTAACTTGGCTTACTCCAGCCGGGTCCCTTGCAGTTATTTTTATTTCTTGGCTGCCAAGCTGGTTACTGAAGCAGCAAGGCTAGGTATTGCCGAGTCTGGCGACATTTGACTAAAACTGAGAGCATTTATGCGGAACAGCAGTGTGGGAACAGCTAAACAAGCTAGCAGGGCTGTGGGGAAGGGAGCATTCTGCAATGAGGAATTGGAGCTTTGATCAAGGAGACAGCAGCATTTGACTCAATCGGAGCTGGCAGGGAGATCACATCCCAAAGCAAAATAAAATGTGTCATTCTTTTCAGTAGATTAAATTCTCCCCAATGGTTTGTTCCTCCCAGGATCGTTTTATGCGATCTCATTGTCTTTACAGTCTTTTCCCTGAGGAAGCTGATCGTTTAATATAGACTACGGCATTAGCATCCTGTATTAAATCGGTCGGGCTACTCTGAAACGAGGCGAGTGGGCGCCCTGGAAAGGAAATACAAACACAAGTTTAACAAAGGAGGTAAATTCACTTTGACCCATGCTATTTACTCCAAAACACACAGCAACATAACCCTTTCTCAACAGACGGTCATTCGGCCCTGCCATAGGTGTGTTTTGCACTCCCAGGTGCTCATTGAGCTCAACAAGTGTGCACAAGAAATGCAACATCAAGCCCAAGAAGCTTCGAAGTCCTGCGTTGCTTTATGGAGCTGCATGAAGGACTAGCATGCTCCCCCAGTTCTCACGAATCCCAGCAGAAAAATTAGATGCTCAGCATTTTGGAGGCCTGACACTTTTGTCATCGTTGGGTAGGGAGGTTTGCTGTAAGAACACAAGGAAGAAAAAAAAATCCCCAAGCTGCAGGCACAGTGCTGGATGGCAGGGACCAAGCACTGCAGACAGGGTCTCCCACCCTGTGCCGTTCGTGTCACACCATCAGCAGGACCTGAAGCTCCTTCCGTGTCCCCAAGCACAGCTGAAAATGTCCACCCCACTGGGCAGCCAGGCATGTTGGGCAGCACTCACACAGCCCATCAGAAGCCTGGTGCTGGCCCCAGATTTACCTCGTACCAGGGCAGTGCTCTGGTGTCAGCTGCTAGCCCTGTGCCAATCGCACATGATGCCATGGAAGAGCAGCATTTTTTGGCATTGTTGTTTTAAAATAAATGCCTTGTGAGCCAACAAGACATCATTCTTCTGCACCACCACTGGAAACACACTCATTGAGTGTCATACTTTATGAGTAACAATTTAGCCCACGATTGAAGTGTCAGCTAAATGAGGCAATTTATAATAATTCTAAAAACATGGTCGCTATAAAAGGCTATAATCAGAGCAAATTACAGGGACATTTTGGAAATCTATTGGTTTGGGGATTTAGTTTTGATAAAGGGGATAACAACTTGTAAGCCATGATTCCTTTAATTATAACAATAGCAACCACCCACTTCTACACAGCTTCTTTCATCTCAAACAGCCCGGCAGCTCTTTGCAAACTACATGTACCGCAGGAGCTGTTCAGCCTAACACCAAAGTGAAGCCATCTCTGTGTGCAGTAAGTAACTGTCTAACAGCACATAGCTGTCCTGTGCAAAACCTGCAGAGGGAAGAGTCTGAAGAAGGAGAATATAATCCCTCTTTTTTCATTTGCAGACACACAGCACAGTGAAGGTGTTATCTCTACACACAGCCAAGGGTGCTGGGGCACCACGTGGCAAGGTAACTTCAAGCCCCTGTCCCCAGACCTCTGTCCGAGCTCACCTGTCCACGTCCTCTGCTGGGTGAGGATGAAGCTTTGACACTGTGACTGGGAATTACAAATTGCAGCGGCTTCCTCAGGGCTGTGAACGGACAGCAGGCAGCCCAGGTGGCTGTAGGAGGGCCAGCACTTGTAGTCTTCTGCTTCCACCGTCCGGAAGCCCTTTAGGGCGATGTACTCTGGGAACAGAAAGATGGCATGTAGGGAACTCCAGGTGCACTTTCAGAGACCAGCTACAGAGTGAACTTGGCATCCTGCACTTTGGTGGAACTCTTAAAGGAGAAGCGATGGTGACAGATTGAACCGACCTGCTGAAATGGGCAGAGCTGCAAAGCTGAAAGGAGCCCAGTTCTGTGATCATCCTGCCATCGGGCACAGGACAGCAGTTCCCCCAGAAATACAACAGAGGAGCCCATACAGAGAGCAGGGTGAAGGGATGGGGTCGACAACAGGGGCTGGGCAGAGGGGAGGCTGCTGTGCAGACCGGCCTTCCTAGCATGGCCCCAGGGAAGCCACCATCAGTGACCTCTCCTGTACCTCAGCCCCTACAACAGCAGCAGTTCATCACCGTGCTGCCAGCCACAGGGGGAGATTTGGGAACCCCCAGGGGTGAAAGGGAGGCTAGATGCTGTTCCAGCAGGATACAAAAGAGTCGACAAGCCTGAGCAGGCAATGTTATGGCTGTTGTGGATTAAGAGTCCTTCCCCACACCTCTAGGACGGCAGTCACTTTGCCACATGGCTACTGGGGCACTTGCTAAGCTAATGAGTAGGCACCACTGGAAAATTCTGGTGTTCCCTGTTAAAGCTGCTGGTCCTTCAGTGTAAATGACTGGGTATCTTTGTTTATATCTGCAAATTCCAGTTCTTCCATGCATTAAGAGACTTCCATCCTCAAGCCACCATCACTTCTCCATCACCTCAAGTGAACACTCGGGAACGTGTAAGCTGCAGTAACCACTGGACCTTTGAAGCCTCCCAGTTGGAATAATGATTAGCCCCATCTCTGCCACCAAACGGGTCTTTTTCAGAGGAATGCACCTGATAAAAGTTCATTTACACATCCACAAACCAGCTAGGATGGGTCTTCAGAAAAAAATAAACTTAGGGGGCACCAAGCTCCCCTGCCACTGATCCCAGTGCTGTGACCTCCCCACTCTGTGCTCCCACAACCAACAGTGTTCATCGGGCAGAAGCCACTGAGTGAAGTGGGAAGTTTGCTGGCAGCCTGGGAAACTGACCTACAGTCTGTACGAGAAGGTGGCCCTGCAGATGGACATGAGAGACTCAGCTTACTGCTCTGTTCTCGTTGCTGAAACTATCCCAAATATATTTGCTTACAGCACAGGCTGATGCACATTATGAAGGGTATTTAGAAGTAGTGCAAACACATGTTCATATGTATGCCAGATTGTCTGCACTGCATTTGCTTTGCAAAACAATGCAATCATGCATAGCTCCCATGAAGAAATGACAAAAGACTGCTCAAATGAGGGGGGAAAAAATAAAAAGATGCTTTTGGTCCTTAATTCTACTCCCAGTGACTATACGGTGCCTGAACGTATGAGAGAACAGAATCGGACCAACTACCAAGTTCTTTGCTCCCTCAGTAATTATGTTAGGGACAGCATCCAAATTCATGTACCTTTTAAAAGAAGAGGTCTTTTCTGTAGATAGAGCCCAGACTTGTACAGATGTAAAACCTTCTCAAAAGCTGTCACGGTTTCATTTATTCCATATCGTAAATCACCTGCATTTAAAGAAAAAGATGACAGGGACAAGTAACTCCATGAAATGCCACTGGGAGTCTTCTCATCGAGAAGCCTTAGTTTATGAATGTTAGCTGGTACCTGTTGCGTTGAGAATATCACTCAAAAAGGGCTGCAAAGCTGGTGGTGCAGAATGTGGCAAAAGATAGGTGAAAAAATACCTGCAAAATCCCACAGACTGATTAGAAAACAGCAGCTTAACTTCCTTCATGATTAAGTTGAATATGTTTTCCTGTGACTTGATTATCCATAGGCAACCAGTAAGTCTGCTCTGGTTACTAAGTAATGTTTGAAAACTTTGTTGGCATCTCTTGTGAGTTGCTCTGAAGGCCTGGTCCTTACAGCACAGCATGCAGCCAAGCACTGCACGAAGCCGCTTGCCCAGGCTCAAATAAAGCCAGGATCCGAAGAGCCAGAGGCTGTCAGGATGTGCTGTGGCACTCAGCCGCTGCCCATTCCCTGTGTTAGTGCCACGCCGCTGCTGCCCACAGTTTTGCAGAAAGACCCAGAGTGCAAAGTAAACGTTAGCAAGCCTGTTCCCAACAGCATTGGGTCAAAGTTGGTGTGCTGTGGCAGATAACCTGCACGTAGCCCCCAAATTTCAGATGCCAGGGTTTTCTGGTTTGGCAAACAAACATTCCCAGGTGCAACTTCTGGGGCAAGTTCCTAGGGGGCGCCAGGGAAAGGGAGCAGCAGCAGCAGCAAGATGCCTGCATCCTCCCCAAACAACACAACTATTTTCCTGCCTTATAAGGAAAATAAACTTGCTTCAAAGTGATCCTTAACTACCCTTTGGCAGAGCTGAGGGGGAGGCGTGCAGGGAAGAAGCGCGAGACAGCAGAGGCCACATGGCACTGACGGAGCTCAAACCCCCCGCTTTTCCCCCATCTAACTGCACATACCGATATGCATTGAAAAGATTCTTCTTCTCGTTTATTCCTTCGCACTTCCCGGCTGAAGAGCACTTGAGAGGGAAGCTTTTCGCAGGGAAGTCGAGTGTGCAGTCATTGTCCTCCTTGCATGACAGCTCCTCGGTGCTGGCATCATCCATGTCTGTCACTTTTAGGTTTCCATCCACCATAACAAACTGCCTTGGCTGGAAGTCCAAGAGGACTATTGAACCCAGGGGGGAATGTGCCAAGTAAAACAGCAGTTTCACAAGGCCCAGGCAAATCTGAGAAAGAGAAGATGAATATGCATGGGAAAAACAGATGAAAAACAGCTATTAAATTGGAAGTAGAACAAAGGAGAGGGCATTCAATGAAATTAAAGGCAACAAGGCATATAGTACTTAAAAGGTAATTATATGTATGCTACAAAATTTATTATCAACATTGCCATGGGATTTGACTGTGGTAAGTACTTTAGCAGCATTTTTTAAAAACGTATATGCAAAAAGAGCCATTTGCAGTTAGAGGAACTAGAGGAGAAAGCTGTGAGGAAAACAATAGCAGCCTTCATGTTTCAGGAGCTGTATTGATTTGTGAGCTGAAATCAGAAGGTTTTTTTCCCACTCTGGCATAGAATTAGTACGTTCCCCTCCCTTCCCCCATGCTGCTCCATACAGACTGAGGCTCCATGGTCATTAATACCAGATTCATGCGTTGCTGCATTGCTCAGCAGCATGAATTTGGGCACACAATCATGCTTCTGAAGAATTAGCCAAAGCATGCAATACATTTATTGCCAGCGTCTTGCCTTTATGTCAACTTTCTGGCAGCAGGGAAAGCTCATACAATACCTGATCCAGCATAAAGCTTGGCGAACAATTGTTGGACAAACCAGAGCTAGAAAAGCGCATTCATACTGAACCAGCAGTTTGGCTAAGTAGCTGCAGCATTTTTCAGCATTTTTCATTCTGTATCGGAGCCCTAGCATCAGATTAACTGTATCATCAGCTAGGTGTGCCAGGCAGCCCCACACCACCTCTCACTGCCTCAGATAGCGATCTCTGCAGGCACAAGGGTTTGTGTGCTTGGAACCATTCACAGAATTGCTGGTATCTGATGTGGCTCGTTAGAGGGGAAATCCCGTCCTTTCAGACGCCCTAATTAGGAAACAGGACTAGACACTGCCAGTCTACATTTGGTGTTAGTATCTTCATCACTCCAAAGATTATTAAAGTCTTAATGTCACCTCACCAAACCTCACCACCGGCTAATCCAGTACCAAGGGTTTCTAGCTCCACAGGAGACTGGCGCATTTGAGGAAACGTGGTGCTGAGAAAGCTAAGAAGCAGCCAGTATAAAACGGTTTGTAAGCAAAAGTTGGAGCTGCAGAGGTCTAGAGAAACGACTCTGGGAGCTCTGATGCTACTTGAACTCGGTCAGTGAAGCAATCCTATGAAACTCAGCTTCACGTCCCGCAGCTCAGCAAGTGTGAATGCCACACTCCCTCTCTGGCTTGGACGGCTCCTTCCCAACATTGTGGACCACAAGCAAGCAGGAGTTTTATATTTTGAGTCTTACTGCCTCTTTATTTTGCCCAAAGTATTTCTTATTGATTTTAAGGTACCCACGCTTCTACCTGATGCTCTTTCCTCCTGGGAAGCTAACAAGTAGTAGTGAGCCCCCGACAGAGACCTGGAGGCAAACTGTAACACAAGCCAGCACCAAAGCAAGCGCCGTGTCACAACTCAGCCGTGCTCCCGGGGAGCTTAGGAGTCCCTGTGCGGAGCCTGGGGGACAAGGCAGGTCTCAGTGACAGGATGTGACCCTACCACCTGCAGTGATCCTATCACCCGCAGCGCGAGGAAAGCAATCTAGTGGTGTTGGTATCACAGCGATACCTGAGGGGCTGAGTGCATCACACACACACAGAGATGGGCTGCTCAGCTCGCTGCTGTGACAGCGTGCCGAAACCCACAGACATAGCACGGCTCCCCTGAGTGATGGGGGCTCTGCCGAGGGGTCTGGCTGGGAAAACGGCTCCGTGGAGTGGCACGGCGTGGGGGGAAAGCCAGAAACACGGCGTAACAGCGGGGGGAAAGCTCTTTTAGCACTGCTCTGGAGAGAGGGAATGGCAAAGCTCCGGGTGATGTCCAAGCCAATCCGGCGGAGCAAACGGAGCGCCAGCATGACAGCCGCTCAGCCGGGCTTCCCACACGCACCCAGCCGCCCCCTTACCTTGAACCTCTCCTCCCAGGGGGTCTGCAGCAGCTGGATCATCTCCAGGGGGGCTCCCAGCTCCAGCACGGCCGTGACCCCGGCCCCGGGATCGCCGCCGCTGTCGAGGCAGTGACCGCGCAGCTGGGGGAGAGGGAGACGGAGGTGAGGGGCGAGGAGAGAAGAGAAGCGAGGGCGGCGAGAGGCGAGGGTCCCCCCGCCGTACCTGCACGATGCCGGGGTGCCTGAGGCGCTGCAGCAGCGCCACCTCCTTCAGCAGCTTGTAGGCGGCCAGGCGGCGGCAGCCGGCGGGCGCCCCGTAGCGCTGCTCGCACTGCCGCACCTCCCGCCCGGCGCCGTGCACCGACTTGAGGGCCACGGCTCCGCCGCCGCCGGGCAGCGCCGCCCACTGCACCACCTTGGTGAAGCCCGAGCCCAGCACCCCGCCGCCCGTCGCCCCCCTCAGGTCCCCGCAGCCCAGCCCGGCGCCCTCCGCTTGGCCGCCCTCCGCCGCCGCCGCCAGGCGCCGCAGGTCCCGCTGGCGCTGCCGCAGCTCCTCCAGCAAGCCCGGAGGCAGCCGCGGGGAGCCCGCACGCCCCTCGCCGCCGTGCCCGGCCCTGAGGGCCAGCAGGGCCAGGAGGGACAGCAGGGACAGCAGGGCCAGCAGGGCGCCCCGCCGCGTCCCGCCCGCCGCCGCCATGAGGAGCGGGGCCGGGCGCCCGCCGCCCGCCGCCTCGCTGAGGCGAGCGCCGCTGAGGGGCGGGACGGGGACGGGGATGGGGAGGGAAGGGAAGGGCCGGGGCGGAGGCGGCCGCAGGCACCTGCCGAGGGGAACGGCCCTGGGGTGGGGAGAGGGGAAAGGAGAGAGGGGAAAGGGGGTGGTTGTGGGGTGAAAGGGGTCGGGGTGGGGCGGGGAGCGGCACCGCTGCGGGCTGAGGGGAGCCCCCGCGGGCTGCTGGTGACCGCTGCCGCTCCTCAGCGCCCTGAGGGGTGGGCTGTGAGGGAGAGGGGCTGTGGTGGCACACAGCCAGCTCAGCGCTGCGATTTGAGACACACGTATAAAGAAGAAGAAGCGCTGCCGAGGTGCTGAGCTTGTGGGGAAGAAGAGGAATGGGACAGGACGGGACGGGACGGGACGTGGTGCCTGTCCCTCACCGGAGCAAGGAGAGCACAGCGATGGAGCAGAGACCGTGCTCCGAATTGAGCAGGAATTTGACACATTAAAGAGCCTGGGGAGGGCAGGCAGAGCCCTCCTCATCCACACCACTTGCTCAGGCTACAAAACTCGGTAAAATAATCCCCCAAATCTCCATCCTGTGCCCGTCCCCGCATGGATGGGTCACAGCCCGATCCCAGAACAAGCCTTCCAGTAGCTGAATTTCCTTTGTTGCTCTTTAACCTTAATAGCTCTTTAATTAGTGTCCTTATTTTCAAATCAAGCGTACATCTGTGTCGTATTAATGAATATTCATTGTCACTGGAGAGCTCTTAAATGCATTTTTACCTGTGTTTCCAAGGGAATAGATGCCAGCTGAATGCGGTATTATTTAATTTCAGCATGTCCTCAGCACCATAATAGTATCAGGACCTATTAGAGAAGGCTCACAGATACGTAAAAGTAATAATGATTGATTATTTACTTGCTTTATAGTAGCACTTAAGGGCTCCTGCCAAGGCTCTGTTGTTCGAGGCTTCCTACAGAGAGCAGCACAAAAGGCAGCGTCCCCTGACCGAGCTGGCGCCTGCAACGAGATGTGCCAGGGAGCATCCCTAGCAGGCTGTTCGCACATGATGACCACATTTTGCACATGATGACCATATTTTGAAGGATAAGAGATCTGGATAGACTCAGTGCTTCTGTGCCAGTCAGCCTCAGTGCCAGGGGAAGGTGCTGTGCCCTTTTCTGTCGCATAGATGTCTCCTTAGGGTTGTGGCAAGGGAAGGGGACAGAGTGCCAGCCATCTGGCCCTAGGGTGTCCTGCTGCCCAGAACTGTCTCACCCAGGAGCCCCGGGGACCTGTGCCTGGTGAAGCAGGAGGACCAAAGGATGGTTTGCTCTGAGGGTGCAAAGCCATCAGAGGAACTCAGAGCAGAGCTCGTGTGTCTTTGGCCCTGAGAGGGAACAAGAAAGTCCCAAACGTAGCAAGCAAGCTCCTACCAGGGAGGGTTCTAGAGCTGCTTACCGCAGTGGCTGACAACTAGCTGTGACTTGTCAGAAAAACTTTTCGTATAGAGGGCTTATGTGAGAAGGGAGGGCATTACAGGAAGCTTCCCGAGCCTCTTAGTTTTGACCTCTTTATGTCATTTTATCTTCAGCTTTCTGAGCTCACAATAACTGCAGCTGAGGGGCTGTGAATCTACAGCACAAAACAGGTCGCAGGCAGTAAAACAGAGCCCAGGGCCCCCGTTCGGCTTCAGTGTCACCTGGTGGCCTCCAAACACTACAAGACAGACAGCTAATGATTAATTACAGGTAATGTCATCAGGTGCCCTGCAGTGCAGCCCAGAGCAGCATGGGCAGCAAGACAGAGAAGTGTTAAAATGACCCTACTGAGATGCTGGCAGGATCGCGGGGACTCACAGAGACTGAACGTGCTGTACACAGCGAGCACAGCACTCCGAAGCTGCTGTGGTAAAGGAGGCAACCAGGAGCTGGCTGTGGCTGGCTAAATGAGCCTGAAGGGCAACAAAATATCCCGATTCATACTCTGCATACCTATCTCCAGCAATAAAGGGCAACATCATATGCTTTCTTATCTGCATTCGTTCCCCCAGAGGCTACAGATAGATCAGGCCATCCGTTGCCCAGAAAACATGAGGCTCTGGCATAATTGCAAGGACTGGCATTGAATCCCGAGCTGAGCTCCTGCGGGTTTCCTGCAGGGGCTGGGATGATGTTCCTGACGTGCAGGATCGTGGTTATTTTCCTCGCTTCCCTCCTGGCACTGACGCGAGCTGTGCTCCTCCCTGGAAATGTGTGTGGGTCTGGACGTGAGGTGTAGGAGCAAAACTGCGAGCCTGCTGTGCTCCAGACCCCGTGCCATGCCAGCTCTGAAGGCATTGCCTTCCCCTGGAAGACAAAGGCTCCTTTGGGTGCCTCCCCTATCCAGTTCCCTCCCACCCCAAGAGACTCTAGGCAGCAGCTTTTTCCCTCTTTCTCCTCTTATTTTACCACAGTGGTTTAAAAGGGATAAGATCAAGCTCTTGGGTTAGGATAAAAAGCTAGGGAGAAATCCTAAGGGAAAGTCCTCACACACATGAAAGTCCCGGGCGTCGATCCAGAAGAGGTAGGCAAAGAGTTTACAGGTTTGGGAGGGGATCAAAGAAACCTGCAGCAGCCATCCTTTAGAACAGGAGGAAGGTTCAGGCACCTGTAAGAAACCCTTGGGAATTAGCATTGCCGTCGGTACCCTCATTTTGGGGGCAGCTTTTTACCTTGACTGCTGATTGAGCTCCTGCGTGGCTCCACGGAGCCCCCCTCTGCCTGCAGGTGTTCATCTGGGGGAGCCTGCAAGCGAGGGGAGCTGCTGGAAAGCTGCTGGAGGGCAGGCTCCTGCCTGCAGGGCTCAGCCTCCATTGCTGTCCTTCTTTCCCATTGTACTTCTAAAGCTTGGCAGAACCTGTGCAAGCACCCGGCTTACATACCAGGCCCCCGGGAGCAGCTTTCCTGAACATGCCCTCACCCTGTTTTTGGAGGACGAGGGATCACCTCCTGGCTGGGGGTGCTGGATGAAGCAGAGAGCACTGCAGCACCTCTGCACAACGTCCCTGGGGCTTAGACATCACCTACTGCCTCCAGTGCCCTGCGGGAGCCCAGGACAGGTTATCTCCCAAGAGAAGGAGCTGTCAGGGTGGAGAAGCACTGCTCCTGTTCGGCACATCGACAATGAGAGCTTGCCATCTGCTGGAAGGCGACCAGCACTGACAGGCAACACTGGCAGGAGCTCCTGGGTGGAGGAACACATGCTGCTCCCCTTCACAGCCACCCCGACTCCTGGCACTGCCAAGATACTTCCCTCCCTCTGACACCCCCTCCGAATGCAGCGTACCACCCGCACGTCCAGCCCGACACGGGGCAGCCGGCTCCCTGCCGCGTCCGCTCCCGGCAGCACACTTCCAGCTGGAGACACCTCGGGTTTCCCAATCAGGTTTTATTCATGTGCAGGAATACAGGAGCAGATCTCCAGCAAAAGGGATCGCAGAGCTGGTCTAGCAGTGCAAGCGGTGTCACCTCCGGGTATCAGTAGTATTAGTACGCTGCATAACATCGCTTAGCAAAGGCAGCATCAGCCCTACTGGCCTGTTATCCCACTGCTGCTCTGCATCAGATGGTGCACGAGTGGACCCAAGGAGATCTCTGGGAGGTTATCCTCCTGGTGTGGAAACCACCTCGGCAACTTGTCAGTGCACACACCGCGTTCTCTGTAACACCGCCAGTGCCAAATGTCCTGAATTCCCTTCATTTCATGGCAGATCTTATGCCCAAACTCCTATTAGGTATCCATGTATTTCTGGAAGGTGGGATTTTCACATTATCATTTTTCCCCTAGCTGAGCCAAGCTGAAAGGCAGCACAGAGCGAACAGTTTTGGAGCAGCTGCAGGAAAGGCTGCAGGACGTTCTTCTGCCTCTGGCTCAAGTTGCACAAGCATTTCTTCGAGGAAAGGTCAAGTTTAAGCAGCGTTTGACTTTAGGCCCTCACTTCCAATTCTGCTGTATATTCTAGGCTGTCTGGTCCAAGCATTCGTGTAGCTTCACAGTGAGCCAGATGGGGAAAACAATCCAGGTTTAAATGAACCCAACGAGACCTCCCCAAAAGAGCAGCACTGCCTGGATTGTGAACCTACACTCTGACCAGTGTTGGAAGTAGAAGAGACTGAGGAAAAATGAGGCAGAAGAAACAGGGACAATTAGTGGCCACAATCTCTGATTTTTGTTTCAGATCACTTCTCAATCATTTCTCTCATTTACAGCAGGGATAGAAAGACTGTTTTACCAAGAGAATAGCTCCAAAGTTCTCTTCCTAAATTCAATCCAAATCTTGTGCTCTACAATGTTTTTGATTTCATTGTGTAAACACAACATTCCCCTAACGAGGGATTACTTAGACCATGTCGTGTTGTAAGCAAAATTAGTGGAAACTATCCACTGGGATTTGACTCCAGCTTTGCGTGGAGCTCTCAGGGATACTCCAGTGAAAAGATGCCCTTTTAAAATTCTGGACAGAACCAAATAGTCCTCCAGGAACATAGCAGGCTTTGCAATTCCAGGTATGTTTCCAGATGGAAGATGTTCAAATATATTCAGAGTGAATCTCCTAAGGTTTTCTTTCGTACATGATGAGAAAGTTAGGAAAATTTCCAATCTGGTAATCCTCTAAAGGGGCCTGTAAAATCTAACCTTTGATTACAGTTAAAATCTACGAAATCTGACGAAACTCAACCACTTCCATTTCATGCTCCCCTTCCTGAGGGTCACGCCTGGAAGCGTTTTGGAAGGCTCCTTGGCTTTAATTTACACATTACTCCATCTAGTGGTCGAAGGGTTCCAGAATCCAAGAGTTTAAAACTCTGCCCTGGTACCAGCTGGAATTCAAACCTCTGCAGCAACTTTGCCATCACCACTTTCGCCTCCATCTGTTAAGAAGAAAAGCAAACGTGTTATCAGTGACAGCAAAAACAGCTTTGCCCACAGCTGCTTAAATCCAGTGTGCTATGTCATACTGCTTTGTCAATATAGAGATTTAAAACTTAAAAACTTCCTGGATTTGATGACAATTGACAGGAACAAAGATCTTCCTTGTGTTTATGCTTTTAGCCCTGTTTTGGCAATCAGAGTGTCAGCCCAGCCATTTTAACCTGCAAATTTTGAACACCAATGCTAAGACGAACTGAGAGCAATGTTTCTGATCGCAAGGTAGAAACACGCCCTGCCTCTTCCTTGCGCAGGGTCAGTACAGGCCCCGTCTCTGCATACTATGAACTGGTACAGGGATTGATAACAAAACCTCACTGCAGAACTCCTTACCTGTGCAAACACCTGCCCGATACAGGAGCGGGGTCCCAGCGAGAATGGAAAATAGGAGTAATATGGCCTGCAGAGAAAAATATTCAAAACTGTCATTCTGATGGCTTTGTCATAAAGAAAGAAGCAAATACTTTACCACCACAGCAAGTAAATAGTCAAAATGTCATCCCACCTAGCTAACTTGTCCAGGCAATCTCCAAATTAACTTTTTTTTTTTTTTTTTCATTTAGAGCAGCAGTATAGCTCTGAAAAAAAATCCCTAAGCATCTCCACTTTGTGTTGACTCAGCTCACAGAGATACGTTTATACAAGCAAACCTTATTTGTTAGCTGAATTTCAAGCAGACTCTAAATGTTCCAGCCCATCACGGGGCATAACGATCCATATAACTGTTGGTCCTGTGGGCAGGTCTGAACCACACCAGTGAGAGGACATCTGGTTCAGGAAACCAGACTAACTCCCGTCTGAAGTAAAGCCCCTGAACAACAAAGTACTTTGATGTAGGGGCCTCAGCACCAACTGTTCTGCACTATCACCCCCGCAGCAGAACTTCTTCTGCCCTTGGGCCCCTCATCCTGCCTCTCATGTGGAGACTGTTCAAGCTTCCTGGGGTAAAAGCTGTCATACATTAAATGCTGGTATAGCCTTAGGGCAAATGCTCTGTCTGGTTTTGGCCAAGACTTCGACCTCAATGTAAATATTAAATAGCATTAGCACCGGTCTTTTTTGTAAGGCATAGTGTGGTCTAAAGAACTTCTGAACAAAAGCTGCACACTGTTGTTTTCCATTTGTATTTGGATACAGCTTCAGTGTTCAGAGAATCATGGAATCATAGAGTATCTTGCATTGGAAGGGACCCACAAGAATCATCAAATCCAATTCCTGGCTCCACAACCCACACTAGTGTTACTCATACTTGGAATGGAAAAACAGTTTTATTCTGCTTTCTTCCCCTTGCAACCTCTTCCTGTAATGGTTCCTTGTTACATGTGTAGTAAGCTGGAAGTAAAATAACTCACTTTGGTGCATCTTTGCTAAATCGGTCTGGATTGAAAGTGAGTGGATCCTCAAAGTACCTTTCCATCCGCCCCATGATATAAGTGCTGAACTGCCAAGAAAGAGTTTATTTGTGTTAGTCAGCAGAACTTTACTGAAAATGCCTCCTTGCCATCACAGATGCAAAAACATCCCCAGAGCGTGCACTCCTCAGGCCAAACTGACACAGTTTCCCAATTCATACCTCTATTTTGGCCACAATTTCAGTGAGGCCAGGAGGAATAGTCAGGGAGTACTTTGGCCTCTGATACACACACATGTTGCATGTGGATCCACTGCAGCAGGTAAAAGCTGCTGAAGGGGGATGTTGCTGCAAGACTCACAATTACTGTTGTGTTTGCAGGAATCCTGACACCTTCGATGACATTTTCCTTCTCTGTCCAGCGTACCGTCCCTGGGACGGGCGGGTATAGCCGCAGCGATTCCTTCAGAACCTGCATCAGCAAAAAGCACAAAAGGTCAGTTAGTTTATACAGTGTAGGAAGCAGAAATAAAATTAATTACTTCCCCACGGCCTTTCACTCCAGCTAAATGGGAGCTTTTGACCTGTGGAACAGATGCTGGTTATCTCCCTTGGACTCCTGTGGGAAAAATAAATGACAAAGTCAGCTCCTTTGCTTCAGCCCTGTTCTTTCTTATGACTGGTATAAGAAGTATAGAAGAAAAAAGAGGTGAAAAACACATGATATACCATGCATTGAACAGATCTAACACCTAATGTTGGGTTAACAAATAAATGAAAAACTCCTGGGAAGGAATTCAGAGGGAGTATCTGAGAGTGAAGTTCATGCACCCGGCGAGCCGTGCTCAGAGCTTGCTGCCACCAGCATGGGTGGCTGCTGCCACCTCCTTCCCACCCTCAGCACTGTGCTCCTGCCTTTGTGCTGCTGCTGGTGCATGGGGAACTGCGCCAGGTCACAGCACCAAAATGACAAAAAAACAACCTGGCAAAGAAAAACGAATAAGGACCAGTGAGAAAAAAAAGTGGAACGAGACCATTTCTTTTGGTGGCACTGAGCTGTAAGAATGGCTTATTTCATGAAAGTGAAGCCTAATTAACAGTGCACATTAGCATTGCATTGCAAATGCAATTAACGGTGTGTATGCACGAGTGAATTAATGAAAAAGAAGAGTCGACAAAAGGATTCAGAATTGCTTGAATGACAAGAGAGGAGTCCCATGGTCTCTGATCCTCCAGGGACAGGCTGGCTCTCTGACCAAGGGCAACTGTGATTTTGCTTGTACAGATCCAAGCTTGTTCTGTTAAATAAACTGTCTGCTTTGAGAAGCTCTCATGTGATCTGTCTTAACACTGAAAGGCTCAGATACCTAGTCCTAATTGGAGTGGTGTAATTGTGATGATGTTTGGAGAAGTCTGGAGAAACCTGCTGGTTTCTGTAAGCACACAAGGATGTCTTTTCCTCACAAGAAATGGACTTTTGTAATTTATCCATCATCAAAGCGCCGTGATTTGGGGGATGGGACATGGCAAATGGTAAAACACCAGCACCCAGCTCAACAGGGCAATTTAAGAGATGAGTGATGGTGGAAGACTACTAAAATAACAGGAAAATTTAAGCAGGGAGAGTAGTTGCCAGGACTGTGATTCAGCCCCTCTGGAGGGTTACTGATGTTCTCCCATCTTGTTAAAAAAGATATTCAATGTGAATGCTGGCAAGTAGCCAAGCCCTGGCTTTACAGCTCATTACTAACTTTCCACAGATAAGACCTCTTTTAGGACCAAAGTCTCTTCTTTTTCTTTTTTCTTTCTTCTTTTTTCTTTTTTTTTTTTTTTTAGTGACTAAAGAGGGTTTAAAGAATGAAAAACTAAAAAGAATGAAATTGTGAAATTGCAAAAACTAGCCATTATTTTTGGTTGTCTTCAAATCCTGCTTCATTTATTGCACTATGGTGAGATCATAGTTGGAGATGCTTTAATAATAATCAAACAAAAATAGAGCTGGGAGTTTGGGAACTGCGTGGGACTCATGCAAAGATTGGGCTCAAGGTTGCAAACCCTTCTTAAAATATGACTATAATTTCAGCTTAAACAGGTAGGGATTAAGCAACTCCACTCTAGCTTCCTGGCTGGTAATAATGAAAGCAAGCAGTGAAGGAATCGTGTGGGATTTCGGAATGAAACCCTAGGAGCACCCTTCCCAGCAAGGCTGGGCTGCTGCAGATGGCTCTCTACCTGCTCGCTTACTCTCTGAGGACAAATACCGTCAGCATCTTGGTGTTGCTCCTAAACTGTTAAAAGCGTGGGGCTCCTCTTGGCAGTCGCATGACATGGCAGGAGCGCTACCAAACAGCTCTGACTGGTATCTTACCTCACTCCCACAGTACCTGTGATAAGTACTTCAGTTTGCCAAGATCCTCATAGCTGATGTCTCTCTTGGCACCAAGGACTTCATCCACTTCGGCCTGAACTCTACAGTTAAATTAAGAAATGTTAGTTGCAGACACCCATTTTTTGCTAGGCAAGCTGACAAAGTACATTTTTTACTTTCCAGACATCGAGTTGGACTTTGACTTCCATCCTCAGGCAAAATGCCTACTGATTCCCAGCCAGCCTGCCTGAACTTGTGCCTCATTATCAGGGAGCAGTAATGCGCACACAGCACGATCGGACCAGGCAGCATTCAGAACCAGCTTCATATAAAGGCTTTGAAAAAAAATCACATAGATGGAATTGAAATAATTCATCCCTTTCCTTTTAAATGTTAGGTATATTAGACTACCAAATTGTTTCTTTTGGAAAGGAGGCTAGAATTTATTAGGAATTGATCCTAGCTTTTTGATAATCCTGATAATTAACTTCACCTTGAAATTAACAGTGAGCTGACTTTGCAGATGAGAGCGCCCGTACCTTTCCATTATTTCAGGATGCTGAGCCAGTGCCATTACTGTAAACGACAGCTGATTGGCAGTGGTTTCATGACCTGACAACAGAAAGAATCAGTTTAAAGCTTAGTATGAAATAAGATGATACTGTTAAGGTCCACTTGTGTTATTGTCAATAAAAGTCATGCCCCAAACAGTAAATTTCAGGTCTGCTAGAAATTAACTGAAACACTAACAGGGAGGTAATTTCTATATAAATGTCTTTCAAGAACTACAAGAACAAGACATAGCTGGTAAAGATACAAGCTGTCTTGATCAATTCATGGCTGCAGTTGTTATATACTGCACTGACTGGTTATGAATTCCCTGTCAGCAAGGGTCAGCACTAACACTCAGCAGAGGCCTGGGAGATTCTTTGAAATTTCTTTGAAATATTCTTCAAAATGTTTGCTTTATGTGGATTTTTATGAGGATTTTTTTTATGCATATGCATCTGTTCTGTTTTAAAGCACTACAGAAAACAGACTTCTTTAAAGTTGTATTTGTTGAAAAAATGTCTTTTTTGCAAAAGAACAGTATTTGACCCAACCCCATGAGGCCACCTAAATCCTACTGACTTGCCAGATCAAACTTTCTGTGTTCTTTACCCCATGTATCTCTTTGGCCTCTGCTTCTCCTGATGGCCTTGGCAGTGCCCTCTCTGACCTGGCACTGATTAATGCCCTTAGGGCAAGAATGGCATTCACTTGTGTGGGTGAGGTGATGTGATGTGAAGACCCCTGCTTGTACCCCAGCAGGCAAGGCCGCTCCCTGCACCACCACCCTGGCTTTAATTCCTATGCTGATATAACAGAACAAGGATAAAACTTAATTTGTCTGTGAGAAAATGAAGAGTTCTTTTCAGACTTTGCTCAGCTGGTCTTACATCAGTATAATGATGCTGTCTTCCAGCAAAGTGACTCCTGGTCACAGCAGCATCGTAAGGAGTGAGCAAAGCTCTCATAGGCAGCCCAAGACTGAGCACAGCTTCCCACATTACATATACAAATATTAGAGTAGCTACTAACCCGCAACAAAGAAAGTGACAAAGTTATCCAGCATGTTTTCATCATCTCTAGTTTCCTCCAGAGCTGTCAAGACAGAAAAATGAATGAGATTAGAAAATGACCCTGTACCCCAGCTGGAAGAGTCAGGGCACTCTGCTCTGCTTCGAGCATTTTTTCTGAGGTGAAACAGGGAGGGAATGCTGAGAGGACTACTTGGTGGGGACCTGAACCAGTACTTGATCCAACATCAAGAAACATGGAATTTTCAAAACAAGTCCTAATACGATTCCTCAGTGTGAAAAAACACGTTTCTGAAGTCATTAAAGGAGGACTGAGTCCCAGTGTTCAGATCCCCAAAATATTTCTTCCCAAATCTCAGGAAAAGCATGCCACAGACAAATTAACTCAAAGAGCAATGAGTTTCCTACCGTCTCCTTTCAGTATCTGCGTAAGAATATCTAACGTGTCTTCCTTCCCACTCTGGATGGCTTCTCTCCTCTGGTCAATGCACTCCTTTCCCACACGCCGCAGCAGCCTCAGGCTCTCCCGGGCCTCCTTTATCATTTTCTGTTTTCCTGGCATATACTGAATACAGAATGTAGTTAGTCATTGTATTCCTTTTGCTGGTAAAAACACCACCAGTGTTATTTTTCAAGTGAGCACCTCATTTCTATTTTAACAAATATGTGTGCTGTCCACGGAACCAAGTGAATGTCCCCAAAGTGAAGTGTTTGGGCTAAAATGAGAAGTGTTTCAGTCTGTGCATGCTGATGTCCTGCCTTGTCAGAGCTAACAGTTAAGCACTATGAGCACAATTCCTCACCTCCCCCCAAGGAAAGAAACTGTAGTACGTGGCACAGAATCCAACCTTTGGACCAAAAAGGGAAAACAGGAGCTCTACAAGTCTGAACCACAGCTTTCTCGAGAAGCAGTGGAATTTAACTTAACCATTTTAGATTTCATCCATAATCTCTTAGTACATGAATATCAGTCCAAAATACTTTTTTGGGGGTAAGAAAGTTCAAATTTCTTCCACCTTGAGTAAAGGCAGAAGTACTTCTTGGACAAACAGCAAGGACATTCCAATTTTTGCAGCAATGGGTGTGAAAGTATAAAAGGACATGAGAAGAGGAAACATGCAGGGGGAAGGAGAAGGCAGAAAGACAGAAACAAAGCATTAAATAATAATGTCAATTTTGTAAGTGTTTTAAAGTGCTAATTAATTTTATCTCAGTGCACGTTGGAGGAAAAGAACTACTGATGATGTTTTCCCTGTCACATATGGACCACACACAGCTCCAGCCCCATACAGAGGCAGAGGCTCCAGCTGGACATGTGAGAGGACTGACCGAGGAGCACACTGACCTTCACAAAGGGGATGCGCATCTCAGTCATTCCCTTCATAATCATGGTCACAGCATGTGGGAACGGTGTCCGGTCATCACTCAGCGCGTTCAACTCCAAGCCAAAGGCTATCTGAGGAGAGGGAGAGAAAAAGGGAGCCACCTCCTAATCCTTCCTGGCTCAGCAGGGCTGGGATGAAACAGCAGGATTGCCTCATGCTGACTGTCTTTGACCAGGAAAATGCCTCAGGCTAGGTTCTGCCCTGCAGGAGCCTGGGAGGGAAGGGTGATAGCTACATTAGGCTTCCTCCTTATTTGGGGGAATTCATATTACTCTCAATTCATGTTTCTCATAAAGAAAGGAAGAGCCAGTATCAGGCAGACTTCATGCTGATGTATAATAATTAACACAACACGCACCCGTGAACAAATAGCAGTGCGCCCCTTTTGTCTGGAGGGGTGGGACTCATGAGGCTGTAAGGGTTTTTGCAAAGGGCCCCCGGTGCAGCATGCTGCTGGCCACACTTAGATGACATAAATCCTTCCCTAACTGCTCCTTCCTATGTCTCAGTCTGAATGGAAGTGTCTCAACTGCTGCCTCAATTCTTCGGGCATTTCTGGGTAGAGATCTGTTTCCCTGGCTCCAGCTCCTGATCCCGCTACTTCCATTCCTTCCTGCTAATTGCGAAGGAAGCAAGAAAGCAGACAGCTGGTACCTTTGCAATGACATCCAAAGTCACCCGGCTCATCATCGTCAGCATGCTAAACTCTTTCTTTCCATCTGCCTTTTCCTCTAGCTTCTCCATCAGCTCCTCTGCTTTTTCATTAAAAGTTTCCATCAGGCCAATCAGGTAGCTGAACAATTAATAAAAATGAGTGATCGGGCTCTGGGGAGGACATCTTTGTTCAGGCAAAATTATCTTATTGTTTTCCATAGAAAATTATCAAGAATTTATTTTAATTTTTATTGTTTTAATTGTATTTATTATATTATTATATTTAATTATATTATTGTTTTAATTTACATTGTTTTAACCTTAGATTTATAACAAATTTGCCTTAGTACTTTAAAAAAACAAACATAAAATGAGATAAATTCCTCTTGTAGAAGCTCAGCTCTACCCTACTATGTAAATAACAGGTGCCATGGCAAAGGGCTTTGGCCTGGGCATGTCGAGGCAGATGGACAAATCTTCAGACCCAAAATGCAATGTGTCTACTTCGTACAGGCACTCACAAGCAAACCAGACCAAGCCCCAACTTATTAATCAAGCTCTGTCTCCCACAGGGCGTCACTCAGACAGGTGAATGATTAGGCTTGCCCACTTCAAATATCTGAGGTCTGTTTTCAAATGGGATGAAGCAGCCATCAGCACATTCCTGGGACCTTCCTGCCATCACTGAATTTGTATGGGTGTCACTCCCACAGGAAAAATCCAGTCCGGTTGTACTTGTCAAGGGATCAATGTGTTACACTCTATGTAAAATACAATTCTGACAACAAATTGGTTTTCTCTTTCTAAATATAAACTAAAAAAAAAGAACAACAACAATAAAAAAACGGACCAACAAGAGTGAGAATCATGAAAATACAGTAGATACAACAGATAGATGTTTGCCTTACGTTCGGCTGAAAGCTGGATCCATCACCTTCCGCTGCTTGTGCCAATGCTCGTAGTTGCGATCGGTTACCAAGCCATTCCCCAGAAATCTGGCATTTAGGAAAACAAGGACAGGAACAGTTTTCAGCAGGGGAGGCAGCCCAAGCCTGTCAAGTCACAAAGGAAACTTCCACATCTACTTTCTTGTATTTTTCCCATGCGCAGAGTACATTGTTGCTGCGAGTACACAATCTTTTCATTGTTGTGGACAACAACGGAATTGCAGCTATGTTTTGCCTGGTATGTGTGGACTGCTGAGTCCAACAGGGGATGCTGGCTCATTACACAGGTTCCCCAAAACAACTGCTGTGCAAATAATTAACATAATAACTGCATTATTCTGTGTTCAGAAGCATCAAGATAGCAGTGAAAACTCTCATTTTCTATCATTCTGCTTAGGAGCTGGAAACTCCAGTGCATTTAGTGCTCTAAAATCCAAGTTTGATGATGGTCTTCAGCAACCTATTCTGAGACTAACTGAACATCCACAGGGGAAAAAACATAAGATCAAGGTAAAAAATCCAACATAACCTCCTGCCTGATCAGGAAGACATTCGACTTGACACACGCACATTCAGCATCATTTAGTAGATACCTGTTGCTTAAATATGTCTGGAATTAGTCATTAATCTCAGTGCTAAGACAAATGGTCTGACTCAAAACGAGTGTCATGCCTGTGCCTTTATTAATCTTTCACTTATTTTCAGATCACAGTGGCTTCAGATGGATTTTTCCTACCTTACGCCGAACATGTTGAAGATACGACCATAGACCAGGGGATCCTTAGAGTACTGCGGTGACATCAAGAACTCCTAAAATCAAACCTCAGGTCAGTGAACGCTGAGTGCTCTCTGTTTCCCAGACAAAACATAAAAAGCCACTCACACATTCACTCTTTTCCTCCTGTAGCAACAGACTACATGAATTATTTGGTGTGCTCTGATTCCCCAGTTTCCACACTGATAACTTGTTTTGCATGCCTGTAGCACTTTTTGCCCAGTGACCTGGAATCTCGCTCTATGATTATTACAAGGCTTTAGAGGAAGAAATCCAGCCCTGTTGTGCCTTATTCTTTTGAGATATTAGGCTCTTGCAGATTGTCTGCTTTTCAGAAAGGGTGGATGCTTGCTCTATCTGCAGTTTAAAGGAAAGTAATGAAGTAAATCAACTGATTAAGTAAGAAAATAAATCTGGAGAGCTGAGGGTGCAGGCCCCCTCGCCCTTGCAACCCAGCCAGAGTCCCGCTCCCTGAGGCACAGGTTGCTGCACCATGCTGCCCTAACCACCAGACACCACCTCTCTTTTTTGGAGGGATGGGCTGATCCCCACTGTCAATTCTGTTTTATTCTGCAGTACCTTCACTCCTTCAGGACTCAGAATCATTACTGAGACTCTGTGAAAAGCATTAAACCGTATAACAGGTCCGTACTTCTCTGACCTACAGAAAGAAAAGGAAAAAAAGAGATTTATGGTACAGAACACCAACACCTAACAGTTCAAACCTAACAACTTCAAGGGGCCAAAGGAGCATGGACTTGGAATTACTGCAGACTTGAGTGAATAACGCTGCTAAGAGAAAGATCAATGCTTTCTTTTCTGTCTGGTAACTCTACCGACCTTCTGAAGGATGCTAAATATGTAACTCAATGCCTCTGTGCCTTGTTTTCCCAACTTGTATAACAAAAGCTACCCAAGCCTAGCTTAGTGGTGTGTCTCAACTTACCACTGCAAGAAAAGGTCGTGTATGAGCTCCTGTTTCCCCATCATTCTCCAAATGATTGGCAGATGTCCAAATAAAAAGCTGCATAAAATGAAGTAAAGAGTGTCAGGAGGATGCCAAAACAGGGGTTTGCATGGATTGCAATGCTTGGGACTGGTATTTCGGGAGGGATGGCTGTGGAAGGATGTGGGGTGAGCTCCAAGACCCTGTTGTTTTGCTGTGGTCTAATGATGCAAAGAACAATTTGGAATGACGCTAGCACTGGGTAGATGTTCTGTTTTTAAATGAAACAAACACGCTCCAGATTCTTTGCCGAGGGAAACAAGCAGGGCAAACCCAACTCCATTTCTGTGGCTGTGTTTATAGCCCTGCATGTCCGTGTGCCATTTATTCATTATATATCCTTATCCTTGTTGCTCATCGGACACAATATGTGTTGCTTGTGGTTTTCCTCCTGGTAAGGAAAGGTAAAAATAACACAGTGATGCCAGTGCCCAGCCACCACTCAGATAAGCTGCTGACCTTGGTCACTTGGTGCCCCTGCACAGCCAGGGTGCAGAGAGGCAGGACAAAGTGCTGCCTGGCTGCACACTCACGGCGGCTTTTTTTCTGAGCGAGACTAAGAAATGTTGAAGGAAAACTTAGAAGGATTCACTGATTCATATGGAAATCGCAGAAATGAAAAAAAAGGGTTAACTCTTCACATACAATAGCTGTATTCAAAAGTCAGAGATCAATTTCTTCCTTCAGATGTGAGCAGGGAATTCCCACAGGCTTTGTGCACATCTGAAGGAAGATTTGGCCAAGCTCCTCTCCAAATCAAGCAAGCTATGCTAGAGATCTGTTTTCCATTTGAGACACAGAGAGCCATGCTATCATCCTCTTCAGTATAAACAAGCTATAGGGGAAAAACAGGCTCTTATTTTATTTCTGTTGGAACTGGTAGGTGCTTAAAATAACAAGCACTCAACAAAGTTACACAACATCTACAGAAACTTTTAATCCTTCCTTTGCTTGACTCCTCCGCTGTAACTGGACTCCAAAAAGACAAAAAGCTCCAAAGAAGACAAAGTCCTTTGTTAGCCAAAGCTCCGGGAACCACTCTATCTGCAGCGTATTGAAGCAAGGTCCCACTCACGGCTCCCCTTGTGTGGCTGGGGCGTTGTGACAAACTGGATGTTTTGTCCTCTGTCCCATCACTACCCAATTCAGTTAGGTGCTACAACAGGCCTAGAGCATTCATCTATTAATGAGAAGTCACAACTCCTCTCACTTACTGCATGCCATGAAAAAACTATGCAAGGGCTTGGTTTGGGATATATAATTAAGTGACATTACCATTTGAAAACATGCATTTACAAAGAAATCCTTTTTTCCATTTCTTACTATTAGATCTCTAATACTAAGCAAACCTTTGAAGAGACAACCTTATGTCTTCAAAGCAGAGCCATTCACACGGCAGAAACGACACAAAGCCACTATGACTCAAGTTTCCAGCCTGTTGTGCACAAGCCTCATTTAGAGATGTGCTGTGTTGGTCCGGATAAAACAAATCAGTCCAGGAAATCAAGGGTGTTAACATAATCTTGTCATCACGCAGCCATAAGGGCTGAGACAAAGTCTGAGGTTTTGATAAGATCCTCCCGCACTTCATCCTAAAACAAAGCTTTATTAAGCTTTTATTAAAGGTAAAGGAAAGAGACAAGAATGAAGGGAATGGGATGAATCCCATTTTAGCACCGTGAGATCATGGAGTCATTTGGGTTGGCAAGGACCTCTGGAGGCCACTGGCCAAGTCTCCGGCTGGAGGCCAGAGCTGCATGACTTTGCTCAGGAACTCATCCAGCCACTCGGGCCAGTGTTTGAGCACAGGACAGTGAGGTTGTTTTGCCTCACACCTAATTGCAATTGCTGTATGGCAGCTGGTGTACATTGCCCTTTGCGTTGTGCTGTGCACCTCCAAGGAGACTCTGGCCCCATTTTCTCATAACCACCTGTGTACTAGGGAGGTTACATCTGCACCCTGTGCCACCGTTTTTATAAATTACTTATCAGAGCTGGAGGTGTTTGATCTTTCCTACCTTGGATATTTAGGAATGGAAGTGTTTGTGCCACAAGTACTGAAATGGGGCTTTTGGACAGTTGCTGACCATTTATACTTTTGAAAAGCTATCAGGTACCACGGGCTCACAGGACAGACAAGCTTGCACATAGAGAATCAGTACCAGAAACCTTCCTGCAGAGGACCCGAGGCTGATCACCACGATCACGCCTCAAATCCTGGAGAAGGGACAGAACAGCCACGGGGTTACTCAGCTGCCGTTAGGTTAGGGCGTGACTTCACACCTCAAAATGCTCCCAAGGACAAGCAGGTTCAGGTACGGCAGGATCCACCACAGCCCTAATCACCACATCTGACCCTGATGCCACAAGTAGGCTGAAACCTGCGGGTACGTCCCTGTGGGACTGCTCGTCTCCCAGGGTGTTGGTGGGGTGTCAGGGCACCTGCACCCAGACGTGCGGTTAAAGGGACTCCTGGGTGCCATGAACACGCTGAGGGGAACCCAGAAGGGCGATGCCGGCTCTGAACCCCCTCCGCCTTGCTCCAGCCGCAGGGACACCGGGACAACACCGGGACAACACCGGGACGACAACACCGGGACAACAACACAGGGGCGCCCCCCCGGCTCCTGAGCCCTTACCTCTCGCGGGGGGCGCCGGGGATGTGGTCATACTTGGCGTGGATGTGCCTCACGTAGCAGCAGTAGAGCCCGGCCGCCAGCAGCAGCAGCAGCAGCAGCAGCAGCAGGGCCGCGGCCGCCAGCCCGCCCAGCGCCGCCATGCCCGCGGCGCCGCCTCCCAGCGCCGGGTGCCCGGCTGAGGGCGGGCGGGGCGAGCCGCGGGGACAGGGGCTGAGGGCAGCGGCCCGGCCCGGGGGGGTGGCCCCGGGTTGTGTGTGGTGAAATCGTGTAATTAGTGCGATTGTGTAACTGTGATAGTGCTAACGCCTCCTCCCAGCTCGGCACGGGTGTTGGGGAAGGGACGAAGTGCCAAAGGAGGTTACTGCAAGGGTCTGGGGACCCGTCGGTGCTCTGGGGGTGATGAACAGGAGCAAGCCACACGCTGTGCCCACTTCCAGCTCCCCTCCCAGCCCTGCTGCCTGCCCTCGGGGTCCCCCTCACTGCTGTCCCCACGGGGACAGGAGCAGGACACCCCGCTGCCTGCCGCGCACACCTCAACCACAGCCTGTCACTGACAGGCATCCCCATTCCTGTGCTCCTTCCTCACATACACCTTACTCAGCCTGCCGGAGACAGGATGCTAAACTAGCTGGATTTTTATCACGTCTTCTTCTATTTTGCCTCCTGTGGGTCTCTGACATGTTTCTCAGTAGGAGTTTTCATCCCTGCTTTTTCCAGTGTGGTGCCTTTCCCGGGTTGTCCCGCAGCGTCTCCCGCAGGCCCATACCTCTCCGCAGTAGGAGGGAGAGGCTGTAATTCATAGCACACCTCACTTTGGTCCATCTGATGCAGAAATCATCTGCCAGGTACCCCCAAGGTCAGCTCACTTAGGTTTTCAAAAGGAATGACTTTGCTAAAAGGCCACGATCTGCAGGTTTTCCTTGGTCTTCCTGCGTCATTTCTCCTTGTGTGTGAGACTAGCTGATCAGAGATAGCAGGGAAGGGCTGTCAAAGCAACAACAGCACATGCTGGTGTGAGAGTTTTTATCTTTATTTCGTTTTTGTTTCGCAATGTAAATAGTTTTGAATGGCCTGATAGTGATAGAAGGACAGTGGAAAGTCAATGGTGAAGGAGAATTTAAGGGGCACCTATAGCACCTGGGACTCTTCTATATGCTGCTTTCCTGTGTGTATGCATGTCTGCCTAGCCCCCACTAGCAGCTTTGTGGCCACAGAAACATAGATCACCAAAAGCTTGAAAACCAGGCAGATAAAATAAATTGGACTGGCTTTGTGATGTGAGTGAGGCCAAGGAGAGGCCTGGCATGGCAGATGTCAGAAGATGACAGATTTTCTGTTGGGAAGCATAACTTCTCAAGGCAGACATGGCCAAAACCTCCCTGTGCTTTGGTTCCTTGGCCTGGAGTTGGGTGATATCAGTACAGCAGGTCCCTGGGGAGGCAGAAAGACCAGCTCAGGCAGGCTTGTAATAAACCCATGGAAGCCAGGCAGGAGCTCCTGGGCTTTCCTCAACCACTGAACCCCCTACTTCAGCCTGCAGGTACAAGGGCTGCTTCGTGGGCATGCCAGCGCTCTTCTGGCCTGGCATTGCATAGCACAGGTAATGAGTTAGGTGGTAACACCACATCACAACCTCTGAGAGCCACCAGGACTTGACAGTGCTCAAATGGTACAAAATGCCAGAAACTACAGTCACAACTGTCAGTACACAACTCGGTTGTATTTTGTTTTAATATTGTTTGGATATCTGTTAAATTTAATCTTAACATTGATTTTTCTTGAGTCAGTACTTCTTTCTTTGGTTTGAAGTAACTGCAACAACCCTGGAATGATATTCCCTTGTGTTTTGAGTACACATTTCCACTTTTTTTTTTTTTTAATCTGGAAATAGTCTAGTTGGTATATTCTCAAAGACCAACGCTATTATAACCTCTTTTTTTTGTTGTTTTATTTTTTTTTTTTTTGTTTTTGTTTTTGTTTTGTTTTGTTTTAAAAAAAAGCTAACATTCCTTCCCATTTGGTCGGGCAATATACATCATAATCTCATGATGTGAATAGCAATCACTGGGGAAGATATAGATGATCACAATAACAGCACCACCCCAAGAAAGTGCTAAGAAACTAAAGCTAGGTCATGAAACCCCATCTTTAAAGCCACTCAGTGAGCTTCCTGATGAAGTATTGATTTTCTGAGTTTCATTGATGATTTTTTTTTCAGAGTTATTCAGGAATAGATTGCAATTATTTGTAGGGTTCATTCATTTGAAAGCACCTTCAAAATACTTCTGATAGAAAATTTCTGCTTGTACCTCATCTGCAAGCAGCTCACGAGGTGTATTTAATAGGTGATAAAATATTTGGTGTTTTATATGTTTTGATGGGATAGAGAGACCATGCAATATAGTTCTCATCCCTGATTGCAAAAGGCACATTCCCAGAATGAAGCTTCTCCCGCAAATATAATTATCAGCTGATAATTCCCCTTCCATAAATACTCAACCTAGGAACGCAAAAATTACCTTACATTGCAGTCTTTAAAGATAAGCGTTAATTAAAAAATAAATAAACACTTCTGTTTTTATTTTAACATGCTTAAAAACAACAACAACAACAACAACTTTTGCTTGTATTCTAACATGTTTTCTGTACCCTGGAGAGAGGGACATGATACAAAGGCACTGCGCTGTTGGGTTTGCCCTCTGCCTGGCACCCGCATGCTGCACCAAGCAGGAGCAGCGCCTGTGCCCGCTGCCTGTGCCCGTCTGTCGCTTTCCTGCTGGGGACTGAACTGCCATCGCGTGGACGTTTTGCCAACTTGCACCTTCCCAGAAACAAAGAGCAAGAGCAGAAGAGAAGAAAGATAGGAACTGCTAAGTGGTGTGAAGCTACGAGGTGA
Source organism: Anas acuta (assembly GCF_963932015.1). Taxonomy (NCBI): domain Eukaryota; kingdom Metazoa; phylum Chordata; class Aves; order Anseriformes; family Anatidae; genus Anas; species Anas acuta. The sequence goes on from NC_088983.1 coordinate 12,976,130, forward strand.
ATTCGAAACATTAATCGGACCTAGGATTCGTGCAAACTCCTCTTCCCTTTTGTTTGTCTTTTCGTAGCCATTCAGCTAGAAAATGTTTACTGCTCTCTCTCTCCAGGTCCATCACTGTACAGGCTGCCAGTGCGGACAGCAAGGAGAGGGCAGAGCAGAGGCTTCACTTGTGCTTGACAATACCGAGGCTGGTATCGTGTGGCAATCTCAATTTGCCAATAAATACATCTCTAAATAAAGAGCTTTTAAGTTTACCGCTAAATGCCTCCATCTGTTGTATGCCACTGGTTCAGTGCAGATGGTGATTAAATTAGTGCCACTCCTGGAGAATTTACAGTCTTTATAAACCCTCAGCCCCCTGCATTAAGGTCCATATGGAACTCATACAGGCCTGGGGCTCATGTAAGCAATGCACTTCACCCTTGTCCAGTGGAAATGCACATTTCAGGGCTGGTTTTACTAGGTGTTCCCTCCTTTCCTGGTCAGAAACATGGTCTGGGTGGAATCTGAGGACTGAGTGCTGTTTTGGGATTTTGGTCCTTCTGGCCATCTCTGCTGCACCTCAGGAAGCCTGCACACAGCACTGTGCCAGCACTCTTCAGCTAAGACTTGAGGATTTAGCTGTGCCCAAGGGGTCCCTAGGGCACATGGTAATGCAGAAATTAGGTAGGGGTGCAGGTTTTTGTACACAGGCAGAGAAAAATCAAAACATTTTGTTTAACTGAAGGCAAACAGCTTTCACCGTGTCTGCACACAGTGTGCCTTCACTTGCTTCTGACCGTCTCACATAGCTGCTGTATTGTGGCAAATAGTCATTTGGTTTTAGTAGTGCAAAAGCTAAAATTCTCTGCTCCAAGAATTGCAAAATTCAGTGAACAAAATTTATCTTCTCAAGCTTTTTTGCTACAGGATTGCAGCTCAATTTACCATTGAATCTGAAGAGCTTAGACAGAAAAATATTCTGTGTATCTTTGAACATGGCACTAGGATGCCACGGTGCCAGCAGACAGTTATCCGGCTCACTGCAGCACTGTCTGAAGGATATACCCAGATTTCAAAATATTCATTGAAATAAACTTCCCAAATCTATCTTGTTCTCCTGATAGTCAAATAGTAACACCTGATGTCCTTGTTTTTTACTGCTATTGTGACAGCCGATGTGAAAAATACGGAGGCAGATGAACTTACAGAGAGTAAGATCATATGGAACAAATATAGAGGAGAGAGATTTATATTAATTTCTCCCCCCCTTAAACAATCAGCAATTGCTTCTCTGACACTAGGCATTTACCATATACAGGGAGATAGTTGTGTTCGTCCATACATTGTCTCACTGGAAAAAATAGAATACATACTTTGATTTAATCATTTGGTTATTTTTATTATATAAAACTGCAATATTATAAGTAATACTTATTATGCATGACCTTATTTTAAATCCAGCTATTAATAAAATTAAGTCGCTTCTGTTAAAAATAATTACATAACTTTCTTTAGCAGATGTATATGTATATGCATATAATACGGATATAAAATGTAAAGCTGGAGGCCAAATTCTGCTGTTAGTTGCATCAGTGTCAATCATAATTAAATCTACACAAGCCAAAGCTAGTGAGGGTAGTGAAGGTTTTGGAAACTAACCCGTTATTTTAACCTAGTTATTAAGGAACCCAAATGGAAAAGTGACGTCAAGTCAATAACCACCAAATGGCCTTCTGTTTGCAGCCGGGACAATCGGCTCCCCACATGCAGGGTCCTGAGCCACAGACCCTGCTGGGGAAGACCAGAGCATCCTCGCTGCACACCAGGGCTGGGCTGGGGTAGGAACCCCCCTGCATCACCTTTGCAGTTCAGGAACTATCCCCATCCTCCTGTGCACAGCAAGGAGGAACCACTTGTCCCCCAAACTGTCCCTGCTGCTTCCTCCAGGAGCACCTTGTCTCTCCCTAAGGCATCTGTAAGTATCACATTGGAAAGCTGGGCACAGAAAAAGGGGATTCAGGTCTCGGTTTAAAGAACTTCTACGTACAAGCAATGAAACACCTTGAGGTCTGCAACAACTCTGGCATTTACCTAAAAACCACAGTAAAAGTAAGGGGAAAAAAATGAAAAGAAAGAAAAAGAAAAAGAAAAAGAAAAAGAAAAAGAAAAAGAAAAAGAAAAAGAAAAAGAAAAAGGAAAAGGAAAAGGAAAAGGAAAAGGAAAAGGAAAAGGAAAAGGAAAAGGAAAAGGAAAAGAAAAAAAGAAAAAAAGAACACTCTAAATATCACTGATACATTCACTACGCCCAAAAACAGGTGCACAAAAATCAAAGGATACCATCATTTTGCCTCCTCATGCTTTTGATCAGCTGCAAAGAGATTTTTATTTCTGCATCGTGCACCAAACGGATTATCAAAGGCCCACCAGGAAGGGTCCTGGACCACTGCTAACTGCTGACCCAGCCCAGGATCATGGGGGAAGTGTTTCCTGGAGCCTCCTTTATCAGCGTGACTGTAGGCAAAACAAATCCTGCTTTTCAGGGCCTGACACACACTTGTACTCCAGTCCTCTCTGGAGAGCCAGACTGAGTAATTTTTCTCTCTTTCTTAACACCAGAACCTTTTTTGTGAACAGTCACCCAAACTGTGCTGTCCAACAGATTACTGCCTGCTCCACCCAGCTTTTTGAAGTGCTGATTCTTCCCAAACCCAGCCAGATGGAGCTGTTTCCTGCCCAGGTGACAAAGCACCTTTGGGCCATGATGTCCTGGCTTTATCAGGAGAAAGCCTTTGGCTTTCTCATTCTGCTTGGGTGCATGGAAGTAAGGTCCCTGTGGGCAGTGCTGGACCTATCAAGGCAACCAGAGCCACCTCACTCAAGCAGGCAGGACAGGAAAACTCAGAAAAAATCATGTGTGTAATAAGGAAACTGAGTTACCCACAGAGATTTTGCCACAAATTAAGCTACCCTGGGCACAGGAGACAACTGAACATTTGCAGAACAAAACTTCAAGTGGGCTTAGGTCACCCAACATGGCCCATACAGCCCTTTGGGCCCTTTCACCCTGAGTGGCCTGCCACCCAGCTCACATATGTTGAGCTCAGTAGGACTGGAAGAGCAAACTGATCCTTCTCAGTCAATAAAATGTTCCAGCACAGAGTTAGCGAGTGATTGGCAAGGCTGTCAGTGCTGAATGAAGACAGCCCAAGGACTCAGGCGTTGCCACCAGTTAATGCCCCTGAGGTACAAGGTACTTGTCAGTGCTTACACCTGGCTGACCACTGAAGCTTCTTTTCCTTAGCAATGGTGTCTCCATTTGCTACGTTATTGTTAAGGAAGGATTGCAGTTTCCATCCTAACTGCTTCTCTGGCTGCATTAAATGGTTGCTGGAGGCAGCTCTACAGCTGCACCCGTGCCCCTGAGCAAAGTCTAGACGTGAGAAACCTTGGGAAAGTCATGTACAAGGCAGTGAGGTATCAACACGTGGGCTTGGGGCCTTATTTAACAGAGAAGAGTGTAGATTCTTAAATATTACATTTGGCATATAGCTGTTAGTTCCCAAGCAATGCTTGTGCACGCCTCATGCCAAGCTCGAGTGATTTTGGCCTAAAGGAAACGTCTGCACCACAGACGGCAACGCGGCACAGCAGTGCTTGGGCTGCAGGTAGGGTAGTGAAAAGAAACAGCTCAGCATGCTGCTCCTCTGCCTTGGAGGTGGAGAAAAAGCAGTGGCAAGGCTGTGCCTGCTCTGTTCCCACAGAGATACGATGGGCTCCCTACCTGATGCAGCCGTGCCAACGTGCCTCTTTCGCTTTGCACCAGGGTAAGGAAAAAAGCAGCTGCTCCAGACCCAGTCATGGAAGTGAATCAGGAGAGAAGGCAGTGAAAAATGTTACTATTTGGCAAAAGTCTGGGTTTGCCATGTAACACGTGGAGAAAAGCAGCTGCACTCTGGTAGCCAGCATTATTCTGGGCTATTTTAAGACCCTTACCTTGCATCAGCATCCAGGCTGGGACACCAGCGTGTTCAAATGTAGCAGGAGGGTTCATCAGTTTGTCTACAGCTCAATTCACCCGACATCCTGGTACATACATGTAAATGCATTTTGAAACGAAGAGAAATGCTACCTGTAAGCACCCTATTAACTGGCAGGTAGTATCTCAGGTATTTAAATGCAGATATATTTCTGCACTTTGAATAGTACAGGCTCATTATTTAAGTACCTGGGAAGCAGCCTGACAAATGGCAGGACTTAGAATAGATACATTTTAAGCTTGGAAGAGAGCACGATGATTGGAACCATCTTCCCAGCATCACATCAACGCACCGAGCTGGCAGGCACAGACCCTTGCATGCACACGTGTACTAAGCTGGCAGGCACTTGAGTGCTTTCCCCACTCGGTGTAGGCTAGGAGAAATGACAAGGGGGAGAAAACACATTCACAAGCCTCCTCTCTACCTCTGCCAACAAATATTTCCGCGGTGATGCCTGTGGCACAGGGTAACTCCAGCAGTAAGCACCAGGGGGACGCAGTCCTGCGCCTGCTGAGCCGCTGCGAGCGCCCTGCTGGATGCTGGGCGCCTTCATTGGCACCAGACCCCGAGCCACCAAGTGACCGTCACCTGGGGCGTGGTGGCAGTCAGACCTGCAAGCAGGAGGTGGCCTTCACTTCTGCTTGGGACATCCTCATGGGCTATAGGAGGCATGGGGAACAAAGAGTTAAGTCAGAAACACCATGTACCTGGAATTGTTGGTGAAATTCCTGCCTAATTGGTCTGTGGCAGACATCCCTGATTCATCTCAATTTTAAAATATCTTCTGTTACTCAGGACTTTTTTTTTTTTTTTTTTTTTTACCCACACATTTTTAAGCACTACTGTGATCATGAATTTCCTTAAAATCTCACAGCTAGAGCTAGCTGAAATTTGGCTAAGGAACCAAAAGAAATGAGGAACTCTGGAAAAGAAAGGTGTCTTTGCCTTCAGTTTTCTTCCAGCCCTCTAGTCCCATCAGCTAAATAGCTGCCAGCTCTTTTAATAGAATTTACAAAGGCCTCTCTTGTTTCCTGAACGTTTTGATGTGCTTGAAATGAATTTCTGCACTTTAAACAAATGCACTTGCACCTTCCCTGCAGTAGGAAAGGCCTGCTGGCTGGTTCCTGGCAGCGTTTGGGGGTTTTACAAAGAAGAGAATTATTATGCAAAAGGCACTTTATATGTCTCTTTTCCCCTTTAGACTTAATAAGAACTAGGGAAGCAGCATTAGTTTCCTGTTCATCTGCTTTGTATAGTGAAGGTAACTCTTTAATATCGAAAAGCATTTAATGAAATATGAAAAAGTTCAGGAAAAGCCATTTAAAACAATGTTATTTACCATACACATTACCATATACATCTATGTTCTGGGCTTAAGATGATACCGTCAACTTGAAAGTGGGGAATTGAAATATCCACAGGAAGAGCTTCTGATACCAGGTCTTGCTTATGGACTTTGCTGGATGCACTAGGCATTTTGCACTTGTTTCATTGTGTCTTCCTCATGTTTTTGTGTGAACGGTAAGAAAAAAACCTACCCCAATTACATCAGGAAAAAAATAATCAGGCAAAATCCTATCCAATGCAGACACCTCAAAAGATGAATCCATGTCTCCAGTCACTACACTGGTGAAAAACACATTTCAGACAAATTTTTTTGTTTGTTTGTTTTAGTTTTTAATATTCTTTCAAAAGGGGTACATGTTACAGGATTACTACCCCACAACATTGCATCTTCCACAACTGTGAAAACGGAATGCAAAAATCACATGGTTTCACAATGCTTGAGAAAGTGGAAAATGTATACAAAGTATCTTCAGGGTTGAATTGACTATCAATCCTCTTTGTGTACAGAAGACCAGATTTTCTTTTCCCTTAGACTATGGTAACCTGGAGAACTGTTTTCCAGGCAGTATGTTAGGATGTTACAACTTTTTCTGATTTACCTGACTGTTGCTTAGACATGGTTATCTTCAGTAATCCATAGGCTTACACCAACATTAAGCATTACAAAAGAACCATTTTCCTTTAAACTAGCACATGAAAAGTTAACAAAAAATTCTACTTTTGTATTCTGCAAAGAAAGGCACCGATTTATGCATACTTAGAAACCACCACTGAGAACTACAAACAGCAAAGCAAGGAGAACAATGCAAACACCTCCATAAGCAAAAGTGAAATATGGTCATTTGGGAATTTCTTTTTTGGCTAAACATTGTGAAGCATGGCTGGGCAATGCTGCATTTTGAAAGGTGAAAGGGCAAGAGAAAGGGCATCCTTTTTCTTATGTGTAATTGCTAAGGTTTGGATTTGTCTGCTTGGAAAAGACCCCACACAAATCTGTTAGTTGCCCACAACGCACTCTCGAGTCACCTCTTCGTCCTACTTTTTCTTTTCCTCCAAGGCAGATGCATGGGGATGAAGGTGAAGAAAACCCAAGATGACTTCAAACAGACGTGGCATCCCCCGGGCAGATCACACCCTCCTCAATGCTCATGCTGCTTTAGAGGGTTGGGCAAGAAGGGGACGTGCTCGTTGTCACTCAGCTGCCTTCTCCAGCTCCCATCACCAGTCTGACACCTCCTCCTGGCTGCACACCACACCGGCATCCTCCTCGTGGGAGCAGTTGTGCGTACCAACCTCGGCGTGGGCGCACTCCAGCAGCGTCTTCTCCTGCCCCGAGCACTGGACGTCATCCAGGAGGATACGAAGCGAGGTCCCTTCCCCAAATTCTGCCTTCTTGCTGGCCCTCACCACATGGGGGAAGCCCAGCTGGCGGCACACCACGGCAGCGGCCACCGAGCTCCAGCCATCGTCACACACTGTGCCCCACTCTCCGTCGATGTAGACCTCCACCCGGCCCCGGTTCCGTCCACGGCCACGGTGGTCCATCAGCCGCACGGCGCCGTTGCGGGGTTTCTTCTTCCTGCGCTGTCCCTTCCTTTCCCCCTTCCCAGGCTTGGGGGCCCTGGGGCTTGGTGCTGGGGTGGGGACCGGCATCCTGCTGTTGTTCACTGGGAGCACTGGGATTTGGTCCACTCGGTCCAGGGCTGGCGTGTGGGACGCTGCAGGGTCTGGCCAGCCTCTCCCCGGGGCCTCGGTTGTGGTCTTCAGTCGGGGACGTGGCGTTGGTGTTTTCACAATGAGTTCTGTTGGGGAATAACCCAGGAAATTATCAGTGTGACATTCGGAAGGTACTGCTTAAGGATCACGATACAAATACGGTGCTGATTTTTGACTGATTTAACTCCTCTCTTGGAATTTGCTTACTTGGTCCTGTTGAGAAGCAAAAGCGTTCCCTGTAAGCCAGTATTTCATCAGCTAGAGACGCCTGCTGCTTTTAGTTAGCGGAGATGACTGCACGGCTTAATGCCAATAAATAAGACTCTTCCAAGAAGGAAACATTACCCAATTTCCAAGCAGTCTACTGGCAAAACTTCAGGATGGACATTAAAGGGTCGGCGCTGGAGTTCCACAGCCAGAAGAGGAGTTCCCCACCGGACCCTTCTCCCCTGCTGAAAGCGCTGTAGAGAGACACACTGTTCCTGCCATTCTCCTCATTACTAATGACGGGATCATTACAAGAGCGAGCGCTCCGGCCTCCCCACTGTGCCAGATGCTTTATTCAAGGGGCTGAAATCGCGAACATTCAAAATCAATTCTCTCTGGTAACTGGAATGTGCAAAAAGAAGGGAGTTGCCAGGACAACACATAAAACAGGATTTGGGGTTGTTTTTTTCTTCCTTAAGAGAAAAAAAAAAAAGATCCTTGAACTCCAAAGAGCTGAAAATTCTTTACTGTCACAGTTTCCAGGCGTAACTGGACTTGCTTATTCACATATGCTCTATTTTTAGCTTAAAAACAAGTTTTAGCTTGTCAGAAGGAAGCAATTCAGAATTATTTGGAACAATAATCAATTGAGCTCTGACAGTGTCCATACATCTGCAAAGACATCACAACATTTGGATGATTTCCTAGATTTATCCATTCTCATTCATCATTTGTTTTGTAGAAGAGACAGGGAAAAATACAGTTGTCTTTTCCATGCTTAATATCCATTGCTCTCAAAAGACAAACCCATGCAGTGGTTTGGTTTTTGAAAGAGCCTCCCAAATAATGTTTTTTGGGGAAAAAAGGTATTGCTAGCATGAAAAGTTTTGCCTTCTCTGGAAGCTGAGGTTCTGAATGCAAGACATAAATGTGAAATCCTTACCTGTGCACACCTCGGGTGCTGGAATCTGATCTGGAAAAGCACTCCCAAATCCCAGAGCTCATAGAATGGTATGTAGCAAGTCTCTCAATCAAGTTGTTACCTTTATGTTACTCTTCAGTGGACTGTTTATTAAATACACTTTGCAACAAATTCATTCTTCCAGCTAATGCAAGCTGAGTGCTTTGCTTATTCTGTCACACTCACAGTAAACACTAACCAAACAGCAACATATTTACAGCTCTACCTCCTTGTTTTCATGCTTCTGAATCAAATTTTTCATGCTTAGTTTTCACCTGAATGTGAATTCAGTTCTTGAAAGGCTTAGCGGAATCTCTCCACTGCTTCTACATTACAATGTGATGAAAACTACCTTTTAAACAAAATCAAAAAGATTTAGTTATGTGTATAGTTTAAAAACCTGAACTTTGGACTTGCATAGAGAATAAAGCTTATGAAGAAACAGAGACAAAGCTGGCTGAACATGAAAAAAGTTAATAATGCTTGGAAACTGCATTCACAGCTTGCAAAGGAAAATGTTTCTACAGAGGTGCTGAGTGCTTGGGCATGTCAACAGTTAATAATTACCCTTAGATCTTGTTCCACCCTAAAGACTCAATCTTAAAAGGTGATGAGTGCCCTCATTCCTCTGTGAAGTCAAAGCTGTACAACTCATCAATGATTCAAATGCAGTGTAATGCGATTAATGTAATTAAAAATTAAATAAGAGGAGTCTGACATTAGAGTTCCTACAGTAACACTAACGTCATTACGAAGTTGTTAGAGAACTGGCTACGTACTTACACGTGTAAACAAAATGCATAGAGGAAAAGAAATGTAATGCTGCCTAATCTAATTTTGAGAACTTAATGGTGTATTTAATTCTTTGCATTTAACACAGCGCTTGGGTTGCTGCAGCTTCATCTACATCTTTGACTACTCCACTTTTAGCAGCACAATGCTTCATTCAGTATGAAGCAATCATGAAGCCCTGGAGGGTTTGGATAAGCCAAAAGTTCACCTGAATGGCTGATCACTCGAGTCTTTTGTGAGCATTTTCTCATCACATATTCTCCCTCTTACAACTAACAATGACTCAAACCTCGCCTTGCTCAATGAGCTATTTCCCAACCCTTTAGCCATAATATCCTTCATCTCCTCAAGTGTTCCTCACTTCCTGAAGGCACTGCAAAAATCATTTATCGCTGAAAAATGCCACAGAGCACCGGGTCTCGGTGCAGAAACAGTCATGGGGAAAGCGAGTTGTTGGTAATGAAACAGTTATTATGCAGCACAGAAAAGGGTAAGTGTACAAGGGCAAAAACTGCAGAGATTTCACATGGCTCGGAGAGGGGAAATACCTCCTGCCTCATGCCTTATTTGAACCAACTCCTCGGATTCAAACCAGCTGGCAAGAATTAATTTTGAGGATACTCTGAAGCCTGCAGTTCTGGGTGGTCTCCACACACAGGGAGAGTGCAAGCTTTGAGTTTATATTTACTGCCAGCTAACACACACCCATAATAACCAGCAACAATGACACTTACTCTCCTTTGGCACAAACTTTATGAGCTTGCTTTTTACTTTCACTGGCACAGGCTCAACTCGGCATTTTCCTGGTGGTGCTCTCCTGTGAAAAAAGGGACACATAGGGCGTACAATTAATTCCTTTCCAGTGGCATCATGAGCCTTTGCTTCCCATTGTTTTTCGATGAATGTAATGCTCACTGGAAAAAAAAATCTGTTTAAATGATCCAAGAAATCTCTTACAGTAGAAAACATAATTAAACAATCACATATCTCCATTGATCAAAGTCCAAATATTCACAAGTCAATGGAGTCCTCTGGCTGTGTTTTCACTTGCCATTGCTGAATCCATTAAGGAAATAAAACATTGGCAGGTCCCAGCAATCCAGAAAGAGATTAATCAGACTGAAACTAGAAATCACAAAACTAGACAGCGTATGTTGAACATCTGATACAAAGGTCATACTAACGCAACTTTTCCGGCTGTCTTCAGAGAAGCGAAATAACAGACTATTATTCATACACAAAGCCAAAACAAAATACTTTCCCTTTTATCACAGTCAATACAAGCGTGGAAAGCAGCCAGGTGGAGAATAAAGAGGTCTGTGATTTGTCACTGCTGATGACTTGCCATTTTAGTAGTACCAAAAATGCATTAGTTTCAAACAAGAACTCGAAGCGTCTCCTACAGAGGCTTTCTCTTAGAACCACACATTATTTTGACACAGATCTGTGTGCCATGGAATTACAGCTCACTTCTGAGAAGTTACATCCAGCTCGTAATCACTTTTTCCTATGAAGGTTGCTTGTTAATCTGTAGCTTCTTCAGAGGTTTTCAAACTGGTTCAAAAATGCATGATGCATGTGTTTGGAGGATATGACTCCTTTGTAATTAGGATTGTTTCCATTTGCATTTCTGTGGAAGGCAAAAAGTTCTTCTTGGTCGTGCCACAGGGATATTATATTCCTACTTTTATGAATTTCCCTGTGAATTCTTTCTTATTCATATTGCTACTGCCTACAGACTAAAGAAACTTCTTAAAATTGAACTTGCAACTGTCTTTTGACTTCTGCTTTCTTATTTTTGCAAAGGTTGTGTAATACAAGCCTCTTAATACACAGTTTACAGGAACTATTCCACTGTGTTAGCTAATGGAAAATGCTCCTGACAGAGGACGAGTCAGAGGAAAACAGGCAGCAGCGCTGGGGTCTGTTTCAGTTTGGGGTCCCTTTCCAACATAAAAATAGAACAGTGGTTTGGTTCAAGAGAATGCTCAGATAGCTAAAGCTGTAAATTTAATTCGTTTGAAAAAATAAAAACGAAGTCTTAAAAAGTCCCATCCTGCATGTCTAGCTAAAAATATTCTGGGGTTTGGCCAACAATAGTAATGTTTTAAAAACACCAACTTGGAAAAAACAGCTATAAGTCTTCCCGTAAAACACTGCTCTTCCCTGCCTTGTCCAGCCTTAGACACAAGCCCATGGGATCCCAAAAGTGTGACAATGGCCCGATTTCCTCGCCCAAGCCATTTTCCCTCCTAAAACACTCAACTAAGACTGTACTTTTTCGACATTCCTTTTTGTTGTCCTTCTGCTTTGTCTGAGCAAGCACAGCAGGGTCAGCTCTGGCTGCCTGGGCACAGGGTACCTGGATGCACAGCATCAAGGTTGGGCTTCGCAGCAGGAGCATCCCTTACCTGGAGGTGTCCACCACTTTGTACACCACTCCATGGGGAGCCGTGGCGCTCGGTACGCCAGTAGACATGAAGTAAAGTTCCCCTGGGAAAAAGATCACACACAGCCATGAAAACTCTCTGTGGAGCTTCTGTCCTGCACAGCACAAAGGCGCTCAGCATCACAGGTCATGGAGCATCAAGAAATGATGAGACTGACAAACAGGGGTCTGGCTACTGAGGCAAACAGTGCGGCTTTGCATTTGGGATTGTAATGAGTGTTCATCTGCATTGCAGTGGCAAAAAAAACACACTCAGTGAGATGGAACTTTTACATATTGCCTTGAAACTTATCTAAAGGGGGGCAAAGAAAGCTGGGGAAGGACAATCAGGGATTGTAGTGATGGTACAAGGGGTAATGGCTTTTAACTTAAAAGGGAGTAGGTTTAGATATTGGGAAGAAATTCTGTACTGTGAGGGTGGTGAGGCACTGGCACAGGCTGCCCAGAGAAGCTGTGGGTGCCCCATCCCTGGAGGTGTTCAAGGCCAGGCTGGATGGGGCTTTGGGCAGCCTGCTCTGGTGGGAGGTGTCCCTGCCCATGGCAGAGAGGGTGGAACTGGTGATCTTTAATGTCCCTTCCAACCCAAACCATTCCATGATTCTACGAAACATTATTTTGACAAATTTGCGCTGCATGTTTGGTGGAAAAATGTTTAGTGTGTCCTTTAGCTTCACTAATGTAAAACAGTAAAACCCTAAATTCCTTCTGTTGAAACAAAATGAAAGGAAATTAAGACTGTTCACACTCCTTTCTGCCTTTTTCAACGAAGCACTCCTTTGGGGTGAATTACAGGAGAACAAGATTTTGTTTTTGCTTTCTCACAAAATGAAATGTATCTCACAAGAAAGGCATTTGGATTTGTGACAGCTCTGTCAAGCTGCATGGGTAGGGCTCGACCTTCAGCCAAACAATTTCCATCACCATTTACTTGACGTATTTTCTCTTAACTGCATTTCCATCCCTCTCCTCCCACTGTGCAGCAGGGGCCAGGACAAGCAGTCCACTCCAACACTCTCCTTCCACATCCCAAGTTTCTCTTCTGGAAATTACCAGGCAGAAATATGGATGTGGGGTCCCTGAAGCATACAGGCTGTCACATGTGCACCCTGCAGACACAGCATGGTACCTGGGGTGTCCCTGACACGCTCAGCTGCCAGGGGATGGGGCTGTTGCCTTTCCAGTGGGTGTGCAATCAGCCAAAAATACAGGTGTCCCCACTATGTCAATACATCCACTGCTCTGGCTGGATTAACATTCATCAGTACAACAGCCTCAAAAATAAACATTTCTGTGAAGAAAAGCTTCCTAAAATAAACTGTGTGGTAAACCTGTAAAACCAGGCTGCCTGCACACCAAAGACGTGCTCACTGCAGGGAAAAAACTCACTCAACTGTTATTGACAAATTCCTTTCCATTATAACAAAACAAGCTCAAGGCAAAACTACCTCTGAGAACAGACTCCAGCCAAATATCCACCTGGCTCTAAAACACTCGTTTAAGCCATGTCATCCTGATTTTAGGGTGAGATATTCTTCTCATCACAGCACTGCAAAACAGCTGTACCTTCCATGAACACTGGCAATTAAAGAAAATGGATTTTAACTTGAAAAAAATTCCAAATTCAAACTTTTCAGCTAATACTGAATTTGGATGGTTTTAATTTCCATTGTAAAACAGGAAAGCACAATGCATGATTCCCCAACATCCACATGGGGAATGATCTGTACAACTGTATAGGAAAAACAGACATTTAAGAACTGGGCCATAACACACCAACTCTGCATTTTCCCAGCCACACCTGAAGCTACTTAGCAACAGAGCTTTCACTGCAGGGCTCATTCTCTCCCTGTCAGTCTGTCTGTCCACAGCCAGGAGCTGCACACTCTGCCTGCCCATCTCCAGTGCTCGGTAATTAACCATGTTGCTGTACAAAGGTAACAACCAGCAGGTTTCATCCCAGGACTGGCTTCTCAATGTTAGTTGAGAATTAAAACTTCCATTTAAAAATTACACTTTTCATAAATACACTGACTTTAGCATTAAGTATCTTATATGCCACTGAAATATATATATATATATCTGAAATACAATGTAAATATCTAAAACATTTAAAGGTTGGATGTGGTGCTTAGTGACATGGCTTAGTGGGTGATATTGGTGTTAGAGGGATGGTTGGGCCAGGTGATCTTGGAGGTCTTTTCCAACCTTAATGATTCTGTGATTTTTCAGCAGTTCCTTCCTGGAATGCAAAATGTTACAAATACAGCTATGTAAAGCTCCGCTGAGACTACATCTGTCAGTCCTACGCAGAGCAAAATCCCAAGTGACATTAAGAAAATATGCTCCTAAACAGCCCTTTGCAGATGCCTCATTCGAGATGTAACACAGAGCTTTCACTCTGTTGCACTTTGAGAGGCGCAAATATTCCAGGTCAGAATGAGCAAATTCCTAATTACTGCCCATTACATCTGCTTTCCTGCATCCATCAATGGATGGCCTCCATGGCCTCTTCTCAGGTGTTTCACTGCAAAGAGAAACTGTAAGCATGTCATTCAGGGTGAGATAAATTAAATGATTACCTGCTTCGTCTTCAGCAAAAGAGATGATGTACTGATAATAGTTATTGATAAGCCCAGGGAACATGCAGGTTTGTCCCGTCCCCATGCAGATTTCACTGTACTGCCACTCTCTGGTGGTACGATCCTCCTTCAAAGACATCAGGCGTCTGCAAAGGAAAAAAAAAATAAAAAATTAAAAAACTTGCACCAAACAACCAAGAGGATGATTTATGAACGTTAATTAGGAAAACTGAAAGGATGTTTAATGCTTTCTACCCACATTAGCTACAATATGAGCTGCAGCTCCTCTGAGAAATGAAAAGCAAAACAGATACATTAGACACACCCACAATACCTTCTCTTTCAGGGGCAGCACAAGCCCTTGAAATAGGGGAGAATTTAAGGGATTTTAATGGATTTTTTTTTTTAATATCTTTGGTGTCTGCAAATGTTGCATCAGAGATTTTTTGGGGGGGTTGTTGTTGTTTGGTTTATGTTTTTTTTTTTTCTTTGTCTGTTTTCAGGATGTATTTGTATGCATTTTTACACTATTTTCTATATTCTAAGTGAACACCATATCGTTGCCCCTTTATTTGTACTGACACAGTGTGAACCAGTGACATCAACAGCTGCTGGCACACGGAGATCACATTCCTGTAGAGCAACGTGGAGCAAAGGCTGTATAAAACGTGCCACGTGAGCCCCCTGCCATAAGCTGCCGGGCTCTGCACGCTGCTTGCAAGCAGCACGTAGCAGCAGGCCAGCAGTGGTCACGCAGCACCAGCACTTGCAAGCAGGTGTAGCACCACTGGAGGACTTCGGCTGGAGGTAACAGCTTAGTGTCAGAAATATTTACTTACCCGCTCATAAAATCACCAAATATGTACAGGCCATTCAGGTTTGGAGACTCACAACCTCGATAGACATAGCCTCCCGTAACAGATTTCCCCATTTTGTGTGGGTACGCATAGATTGGAAGCACGTCATCTGTCAAAGAGAAAACATCTGTGGTGTGCCTTGTGTTGCGTATGATGCAGACTGGTTGTTTCTGTAGATGGGTCTGAGACTAGCACAGTACCATTGGGTTCACCTGAGCACCTTTAATCAAATGAACTGCTGCTGGAGACAAACTTAGTTTGATTTTCTCTTTTCTTAAACAAATTTGATAGCCCCATCTAGCTGGGTGAGCTAACAAAGGACAAATCAGCTCAGGGAGACCAGTTGGAGTCCCACCTGCAATATGGGATGAATTCCTGATAAGCCCGAGTGCTTTCCACCAAAACCTGACCATTCATCTGAGCTCTTCTCCTCCACAACCAGGCTCTGTTAGTGCTGCTTCTGGCCAACCTCTAACCAGCCTGCCTGAGTCTGCAGGCTGCTTTCAGACACACTGCCTCTGTGCAGGAGATGCTTGCCCAATGCAGCTGGGTTTATGTGGTGAAAGGCAAGAAAAAAGAGACAGGTGACTCCAGACTGCAGGCACTGATGAAAGGATATGTCAGATGTCAGTGCGAATAGCTTGTGTTTCTCTCAAATGGGGGAGCTCAACCTGAAAGGGCCATCAAATATTTATGGTATGGCACAGGCAAAATGTAGCTCTGGAACATTCATTGCAAAATTAAGTTAAAACACAAGACAGAGGCAAAACAAAGGGAGATGACTTGATTTTGAGGGTGCTTCCTCTTTCCCCCTTTCCCCTTTTGAAACTCCTGGTAACAGGTATCTCCTCGTAGGGCCTACCCCTCCTTCCCCTCCTACCTCCCAGCCTTCCTCCCTGCCCCTGTGTCGGAAGCCTCAAGTCACAAACCTGGCAGCTGTGCACCAGGGGCACTTCATCTAAAGCAGGTGTTTCCTACGCTTACGCTGCACTTATCGCCGTACAGGGGTTGTGGCATTTCACTGTTCTCACAGAAGGGTCTCTAAAGACATCAGAAATTGTTCTGAATCCCCAGAGACCTCAGTAAAGCACTCACCATGAACGCTAGCGGAGGTGCTGTCACACAGAGAGCGCTAAATGGGCTCTCTGACAACTGCTTCAGCAGAGGGAGCGCAAAAAACCTGCTCTGTGCTCTCAAAAGTTTTATCAAAAAACACTTAAGTGCTCTCACTCTGCTTGCAGCTACGTTAATAAATGGAAGTAAGTGCAACAACATCACAGAGCACATCACAGAGAAAAAATCAGAATCTCAGACAGCACAAACCAGTGCCAGCCCTGTGGCCTCCCTGGATCTACACGGAGATGCTCCAGCACACGACGTGGTCTGGGCCTCACACACACACCAGCATTTAGCCAGCCAGCCAATACCTCGAACCCAAATTTGAAAAGTAAAAAATAAATTAAAATTTTCCTTTTTGGCATAGCTAAAAGGAATCCAAACACAATGTACATCCAGTTACCAGCAAAGCAGGCAGTGCACACAGAGTTTGGCCAGCTTACAGACTGCATTTGTTCTTCTTTTTCTCTAAGGTCACCACTTGTGAGCTACGGAGAAAAACAGAATTTCTCCAGATTTTCTTTGCTTCTGCAGTAAAGCTTATTTTATGTGGAAAAGATGAAATCATCCCTCAATATCACAGAATCACTAGGATATTTGACTAACTACATGTATTGCCCAGAAAAACAACAGCTAGCACATTTAATTTTTCTCCTAAATAAAAAAATGGCAACATTTGGACTTTCAGTATTTATCTGCAAGTCAGTTTCATTCTAGACTGAACCCATAAAGACCTACATCTCAAAAATGGATGTTTTCAACCAAGCAGTTAGGCTTTGAGGACAGGAATTAAAAATGAAGGTACAGAAAACTGCACAGTGTGAGATGTAGCTAATTTAGAGATAACTTATATTTACCCATTGAAGAATTGGTGCAAAGCTTTTTGTCATAACAGCTGAATCCTTCCCTTGCCCTCCAGCCGTAGTTTTTCCCTTTCTCCACGATGTCGATTTCTTCATATTTGTTCTGTCCTACATCCCCACAGAAGAGACGCCCTTTCCCTTCCTTCGTTTGAGGTTCACCCCTGTCAAAGGAGCAGCGCCACATATTTCTCACTCCATAGGCGTAGACTTCGGGGCGAGCCTGGGGGTCATCAATGAAAGGGTTGTCTGGAGGGATTCTGTACAGCGGCCCCCGGTCGTTATTGTTCACATCGATCCGCAGCACTTTGCCCAGCAGTGTTGATCTGTATCGGGAGAAGAAAGAAAATAAAGAAAGAAAGAAGGGAAATAAAACTAGACCTCAGTTTAAGGGGCATTTTCATTCAGAGATGGTTTTTAAAAGCCTTGGGTTTTGTTGTTTCTGTTTTGGAAAACACAAGTCCCTCCATGGGAGGTATGCACGTATATCAGTGTGGTGTTAGGGAAAAAGTAAGCCCAGGACAAAAAACACCCCCAGTTTTACCTCCCCCAATTCCTCTTCTCAACCTAAGGGCAACAGGGGAGACACGTGGAGCACACAAAGTTTTAGGGGCTCATACTTGTTCTGGGCGTTTCCAAAGGTCCCGAACGGATCCCCAGCCATGCCTCCATCTCCAGTAAATATATAGAGATAGCCATCATCGCCAAAGAGCAGCTCTCCTCCGTTGTGATTGGAAGCGGGTTCCTCGATTTCCAGGATTATCCTAATCGCAAACAGGAAGGAAGCATTACCTATTGCACGAGTCCTAAGCAAAGGGCACAGAAACATCTGCCCAGTTTGTCCTTGACACATGCAATCGGCTGCAGACCAGCTTTGACGTGTCCTCCTCCGTATCCATGTTGCTGAATCTTACTTGGGCACAACTGATTTTCCAACCTTATATAATTCCGACATATTTTCTGGATTACAGAAAAACCAAATCGTGTAATAAGGAAAATCTGGGAAAGTACATGGCAGGGTATACTTGTAATGATACTTTTCTTCTGATTCTTCCTTCCTCTTTATTAGGCTTTTTTTTTTTTTTTTTTTTTTTTTTTTTTCCTTTAGAAAAGGCATCTCAGCTCAAATCAGACTGCAATCTGCAAGGGAAAGGACTCCGGTCCATCTGTGCATCTGTACAGCATTTGGCATGATACTGACGTGACAGGCTCTTTCAAGGCGACCTAAGACTTTGCAAACCTTATGCAATAGTTAAATTGTTAAAAAGGGAAGAATCCTTAAAGGACAATTACATACACAGGACTCTGTGAACTTCCAGAACTGTTAAAAGCACTACCACCAACAGATCCGTGTCTTGACAAAGCAAAGGTTATTCAAAGCAGTGCCAACAACCTTTACCTTCATTTTAAAACCTAATCACCTCTTGCTTTTATATCTTTTGGTTGTTTTGTTTTATTCTTTTTTTTTTTATGCACCTAGCTTCTCTTTCTTACCAAGAAAAGAGTGAGATACATGAAAATATACATTTATAGAAAGGTAAAGCCAGGAATACATGCAGTGGAGGTTCCCAGGTGTAACAACTGAAGCTTATTTTATTCCACCTTCTAGAAAAGCCCAGATTTCATGCTGGTCTTTTATTTTTAATATCTGCAAAAACATATGACAATAATCACTTGCAACACCTCATCTTTGGTGAACTTTTCCCCTTTTGAAAGCACAGCTAGTTACAGCCCCGACCAGACTGTAAACTGTGGGAAGGAAGCCAGCCGTGTAATTATCCTGTCACCTGCTGCAAACTTTGCCACTCCTGACCGAGCACACGGGCTGCAGCCGGCAGAAGGAGCGAGGGAGGATCCCGTGTGATCAGAAATGTGGATTTCCCTCAACCTCCCGAAGAAGATGGAAAAAAAACAAAATGCATTGAGCAGGAACCTGCAGGCAAGCAGGCACAATGCACACAGAGCCTCAGCCCGCAGCTCCCTGGTGGACAGCATCTCAGGATGAAGTCAGTGGGAGCCGTGCCTGCACAAACACAGCAGGACCACAGCTTTCTAAACAAGACAGCTCATGGGTTTTGACATCTGCAGGTTTGAGCTGCTGACTGGCCATGTCTACAGGCCCTTCCTGAGAAGCACATCTACATTTTCGTTCCCTGTCATGTACAGTGCTACTTCCACTGAATTGCTACAACTGCTTCAGAAACCAGCACCCCCTTCTGTCATCAGCCTATCAGCATTTCTGAGCTAGAACCACCCACGGCTGAGTGACAAGAAAGCCCTAATACAGCCTGTGTAACAAAGTAAAATTCTTAAAATGAATGCTGTTCAAGGGCCTCTTCACATGGTGGTTCAGTCCTGTGGTTCTGCAACAAGTTATAAGCCCATAGACTGCCACAAACAAACCCCTAATTATCTCTGCATATTAATGTGGATCAACTGCAGGGTCAGACCCAAGCAAATAAATTTTCCAATCAAAATACTCTCAGTAACAGCATGGTGATTTGCATTTTATTTAATTTGCTATTAAATTTGTAATGTCATGGGGTCGAGCTCTCATTCAGATAAAGAAACACGAGGACAAATTCATCGCTGGTACAGTATCACCGAGTTTGTTTCCATCACTTTGGGAAACCTTTAGCACTGGAATGAATTGCACTCATGCTTTGCAGAAGTCCATTGTAAAGGATAATCAAGGTCCTCCTTACTAAATATATGTATTTATATGTAGTTACTATTTATATATTTATGTTTACTTACTATTTATATATTTATACATAAATAAAAAACAAAACAAAATTGACTAACTGTAAATAGCATTCAATCAAAGTTCAGTTAATGTTTCCGACACACTGAACTGAGAAACACGAATGTTTTATCCCTGAGCACTTGCAGTTCATCCATGGAGGAAGTGTTTTCCCCGTCTCAGTGTGCTAGGCATGGACTTGGGCTAACTTGGTAACAATCTGGAACACAAGAACAGTAACGAGCTAAATAAGTCTTATTCGTTAATAGTCCTTAAAAATGCACAAGCTGTCTTCTGAGATCTTAAATACATAAACGTGTGTACAATACCTTTCAGAACCATGGTCCAAAGTATTCATGTCACCGGGAGAAATTCTGAACTCACTGATTCGGATTCTCTCTTCATAACGAACTTCAACCGAATAGTAGACATACACTTTACCAGTAAATTTGAATTTAGGATGGAAGACAATACCTAGAAAACCTCTCTCGTCTCCTTCCCAAGGCGAGGTAAGCACGGCTTCACTGATGTTCAGAAAGGGCTTTTCGAGCCTGGACCGGTCGGGGAGGTAGGTCCACACCAGGCCGACCTGCTCAGCGATGAAGAACCTGTGGGTGCCGTCGTTGGCGTGCACCATCGCAACGGGGTTGCGCAGCCCGTTGGCCACCTCCATGAGGCAGAGCTGCAGACAGCCCTCCGCATCGGCCGTCACCAGCCCCAGGTTCTGGTTGAGGTTCTCGTTCGTCAGCAGGTGTGGGAAACAGTAGTCCGTGTCCTCCAGGGACAGGTAGCGGCAGAGCTTTGCCATGTTGTTCTCCAGCGCCACTAACTCCGGGTCTGACGAGAGGTAGCGAAAAATGGAGCGGCATTTTTGCCACACTTGCTGGCAGTAGTCTTGGCAAAGCCCCGGTATCGTCCGCACGGGGGTGGAGGGATCCTCGGCGTCATACAAGTGAGCTGCGTATGGAGAGCATTCCTAGAGGGGGAGAGAGAGAGCCTCGAGCCATTTTTGGACCAGATCTGAAACAGCTGAGCAGCAGCACTAATTGGAGAAATTTCTCCTTAATTACAACATATGTTGTGGCTTATTCGGAAAATATATTAACAGAGGAAAGGATCTTAGAAAGTGGGTTTATCTCAGCATTCACGGAAATGATCTTCGATATTCCTGGAGAAAGCTGGCTCCCATGTGCGGGTATTCATTTATTCCCACCATAGCACTAACAAAAACCAGTGATGACACTTATCTTGCTACATCACCCTAGTAGGCTGTACTGGGGAAAAGGAGACTTTTCTCAGAGAAAAGGAGAAAAGAAAAAGAGACAGTCCCAATCCACAGCCCCTGGGAATGGCTGCAGCACAACCCTAATTCAGAGAGCCTTGGAGATCCAGCTAAGGGCTGACTCAAGTCCATCTAGCTCGTGGTATTCTCCACTACAAAAACTCCTCCAGACAGACACATTTTCTTTCTTTGCCACTGCAACCCAGTACAACACTGTGTAAATTACAAACTGACCAAAGTGACTCGGTTCTGCTTTGCAAGGGCTTTTCCTTGCAATAAACATAAAATGTTTTCCAGTTTCAATGTATCTTCCCGACAGGCATCTCAGAAGTGCTCTCCAAATAATGTAACATGACTCAGTGGAGGCTTGGTTATTTTCATGGGGTAGATAAATAACTGAGTCAAGAAATGCAGTAAGAGAAACTATCCTTCCTGAATAAAGTCTGCACTTTTTAAGTCCTAGATGGCATTTCTTCTGAGCAAAACCAGCTTAGCTAAAACAAAAACAAAAGCTACAGGAGCTGCTTAATGCAGATTACAGCACTATTCAACAGCTGAAGATAAAACATCCAAGATACTGAAGTATTTAAATTAGCAGATCAGTGCACACAATATTTAATTTTTATTTTCCATTACATTCCACAATAAACTGAGAGGCCATATAACAGATCATTAGTGTACAGTAAGCTTTCCCCCTGTAATGTCAAGCCATTCATTGCAAAATGAAGGTTATTATGCCTTCAAATGAGCAGCAATTAATGTGGTAAAAAGAAGATTACGTGTGACACAAAACACTGAAATTACATACGCAGATGGGGTAATGGCACTCAGCTCCGTTACACGAGCCCAGAGGTGTGCCAGGGACAGAGAAGAGCTGCAGCATTTGCCAAGGCAGTTGTCATGGCTGAAAATTTGGCCTTAGAAAACCAATTTAAACAAGAGAATTGGGAGTGAGGAGTGGTCGCTTCCCTTTCTGCGTTTGAAGGTTTCCCACTCCGAGAGAGGAGGCACCCTGCTTGAGCACCAGGATGGGTCTGCTTCTCTGAAAACCTATTTCAAGGCAAGCAGCGAGCTCATGCCAGGCTTCAACAGCAGAATTCAGGATTGCACAGAGGTACGACCTCCCTGTCCCTTGGCCACTGCAGGTTGTTCGAGTACAAGAAGAAACACTTGTCAAAATAATTTGATTACATTTGAGAGAAATCATGAATTGTGTGCAGAAAGGGACAGAAGTGTGCTGAATAATTCACAGAAAACCAGAAAACCACTTACTAATTCAGGTATAGGCTATAAATTTTATATAGTGAATAAATGAAAGCAGAGTGTTCTGGAGCAATTGCGGTGCCTGGACTCCCATTTTGTGCTTGTGTGGGCAGAGGTGCAACCATTTGTAGCCACGTCTAGGGCTGGTGATGCACTGAGCTCATTAGAACATTTCAGTGAATCATTTTTTCCACACTGAAATACCTCACTGCTTCTGAACGAGTTTTCAACAGGCAGGTTTCTGACATACGCAGGAGACTTGCTTATCGTTTCCAGAGGCAGAAATATTGCTTAGCAGGCACTGCTAAATTCTCTTCTCCTTGCGAGTGGACTTTTGGCCACTGTTTGTTTCAGGAACACATTCAAAGTTTTTTTGCTTTCAGTACAACGTGAGATGAACTGAAAGTCAAACCTCTAGAAGCTCTTGTGGGAAAGGGTTGTCTTTTTCTCTTCACACTTTCAAAAACACAAGAGCTCCCTGCAAAATGCTAAGAGCAGGATTTCTGAAAAGCCACTTTGATCCCATCTGAGCACAGCAGACTAGACTCCACTGTCTGAATTAATTTCAGATTTACACTTGCACGGCACAGAGCTGCCACTATTCTGTCTCAGGGGCATTTTCATACACACGAGGCCACTGCTGATGATAGGGTCGGACGCTTTGCACCGCACAGACTGGGATCACCCTGTTACCGTACCTGGCCACAGAACACAACCCTGTGGAAACGCTCCCTGCGCGGGATGGCTGCCACAGAGGTTTCTAGGGCACATCCTCGGGCATCACTCTGCACCCATCAGCAGGACTGCTAACACCTGGCACATGCTACCGGGCTGCTGCAACCCAGCACAACGAAACCCCCGATGCCGTGAGCTGGGTGTAGCGAGGGGCACGCTTTGTACAGGCAGCTCCCCTCCTGGGTGTCTTCAGCAGCTCCAGAGAGGGTGCGGAGGCTCTGCGGGATGTACCTGCCCGCACCCCCAGCTCCCAGCTGCTCACGGCTTGGAGCAGAGCAACATCCTCAGACACCCACCAAGGGCCCAAAACCCCACCGAGCAAGCTGCTGGTGCACAGGTGCTCCTGGGGAGCACACCCCGGCGGATCCCCCGACCCTAGCGCACCCAGCCGTGGGCCAAGGCAGCTCCGCCTGGCTGCGGGCGCTGCTCCCCCTGTGCCCACGTCGCCCTGCGCTCAGGCACCCGGCGGCTCTGCCCACCTGAAGCCCCCCTGCGTGCCACAACCCCCCCGTGCAGCCGCAGCCCCCCGGTGCCGAGCAGCCGCCCCTCACCTGGCAGAGCAGCTCCTGCAGGTGCCCGGCGCAGGCGGCGTACGTGTGCCCGTCGAGGTGCGCGCTCAGGCGGTAGAAGCGCTGCAGCAGCTCCCGGTCCCGCCGCGGCTCGCAGCAGCCGAAGGCTCCGTAGCGGCGGCAGAAGGAGAGGCCCCGCGGCGGGCGGAACGGCGGCTTGAAGTCCAGGCACTGCGGGTGCGGCCGGGCCGGGCCCGGGCCCAGCGCCGCCGCCAGCAGCAGCGCCAGCGCCGCCCGCGCCCCGCGCAGCGCCCGCATCCCCCGGGCCGCCGCCGGGGCCCCCGCAGCGGCCGGGCAGCGCTCGGGAGCCTGGCCCGGCCCCGGCACGGCACGGCACGGCCCGCCCCGAGGGGCAGCGCCTGCCCGGGGCTTCCCCCGGCCCCGGCGGCTGCGGAAGGGGCTGCGGGGGGGGGAGGTGTGCGGAGGAGCCGGGGGTCTGGGTTTGCACCGCTGGAGTCGGAGACGCGAAGCCCTCGCTGCTTGGCCAGCGCTCCTGCGGCCTTCGGTGGTACGAGGGCTTTGCTCCTGCTCGGGCTGCTCTGGTGCAGCCCCTCGTGCGTGGCCCCGCCGGTGGATGTGCCCTGTGAGGATGCCCCTCGGCTCAGGACCGTGCCCGGCGTGTTGGCCGCATCACCCCAACACAGCCAGCGTGAAACTGCCAGCCCCCTTACCTCTCCCCTACCTCTCTGCTTCACGGCATGCCCCTTCGGCATGCTTACTCTTTGTTGCTTATTTTTTGCATCCCGTGTCATGTTTCACATTAGCAACCATTACAACCAAGTCACAAGTAGACACGTGTGGTTTGTTTTTTTTTTCACTGTTGTTTTTCACTGCACCTAGCCACAGTGGCCGGTGCATTTCAATATTAAGATGCAGACTGTCCATAACAGACAAAGAATGCCGAGTTCATGCTGACATGCTATTTTTGACTCCCGCTTTGAGACTAAAGGACTGCTGCACAGTGCATATGGGCTGTAAAATCACTGCATGGCTTGGAACATCCTGTCAGGAGACCATATGTGTTACAGCATTTAATAAGAGTTTGTTTTTCTCTCCATATGCTTATGTAACTGCTACTAAGGTCACTAAAAACTTTGCATATGTGCAGGCAACAAGAATACCTGATGATCGTACTTCAGAGTTCCCTACCTTTTTATTTTTGTCGTTAAAAATAACAAAAACCAAAAACAAATTAAAAAACACACTTTTTTCATGGATGACCTTGCTAAGCACACTGGAAAACAAATAAACGAGCCACTGCCCTTGAAAACTTTGCATACCGTGAACAAAGGCAGTTACGCAATCCCGTATTTCTGTAGAAACACCAGATATAAATGAAGCTCCTACTCATCCCAGATAATCTCTTATTCCCGTGGATAACGCTGGCTGTTGTCTCAGAGTTTGTGGTGATATTTAAACATCCCATTACAAAAATACCAAACACATCCTAACATTGTTAATTAACATTGTAAGATTAATACACAAAGAAGGGATTGCAGTAACCAAACATTTTCTGTGATAATGAGATTTATCCTATAGCCTCTTGATTTGCTATTATAGCCCCTGATTAGTTTGGCATCCATGCATTTCATTCAGAAATGAATGGAAAATGAAAGGCTGTGCATATTTAGCAGAGAGTTTTTGAACGATAAGAACCATAGATTTGATCTCCTCGTCACTGCGAGCTGGCATAAAACAGCTCCGGGAAGTCCTGGGTGTGCATTCACAACACACCCCCTGGAATTCCAGTGCTTTGTTGCGTACCCCAAAGTGCCACAATTCCCGGTGCCCTGTTTGTTCAGACAGGGCCATTTTTTGGCTTCCTCCCAAACTGGGGACCACAGAGCAATTCATCTGCAAGGCGCTGCTGAAATGGAGACTGGAGCTGCCTCAGCCTCAGTAATGAGCTAGTTCTGTCGAGGACGGCTGTATTTCAAATCGTATTGTGAGCTGTATTTCAAGGCTTCCCAGGTAGGATCACGGGCTGTGTTTGAGGAATGGTTGCTGTGGCAGATAGGAGCACACACACACCTCTAGCTTTTATTTCCAGCTCTGCCTGGGGGCTCACTGTGTGATCATTCCCAAGTTACTGTTTCTCTGCCTAGATTCTCCCAGTTGGAAAATGGCAATCTTTCACGGTGTAGTTTATTGATATTTTAAATTGCTGTTTTGTTATTTTTTATGAGTTCCCTCACTAAAGACAAAGCTCAGGAGTGGAACCACTGCCCTTGACCTGAAGTTCCAAATTTAAAAGATTGCCTGCCCTTGTTGTTACCTGGGAGCAGTAACATGTGTCTGTCCTCTGTGGAGCAATTACAGAATGGGTCTGGGCTTTGATTTAGGCACTGTTCACCAAGATCACAGGGCAGTTTGAGAACTGGCCACTCAGGAGGTTTCATATCAAAATAACTCATTTTTAATTTGGATAATTTGAACAATTGTCCTTGTGCTTAATGACCCAAATAAATCAATTGAATATTTTGTGCTGTATATCAGCTATTGAAAACATAGTGAGTTTTTTTTTTTGTTTTTTTTTTTTTTTTTGTTTTTTGTTTTTTTTTTTTTTTTTTTTTTTCTCATTTGATTTGTTTTTGTTTTGTTTTGTTCTGTTCTTGTTAAGGCATTGGATTACTCCTATTCCCTCTGAAGTCTCTTGGAGTTTTACCAATTGATTCTCAAAATCATCATTTGTATCGATGTATGAAATTGAAGCCAGGTATGGAAATGCAGAATTTGCTTGCAAACAACACAAGACAGAAGAAGTGTTGATCGGTTTGGGGTACTGAACCTGCAACCCTTAAGACAATTAAAGCAACCAATACTCACAGATACTCTGCAGCTCAAAAAACAGTCTCATATCCCTCAAGCTGAGCTCCTTGAATGTGCAATGAACAGATTTTTTCACTCGTTCTGCATACATTAGAATTTGTTAGCATTCATAGGACAGATTGCTTAGAAATGTGATTAAATTGCATTTGATCAATGACCAGGCTTTGACCCAGAGTCTGGAAACTCCACCTTCAAGTGCAGTTTGGGTCAAAAGCAAGGAGTTTAATGCAGTGAACCTTAACAGCCAAAGGACATTTCACTACCCAAGCCAACTGTGATCACTATGCCTGAAAGCATAGCAGTTGGGAATTAAACACAGAGCTATAAGTCTTTGTGGAGGAAATTAGGCTTTGCCTTCTCATTATGTGTCTGATCACTAAACCCTTCTGTTCCTCATTTGTTTTCTAAGTGTTTTGTTTTCCTTACTTGAGGAGATACTGAGAACAGATAAATATTATGAGAACAGCAGCAAAAAGATGTGTGTGCATGTAGATAACATAGCCCCAGACCCACAGATACACACAGATGAGAGCAAGGTAAAGCATTCCTTTCATAGAACAGGATCCACGCTAGGCAGTAATATAGTGACCTGACATGAGCGCTGCTTGTTCCAAAGGCTTTTAGCATTCTACATGAACAACACAAATAAAATACATTAAGTCTTTAGAAAGATGCTTAGAAGAATAGTTTTACAACACAGTCAAAACCAAATGGGCATCTCCTCATTTAAGCTGATTGTCAAGGAACACAGACATGTATTGGGCAGCAGCTGAAGCCCCGATGACTGCACCAGGCCTTCTGACACATTTTGGCATTAAGGCAGCACTTAACACAAAATCCTAAGGAGCCAGCCCAGTGCAGGCAAAATCACATGCTACATCAGGAGTACCATCAGAGGGTTCGATAAGCAGAAATCCTGCTGCCTCTAGACATCCTAGGAAGAGTCAGATGTGGAATGAAATGTTCTGCTGTAACATCGGAGACCTAATTTCTCCTGGTAATGGAACTATGAGTTCCTCATATCCTTTAATCCTGTTGTTATGAAGCACCTCCTACTGCTTTAGCCATACCCTCCGGTGCACATTCCTATGCCCTGTGTCATATGTCATCGGAAGTGTTTGTACAGAACACCAGGACAGCCCTGCATGTGGTGTAAATCAGCATAGCTCAACCACAGCTCTGCGCACGATAACCAGGATGCACACACAGACAGCGCACTGCTAAAAGTTTTCCCTTTCATCCTTATGCTTGTGTTGTACACAAGGAGGATGGAAATATCATCGTCATACAGCAACCAAATAACTCCTTTGCTTCTTTCGCTTCACAATTCGCTACCATAGGAATTCTAACGCAAGGGCCCTAAAGAGACCATATGGGTGGTAAGCGATTCTTATGTGTGGCACGTACCGAAAGAACGTATTTTCTTATCAGCTCGTGCACCAGCAGATCATGCAGAAATGATTTTTAAAAATTACTACTATTTTCCCTGCAGTAACAGAAACAGAACAATAAGTAGCAACCCTTGAATGATTTCTCTCTATCCTACAGTGCATGGATATTTTCCCCCTGTTTGGTCACAAGAGGAATAATAAAGCCATTAAAATGTACATTTCTTTTCAGAAAGTATTGTATTGATTTTATGTAACATCTGAACGCTTTGTGTTATATATTACATATAACCATATAATTTGTTTGTAACAAGAAACAGACCAAAAGACTTGCTCACTGAGTTGTACAAATGAGCCTTTCCTCATCAGTGATCCAAAACATTATAAAATTGCCTGCTTTTTAGTTTGCTCTGAGAGGTGAAAAAGCTCGCTTACAGAACCATATGCATTCCACAGAGAGGTAAGATGATTTTTTTTTGTAGATAGAGACTATACTGAAAAAGAAAGGTCCAGTTTGAATCCATGCTGTTGTTCCTGGATCATTCAGCCCCGTCAGTAGTCTGAAGATAACAACATTTTTTGATTAATAACCACGAAAATGTTACTTTTATGGAACAAAGCAAGCAGCAGCCAACTCTGCTGTTACTCCACCCTTATTGAAGGACATGGAGCTGTAAACAGGTTGTTCAGATATTTTCTAATAGCTGGAAATAGAAGGCACAGCCAATAAAAGCAAGCTCCAACTTGAAAAATTCTTCCCCCAGATAATCTGCATAGGAAGGTCTTGCAGCAAAAGGGAATAGATGCCATCCTAAAAACAGGGAGATGGGAAATTTACTAGTTCTGAACCCTTTCTGACTGAGCGAGGAAGGAGGTAACACTGCCAGTTATACCAAGCCTTCAGACATGCTTTTAATAAAAGACATATCTGGGGATCAAGCGACCTTTCAGGAAGGACAAAATGGGGGGGGGGAAAGAAGTTACATGAGTCTATGTGGATGACTTAGTAAGGTCTCTTCCAGAGGGACAGGGAGTATGCAAGTGCAGACAATGCACAGCTTAGGACCCCCAGAAAATCCTGACCCCCGTGGGCAGCTCCTGGGTTGCTGTGTCCCTTGCATGACTGGCCCAGCACTAGCAGGCTGCTAGTAACCACATTTTCATGGATTCCAATCAAGTACAGTGTCTTCATGAAATATGCAAGGAACAACATTTTCTGCTAAGGGAATATGCATATTGTCAGTCTATTTAGGGAAGTAGGGCATTTAAAGAAGGTCAAGGGTATCACACTTCTCCATCCAGTGATTTTGTGCCTTCTCTTTCACATTCTCTGGGTGAAGCTGAGAAGAAACACGTGATCATTTCACAAAGCAAAGGAGGACTTTGGCCAAGGGCTGCTATCTGCCACCATGGAATATCTTCAAGCCTCTCTCACAGTAATAGCAAGTAGTTTGGGGATGCTGCAGAGCTTGGCAGGTTGACTTCAGAGAGGCTTGTAGCCTCATACAGGACCTGCATAGGTGCCATGAATGCAGAATGAAAGGAATTCTGAGCAGATTCAGATTGCTTCCCCTATTACGGAGCGATATTACTGCGGACTGTTATATTTTCTGGTAGCCTAACTCTGGCTGAAGTTCATGACTAACAGTATTTTACAGAGTCCCAAGTGAGTTAGGTGCTGGCCTTCCAGCCATCTCAATGAGGACTCAGTGTCTGATGTGCTTCAGCATCTGGGAAATTCCCACTGGCTGTACATGTCTGTAAACCTGTGCAAATCCAGATCTCAACGCTTACTGACTTAAATCATAGAATCCTGAAAATAAAGAATTAGTTCCTAACTTTAAAAAGAAAAATAAATTTTAAAAAAGGCATTCAGACAGTTATTTTGCTGTTATCCAAAATTCTTGTATGCTGTATATCTGTTATGGTTTATGACTCGATCTGACATAGCTCAAAATGCTAAAATAGATGTGGCACTCACAAAGCAACTCAGCAACACAGCAGTGAAAGCAAAAAGTGGCAACTGCAGGGACAGTCCAAGATAGACACAAACTCTAGGTGTTGCACAGAATTGCACTGTAAATTAAGAGCTGTATTTATCTGATGTTTAAATCATGAGCAATTTTATCTAGTGCTGTAGCTTATGTGTGTTTAAAGTGATTTCCACCTTTGGCTCTTCCCTGGCCTCCCCCTTGGCTGCAGCATTTTCTGTGGGGACCTGAGGGGTGTCAGGGGCTGGTGGCCTCGGCTGTTGCAGGCAGGAGACAAAGCCCAGGAGCAAAGGCTTTCCCCAGCAGTGCCCTGCCACCTGCCCTGGGCACGTGGCACGGGGCAGCCACGGTCTGACACCTCCTGATACCCACAGCCCCCATGGCCAAGCCATCCCTACGAGGGGGAGGTGAAGCAAGGAGGTCTTGAACCAGCTGCAGAGAGTGTATGTCAAAATTAGCAGCCTGAATTACACCCAGAGATAACCGGGAGGTCACGGGATCGTGTTGCTATTCCTGGATGCCCTTGAGGCCTGCTGCAGCAAGCCCAGCCAGAGGCGAGCAGGGCCTGGTTCACCGTGCCAGTATCTGGGTCAGGGGCAGAAGGAAATCCCCTCAGAGCAACGTCAGCAGCGAGCCAGGCATCGCTGCTCCTGATGCTTTGGCTGCTCATCAGCTGCAGAGGATCTGGGGCTGCTTATAAACCCAGACCCTATTTCATGCAGCCCAGGCAATGCTCCATGAACAGCTGCCCCTTGACAGAACAGCTCCTCAGGGGCCCTCAGTTCTTCGCTGCCCCCACACACTTCCATGTGGGGAGCTGAGAAGGAGGCCTTGTAGGGTTGCTCCGAGTTCAAGGCTTGCCTTGGGGTGCTCTGGAGTGGGGTGTCTCCACACAGCACCTGAGGACATGGCTGGGCTGTTGGCATTACGGGAATATTGGGGCCACGCTGAGCTTTCCTGCATGCAGCTCCACTAGGTACAACCACTTCTGAAAGCAGTCTCATCCCCTTTGTAGAGGTGCCCAATGACACATAGCCCACTATTATTGGGTATTTTTGGTAGCTGATGTGGCAGAGCAAAAGAACTGGATCTAGGTCAAGTATAAGGTGTTTTTTTTTTTTTTTTTTTTTTTTTTCCCTGTTACACTGCTAGCCTCTTTATGCAACACGTGTATAGTGTCTTGGTCTCCTGTGGATCTAAATGCAGGTTTCACCTTGGATTCTTTGCCTCAATTCTCCTTCAGTATAATGTCTAAGGGCTGCTGCCATAAAAGAGCTGCCATGTGAGCTGTATCAAATTATATTTTACTAGCCTCCATTTCAGCTTGCTGAGGATGGGCAACTGCTTGTCCAGAGTGTTGTCCTCACAAGGTGGCAGCCACGGTGAGCCTTGCCCTACTCCATGCCTCTTTGTCAAATCAGGCAGCATTGGCGGCTGTCTTCTCTGGCAGCTCGAAGAAAAGATTTCCCAACTACCTCGGCTAAAGATCCCGTCTACAAGCAGAATGCTGCGTGCACATGTACTTCACGTCGCATGACTCCATCTCCTGGCAACCAGGGGTAAATAAAGCCAGGCGGTATTTGGAGGTCTTGGGATCACTTTTATGCTTTTCCCGTTACAAGGGGGGTGTGTCCCGTAGTTGTGACAGTGGCTTCCTAGGGACTTCTGTGAGCGCTCACCAGAGGGCTTGGACACCTTCACCGTGAGACCCTCGCTGGTCGGGACAGCCTGGTGCAGCCAGACCTCTTGCTGTGACAACTGCTGTACACGATCGGGGGTACTTGCCCCATACCTGCATGGCTTTCACCTTTGATGCTCTAAGGAAGGTTGGTTCTGGTCAGTGGTTAAGGGGCACCCTGGAAGTTGAAGATCTGGATTCAATTTCCTCATAACATGTCAACCATGTATTAAAGGTGCTTGCAACGTGCAAGGCAGGATCTTGGAGTACGTGGTCTAATTTCGGCATTTAGTCTCTCCTTGCCCCTGTTTCCATCAGTAAAATGCGGAGACAGCTACAGCACTCCAATAGTTTTCCACTGCAAACAATAAAGACACCCAGAATTTCTCTTTTCAATTTATCAAATAAAATCTAATTCATTTTGGAGAACGTCCAATAAGTCTTTAAAATACAAACAATAGTAATAAATACTGATAATAATGAAAATATAGAAACTAGTACTACAGATAGTGGTGACATGCAGCAGTTCACTAAAACTAGGCAAAAGGCTTCTAGAAATGGAAAAATTCCTCCTTTACTCCAATGACTCTTGCCCTTTAAAAAACAGCCAGATGAGACTCTTTCTACCCACAGGGCTCTCCTGCAGTGACAGCTACATTAACCTTTGCTGACAAGCACTTCTCTTTGCTTGTAAAATCAGCTTAGTGAGTGCAAAATTCTTCCAGACTTTAAAATGGTTACTATCAAATTGAGATACGCTACATGCAAAACAAAACAACCTCATGCCTTGCAATTACTCTTGTGTTGTTAGCACTGCTCTGAGATCACTTGATGTGCTAATACATGATGATGGCTGGGCATCTGTCTGTTTTGGCTAATACTGCAGAATTTATTTGAATGTAGGAGAAGTTTTTTTTTGCTGCATTTCTCTCCCTGGGCATTTTCATGTGCTTATCACCACATTGTCTGCACAATGAGCAGCACAACAGAGGAGCAGTAATATATGCTTGGATTATTTGTCTGTTGCTTTTAGAACAATGCTTCAAAATTACATGTAAAGCCAATCCACTCCCTCATGCACATGGGCGCACATGGGCACGGTCTCTTCCTGTCGTCCTATTTCCCCATATTAATTTCACGTCCTTCTTGCTTATGAGTCTGAGCTGTCCTTTATATGCGAGAAATTCCTCCCATGCAAGTGGGGCTCTTCTGGCTTTTTGGGATGCTCCTCCTGGCATGTCACAGCACCGAGCCTTTGAAACTGGGTCAGGGGAGCTTTTCCACCTTGTCAGAGCCAAGCTTTTTGCATTGCCTTGGGCAATTTAAAAGACTTTGTAACCCCATGGATTGAATATAAACCATGCGGCAGACACGATTTTGATGCAGTCAGTAATTTCCGATTCCATAATATTTCTGTGACATTTATAATTGCTGACCGGAAATCTCCAGGACTGGGAACGTATTATAAAATGCATGCCAGGCTCCCAGTCTACTCCATCCATCTCAAAAATATATCATGTCCAGGAGATTAGATCTCAGCAAGCTACAATAATATAATACTTTACTGAAAAGATAAAAAATGCTTGAAATTACCTTTTGGGTAATTGGCTAATTTTGCAGGATAAATACA
The DNA here is from genome assembly GCF_963932015.1 of Anas acuta. Classification (NCBI taxonomy): domain Eukaryota; kingdom Metazoa; phylum Chordata; class Aves; order Anseriformes; family Anatidae; genus Anas; species Anas acuta. The sequence goes on from NC_088983.1 coordinate 13,009,141, forward strand.
ATACATTTTTATACTGTCTTTCCTTTAAGGCTCCACTGCTAATCCATGACATTTATTGCAAAACTCCTACTGAGCTCAAAGACGCAAGCATGGCTTTTAAACTTGCCTTTTCCCATATTTGGTGGGTCTGGAAATGTCCAAGACAAATAAATGACTGCTAAAACATTAATGTGAAATATTGAATTGAGTGTGAGAAAGGAGCAAAAGGATGCAAAAGCATCAGGAAATGACTTAGCTGCAAGCACAAATGCAAATAAACTCAAGTTGCTTTTTTAATAGCTTCCAAGTTAAATTGTTATTATTTGCATTACTCTAGGATGTTGGACTCCTCGTCTTCTTTGTGGAGATGCAAAGTCAGCTGGAAAATCAGGCAAAGAATGCTGAGCTTCTAATAAGCTCGTTGTGTGCACTTACTATTAACAGGTGAAACTTTTGGAGCTGACCTGGTCTTCTTCGATGTGACAAAATTTAATTGTATAGCACAGCTCATTAGGAAAGAGGTCCATGAACTCTTGCTGAAACTGAGTACCTTGTGAAGTGTATTTAGGAAAATTTCCTTCATGGGTCTTAGTGGGAAAGTGATTTTCTTTCTCCTATATACCCACACAAAGGACTGCAACATCGTATTTAATGCAGGTATAGTTCCATTATTTTGACAATGAACAAGAAAAGGAATCCAAACCAAATACAGCTGTGAGAAATCAGACCTGCCAGCACAATCTGAGCCTGTGTAAGTCAATAGTAGAACAACCCCAGATTCATTTGGGCCAGGATTTCAGCCAGAATGCTTTGTCCCTGGAGACGTGGATTGCCATACCCCTGTAAAACATTACAGGCCAGGCCAGGCAGTGCTGGCAGGGACGTGCTGCAGGAACCTCTCCAGCCCAGCCAGCAGCTCTGCTGAATGAGCTGGTGGGGATGGGATGCAGGAACCACATCACCTGTCCCTGGGTCAGCGGGCGCTGGGAGGGGTGGGAGGTAACCCTTCCCAGGTGCTCAGGGCTGAGGTAGAAAAGGGAGCACCAGGGATGATAAATGGTTCCAGTTAACGAAATTAATAAGACTTTGAATGCCAACAAGTGTGATTTTTTTTCCTGGCCATTTAGCAACCTCACGGTAACAAAATGTCTGCTAGTGATCAGCTACAAGCTCTAAGGCTTCTTCCTAAACAGTGCATCCCTTTACTAGGAAGAGAGATTGCTTAAAATGAGTATTTTGCTCATGTCCTTCCTGGATACCTGTCTACTCCTTTCAAACTCAAAATAAACATCAGCTGTTCTGCTGCCAGACATTCCCAAGCCTCTTCTCTGTACCAATCCTGCGTAGGCTCTAAAGCCTTCTGGCTGAAGCTTAGCTTTATTTTATACTTTGTCAAATTTTGATTTTATTTTTTTTTTCATTCAGCACCGACAAATAAATCTGCTAATTGGCTCAGACAGCAATTACTTTGGGAATGTTTTTTATTTGGTTTTGGTTGGTTTGCACCTAAATTGCTACAAATAATAAAACACAATTTCAGTTTCTCAGCTTTGCCAGATGCTGATGTGTCTACTTCACAGCTTCAGTTTCAAATAAGACGAATCAAGGCATGTAAAGAAACCCCGGCATCAGAACAGTTCAGAAAGGGAACACAATTTAAAACTGTGGCCAGAATGTATGGATTATAAAGTCTGAAAGAGGATGGGGATACTACCTTTTTCTACACCTAAACACTTGAATTCACTTGTCCAATTTTGCTGGTTTAATTTCTATAACTCTTATGACTTTGACTATGCACAGTTTCTGGAAGTAAACTAACAAAGCCTTGATGGATAGTTGGGAAGAGGGGTAATTATTATTCCAATCTGATCTGAGATCTAAAAGAATTTCTAATTTATCTTATCAAGGTTTTCTGATGAGTAGTCATGAGGGAGATTTCAAAGGTCAGGAGAAATGAAATGCAGAATTAAATTCAAATTAATCAGAGGAAGACTCTAGACTGGCTTATAGCTACATCGGTAAACACCAGCTATGGGCTATATATCACCCAAAACACAGAAATATGACCCAGAACTGAATTGCACAGAAGTGAATATAGTGTAAAACATAGAAAAAAGCTCAGACCCTTGGTTGTAGGAGGAAAACACAGAGCAGATAGTGGGGAGCAACAAAGTGGTGAATGTGAATTCTGGGCATACCCGGCCAATCCACAGGATTCACCAGAGCAACCTGGAAGCTGCTTTAATTTAACCTTGCCAAGGTTTCAAGCTCAGGGACTTGAAATGTGAACTGCAGAAAGTTTGGAAAATTTTGGTCAGAAGTTTGTCTGGCATGTATAAGCTCTGGTAGATGTATTTGCTTTATTTAATCCATATGTTTGCCCATTAAATAATTCAGAAGATGTTATATTAAACAGACATCAGAGAAAACTGATGGAAGTGCATTTGCTGAAGCAAGAGCTTGTATAATGAGACATTCCATAAAAGAAGCTGGACTTTTAAAGTCAGAATGGATTAAGGGCATGAATTCACGTGTCCCATGAGAACTTATTACTTATAAACTCGAAGGACATTCAGAGACCTTCAGAAAGAAGCAGGTCTCACACCTGAGTTTAATTTTAATATCATTGCAGTTGCAAATAAATTGTTTTTACAGTTGTTTCAATATAACTGAAGAAGAATTTGTGTGATCACCCAATCAGCAGGACAGGTCTTTCATAAGGAATGAAATGAGGAATTTATTAGGGATTATTATATGTACTACTGAAGACAAAAAAGAAGAAAATAACCCAAGTAGCTATAAAAACTGTGCCTTTATTTTAAGACTACAGAAAAGATAATTTAAATTATGCCCAATACATTACTTTGAAAACACCAACCCCTACCTGTGCAGTTTTTGTAACATAATCAGCTTGGACACTGATAACAGCCTCATCAGATTCATGGCTGATTTCACATTTTCATACAGTAATAATTGTATTATTATCACTCTAACCACCATGTTGCCAAGGCTGCAGGAAAATGGTAATTTGACTCCAAATAACACCTTCAGTAGTGTGTAAAACAAAGAAACCCAAATTGGAAACTTTGCCATTAGTGCCCAGTTGCAGGTCAGGGTTTTGTTCAATATAACTGGCCCTGGGCGCAGTGAGCATGAGGACAAAAACAAGGCACAAGGGTGGCACAGGGCCTGTGTTGCCAGCACCATGTGCCCACCTGCCCTTTGGCATTTTGTTGCACCCCCTGTTTTGCAAACTGAGCATCAGTGTGCCTGTCTGTTGTAGTTCTGCACTATTCCTGTGTTGGACACGAGCTGTACAGGTGCATGCAAAATGTGATGTCTGCCCCTCGACTGCTTTTGCTCATCTCAGGGGCAGCAAATATCACCCATCCACCACACGTGCTGCCAAGGAGACATTTCTCTGCAACTCTTCAACAAGGTTTGACCGCTTGTACAGGCAGGTGAAAGAAGATGACTGATCTGAGGGCTGGATCTCACTTGACCATGCTGATGATGTACCATAGATAGGACACAGATTTCATGAGTTGTCCAGTTGTCACTAGTTGCCCATTTTTTGTGTGCGGTAACTGCTTTGTGTTGGGTTCATAGTCAAAGCCATGCAGGATCGTAAGGCTGGGTCTGAGAAAAGGAAATACTAAGCTCTCTGAAGCGCCAGTTTGCCCTCTCATCATACTTCTAGTATTAAATCATGATGGATGTAATTAGTTAACACAATGTTCTTCATTAGGAAGGTTTGAGCTCATTAATCAGCTGCAAACTAATTTCACTTTTTCTCACTTATGAATTTAAGATTCACTTAAGACTGGTAACGCTGTGACCGAAAGCAAGTCCCGCGCTTATTTAGGCAAAGGAATAGTTGAAGTGTGCTGAAGCCTCGGTCCTGTTCCTTGCTGTATCAGGCCTTCGGTGTTTCAGTTGTCAAAAGCAAAACTATAAAAGTTACAGTTCTGAGATTCTTGAACCTCTGGGTTTATTTTAATAAAAATATTAGCCTAGTATCTAAAGCACATTAATGATGTTGTGGGTAACCAGATTATCATCGAAAAAGTCCCCTTGGTCTGTGTTTCCGCTGGCCAGCTACCTACATACAGATCTGCCACCTCTTGCCTTGTCCAGTAAGGTCTTGGTGAGCAGGAACAGTTTTCCTAAGATGAAAGCAAGAGACCTGCAGTCTTTTTACTTTCTATAAAGAGCAAGAACAGCAATGAGTGTATGAAGCTGCTGAAAAGTATAGGCCTGGTATCTCCACAGGCTTAACTCTTCTGTTTCTCCCAGGGATACTGAAGGAAAGGGCAGTTTAGCATAAAATAAAAATTTTTTCCTCCCTCGTTGCACCTCACTCCAGGCTTGGACCATGCTTCTAGCCCATCCTGGTGACAAATTCATCTGTCCCCTTACCCATCAAATCACTGTCACGGGTGAGGCTGATAATTGGGTTCTCTTTGTGGTGTTGAGACATGGACATGGGTTAATGAGAAAGCTGACTGAGGCCACCAACCCAATTTACACCAGCTATTTAGCAGCTGTCAAGAGGTAAAACTGCCCGTCACTGCCTGTCTTGCCTGGGTTTGTACCAGTAACCCAGAGACAAGGGCTCATAGCTCATTACCGCAGTCCCTCGAGCCACCCGGTTCCCCAGCAGCAGGTGCCTTTTGCATTAGTGCCCAACAGAGGTGACCGTGTGCCCAAAACACTGTGCTGGAAGAAGTTTGTAAAGGTCCAACTGTCCCATATTACCAGCACCATCCTGCATCCCAGAAGCGCTGGGGCAGCCTGCCCAGGGACACGTGGCAGGTATGCTGGGGGGAAAAATGTCCCCTGTGTTGGCTCCTGCATCCCTTTGCATCCTAGTGCACTTCTGTATGGGAAAGGGGCTTCTTGCCTGCACTATGTCCTAATAAAACCACTACATGTGACCTTTTACAGCACCTGGGGGACAGGAGCACCAAATTACTGACAGGTATAAAATCTGTGCACGGCAGCCAAGCCTGCTCCCACTTACCCCCAGAGAGAAATCAGCTCACCTGGTGAAATTAAAAGCCAGGCTTACCTGGCTAATGTATCTGATTAGCATAAGGACTGCAAAGTAATCTGCCTCCGAGAAGATACATGTGAAGAATGAAGCACCAGCAGCCAAATGCACTACGGGTTTGGCTTCAATTTATTGTGAGTCTGATCCAGCTAGCACTCAGCAGCCAGGCCGTATTTACAAGCTCTGGAACAGCCTGCTGCTGGGGTAGAAACAGCAATAAATCATTACGTGAAGAAACAACACATCAAAATATCCCACGTGGCTTCCCCTCTGCCTTCCCTGTCTTTCTGGCGGTGCTGAGCCCTGCCCGGCCCAGCAGCGGGGAGGCGCAGGTAGGGCTGGTGCTGTGCCCAGCCCTCTGCAGGCCCCAGCTCACCCAAGGCAGGGTCTCCTCCCAGACCCGGTGGCTTTTCCAGCCCATCAGGTCAGGAAAGTCAGGAGAACAAAGGCACAGTTGTGTGGGAAGGGGGAAGGGGTGGCAGCCCACCTCGCCCCGGCAGTAAGCGGAGACCCTCTCTCAGGTGTTAAAGCTGGGCTTGAATCTCCTCTAAGAGCCAGCCAGTGATGTTGGTGGCAAGGTGTAACAGAACATGTCTCTGAGAGCTTCTTGTATTATTATAATTAATAATTATTATTAATTATTATTTAAATCTGCACAGCTGCTGCTTCTGTGGTCCCCAGGGCAGAGCAGGCTCCAGTTGCCCATGCAGATAGCAGTGAATTCAGGCAGGCTTCCTCCCCTCGTCCTCCCAAGGACAGCGGGGCCGTGCCTAGGAACTCTTTGCTCTCCCTTATCTGTGCAAGGGCAGCAGCAGCAGCCCTTCTGTACAGCAAACTGGGCAAGACGTCAGTGTGCTCAGATACTGAGGGGTAGGAGAGGGATCTGCATCTCCTGTGGTGTCAGACACTGCGAAGATGTGGTTCCTGGAGCGGCCGTCTGCAGACAGGCTGCAGGGATAAGCACACACCAAGAGCTCAAAGGGTCCCTGCCGTGCCCAGGTGGAGCAGGAGAGGGACGCTGATCCCTGCTGCCTGCTCCCCACCCCCAGGGCTGCTGCAGGGGATGCTTTTCTGCTACCCTGCAGTGGAGTTAGCTCTAAAGCAGATCTGCACCATTTACCACCACCACGACAGCATTTTCTCCTCTTGAGCCACTGGTTTACAGCTAGCTCAGCTTAGCAGCAGGCCAGTTACATCAGTGAGAGGAGGAGAGCAGAAGTCCACAGCCGCCAGCTGGAAGCACTAAGTGGGGTGGTCAGAGTCACCTGTAGGGCTGCTCCTCAAAGGTGATGCAGGTGGTGGTCCTGGTAACAGGGCAGACCTAAAGGATGTGGGGTTGAACCACAGGGAGCACATGGGTGTAATAAATTTGCTTTGATTTGTGCTGTACTATGCTCTGTTCACCTGGAACTTCAGTTTCCAGAGTTGTCAGTTCTTGGAAATTTTCCACTTCTAATGAAGGCAAAGCAGGGAATATGTCAAGTAAGTTTGAATTTGCAGGCATGACCGATCAATTCTGCCTGCGTTCAAAATTAACTTACAGCATGGCTTAAAGCAGTATCTGCAAAGTGGAACTCAAATTGGACCCCAAATTTGAATCCTCCTAAGCCTCAAGTTGGTCTGATCTGGAAATGATGGGAAGAGACTGAAAGTAAGAACATGGACACGGGGATCTTTGCTGCTCTGTCATTGTTCCTGACTCTGGCAGATTATCTCCATGCCATTAAAAATGATTAGAGCCCTAAGGCAATTCATTCTTCACTTTCCAAATTTTACTTCTGCAGCAAGGAGAAATTACCCAAACGATGATGTGAGCCTGCACGAGAGCACGGTTCAAAGCCCAACACTCCAGCCTGCCTCGATAAACAACCGCCTAGCTGAAAAAGAGCGGCGAATACAAAGGCGCAGCAACCTGCTGGCTCGAGGAAAAATGCAAACCAAACTGGCATTGTTGTGAGCTGCCGAGAGCGGGGAAGGCTGTGCCAAACGGCATCATGCGAGTGACAAGCGCGCAGGAAATTTAATAAAATGCAGTGCCATGCTGAAGAGCAGCAGTGGCAGGAGCAGCCATCATGCTGAACCTTGCAATCGCAATCCTATTACCCCACCGCCACCTGGGGCTTCCCTTGGCTCCGGTGCTGAGAGAGTGGCTTTCTTCCTCCCATTTGTATTCAAATAGCGTCCCCGTTTGTAACTGCATCCCTGTCCTATAGCAGGCGGTGGACGTGGGCAGAATACAGAAAGCCAGGCAGAATCACCTGCTCACCAAGACCTGCTGCGGCTGCCGACCGCAGATCAGGCTGGGGAGATTGATTTGCCCGAGCAACTGGGCATATCGACAGCGAGGAGCACCAGTTAAGAGGCTTAAAATTAGTCCTTCCTGCTCGGTTTGGGTTTGCAGACACACGTCACGTGCTGAGCAAGATGTGGGCATTCGCAAGGCTTCCCTTCCCTCAGCACCTCTAGCCTGCTGAGGCCCGAGGTGTCGGACACCAGGAGGGTCATTGGTCCTGAACAAGGGACAGAAAGGTTACAGTAGTACAGGAATCTGCAAATTATAGGGGATTTGTTATTTGCACAAGAAGAGGTGGATTGGAATGGTTCTTATCTGAATTTCAAGCACAATTTCCTGGAGGTCTTTGCATCCTAGAGCTGTCATTTTGTGCATTGCAAAGGTGAGGGGCCTTTGGAAAAACATGGGTCTGGCTTGGATTCAACCGTCCTCAGAAATACGGAGTCTTTGCTTCAGCACCAGCTCCATAAGCAGCTTAATCTCTAACCTTTGCTTCAGAAATAAAAGTTTTGGAAGTCAATAGTTATCAGGAATGGAAAGTGAGATGTAACCCCTGAAGACCTGTGACAGCAAATCAGTGACTTCAGCAACGTTTCTGTGTTAGAATAAGCACTGGGGAAGAATATGCTGTCCGTTTGTCTAATCTGGGTCCGGTTTCATTTCAAGTATCACACAAGGGTAACGTAATGGGGAACATGCTCAATCACAGTGAAATCCCAGTGTTTGTTACAAAATGTGGGGTGATGCAACACTGTTGTAGATCTTACTTGGAAAAAACAATCTCATTTTTTGCCGAATAAAGAAATTTGTGGAGGGTATTTTTTTGGTATGGGATGTATTAAAGCTGGATGTTGTCACTTATGACACTGTTCCTTTAACTTGCTCTGCTTGACACTATGAATTATTCAGATATCCCTATGATATATAGAAGTAGTGTCAGCATTTTAGGGCATGACTCTTCTTTCTCATCTGCTATAAAATCCCAGTGGCTTCAGTGAGCGATAAAAGAAGGCAAAATTAGGTCCTCAGCAAAGCTGTTGTCTTGCAAGCAGAAAATACACTTTACCACCGAGTGAAGGGTGCAGTACCAACAGGCCTCGCTTACTGCACAAAATTGGGTATTTGTATTTCCCTGGTCCGTCAGCACAGCTAAGGGGTCATTTGTTCATTTGATTCACAATGGAAATGAGAAAAAAGAGTGTAAAGAACACAGTGGATAGCGTAGCATAGTCTGTTTTCTCTCCTGCAGAACTGCTTAGGTTTCATCGACCTCATGCTGCTAATACCGACGGCCTCATTTGCTTGAATAGCGAGGTGTCTGCTTTGTAGCTGCCGGTGCCAGGCTCAGCGCAGAGCTGTGCTGGGGAAAAGCTGGATGGTGGTGGAGCAGAGTGGCAGTGGGGCACTCCAGAAGAGCCCAGGAGGTTGCTGTGTCCCCCAGATCACGGGGGAAACCCGCCAAGCTCTGAGGATGATCAGTCTCCAGTGTTCTCTAGGAACAGTGCTGATATTTTTCGATTCTTGTGTAAATTTTTCTCCTGTTTCTTTTTTATTTTAAACCACTGAAGACAAAGATCATTGAGTTGAAACCAGTCTGAATTCATTGCCATCCATGGAACAACACTCTGCCTCATCCAAAACACCTGCAAAGGGTTGTTAGAGTTGTAGGAAAAATACAAAGGTGGAGAGAAAAAAAAAAAAAGCTTGTAATTTGAATGTACTCTCAGCAAAGCAGTGTTTAAATCACCAGTGACTGAAATGATGTAGGTCTAAATCCCGAGAGCTTCCTGGGTTCTGTGCAGTCAGTGCGCATGAAAGACATCACTGAAAACTGCGAGTGTCGTGCTTCTGTCTCGCAAAACAGCCTCCTGCAAGCACCTCCAGGCTGTGGGGCCAAGTTCTGCCCCAGATCCCCCTTTGGTCAGCTCTGCATGTAACTCAGGGCAGACTTTGGCCTCCAGGATGTGCCCTGATGGCTTGGTAATGGAGGAGTGAGGTAAAACCTTAGCTTTCATTTCTCCCACATATTTGTTGGCTCACCTGTTTACAAAGGAGTATTTACAAAAGGAAAAGGTGTATCAAGCTATCTCTGGCCTTCTTCCCATGTTAGATAGGACTGCAAGTATTTTTGGAAGGGATGTAAATCTTAATGCTTCTGGGAAGAAGCCAAGCAGTACCAGATGGCAGAGAGGAGGAAACTCACCCTATGGGCAGGTTTTTCACAGTATTCTCAGAAGCATCTGGTATTGGCCACTGGCGGCAACAATACAGGGGCCAGTGCCTGATCCAGTCTACCTGCATCTGTATTCCTGCTATTTTCTGATTTCTTACATACTCGGGATGATAAGGAGAGCTTCGCTAATTTTTCGTTCCTGATACACGCTCAGTTTGAAGGTCTCAGTGGTGTTCCTCATTTTTTGGATAGGTGATGGCAGAGAAGGAGACTCAGCTGGTCAGCACGTTGCCTCAGCTCACAGGCACATGGCTGTTCTGGTGGTTCAAATGTTGTCAGAGGATTTTTTGTTTTTGTTTTTTCTTAATATTTGAAAGAATAGCTCTGATATCGTATGCAGCCTTCTGACTTCTCAATGAAGCTGGATCCTCATCATACTCAACTAGCAGTGAAAGTTTTGCTATAGCTATTATGTCTGCATTTGGGAAATGTCAATCACCTGCAACGCTCAGCTAGGAGCACCATAGATGTCTACTGCTTCTTAGGATTTAGATTCTGATCCTTTATCAACATAAAGATTAGGGGTGAGGTGAAAAAAAATTATTGTATTGCAGGAAATAGTTAGAAATTTCACTGAAAATGAAGTTTTAGTAAACACCATGGCTTAGGAGATTTTTATGGGCTTTTTTCACTTGATTTAAACATACTGTGTAGAGGCTACTGTTTATGCCTGTTAGAGGACCTGTTTTTCTGGCATGGCAAAGAGTTGCTGGTCACAATCGTAATTTTTCTCCAAATATCCTGAAGGCTTTGAAACAAGTTGTTTCATTTTTTAATTTTATAACAGTCGTTTCAGGGCACAGAATAGAAATGTTCTGTGGCCACGAGGAGAAACCCTCAGCAATACACACTGCTTTCATAAGCAGAGTGAATGAACTGGACGGCCCAGTTATATTGCCAGAAGCCAGAATCAGGGAGTGATGCAGAACCTTGTTGGAGGCTGCTCTCCTCGCAGCTCAGCCAGATGGGCGCATAGAGGGATGCAGACTTCTCATGGCAAGGTTCAGCTGATCTGCCCGGGTTATACAGTGAATCACTGGGAAAAGAAGGGAGAATGACGCATGACTGTCTGTCATGTAGCTGCTACTTGTACGAATGTCCTGGCTCAAAATACTGCTTAATCAGGCTAGGAACATGGTATCTGTCTTAATGGAAGAGATTAGAAGCGTTGCAAGTTTTTGTTATTGTACAGCTTTGTTGCACAAAACAGAACTTCCACTGTCGCAATCTGGATGGTATATTTCAAAACATTAATCAAGGATTAGTCCTTGGCACTGATTTATGAGAAAATACCAGTGCAGCGGAGGATTTATAACCCATGTAAATGATTCACGGAGTACACGTTTTATGAGACAGATCCTCAGCCTGTGTAAACTGGAGCAAGTCCTTGAAGCTCACATGGCGGCGTGGACGTCCTACGCTGCCTTGGGAAAGCAAAGCCACATGAGAGTCCCTGAGATTCATTCCTCCGTCAGATGTGGGGTTCCCACACCAGGGGAATGGGCTTTGGCAGAGCCACCCCTCTCCGGAGATGAAGCAGCAGCACAGACCTGAGCTTGAAGTCCTTTCTGTAATTCTTGTGTAGCCCTGTAGAGGGAATGCTTTGGTAAGGCTTAAATGCGGCTACGTATAGCTGTGTAGCATCAGGGCACGAATTCCTTCTTTGTGTCACCTGCTGAGTTCAGGAGTTACCATCAAGAGTAATTTTACCCGGTAGATTTTTTTTTCCCCTGAAATTCTTATCATGCTATAATTTGCTTTAAAATTTCGCCCCTGACTGAAGAGGGTGGAAGTGTCCACTTGACTTGATACAAGGGATGGGCTTTGATGATGTATTACATGGGCACGAAAAGCTTCAGGTGACACGCATATTAAACGTGCTTTTCACTTGCAGCTTGCGGAAGGCCCCACGGCCAAATGTACCGAAGGGAATCCGTAGCGTGTTGTTTACCAACTTCTGCACTTCATCTTAAATTGGCATGGGGAAATGGTAATTCACTCTGAACAACGCTGGGAAACTGGGTTTGTTAACTAAAAATAAAAAGCACAAGCCCATCAAAAATACTCCAGTGTTATGTATTATTCGTGTTGATTAAAAATCTGCCTGCAACTCAGCATTTGCTATTGATCATAAAACCGCACTGACTTAGTCCTTTCCCTCTGAGATATCACAACACTTGAAAAACCTCCCTCATCTCAACGCTCACCTCCACTATTCACGTGGATAACCTGGGCCACAGACACCCTCTGATGCTGCCAAGCTCTGCCCCTGGGCTCCAACACTCCTGCCTTTCCAAGCTGAAAGGATTTGCCTCTACTGCAACGCAACGCCCTTTTTTTCCGAAAGCACAGACATACCCACCGAGCACTGAAAGCAAGTCTTAATCATCACAGTGACTTCCTCTGTGGATATTAATAATCTCCCCGCTTCCTCTGAGGAGCCCCCCTGTCTGCTGGGCTCATTCTCCGCAGAGGTATCGGCAGAGCTCAAACCTCAAAAAGTGTCATGTGGAAAAAACAGCTTTTATCGGGAAAAAGATCAAGAAACGTGAGGGGCCAGGTACCTCCGTGGTGCAGCTGCACCTGTACTCACGGTGAGCACCGCCACCGGAGGCTTCTCCTGCCCTTGATGGCTGCTGTGAGGAAAAGCTTCCCCGAGCAGCCCCCGTCCTGCTCCTTCCCCCCAGCCCCTGCGGGATCCTCGAGGCAGATCACCGCCTGGGAGGGTCCGGGAGAAGCACTTTCCGCTTCCTGCAGGGAAGGATGTGATTAAAGCCGCATAAATAAGACTTGGCTTGGAAAACACTTGGGTGCCTTCTTGACGCGGTGCAGTCCTGAGGCACGGCAGCGTGCCCCGTTACGAGGGGTGTCACCTCCCAGCGGCCTGGCTGGGGTGGTGGGAGGCAGGAGGCACGACACGGCCTGGTTCTGCAGCTGGTTGGTGGTGGCCCCCCTGTGTGGGTACCCCCACATCTGGGACATGTCACAGGGAGGCAGGAGCAGACCTGCTCCAGGCCTGAGGGACCTGGGGAAAAGTCACCTCTCCAAGGCCCAAGGTGGTGCGCAGACACCTGCTGATTTCTGCATCCCAAGCGCTGACCCTGCCACAGCGGTGAATTCACAGCATGAAATCACACTTTTCTCCTTCATTTCCCAGGCAGGCAAGACAGCTCTTCAGCCACCTCACCCAGCTCCCAAATCTGTGGGGAGCAAACTCCTCCAAAGGCAGCAGGCAGGCCTCAGCGCTCACCTGCACGAGGGTATTTTGGTTCCTTCCTCCTCAGGGAATTACCTTGGTTTGTGTGTGCTAGGGGACCATTGTCTTCACATCTCCACGTCTGTAAGGCGTGTTACCAGTGGTTGACCACAGGCATATCTCACACAAAGTGACTGGTCCCAAGCTCCTGCTCCCTTTTTGTTAATAAAACTGCACTGGGAGAGGAGAAGGGCCAGGAGTGTCCATGGAGGGGATGAACTCCACCAGAAGAAGGGAAGTGCTGTTGTACTTCAGCAGGGAACTGGCACCTGTCCTAGTTTACCAAGGGTATGTCTGGGCTCACAAACCAACCAGCACAGACTCATGCAGAAGAAACAGCATCTGAGAAATGCAGCTTTACTTCGGCTTAGGAAGGCAACACCAAAAGGCAGAAGTCGCAGTGATGCTCCCTCCACACACAGGCCATCTGCTCTGTGTCCCACGCTCCAGCACTGGATTTGATGCTTCTTTATTGCTAGAGGGTGGCTTGGACCAGCTCTCGGTGCGGTCACAAATTTGAGGTTGCACTGAATTAACCCTGGAGTCAAATCGTTTACCAAGGCTCCTCGGGAACACAAAGCTGCCGATTCCCTGGGGCTTTCTGAGGATTCTCATGTGGGAAACAGCTGGCAGCACTGCCCTGTCCTGGTGCATCTTTCATTTCTACAACACGATGCCGGCCAAAAGCAGCTAACAGCGTATTCCAAGGAAAAGTGCATTAGAGTAAAAGTCAAGGGGATGTGATGCGAGGATATAGGAAATCTGCCTACGCGTCGCCTAGGGAATCCGCTCAGTGAACTTTCTGCACCCTTTCCCTGGTTCTGCCCGAAGCGACACGAGCACACCTGCACCCGGGCCACCAGAACCGGGGCAGATCTCAGCGGGGAACCGGTGCTGCCTCCGGGGGCTGAGGGCTCACGACGGCCCCGGGGTGCGGAGAGGAGGCCGAGGCTCAACCTGCAGCGTGGGGACCCGGGCACGAAGCCGGGCCGGGAGAGGGGACCGGGACCGGGACCGGGACCGGGCGGGCTCGTTTTCCTGCATGGCCAACCCCACCCTTCCCGGGCCTGCTATTTCCCGGGAAAAAAAAAAAAAATAAAATAAAATAAAAAGGGGGTGAAAAAAAAATAAAATAGGCGAACGGGGAGGAGAGGCGGCGCCGTCCCTTTGTACCTGCCCGCGGCCCCGGTAACCCGAGCCGGCGGCGGGGCGCGGCGCTCGGGGCCCGGCTCGGCACGGCCCGGCCCGGCCCTGCAGCCAATGGGGCACGGGGGGAGGGCGGCGCTCGCCTCCTCCTCCTCCTCCTCCTCCTCCTCCTCCTCCTCCTCCTCCTCCGCTCGGCTGGGGCAGGGCCGCGGCCGGCAGGAGGTGGGACCAGCCCCGGCGCTGCCGCCCGTCCCCTCCGTGCCCAGGGCCGAGCCGTTCCGGGAAGGCGCCGGCTCCCTCTGCGCTCCCTCGGCACCGCCGCACCGGCAGCAGCCGCCGCCACCGCGCCGGGCTCGGCCCCGCGGAGCTGCAGGGGGCGAACAAGTGGACGGAGCCCCCCGGGAACGGGGCCGGCCGCCGGGCTCGGTGCACCCGGGGTGAGTTGGGCGATCCCCTGCGGAGGCTAAGCCCGGGGGTGCCCGTTCCCCGCAGCCCCCTTGGGGGGGGGCGTCTTTTTTTTTTTTTTTTTTTTCATCATTTTTGTTTTCCCCTCCAATCTGGGTTGGTTTTTTATTATGGGATCTGCGGGGGAGAAGATCTTCCAGTCCGGCTTTGCTGTGCTTCCTTGTCCGGCTCTCCGTGGGGAACTATAATATTTCTTCCCCAGGATGCTGCAGTGAATCGTAGTCCCAGGAAATCAGGTGAACAAAAATAATCCGAATTACCCGAACCCCGTTTGTTACGTGTCGGAACGGACGCTGCTTGAGCACAGATGATGGCAAAAAATCCCCTCGAAGGGTCCAAGGAGGACCTGAGCAAAATTTCGGAGGAGGAGATGCTGAGGTGGAGCAAGGAGGAGCTGGTGAAAAGACTGAGGAAAGTGGAGAATGAAAAGATGAACTTAATGGTGGAACACGGCAACTTGATGAAGGACGTGAACCGGCGGCTGCAGCTCCACCTGCACGAGATCCGCGGGCTGAAGGAGGTCAACCAGAAGTTGCAGGACGACAACCAGGAGCTGCGGGAGCTCTGCTGCTTCCTGGACGACGACCGGCAGAAAGGCAAGAAGCTGTCGAGGGAATGGCAGCGCTTCGGGAGGCACACGGCCAGCGTGATGTGGAAGGAGGTGGGCATGTACCAGCAGAAGCTGAAGGACCTGGAGGCGAGGCAGGAGACCCTCCTGCGGGAGAACGTGGAGCTGAAGGAGATGGTGCTCATGCTGGACGAGGAGCGGAGCGGGGCCGGCTCGCGGAGCTCCATCGACAGCCAGGCCAGCCTGACCAACCTCAACGGCGGCTCGGCCACCAGGGACGTGGGGGACGGGAGCAGCACCTCCAGCACGGGCAGCGCGGGCAGCCCTGACCACCATCACCACCACCTCCACCACCACAAGGCCGGCGACAGCAAGGCCGGGGCCATGCGGAGGTCTATGGATGACCTGTCTGCGCCTCTCCACCACCGGAGCATCCCCAATGGTCTCAACGGTGAGCTTGTCCCCCTCCTCGTAGCCCTGCTGGTTGCAGGTGCTGCTGGTCCTGCCCTGTGCCCACCTCCTCTCAGCGTGCCTAGCCCCCTTGGCAAGGGTGTGAGGGATGCTGTGGTCCCTGCCATCCCCAGCCCTACCCATCCTTGGTGGCCCCAGGGTGCTCCGGCAGAGCAGCTGGGGGTGGTGGTGTGGGGAGGAGCACCCATGTGTATGTGGGGTGGTGGCGGTGGTCACAGGGCTCTGCGGTGCTTGCACCCAGCGTGGTGCCCCTGGGTTGTGTTACTGCTGTCTGGGGCTGAGGCTTGGAGGGTTTTTATCTGGAGGATTGGTGTGTTTTTTGCTTTTGCTCCCCCTCAAAAAAGCTGTCTGTGTTTTCAGAGTTAAATGCTGATTTTCCCATCCCTTCCTCCTCTGACTCTTCTCCTTTAAATATTCTGGGTTACGTGTGGCTTGTTTATCAGCTGTTTTGATGAGATTGATAAAAACCTAAACGAGATTTCGGAAGAAGCTGATTAAAGTCGAGGTCTGCTGCGTGGAGCATCACCTGTTAGCTTCATGGGCTCTTGGGCAGGCTGCCTGCCTATGGTGTGCCCACCGGTTTTGGAGAGCTGGAACTTGGCTTCCCCTTGTTCCCTTGCTTCTCTTCAGGAACCGGTTTGTTTGTAGAGAAGAGATTGCTCTCAAAGGGACGCTGCATTCACAATTTTGTTCAGCCCAGTCATTAAAGTTAGAAACAAGCTCCACTGTGAAATCATGCCAAACCTCCTCTGACAGTTTGTATGCAAGCAAAGTTTCTCCTGCTGATGAATAGTGGTCAGGCATTAAAATAATAATATTGGAATGTCTTTAAAATGGATTTTTGGGGACTCCTAGAAGGAGTAGTTTGGTCAGGAGGGTTTAACAGGAGTCAAACCAGGCATCAATCTGTTTAATTGTTGTGTACAAGACTCCTTTAAATGTACTTAATCCTCTTTTCCAAGAGGATTTCCCAGAGAGGTATTTTTGGGTTGGTATACACACAGCCCTCCTCCGAACACCAGGATGGAGCCTTGGAGGCTGGCTGCTACTGGTGCCACTTGGGGCTCGCTGGGCACAAGAGGCCACAGAGGGGCAGGACGCTGGGGAGGGGGCTGCTGGATGTGTTTGCCAGATCACCACCTTCAGTTCCCAGAGCTTTTGGTGGTCCTGGTGGGACCAGGGAGTGCTGGTCCTTGTTTTCGGTGATTTATGGGAAGTCCTGATGCTCCAGGAGGTCTGAGGGCACACGGCACTAATCAGCCTGGATTTCAAGTGGTATGTTTATCCACGAATTTGCCATGCTCAGTCCTGTTGCCGCAGCTGCGTGTTTCCACTCGCAGCTGGAGATGTTTCTGCCACCTCACCCATTAGACAGGGCTTGCTGGTTTAGAGGGTGATCCAGCCACCAGATGTTGCAGGATACGGCAAGCATCCTATTATTATTTTTTCCCCCTCTCTCTCTTCTAGAGTTGTGTAAATCAGAAGTATCTTGTTTGTAAACCTTCAGCTAGCTTCTGCTCCTGGTGTGATTTTATTTTCATAAAGCGTTGCCCTTCTCAGAGGCCCGGAGAGCACTTGGCAGATAGAGCGTGCTGTTATTGTTTTGGGACAGAAGGGCTTTGCAGCTCTGAGACCAAATCCCTTTTAGTTATCAAATACTTCCTTAGCTTTTAGTGACTTCTGTTTCAGGGTTGCCCAACTCAAGCTGTGGAAGATGTGAGAAGTACTGGAGCTGCCTCTTTACTGCCAACCTGTGTGGCTTCGTTTCTGAGGATGGCACAGATATGATCTGCACTTTCTAGACTAATAATCCCTGGAAAGATGCAAACAAGCCTGATCTCTCTTCTTAGGTAGTGAAGCTGTAAAATGACTTAAATAGTCATTCTTAGATAGCATCGGTATTCAGCAAGGCCATTTCCCTCAGCATGCCTTTGGAAGTGCCTGTGAATACATATGTAAATGCAAAGCTTCTCGGGCCTCTTTTTGACTGACAGAAAGGAGTCTGGTGGGGAGGCTTGCCTGGGACCAAGTGGCAATTCATTTAAGCCGGTGACAATGTGGAAGAGGAGGGACAGTGAATGTGGAGGAAAAAATCCAGCAAGTCAGGTCGGTGCAGGAGCTGTCACAGCAGCCTCTGCAGCACCAGCTCCCTTCCATTGCTCTTGGTGCTGACTCTGCTTTTGGTGCGTGAAGGTTAGATGTTAATCTTTTTATACTCTTTTCCTGATTATTTTTTTTTTTTTCTTGGGATAAAATGGAAAGAAGAGGAGAAAGAGTGGCCTTTTGTTTTTAGGTTACAGAATTCAGACTGGTTTGCTGTAATCTCCTTTCTTTAACACACTGGGTAACTACCTGGTGGATGAAGCAGCCTGGCCAGCACAACTGGTGCAGTGATGAACAGCCCTCCGGTACTTTATTACGGAGGAGGGAGGTGGATCTGAAACAGATGCAGGGCAGAACTTGGCATCTGTAGTAAGCAGAAGCCTTGGACAAGTGGTGAGAGCAAGAGATGGTGAGCCATTAGCTAGAGCACTTTTGGAAATTACAGAAAGCTGGGAAGTCCTGAAATGTGCTGCCGCTGGTAGTGATGTCAATTGGGCTTCATGCGGTGCCCGGCTTTTCCAGGTGTTTAGCAGACTGTGTCACCAGGTTAGTGCTTGTCTGAAGGAGTTGAGAATGGCAGCTGTTAAATGCTCCTGGGTTGACAGCTTTTTAATGAAATCTTAGCAAGCAAAGGTGAATTAAATATTTATTTTCTCTTCAACAATCCTTTGGAAGTGACTTGGTAAGCCAGGGCTTGATTTATTGGCCCCGGTGACCTGCCCCGATGTGAGGTGATGAACTTTAAACTCTAGGTTTGTAAGGTGAATTCAGTAGAAATGGTGCAAGTTAAAAACAAAAACAAACCCAAACCAATCTCTGATCCACCTTCTCTTGACTTTTCTGAGTCTATTTACTTTTATAAACCGGCTTTTTGGAAGCTGATACTTGGAACCTGATGACTAAATATCTGCTCATGGACGATAAGGTAATAAGCACAACTGATAGTACAGCAGTTAATGCTGGATGACATGCTCTTACACAGCTCCGGATATCCTGCTGAAAGCCAGGAGAACATGTGTTTAGTCTGAAGGTAAATGGTCTTTTCGTTCTCTGCTTCGTGGTGTGTGAGCTGGGAACCGTCGTGGCAGGGATAGGGGCACCTGCAGGCTGTGTGATGGGGTCTGGCCAGTTGCATCTGTGTTGAGCGATGTGCTGTAGTTCCAATGAATGTACCCACACATCCAGGGCAGGTATTGAAGTACAGTTGCTGTGCTGTGCTTGTGAGTGCTTTTGGCTTTACTTTGCATGCATGGCAGGTGTCTCTGTGGATGTACATAGTCTTTCTGGACTTCCAGCTGGGCGAGGCAGCCCAGTTGGAGCTATTGCTGTTGCTACTGCCTGGTTTCTGCCAGAATAAAATTTCCAAAAAAAAAAAAAAACAAAACACCAAACTGGAGGGGAAAAAAGAAAAGAAGATAGCCACGTTGTGTGATACTAACATGACCTGGGGGGAGGAATAAGCCTTCAGGTCCTGTGGGACATACCCTGGATTATAATGTGGGAACCTTGGGAGGAGGGACTCTATGCTCCCTGAAGCGGAGTAACGGCTTCCACTAATTTTAGCCTCCTCTCCATCTAACTAGAACAACTGTTTATCCAATAACAATTAGAGGACAGTTGGCTTTGGTGGGATTTATGTGTACATCTGGGAGAGACAGAGAGCTGACAAGAAGGAGTGAATGTGCCCTTGTTGCAAATGTAGAAGGACTTGGTCCTGCCTGCTGGTGGTTGCTCCGCACAAGTCAGTCCCGGTGGCTGGTGCGGTCCTGCAGGCAGGCAGCGTATGAGTTCTCCCAGTCTGGTGTAACGTTGCTGTGAGACAGACGAGGGTGAGCGCATGTTGTGGATTTCCTCGCCTGTGCTGTGAGCCTGGAGTGATACAGACTTGCTAGCTGTTGATGTGTCTGGGACAAAATCCAGTGCACGCTTACAAAGGTTTTGGGCTTTAATTTCCCTCCACCATCAAATGGCTTTTGTCAGCAGAACTTCTCGTTCACCTGCCACTGAAGCTGTTTGCTCTGAGTTCCCAAAATGTGCCAAGCTGTTTCCAGTGTCTCTTTGACTTCATTCCAGTTGAGTGAAATGTTTAGGTATTTTTTTATCAGCATGAATAGGTTTCTAAAAAGAAACGTTCTTAAAAATATCAACACTTGAAAAGTGGTCGGAGAGGTATGGAGGCAGGTGGTGGACACAGCAGATAGCCTGTCATAGCAGAGACATTAATCTATGGCCCATCACTGCTGTCTGCTCCAAGGGAAGAAGAATGGTCTCTCTGGGTGAGGGGGTGGGAAGAGCTCTAGTTCTATTGATTCCCACTTGTAAATGTCCACATATTTACCTAGAGGGTACGATATATTGCATTTAAAATGGTGGCAAAGAGAAATAGCCATTCCCTGTGGGTTGGTATTGATTGGATGTGTAGATACTCTGTACTTACTTCTCTTCTTTTTCACATACCCTTTAGGCCAAAGTCCTTTGTTTTTATTAGAGTATTCATAATCAATATACATATTACTTACTATGACGTATTAATGAGGCCTTTGAGATGAGAATATGCAGAAGCGAAGGATGAGGTTCATCTGATTTTAAATTGAGGTGTCTACAATATAGGCTGTAATATCTTTGTTTCCTTGGGCTTCCTTTATAGAACATGTGAAAGAAGAGATTTTGGTATCATGATTTATGTCACCTATGTCTATTTTAGAGGGTGAAGCATTGTACACTGTATGTGCTCTTTTTACTGATGGGAAGGAAACTTGGGTGGTAGTTCATATGGAGCCATCTAAAGTGAGGTGAAATCAACCGTATTGAAATATTGTGGTGACCATCTTGCACTCTTCCGGCACAGCTGTGTGAGCACTAATGAAAGACAGGAAATCACTTTTCCAGGTACCAGTCAGATGTCACCTCCTTGCAGTCCCCATACCACATGGGCACAACGGTCTGGGTTGGAGGAAGCTCTCTTCTCTACGATGGAGACACATCAGACCTCGATGGCTCCTGCCAAACTGTGAAGCAAAGTTTCATCTACTTGACCAATTCCTACCTCTGTGACATGAAGAGCACTCTTAGTCCTTCAAACATTACATTAACTTTTCATTTTCTGTATTTAGGATGTTAATATTTTTGGTATCACAGGCCACTACATACAGCTTCCTTGTGATTAAATAAGGAGACCCTCCCTGGGCTGATAGGCTAAATGTAAGACCTCTGTAGAAATACTTGTTTCCCTCTCTTCTGTGTTCACTGAGTTCTGCTAATAGGTTTTTAAATGCTGATGTTTCAGATGCTAAGGCTACAGCTTGAGTTTCCTGTAGCCAGCAGTCATTGGCCTCTCTACCAAGGGGCATCAGCTGGAGGCATCTTAGTCATTGTCCACTCCTGCCTTCCTGCTGGGGCATTAAGTGTGTGCCAACCCGCTAGGCTCTGAAACTTCGGGGTAGCTGGTGCCCATGAAAACAAGGCTCAAGAAACTTAAGGCACTCAAATTGGGCCATGTCTGGAAATATTCTGTATAGTAGTGCTTTTCAATTTTGTATTCCTCTTTCAATTTTCTAAAGAGATATCTTGTTCTCAGCTGTCCTGTTGAAGGAAAAAAAATGTATTGATTAAAAGGCAATTTTCTATGGGCCTTTGATGGAATTATCCACTTACTCTTGTCAAAAGCAATCAAAATAAGGGAAATAAATTGTGTTGGTTACATGTAAATGATTTGGTCCTCTGGAGGCATTTCATCAAATAAAGCTGAGGATTGAATTAAATGGTGATCTAATTAAGTGGCAGGCACGGGAACCCAAAATGCAGCCTTGACAGGTGTTGCACGTGGCATGTGAGAGGAGATGAGGGGTATGAGCAGTACTGCTGGGGAGGCTTCAGAGCTCAAGGGTCAACACTTGTGTGGGGACAAGGCCCGCCATGGAGGCCGCAGTGAGGAGGAGGAGGGCCCAGGCAAGAGCCTCCCTGGCAGGAGCTGGGCATCAGCCTTGCTTGTGGCTCTCACAGACGTGTCCACAGGATGGTCTGCCCATGTTGTCCCCTCAGGCCACTGCTACAGCATCCTTCTGTGTTTGGGCTGCCCTTTGCAGGAGCTCTGAGAGGGACAACAGCGGGTGGGTGAGGTGCTTATAGTGGCAAAAATGGTCGGTGTGTCGTGAGGTGAATGAAGAGAATTATTAGGCCATTTAAAATACCCTTAAAACTATTGATTCTGGGAATGCTGAAGCTCTTTCCACGCTCATCATGGCTGTAATATATATCCCACTGCAAAACACACGACACTGCTCACGTGGAGCAGGCAAGGTTGGGGGCCACGTATCCAGTTTTCCTGCGGATTATCAGTGACTGGCTAGGTTTGCTTCTGCATTCTGTATTTTTAACCTGACTTTTTGTCTGCAAGCCAGAATTCATCCTGCCCTGTCTCCAAATGTCATCATCCCCTTGTGGTTAACTTGCTGCAATTCATGAAACACTTGGCTGCCATAAATAGTTATGTGCAGAGGTTCCTCCGCACGCGGAGCGGACAGAAATTCGCAGGCAGCGCTGCTAGGCACTCGCACACTAACATGTCCACCAAGAGAAAGTTGACCCACTTCTGCGAATAGATAACTCCTGGCAGAAAAAGTAACACTGTCTCACAGAATCTGTCTTTCCCTTGCCTACTGAAATGTGAAGCAAAAAAAGCGAGCGAGCTCCATCTTCTGAATTAATGGCGGTGGAAGAATAGCACTCCCCATTGAAAGGAGAGCGTGTAGATCAGCCCTTGATCTGAGATAGGCTTAAAATGGCCACAATTCATTTGTGTTATTTTTTTTTTTTAATGTAATGAGTGCTTTTGTTAGTGAATGAGGTGTGTGGAGTTCAGGACTCAGCTGCTCTTAGGCATTAGGAAACATTTATCACCATGGCAATTGAAGGCTGCTGTACAGGTTATTTTGAACGCTTGCATGGTGACTCACATCTGGGCCGAGACCATTTGTGCCAGGTTACCTCAGTCCCTATGCATACAGGTTTATATATGCTCTTCCCTCCCTTCAGTTGCTTCTTGCCTTGGTGTTTACTCCTCTCCAAAAGCTCAGTACTTTGCCAACTTCTTTGCCAACCTCCGAGCAATGACACAAGGAGATATCCCGCTCTGGCGAAAGAGCACAATGTTCATACCTGCCGAAATGCAGGTTTTCTGAGAGTCCCCTCCTGAGAGCAGCTGGTCCATCCCTGCCTGCCCAGTTTCTGGGGGGCAGCAGTGGCCTTGGGGGGAGCCTCTCTGCTGGAGGCTGCCAGGTTAGCACCCTCAGCACCCTGGTCATGCCTTCCTTGTCCTGGTCAACTGTGCCCAATGCTCACCTTGTTAAGGATTCTCCTGCAAAGGGTCTTTGTGAAAGATTCTCCTTGGCAAAGTAGATTACAGGTTAATTTATTGGTGAGATTTGAGACTGGGAGACTCTAACGCACCATGTGCTACGTGCTGTCAGCGTTGCTGTTGTGCCGCTCGTCTTGGCAAGTGACTACAGACACTCCATTTCAGCGATCTCACACTCAGACTGAAGCAGTCCTGCATCTGATGTGAATTAAAACATTGTCTGGGCTAGGAGATAAGGGCTTCTCCTACCGGTTTGCCGGAGTGGATATCCCCTTTTTGTCTGCTGTGGGTACGGTGGGAGATGTCTGCGCTGTCTGGAGAGGAGGGAGCGCTAGCGATGAGTGCCAGGCTTATGGTATCAGGGCATTGCCCAGCTGTAAACTGCAGTTGAAGGGGTGACATGTTAGCTGTCTTGTGTAGTTGTGTCAGCCCAGGCTCGCTGGCAGATTTAGTTCAATCAAATCAGGAGTGCTCTGAAAAGCTCTTCAGCTCCATCCCCCAGCTCCATACAATGACACTCATGACTACATGCTGCTGCCTTTCCCCCCGTTTCATGCAAATGCTGGGGTTTCGTTCTCAAACAGAGAAATTGGTGGCATTTGGGTGCTTGTGGAAGGCAGAGGAAGTAGTATCAGGAGCAAATGAATGAAGGACTAGACACAAGAGTAGGTATCTTGCTCGTGTTTCAAGCTGTCTCTTGGGCAGTAGGATGATCCAGGGTTACCTATATTTGAGGGTTTGGCAGCCTTGTCTGACCTGTCCCTGCCTTCCTGGGGCGACAAAACGAAGACAAGTGATGCTGAGAACCCCTCGTTGGTATGGTGGGGAGAGCTGTGGTGTTGTCCTGTCCTCTTGCTGCAGAAGACAACATGGTGAGGAAGGGAGCAGACAAAAGGACAACTCAAAGTAGATCAATAAAAACAAACCATTATTTTAGAAAAGAGAAAAAGGAAAAGCAAGCCTTACAGCATTTCCAGTCCCCAAAGCTTAATATTTCTATGGAAACCATCGCAGCAGGCGGCTTGCTGTCAGTATCTTTATGTGATCTATTGGGGTTGACTAGATTTAACAACTGTTTGTCCTTTCCCCACATCTCCTACCTTGGATCATCCCAAGACAGGTTGCTGTGTATCACAAGTGCAAGGTTAAACCCCGCATTCCTGGTTTCTGGCTCTCCATTAAGTGCTAAGCAGTCTCTGGAGGATTTGCAGCCATCTTTCATGTGCAGTTTTTGACTTGCAAAGGTTCATTTCATTCACTCTATGACACGTATTGATAATGCCTTGTCCTATATATGCCACTCCTGTCACACTGTGCTCCTTGAAGGATGGCTGTGACTTTGTATTAGGCCGTGGACCACTTGGTAGTGTGGTACATCTCAGTGCCCTGTAAAGTTGCTACAGGGACAGTGCTTGACTTGAATAGAGTTAAGACTTAATACTTGCTTTAGTCTTCCATGCAAAGCAGATCTGTAATCTCCACAAGAGGACATAATCTGACCTACTTAGGTAACAGCCCGCATGATTTTTGTGTAGCCCCAGTTATATACATGCAGCTATTTACTATGGTCATGCTGATGTATTCACTGATTTCCTCCCATTTTTGTTTCTAGTGGGATCTACTAGAAATAGCTACAGGATAACCTACATAAAAGTCCACTCTTTTATTCTGGAGTAGGAGGATCAGATGCTAACAGAGTATCAATAATAAAAGAAAATGTTATTTTTGTTGATGCTGAATATTTTCCAGCTCCTAACAAAGGTATTACGAAAATCTTATTTTTATGTGCAATCTTAAAGCACTTTTTTGATGAATAGTTTTCTTTTGTCTTCCTGGTTTCCTTTTCTTATCTCCCTTACTGGGGTTTGCAGTCTCATATTTGTATGTTTCCCAGCAGCTGAATATAACTTCGATCTGTGCTTTGGATCTGCAGAGCTTTTAATCCCTTTCCACTGAGTTAAAAGCTTGTTTGCTGTTGAATGTGATACGTAGTTATAGGTTATATGATCTTCACCGGCGGCTCATGCATCACACAAAGATGGCATATTGTGAAAAACTCTGATAAAATATCCCCTTGTTCGTTTTCCTGATTGCAACTCAAACCCAGGCCGTGAGTGAGTCAATTGTGTGCTGCTGTGCAGTCTGCTGGCACACCTGTCCTTTGCTGTTACCTACACCTATGCACTTATTCTCTTTATTTCAATTTTGCAGTCTCTGTGATGTTTATATTTGAAGCTACAAACCAGTTGGATATTTCAGCCAGTGCAGCAGGCTTTCTGTTTTCCAATTCTGGAAACATTTGTGGTGTGATTTCCTCCTGGAGTTTTCCCTTTGCCTCCTCTTAACTGCTTGTTACACCTCCTGAAACATGGGGAGCGGTTTTTAAAGCCTGTACGATTATTCCTCTTCGTCCTGAAACACGATGGTGGATGCCTTGTTTGTGGAGAGCTTTTTTTTTTCTGGAGTGGTTGCATGGTCTACCTTGGAAAAAATCATTGCTTCTGGAGCTCTCAGTCTTCCAGGCCACGTGGATATAGCTGCATGCGTGTGAATAGATTCAACCATCTTCTAATTATTTTTTTTTTGTCTGGTAGTTTTGGTATAGGTATTTTCTTTCTGGATTCTAACCAGTTTATCAGTCTCCCAGTGCTTGTCTCCTGGCCTCCTGTAACAAAGTACAGTCCTCTTTTTATAAGGTCAGTTAAGATGGCATTGTTTTAGCTGTAAGCTTTAAAATAACAACAGAAGGATGGATGGTTTTGCAATTTCCAGTGCTAGACTGGCTCAGATTTGGTGCTCTTTCTCATTGCAACATGACTTTCTGATGTAGCCTTAGGTAAATCTCAGGTTCACCTTTTATAGCACCAGAACAATATATTTCCTTTATCTTCTCCAAGTAACCTGTAGGTCATTGGATCGCTTACAACGTGCTTGTACAGAGCTCAACAGATTTAGACCCTTACCTCAGATGGGCCTCTAACCATTGCTATGATACCAGTGATAACAAACAACGCAGGTTTTCAGTTATAGGGAGCTAGCAAGGAACAAACAGCCCATATAGCAACTAAAACTCCAGACATTTCTAATTCCCAGTTTTGGAGTTGCTTCAAATCCTGTTTTGACTTTACTGGATAAAAGTATTTTATATGTTGGTGTGCTTCTTTCTGCATTGTATCTACCCCGTGGGACAGCAGGCTGTCGGACTGCGGACAGTCTCCAGACAACTGTCAAAAATAGAAACTTGTCAAATAAGGGTTTCTATTCCCAAATGAGAAGACAAAGAGCAAAAAAGACAAAGAGCAGTGTTTTTGCCTCTGCACAGCAAGACCTAAGCGAGACAAGTGCAGAAAGATGATACTGCTTTCACTGCGGTATCAGGGCAACAGGCTACCTTGATACCTTTCAGAGAGTGGGGGCAGCATTTGTTGTATTTCAGCTCGTCCCGTCTGCATCGCCCTGTTTGGTATCATATTGTAGATGTGAATTTAAAATGCTGGCTGTCTGGCAGCGTGGTGCAGTTCCAGCTAAGGTGCAGGTCCACGGTCGAAGCAAATGGGCTCTTGTTGTGTTGCTCCGTGTTGCAGCAGAAAGCAGCCGCGTCTTTGCCATAATTGCTGAAGACACCTTGCCTATTTCCAATTAAATTCTTACCTGATCCCTTGATTGCACTATTTCTGACTCCACTAATTTGGTGACTCCTAATAAGCTCGGACTGAGAAGTCATCAAAGTCACTCTCGGGTGTGAACCCAGTGTTTCTTAACAACCTTTGGCTTTTGTTCCCATTTGCGGAGGGGAATTTGTAGGGAGGATCTATTTGTCAGCCTATCACCAAATCATTAGGAGGGTGACAAGACTGCAGTAACTCTTCCTAGGCAATTATGTATGAAAGATTGTCAGTATGAGTAGTATGGGAAGTTAAAAGCCTTAATTTTCATTTGGAATTGAAACCCTAATGACTTTCCACTCCCACAGATCATAAAGACCTTGTTTCAGCCTCAAGTTGACCAAAAAAAAAGAGGGGAGCTCTTTTATTGCAGATTTCTTTGTGGAGGATTTTTATGAAAAAGCAGATTTATGAGTCACTGTTCTTTGTATAAAAGATAATTACTGGAGTACGAACTTGAGAAAAGTGGCATTTTATGACTTCGCCGCTAGCCATGCAGCGTAAGCTTTGGCTTTCTCTCTTTTCAATTAGTTAAGTTAAACAGCATCTCGGTTCGAAAGGACTAATTACATTCCTGTTTGTTGTTTGCCTCATGCACTAAATGTTTTCTATATGTAAAGCCAAGCAGCAGCGGGGCGGGGAGGAAAGGATCGCCCAAATTAATGCCGTTTAATTATTTAAAATCATGGGTGCAGATCCTGTGGGGTTACGTGTATTGCGTTCAGTCACATCCATCAGTCACCTGCATCATAGTAAGGAAGAGAAACTGGATCACACAAATCCTTTTGTTAACCCTGGGAAGCATAATTAAGGTCTTTTGGAATTTTGTTCTTTAAAAGGATGTTCCTCTGAACAGCAACATTGTTTAAGCCACGCTTAAGTTTAAAGCTATGTGTTTACCGACTTTGGTGCATGTCTTCTTTTTTTTTCATTTTTCTATAAGTAAAGGGAGCATTTTGTAGAAAAATAGCAAATGCACAAAGTGAGGAAAAAGTGAGGAAAACATAATATTTAAAACACAGTATTTTGGGGAAAGGTTTGGAATTGGCCCAGTAAAAGGAATGTGATCTAGAGGGCAAAACTCCCTGAATGCGGTACATTTTACAGGTAAGGATGGCAATATTTGGATTTGACCTCCTCTTTTTAAATGGGAGGTTTCATACCTGGATGATTGCTCTGTCAAAAGACACACGTGGAGTGTGTGGCCCATCACAGGGAGCTGTGGAGGTGCCCATCTCCTGGGCCTGCTACAAGAGGGTAGAGAGCAGGAGGGCAGCTGGGGGCGAACTTCCACTGAGCCCAGGTGAGCTCCTTATTTCCTTGGTTCTGCAGCCCTTGTGCTGCGCTTGGTGGGGTAAATGTCCTCATGACGGGAGAGGAGTGGGCAGCAAGAATTGCCTGCCCAGCTCAGGGTGGAGTTGGAGGCCACTGGAAAGAGATGCAGCAGGTGCCTGAAGGAAGAGAAGGACTCCATGAGTGAGTGAATGAGTTACCCAAGATGTGGTTTGGGAGCTAGCTGTTATTTTTACCACTCAGTTTCATTCAGCTGGGTTGAACTCCCTCCAGCACAGCATTGATGATGATGCCTGGAGGTATAAAGGTTGTATTTTGATCAGCAAGTCAAGAGCAAGCCTACCACTAGTTATGAATACGCTTTCAGAATTGCAGGTGAAGGAGATCCTATAATAATAACAGGCAGAAAAAGTTGCTTGAAGGAATCAGTTCCCTGAGGAGGTGTAGACTTGGACCTCGCTCACCTTCCCATCTCAGCTTTTTAAAAATGTGCAAATGGATCCATTACCTGGGGTTTGAACCTGTTGAAATCCTGAGTGAACAAAATGCAAGATGTCAGGAGAACCGGTAATGATGGAGTTTCGGAAACACAAATGGTTCGGTTGAAGATGTGCGGTATAAATGAGAAAAAACGTGCGTGTGTGTCCTGTGCTCTCTGTAGTTGACCCAGTTGGTTATTCAGTGATGAAGTCTGATCTGTATGTTTCGAATGACAGATCTGGGTTCTGAAGTGCTTATGATTAGATTAAGACTGTGTAGTAAACCTTAATGGTGCATGAAGAGCTACTGCTGGATTTGCAGTAATACGGACTTTTCTGCCTTAGAACAGCATGAATAATACTTTATGGTTGTATAACTCCTTCCAGACAAGGAGTCTAGGAGTGCTTTGTAAACATTAATGAGTTTGGCCTCATAGCATATTTATAAGCCTGAGAAGTAGCATTATTGCCCTTTTTTACAGTTTGGATGTTGACTAGCCTAAGTATGCACAGAGCAGGCAACAGGGCTTTCATCTTCCGACCCTCAGTGTGGGCCTTATCTGCAGGACTCGGTAGGCTTCCTAAGCGTATCTGAGGCACGCTCAGAAATTAACTGCAGATTCAATCCAGCAAAAGGGTTGTTTTTCAAACCTCCGGGTATCCATTGTAGAGCAAAAAGCATTGTAATTATTCGACAGTAATTTCTTGCTTGCCTTTTCGTTCAACAGCGACAGAGGGAGAAGCTAATCCTCTACTGGAATGAAATCAGTTTGGGCTTTATGAATATCATTTCCTTCTCCAGAACAAAGAGGCTAAGCTAATGTGAATGAAAACTTGTGTTATCTTTACATGGGAGTTTCAGGTGGGTAAGGAATGTGAGGTCAGCCAGGACTGGGAGCGGATAATTGCCCGTGTCAAAGGGCAGTGACAGCGATGCCTGTGAAAATCGCCCTGCAAAGTAGGTGGGATCAAGCAGTGTGATGGGCATGCACAGATTTTTCTCTAGCAGCTTCTTCTGAAGTTCATCCCAGAATGTTCTCATTATTTGTACACGCTTATGTAGTGGGATGTTCTGCAATGTGAGCACGGTGCGGATTGTAGATAAATTTTATAAATGTTTTTCAGTGTGAATTTAGTGCCTAATGAAGTTACCAAAAAGATGGTTCTACAGGGAGAAGTCCCTCAATAGCTCTAAAATACACATATGCCAGAGAACTTTTCACAAGCTACGTCTGCAGTAAACTGTATTCCTGACCTGCAAAGATGCTCCAAGATCTCAGTGCTTTTGCAAGGACTGGAGACCAGTGAGGCTCCCAGCAAGAGTCTGTCAGGATCTAGCTTTGGAGGTGGTGATCTCTGTGATGTGGCCATGCAGCTGCTAACAGAGTTGCTTATTAGGATGAGCAGCATTTGTGGTATCAGTTGCCCAAGGTGAAGCTGTTTTTCCAGATCTGCGTTGGGTGGGCTGGTGCCTATTGTGGAAGTTCTGTGGTGAGGGCTGGAAATGAGAGAACATACCTGTGTTTTCTACAGACGTTTTATTAGAAGACTGGGGGCTTTCCTAGGAAGATTTACATGTGGTTGATTATCATTTTTTTGGCACGACGGAAACTGCAATAAGCTAGTTGGCACTTGAAAAAAGGTGCAGATCTTCTTTCTTTTCCAAAGTAACTGCCTTGTTTACTCTCTTTCCACATTCAGATCAGACTCATCTCAAATTTTGAGAGGTTATCACACTGAGGAATGCAATTTTTTGAGGCTTTGTACATCCAGTTAGAGAGATATTTATACCAAGGATGAATTTGGCTTGTGGTCTTGTGCTGTGCGGTTTAAGGCCACGAGGACATGAAGAGGGTTGTTTGATTTCCATCAAATTGGTGCTAAGCATACAAATAGCAACTGAGGTAATAAGCAAAAGAAAGGAATGATTTGAATTGTGCGATAACCTATGTTAGCTGAGAGATATTAGTATTCCCTTCTAGTGTGATATTCAGAGATATGGGAACTGCGCTGTGCTGTGTGCTCTGGTGCTGAAGCTGTGTTCTGTTTATTGCTGCACTTCAGAAGTGTATCTCACGCAGTTAAATGGCTTTAAAGCAGTTGGCTGTTGCATATGAATGGCCACTGTTTTTAGCTTGGTCTTGGTCTATCAAATGCTACACAGGCATGAGGTCTTTTTCCTTATCTTGCTACTTCTGGAACATGACCTGGCCTTAGCCCTTCAGCACAGAACAAAAGCTTTTGTGAAGCACTGTTGCCTCCTGGCTACAAGTAACAAACTTGGTGATGAGCAAGAGATTTTGGTAATGCAATGCACAGGGATGGAGATGCACAGGGTATTTCAGCATGTGACGTGGCATCCTTGCAGGGCTGGGAGCTGGAGCATCCTATAGAAAGGCTCTTAGTTGACTGTGCAGTGTTTAATCTTTCTAATACAACCCATAATGTGGAGTGAAAGATCTAGATAATGCAAGAAAACAGTTATTTATCTGGGATTAGCCTACATAAAACATTTACATTGAGCAGAAACTAGGCCAGAATAACATTCTTTTGTAAATGCTGGTGATGAACTGCAAACCAGTCCAAAGTTTTGTGAAATCAAAAGAGCCTCTGTGGTTCCTTCAGCGGACTTTGGACCTGGTTTGTGGGCTTAATGCTGTAGTCTATAGCAGTGTTTATGGTGCTAAAGGGGAAAGTATTGGTTAAAAAAAAAAAACAAAAAACAAAAAACAAAAAACAATCTCAGCCCCACCAAGCATCTGAGCGAGCATACCAAATAAGCAGAGTGAATTAATGCCGTATTTGTAACAAACTCTCAGGGTGGCTACTTAGCAGTGACTGCTCATGAAGAATAGCCTGCCGGCTTTTCTGGATCCCTGCTCTGCTAGCAGTGCATAAGACATTTTCCTGATGATTTATTGTGGTAGGAGCTACAGAGTAATCCTTGGTAAATAGATTTATACGTGTGACACTCTCCTGAATGGGAGATTTATACTTGCCTGTTCCACTGCTGCTTATTACCATATGATGTTTCATTGAATGCAATTATGTGTCTGCCTCTACTCTTTAAAGGTTAAGAAAGGTTTTGCAACATTACTATCTTCAGAGCCTCACAAGGAGGGTACTTTGCAGCGTAATGGATTGGGTTTGCAGTTGTTTTTGTCCCTGCTAGGCCTGGTTGTGTGCAGAAAGCTGGGCTGTGGCCAAGGGTAGCTTGAGTGTTAAGGCTCATGGTGCTGAAGGTGTTTGAGAAGTTGAGCTGAGCTTTGTCAGCTGCCTGGGCTCTGACAGTTCCTTGCACTGTACAGCCGACCTGGTCTTTGGCTCCTACAAAGTTGGGAAGGTCCTTGTAACTCCTGCAGGTCTTGTAGGACACGTAGGTGTCTCCTGTTGATGAATTTAGTTTCAAGTGTTCATTACATCAGCTGAAGGTCAGAACAGAGCACTGTCTGTGACATTAGGGGAACCATTTAGATTTTTATTAGGTAATATTTTTGACCTAATTTCTTTGGTGCAGATTCTACTATTTACTGCTACATTTTTTATTGGGAAATGTCAGCATTAAGATAAAATTATTTTGTTCCCCCTCTGCAAATCACTACGATGTAAAACCTTTTCAAAGCACTGGCTCAAAGCAATGGGATCCGCTGGGCGGTTTGCTTAGCATTAAGTATTTTGGGAGACACCCTGGCTGTGCTGAGGTCCGCAACAAAACCTCTGTTGGCTTTGGAAGGACTAGGATTTCACCTCT
This sequence comes from Anas acuta, assembly GCF_963932015.1. Taxonomy (NCBI): domain Eukaryota; kingdom Metazoa; phylum Chordata; class Aves; order Anseriformes; family Anatidae; genus Anas; species Anas acuta. The sequence goes on from NC_088983.1 coordinate 13,041,252, forward strand.
GATTTTCAGTTAGCCCGTAACTTTTCGTTCCTGGCCGATGCGTATCGCATCTTTAACGATTTTCATTTCGACGCGGCTTTTGCAAGCCATGTCCCCTTTTGTCCGCGGCCAGGCCCCGCATTGCTGCACGGCTGCGCTCCGAGGCCTCATTCATAAACCACCTCTCCCAACGCTGCTCTTTATCCCCTGTCCACGGATGCGAGAGAATCCCCAACAATAGCAGGGCTGAAACAAAAGCTGCCGTTGTCCGGGAGGCGCTGGGCGGGGGCTCGGAGGGGCCGGGGAGCCGGGACCATTGTGCCCCTAATTGGATTTGTGCTGACGGTGGGAGCGGGACCCGGAGCGGGACAAACCCGGCCGCGGTTAGCGGCAGATGACCTGTAAAGCCCGTGCTGTTGGGAGAGTCCTCGCAGAGTGCAAATGCACCAGGTTGCAACTTTATTGGTGATTAGGCCCAGAGATAAAGCTCAGCGCGATGCCTAATCTGTGCAGAGCCTAATTCCAGGCACCGAAGCCAGGGCTGCTGACACAAACACAAAGCAAGCGCCCGTTCTGCCTCCTAGCAGGGTCACTGCAGACAGCAAACCCTGCGGGCAGCTTCTGGGCAACCCTGGGGCAGTTCTGGAAAGGCTTTGCTGTGGGGGCAGGCACTGGGAGCTGGGCGTATGGCAGAGGGGAGAGTCATGCAGTCATTACCTTCAAACCTGATTTAACCTCTGTGTGGCTGATCAGAAGAACATTTGCAGTGAGCAAGGACTGGTCCTGCCTGGACAAAAACAGTCGAGGCTGCAGCCCAAAGCAGCTTGTAAAGCAGAGCACTTAGGGGGGGAACAGGCTCTCAGATATTTCCATTTTTCCACCTGAGGCTGTTCCTGGGTGCTCCAGAGCTACTCTGAGTCCTCCTCATGCTCCTTTAGATGAGGTTCTCCTCCCTGTGACCAGGTTAAAGAATCAGGTGAGTTTGGGCCGTGCTGGTTTATCCTTGCTGGGTGCTTTAGGCAGTGTCTGTGTGAATGGTGGTGGAAGATGTTGGAGGTTGTAAACAGATGAATCATCACAGGCCAAGGGTTAGCCTCCTACTTGCCGTGCCTTCAAGAAGAGCGTTGTAGTTACCCTGTCACTGGATTTCCTCCCAGCCTTGCTCTTTGAGGAGTTCTGGCCTCACGACGTGCTGCAAAGACCTGCTGCGTGCTGCCGGCCTTCGAGCATAACGTGGGAGCCTCCAGCTGGAGCATACGCAGGTCTCTTGGTTTGTGTCACTGATACCTGCACTGAAATGTTTGGCAGATCTGCTCTGCAAATCCGGACAAGCCCATGCAACCCTGCCTTTTAAATCCGTGGCTTGGAAACCTGCCTCCGAGAGCCACTGCAAACTTCCTGATCCGAGCTCCTTTGGGTGGCATCTGCCTCCTCCTCAGGCCCGCCTAGACAACCGCACCAACATGCTCTCGGTTTGCTAATGGCCATCCTCCTAGCGTTGCTGATGAGATGAGCTTTTCCTGACCTTTATTTGGACACGCTGGTATTAACCTAATCCCACCCAATCTCCGTAGTGACAAGGTGACCTTTTTTTTTTTTTATTATTTGAATCTTGTAAAATGATATTGCTGAAGTTCCTGCACCTCGCTGCCTTTGCCCCTTGCCTCCAGGCAAAACCCATTTGGGATTCCTGCTTCTCTAGTTTGTTTTTTGTCTTCTTAGCCCTTCTTAACTGTGTTGTGACTTGTATTTTGGAACACCTGGCTCTGTATTTGGGGGTAAAAAGGGCTGAGAAGCTTTGTCTGCTGTAAGAGAAGTAATGTGGGATAACCTTTACTCCCAGGAAGTGACAGACAACAGGCATTTCCTAGGAGGAACCAAAATCCCGTCCTTGTGGTGTTAAATCCTCCTGTTTGTTAAGAGGTAATTTGGAGATGTTGAATTCTTTGGTGGTCAGTGGAGACCTGGGGAGTGACCTGACGAGGCTGAGCTGCAGGTGAGCTCTTGGTAAGTCCCAGGTCAGGAGCCAAGGTACCAACCTCCCTTCAGCTCGGGGGTGTTTTCCCTTTCTTCACCCAGCCAGGGCTTGCTGTCTGTCTTTTGCCTCCAGAAATTTGGAGAGAAGCCATTGACTTCCCTTTCCGTTCAAGGCAGCCCTGCATTATCTTGTCCCCTCCTCTGGCTAGGAAGGTGTGAATCTGAGGAGCAAGTTTGTGGTGCTTTGAATGTATCTGGGACCAGGGCTGGGTTTTTGGGTCTGTGGGCAGCAAACCATGATGCACTCCACCTGTCTGGTGCCTGGTGGCAAAGCAGCATGGTCGGGGCCATTTGGCCATCATCCCTGCAGGGGTAAAAGGAATAGTATCCCTCCAACCTTGTGTTTCACACATTGCTTTCCCTCGGGGCAGGATTAAACTCAGTGCTGGGACAATTTGGAGGAGGAGAAGCAGGTGCTGCAGAGGAGAGCTCGCTCAGCCCGCGTCTCCGTTGCCTGTGTGCGGTGGGTGCCATGTGTGAAGGTTTCCTGGGCTGATGCAAACGCTGGCTTAGCACATCTGCTGCTTTCGCTTCCCACTCGCACCAGCTGCAGCACGCTTAGCTCCGCAGCAGCGCTAGTGCAGCAGAAGACACCTTCTGTGCCATACCCCCGTCTGCTGGAGCCAAGAAGAGTAAGGTTGAACCTAAAGCCTTAAAAGAAGCCTGAAGCCTTCTGCAGCAGCAGAACCAAGAACTTTCTCTCACAAAGTGAATGTGTGTGACTTGGGAAGAGACCAGGTGAGCAGCGTGTCCTTCACTTCCAGCTTGCACCTCCTTCCCGTGAAGGAGCCGTGGGCATTGCGATCTGCCTCTGTGTGCGGGGCTGCCCAGCCCCGTCCTGACCCTTGGAGCTCCTGGAGCAAGCCTTTGGGCCAGGGGAGTACTTTGTTCTTGAGTCTCCAGACAGCATGGCCTCAGTTACATAAATCCATGCCTATAGGCAGCTTCTTTGGGCTCATTATGATGCTAACTCAGTCGAATTCCTAATTAGAGACCAGTGGTTTTGTGTGGGGACTGGAAGGCAGCGTAGCTTTGGGGAGGAATCATCTGCAGAAAGCTGCTTTGGGATAGAGGCTGAACTGAGATGAGAATCTAAAAAAAGATGCCTGTAAAATAAAACAACAATTTTAAATGTGCATATAAAGCTGGTGTACCACTTCAGATCAGCCAGGGCATGGAACTGTGCTGTTTTACTGGCTGATGTTTTCATGCAACATTGAGAGAACTGTGTAAACACTGCCACGGATGAAAAGATGTCTCTGCCTCCAAATACTTCGGGAGGACAATTTCCAAGCCCAGTGTTATTTCTTTGGCTGAGATGAGAGGGCTCCTTCAGATCATTTGAATTAAGATTAACTAAAGACAGCTTTCAAAGAAACACCACAGAGAGAGAGAGAGAAAATCTAAAGCAAGCGTTGCCTGACCCTTCCATGTCTGGGAAGGAATCCCAGCAACATCCCTCTGGTCGTTCAGGCCTGGCTGTGCTCAGAGCAGGCAGAGCTATCATTTCAGCCCGTGCATGTTAATTTTCTAAAGTGGAAGAGGTGATCTACCCTCTCCCTGTGCTGTGCCCTACACGGGCCTTTGTGCATGTGCTTTTGTCTGGGCGTTGCTCTCCATCATTTCTCCAACGCACCTCTGGAGGCCTGGGATACAACAGTTAATGCCAGCGAGGCTGCTAAGTAATAGCTCTTCCAGGAAGGAAGTGAAGAATAATTTATGTAGAGGAAAACAGAGCAGGTATACAGGCAGCAGTAAAAATAGATAAGCTGTGATTTCATTAGCAGCTCAGCCAACTCCTGCGAGTCGCCTGGGATCTGAAATGCCGGTGCCCTGCCGTGAGAGCTGCCAGCACCTGGGCACAGGATGGCCAACACAGCCTGGGCTTCTTTGGGTCGAATGAAATGGCCTTCCAGCTACCCTGCAAAAGTCCCGTCCTTGACAGGGTTTCAGGAGGGAGAGGATGTTGTCCTCTAAGTGTGGTTTTGGCACGAGGGGCACTTCTGGAGTTTGTTTATAGTGGGAAGGGACTGTAAACCGTGACCTGCCTTTTGATGGGACTGATGTGCTCGTGCTTGTATAAATAAATCCATGCATTAGAGTACTTAATTATCTGCTGGACGCTCTCAGCTTGTGTTTGGCTAGCCTCCCTTTTGCATCTGAATGTAAATAAATACTGATGGAGTGGGTCTGGCTCCACCTGGGGCGTGGGGCTGAGCACCAGCCTGCGCTGCGGCGCTGCTCCTGTGAGCTCCTCAAATAAACAGAGACCTTCTCGAGGGCTACCGTGAGAACTCCCCCATCGCTAATTTTAAAAGTAACCTATAAATCAAAGTGTATCTCTCTCCTCCCTTTGGCATTCCACTTTTGACTGAGGTTTACTTTTGCGGTGTGCAGCTGAAATGTCAGCTTTTGATTGCCTCTTGCCTTCAGTCATTCAGATGTATTATTTAAGTGTAAATACATTCACAGGAGAAGCCGTATCCTGTGTCTAAGCTGTTAGGAAGCAGTCCCTGTTTATCTTGTCAAAGAAACTTCTTGCCCCTTCTGCAGGCTTCACCCAGCCCCTTTCTGCATTTCAGGCATGCAGAGCAGGAGATTCCCCAGCAGCGAAGCTCTCCAAAGCCTCTCAAGCAGGGAGGACATGAAAGCAAAGAAATACCAGCCGCATTCTTGTTGAGAAACAGACCACCTACACGATGGGGCACCTGGGCACGTAGGTCAGCAGTATATTTTCAGCAAGTGGATTACCTGTGACAGGGCTGCAGCTTGCGTTCCCATACCAAGGCATGTGCACCAGGGCCGGGCGGAGCACCGCGCTAAGGCACCCATGATCCCTTTTCTGCTCAAGTTTAGGCTGTAATTTTAAACCCTGGGAAAACATTTTTCCCTCTTTGAAGAGCCTTGTAATTCATCGGGAAGGTTTTTCTCCTCTGTTGTTCCTCTGGTGCCTGCGTCTCGATCGAATTGCAGGGAGCCCAGTTCCCCATGCCGAGGGGGTGGCCGCTGGGGATGGAGGGGGACGAACCCAGGGGATTGCTTTCCTTCGGGCTGGCTTCACCTCGTGGGGTGCCTGTGGGTGTGCAGAGGTTTTTTTCTAGGGACAGGAACGTGGCAGGCCCGTTTGACTTATTCGTGGCTCAAATTAGCTGAGGTTTCAGCTGAGGATTTTTGCAAATTCACAAATTGCGGTTATGTCAGGGAAGTACTAATTGCCTGCACTTTGCCTTTACCCTGCCTCACCTCTCAGCGTGCCTGCGCTCCCTCACTGAATAATATCCCACTTCTCTGGAAACGTAGTCAGATGCCAGCCTGTATTTCAATGGCAGAGTCATTACAGTAACAGTTCTTGGTGTCTTATGTACTGGCAGGTGTTACTGGCACAGGGGGAATCTGCACTTTAACAGATCCTTGGCTTAATAAAGAAGTGAAAACGATGCCTGGTTTCTTAGGATTTTTTTTTTCTTCTTTTTAAACGCTATCCCTGCTCTCTTGGGAACAATGCAAATTCTCTCTGAAGTGCCTGTGTTTGAATAGCACTGCCTTTTCAAAACACTGGCATGGGGGAGATCCGATAATGCAGACCAAGGTGGGAAACCTTGATAACTTGAACTGTTAACATAAAATGAAGAAGTAGTGCATTACATTAAAAGATAGGCTCCAAAGGTGCTTTTGTGTGGTGTGTGTGTGTGTGTGCTTTCTTTCCTTAAGGTGGGAGTTTGTGTGTTTGGTCACGACAGAGTTGGAATGGGGGGAGTTGAGCAGCAAATTTTTTGCTGCTGGAATTGTACGTGTGACAAATGCATGCTACTTGGCCACATATCCTCTTATAAATATTACAAATAAATGCTTTTACCTAGAAGTTAGCCTTGATGCCTGATGGTAGGAAGCCAGTCTTGAGAGTGGGATATCCGTTTGACTCTTTCTGTCTCTCTCCTGGCAGCAAACTGCTCACCAAACAGCGCTCCGCTCCTGGCGGGGTCAGGAAATCCCCCCCAGCTGCCTGGTGTGTGGCAGGCGGGATGCTTGCTGCTACAATAAAAACAAAACAGCAGAAAAAAACAACAAAACTAGAGCTTGGGCTGCTTCAAAGGCAAGACAGGACTTCACAGAAGGGATTCCTGGGAATCTGGCCTGAGAGTTGAAAACCAGAAGGGCAGCAGTGGTCCAGGGCTTCAGCTCCCTGCTGGGCCGGGGCTCTGCCCGTCCTGGCGCAGAGCTTTGCTGCTGTTTATTCAGTTGCTGCTTAATTAAAAGCTATGTTGGTTGCAGGCACATCATTATTTATTTATTTGTACTGGTGGAAGCTCTCTTCTTTAGGAAACATTGAGTTTCTGAAGGGGATGTGGTCTGGGTGCTGGAGGAGTGTGGTTGCCTCTCTAAATAACAACTTGTGGCATTACCGGCTCTCCGAGGGCCTCGCTCCCATCTCCTTGCTCGGGCTCACTCCGGTAATAATCTCACAGCTACAACAGCAAAAGTAATGTTGTTAAGCTCATATTAATTAATGATGAGCATCTCCTCCTAATGGAAAAGAGATACCAAGCAACGTCCTTGCCTGGGGAGGGAATACAAGTGCGTTTAGTGTGCTGTGCCCAGGATTCAAGTGCAGCGCCTGCCGTTTGCGTGCCAGCCTTGTTCCAGCTGCTGCAGGAAGGCCAAAGGGCCGACCCCAACACCGGTGTGATCCACTGAGATGTGTGCTTACATGCTTGTGCGTTCCCAAAAATGTGGTAAGCTGCTGTGTTTGTTTTTAGAGGGGTAGAGGGCTGCGGGTCCACTGATACCGCAGGGTTTGTGCCAAGCCCCGCAAGCCGGATGGCATCCAGCATTTGGTATTTCCGTGAGGCTGTCAGCAAGGATATCGAATTAAAATAACTCTAGATGGCATTCTGCTGTCTTAATGGCACCCAGGTAGTTGTGCATAATGCTCACGTTTTTTTCTGAGACAGACAACGATCTTCATATACCCTAGGATGAGCAGCACACAAGGACTCTTGCGTCGAGTGTGCCTTAATTAATACAAACGTTAACTGCTCTTACCAGCAGGTTACATTTAAATGTCAAACACCAGTTATTCATTGCCCGCCAGTAATTTTTCTTGCTTACGTATGTGTGAATTAAGCGTGTTTTGTAGCGGTGTGTTTCTCGAGGTCAGAACTAAAAATAGTGAGCACGCTTTGTTTGTCTTCCTCTGAGCGTCAGGACAAATCGGAGAGTGCGGGCGGCTTGCTGCCGGCTGGCGTTATGAACAGAAAAAAGGAGAGCTCTGCGGTGTTTGTGCGGTGGCATGGGATGTTCCTGGGTGCTGGAACTAGCAGGTTTTAAAGGGAATTTTACTTTTTGGTCAGCTCCTCCTTGTTTGTACAGGGCTACGTGTTTGTGCTTCCCATGGGGAGAGCTGTGAGTCAAGATACGCCAGCTTGCAGAGGGACGGAGACAAAGCGGGGTCGTTCAGTTCTCCTCCCACTTGTACTCTGCGCTGGACTTTTCATACCACCAAAAAGCAGCAAAGAGCTGGTTACCGGTCTTTGCATCTAAATAGCCCTTGTATGGAAATGAGGGGCATCCTGCGAGGGCTGCCATGACCTCAACTTTTGTTTCCCCTTGGCGGTGCTCGCTGCAGGCTGCCTGCTGCAGGATCTGCAAAGGGCAGGGCTGGCTGCCCCGTGGCCCAAGCTGCCCCAGCCCCTAGCACCGGTGGGGATGCTCAGAGGAGCCCTCATGCAGCCATCCTTGAAGCTATTTATCTGGAATGGGTGTTGCTTTTTTTTTTCTTCTGCTTTTTCTCTTTCCCATTCAGGAATACCTCAGTCACAACTCGTGCTGTTCTAGGAGGTGGGACGGGAGGTTTTCCTGTGGTGAAGGAGGTAGGAAGGGAAGCTTTTCTAAGAACCCACAAGGAGAGTGCCAAGGTGCTGCTTTCCAGTTTTGCTTTAAAGCTTCATACAACTGCTGCTGATCAGAGGACTGGTTCATGGGAATGCTCCCTGAGCCATAATTCTTACAGAGCAGCCTGCTCACGTGCTTGCTCATGGCTCTGTGTGAGCACCCCCACAAAAAGCAAGCTTGCTGTGCTGCAGATCCCACCCAACACAGAGGGTTATTTGTGGAGCTGCCCAGGGAGTCAGGTCTGCAGCACCTCGACCTACCGACCTGCTCGCTGCTGCAAGCTGAGCTGAGTTTGTTCTCATCCCAGCTGGATTTCCATAACCTGGCTATCGATGCTGTTCTGAGAAGGAGGTGTGGGGACTGAATAGACACTGCCAAGGCTTAGCGCTGGGAGCGGTGCTCTGCATCAAGCCTCGCTAAGGGAAAAAATGCCCAGATTCTGGGCTCTCTTTCAAAAAATCTGTTTACACCTCTTCACCACAGAGGAGCCCTTTCTGATCTTACTCTCTTCGTGGAAGAGGCCAGGCTGGGGTGAGCAGCAGCACGGGGAGAACTTCGACCTGGATTTTGCATACAGTGCCTGGTCTGGGGGAGGCTGCAGGGTGGGCAGGGCTGGCCTCTGCCCCCCGCGGCCCCCTGTGTCCTGCAGTGCTCTGTGCTCTGACCTGTGAAGTGGCCTTTGATTATTTTATTGCTTGGTTTAGGGCTGCTTCTGGAGCTGTCCTGAGCAATGTGTCTTTTGGGAGAGTTAGCCTGTGCTTTGATTAGGCAATCCCTGCTTTCAGCAATAAAGAGCCTTAATTCTGCTGCACCGAGGGTCTTGCAAGACAGACAGCAGAACTGGAAAAACAGATGTCGGAGGCAAGGGATGCACGTTGGGCTGCTCAGGTTCCTCAGTGCCAGGTAGGAAAGAGGAATTTCAGCCAGTGTTTCTGAGCCCTTTGCATTGCACGGCCCCATGTGACAACAGAAGGAAAAACATTCAAGACTTTTCTGCCATGTAATGAAAGAAATCAAGAGAAGCCCCCATACTGTCTGTCACCTCCAGGCTCATTGGAGATGCGCTGACACATTCCCCTGCCAGCCCAGGTTCCTGCTTTGAAGCGCCTCTGACTTTTATCTAATCTCTGCTAATGTAACCTGAGCGATAAGGGATGTTTTTATTTTCTCCATCCCTGCTCGTGATTTCTGGGAGGCTGGGGTTTGCTGTAAGTGTTTCATAAAAGCCCACAGCCATGGTTTTAAGCAGCAGCGCGTTTGTTAGGTACTTGAGTTGGGTGCCCTGGCTTCCTCCAAGTTTCTCTCAGTGCTGATCGTGCTGGCAGCACTCAATAAGTAGCAGTGATTCCCCACAGAGCAGATGGAGGTGCTTGCATGGTGCTCACGTGGAGGCAGTGAGCCAGCCTTGGAGGTTACCCACAGTGAGGTTTCCACTGGGTGCATTTAAACCTTGATCGATGCAGTCCTGTTTGCAGTACCCCACAGGAGAGCACGCATCAGATGTGGCCATGAAGCTCCAAATTTTGGACTTCCAGGGCTGCAAAAAGCCACGTGCAAGTCGCCAAAGCTGCCAAAAAGCGCAGGTGACATGCTGCAGGGTGGAGAGAAGGACTTCGGTGCCTGCCAGGCTCCGAAATGGTGTTTGCAGAGCCAAACGCGGGCTGCTCCCGTGCCAGAGGTGGGGGCACTGGCTGCACCCGCTGCCTGAGCCCTTCCTACGAGCCGAGCTGGCAAAACTGGTTCAAACACGCCGCCGCTGCTGCTAATCTGCTTAATGTCTTGACAAGTTGTAATAGCGCATAATCTGCTACTTCTTGTGGGAAACATCACTATTATCGGCGTCGGTTTTAAGTGTCTGGTCACGCTGCTGGAACTGAGAGAATTTAAGTCACAGAGCCGACCTGGTTCATTCAACCCGGCTGCGCTTAGTTTGTGTTCTTTTTTTAATTAAAAATAAGCCGTTATTCCCTCAGAAGGGTTGTACTGAAAAAAAAAAGACCCCAATCCTCAGGCTTTAGCTTTAGCTTATTTGAAGCCATGAGGTTTCTCCTCGTCATGTGTCCCCGTAGCTCATGGCAGTGGGACAGAGCTGATGTGGGCCAGGTGAGGATGCAAAACCAGGGCAGGGAAGGAACAGAGCAGCGCTAAATGAGCTGTGTTTTCACACGCTGTAAGGGCCAGAAGCTGCAGCAGTGGGAGCCTCCCAAGCTGTGTTCGGGCTCGTTACCGCAGCACCAGGTACAGCTCCGTGGGTTCGGTGCCTGCGCGGTGTTTGGGGCAAGCCGCGCAGTTGCTCCGTGCTCAGGCGTAGGTTTAGCTGCAGGAACATGCCTCACATCCCTGTGGCTTGTTCTCAGATGGCAAGAGAGATAGCTGTGGTGTGCGCACATGTACGCTTGTGCCATGGCATCTGTGCAAACAAGCGGCTCTTCTCAACTGCGCTGGCATCATTCGTGACGCAACTTCTGTGTGTTCAGACAAGGCTTTGGGCAGAAAACTGGCATTTTTTCTCCGGATCTGGCTGTCCCAGTGGAAGAAGTTGCTGTTCTCAGCAGCGTGGGACCAGCCCTTGCTGATTAGTGGCTTCACGGATCTGCCCATGGAGCGGATCCCAAATTGCGCAGATCAGCCGTGCTCACAGGTTGCCGGTTTAAATGCTTCAGCTGACTTGACCGAAGCCACTCAACCAAACTGCTGGGGCAGAAGGGGTGTTCTGGTGTGACGGGAGGAGCGGGCACCTTGTGCTTGTGTAAGTATGTATGTATGAAGTAAAAGTAAAGCATAAAGCAGCATCAGAAGAAGGCAAGAAGCAGCAAGCAGGGAAGATGATGATGAGGAACACCAGCAAGTGAGTCTAGAAGACAGGAAACTGTTAAAGGATCAAAGAAAATAAATACAAGGCAAAGGCTCAGGGTGTGTGAGGCAGCCTTGCCTGAGGATGCACTGCAGCCTCATAATGCCCCTTGCATCACTGGAGGTTTTGTCTGGGTAAGGGCTGCTTGGAGAGCTCTAAAGTAGAGATGAGCAATGCTGCTGCCATTTCTTCTCTGAAAGAATAGAGACTGCAGTGGATTTTCCTTGCCTGCATTTGAAAAACTGGCGAAGAAAAGCCTTTTTTAAAGCTTTGTGGTCTTTTTAATGCCTACAGAAGATCTATTTTTCCGTGTTCCATCTATTTGGAAAGATGTGGAAAGGTAGTGAGTAATGCCGAGCTCTCATCAGTGTGTGCGTGAGCTCCTCATATGACAGCTAATGAGACTGTTCCCAAAACTTCATGATTTATATGAGCATGGCTGTTAGGATCTGTCTTATGAATCGCTCGGAGATTTAAATAGCTTATGTTTTTTAGGAAATGGCTCTCCAAGCCTTAATAAACAGTATTTCATTGTCAGAACCGAAGAATGTCCAATTCCCTCTCCTGAGGGCCGTGTTTCAGCATATTGCTTCCTTATTTGTCTGCGATGTTCTGCTTCAGTGCCTCTGTCTCGCCATGGGGCAAAGAGCTGAAGTACGAGAGCCCCAGGGCCTTCAAAAAGAAATCTCTTGTAATAAAACTATATTGCTTTCACGCAAATGTGGAACCCAAAGCAAACTTCTGCTTCTTAACAGCCACTTAGAACAAGCTTTAATTTGATCTGGGAATCACTTCTTTTTCGAAGAAGCCAGTTCTGGCTTTCCTGCAGCAGAAAGCAGCCCCTCTCCTTGCTGTGGGGCCGAGCTGTCGGCTGCGGGGCTCGGGCTGAGTTAAAGGTCCCTTGGGGCCACCTGAGGCTTGGGAGAGTGCTGCGGTTGATGAATGCAGCCTCACCTGCCTCTGTGTGTGGGAACTGACCTTGCGCTCCCTGCTTTTACAGGGCCTGAGATAATGGGGCTGTAAACCCGTTAGGAGTCCGTAGGCACTTCCACAGGAGAAATAGCAATCAGGTGTGAGGTGTAAATAGAGGAGACCACGCACAGATCCCTGGTGTGGCCGTGAGGAGGGTGGGATGGGTGATCGCAGCCTGAGGTGGGGATGCTGTGCCATGGTGAGGACCGGTGCAGGATCAGGTGCACCTGGCACAATGAACCTCTGGCTAGAAAGCAGGAGGCAGCCCTGGCAAGGTCCCACCCGTCCTCATGTCTCTGCTGTCCCCACAATGTCCCAGTCACTTGGGGCTGAAGAACTGAGCTTTATTTTTGTGTCTGAACAGCAGCTCAGATGAGGCTTGTTGTCTGTGACTGGGCTTATAATGCAAATACCAAATACATAATAGCTACATTGAAGCGGAAGCTTGGTGCAGGATTAGTATTACTTTTTTAATATTTTGTGGGGTTTTGTTGCTAAGTAAGTGCTTATCAGCTGCACCTGACTGCTTGTCACACAGCGTGTACAGAGAGGAATCCTTGTGCGTTAGTAACATCTTTTTAGAGGTTTCTGAGATGAAGCTGTCTGGGCAGCTTTTTCACTTCAGAAATGCTCTGTTCAGTACTTTTGGGGTTGTTGTCTTCCACCGTTCTGCTGCTGTGAGACTCTAAGACTGGTGTTTAACGTGAGTTGGAGCTTTAAAACAGGCCAGAAGCTGCTCCTTGCTTCTGACCATCCAGGTGGTTTCCTCTGCTTTGGGGTGGAAGGAGGAAGTTTGAGCCTTTTACATTGGACAAACCTATTTGTTTTATTTTTCTCAGGTCAGTCCACCTGCTTTCATCTAGAAATAAGATGTCAGATCTGCAAATGGGTTTGGGGAGGTAGATAGAGAACAAGGACTCTGGTCTGGACTCAGATTTGGACTCTCAGCTGCAGTGACTCTTTGCCTTGCTGCTTGCTGCCATTTTCCCACTCCTTGTGCAGAGGCAGAAATAACCCAGTTCTGGGAGAGATCTAAGCACCTCGTACCTGTTGAAGGGCAATAGAGTTGCATACATAAATGCACTTTGAGAATGAGAGTGTTTTGAGCCTTGATGTTTTGGTGAGTTATTTGTCATATTGGTGGGGCAATGACCCCAGTGTCTCAGACATTAAGCAGGGACTGACCATTGCAGTAGGTGCAGGACAAATCGTAGAATCATAGAATATCCTGAGTTGGAAGGGACCCTTAAGGATCATCAAGTCCAACTCTTGACACCGCACAGGTCTACCCAAAAGTTCAGACCATGTGACTAAGTGCACAGTCCAATCTCTTCTTAAATTCAGACAGGCTCGGTGCAGTGACCACTTCCCTGGGGAGCCTGTTCCAGTGTGCAACCATCCTCTCTGTGAAGAACCCCCTCCTGATGTCAAGCCTAAATTTCCCCTGCCTCAGCTTAACCCTATTCCCGCGGGTCCTGTCACTGGTGTTAATGGAGAAAAGGTCTCCTGCCTCTCGACACCCCCTTACGAGGAAGTTGTAGACTGCGATGAGGTCTCCCCTCAGCCTCCTCTTCTCCAGGCTGAACAGGCCCAGTGCCCTCAGCTGTTCCTCGTACGTCTTCCCCTCCAGGCCTTTCACCATCTTCGTAGCCCTCCTCTGGACACTCTCCAACAGTTTCATGTCCTTAATGTGCAGCAAAGTTGTGCCTGCTCCAGAGCATTTCAAGTTAGAGGTTAGAGACACAGGTACCAAGTGGGACACGTCGTCACTACACGTTGCATCACCTGGCCCTTATCAGTGTTTCTCTAATGCCACTTTTGGGGGCGCAGCCAGCAGTTCTGCACTCCCGTTGTTTTTGTGATCATTTTTTCTCCAGCAATTCTCTGAAGTAAGTGATTCAGTAAACTGCAGATCTGGCAATCCCAGCCTCGGATCCTCTTGACCCTTTCAAAAATGGAACAAACATTGTCTGATGCTTTAAAACCTTCCTCCTGCAGGGCACTGTGGAAGGGAAGCTGAGCGTGTTTAGTTCTTGCAGAGCTGAGCTCTTAAATTGATAGTGCCTGTAGTTATATGTAGCTCTCGTGAAAGAAAATAAGAGAAACATCTTAAATCTTTAAACCTCTCAAGGCCATCCTTTCCTTGCCATACTGTGAGAAATGTGTAACTCCGTAATATCAGAAGGAATCCTACATGAATGTAGCCATGCCAAGATGTGCTTACAGATAAGCCATCTCGTACTGGGTGTGAGCCAGTGCCTGCCAGGGTCGCTCGTGGGGGTCTTTTAAGGCTACTGCCAGCTTTTTGTTAACATACCTGGCTTTTGAAAGCATTGCACGTGTTTCTGAGAGCCACAGAGTGATGCTGTAGTCGCTCTGTTCACACCGCATAGATCTCAAGGCTGATTAGCTTCTGTGCTGAAAGAGTTTTTCTAAAATAACAGCGGATGGCACGTATGTCTGACCAGATCTTTTGGAATGAACATGGGTTGTGCTTTCATTTTATTTCGGTTTGGTTTAACTAATGAGAAGCACAAGTAAATGTTGTTTGTTGCCTAGAGGGAGATCGTGAATGCGGATCATTAAGAAATGGGGTCAGATGAGGAAGAGAAAATATCACCGTCCCCAAACTGGAACTTGCAAAGCCATGCACTGTGCAGCGCCCCATGGAGCTGGAAATCTTCTGTCAATACTCATATGATTGCAATGGTCGGCAGTGCTGATAGCAGTGCCTGGCTTCAGGGGCTGTGCTATCCCCGCATGTCACAACCACTGTGCTTCACAAGGCTGGATTGCATTTACTCCCGGAGAGCTTGTCTGATTGCTCGCAGCACATAATGATTTGAAAACGAGTTTGTTTTTAGTAATAAACCTTTATGGCTCTTGCAAAGTGGGTCTCTACAGGCTGGTTAGGGCAGAGTCACAGCTCCAGTTGACCTCTGGTTTGGGAAGACTGCTGGTCTGCATGGAGATAAGATGAGGTTGTCAGGAAAAGGGGAAATTAAAGATTTTTCTCCCACTGGTTCTAAAACCCCACAGCTTGGCCAAGTATACTATTTTTTTTCCCCAATTCTGAAAAAATACTGAATCATTGTAGCTGTAAGTTATAGGAAATAGAATCCAAAGCATTAATTAGAATTCCGAGCCATATGGTCATGCGAATCCAGAGACCCCCACAACTGCATTTTCATATTTGATGTTTACACATTAAAATTCATCAGTTTGCAGCCAGAGTTGTCTTAGTTAATTTAACTAATACCATAACATTCCTGAGATGCATCATTACACCTCATCATGTAAATATAAACCAGGATGATTAGGGGAGAACCACTCGCTTCAAAGAATTAATATAGCTGAAAAATGGCTTACAATTTAGAAGGATTAAAATAAGACGCTAAATTTGTCTCCCTGTGCCCCCTTGCTAAAGCCAGGAGGACCTTTGTTGGTTTGCACAGTGTCTGATTTCTGTGTGTGTGTTTTAGCCAGTGCTTTGTTTGCTCTCATTTCAGTGCCACGGTGGTGGCTGCGTGTCTGAGGCAGCGGTACAGGCTCTGAGCAGTGGTGTTATGGAAGAGGTTGTTCAACTTGGTGTGTTGGCTGGGCAGCTAACCTCCAGAAACGGGTTTTCTCCTGTATGAGATGGGCACTGCCATGCATTGGCAGGAAGAAATGAGCCTTCTTCTAACGTCCCTGGGGAGACAGAGCGGGAAGGGAAGCAAATGGTTCCTCTGAAAAGCTGCTGGGGGCTCACCTGTGCTGCGGTGGTCGGTGAGCTGGCCTCTCTTGTCTTTGACAGGGAGTAGGGTGATGGTTGGACTGGATAATCATGGAGGTCCTTTCCAACCTTAATGATTCTATGAATTTATGATTCTTTGACCAGGAGCCTGGCTGGACACTCTGTGTTTGTGTCTGGCCTACAACATAGGGGGATGCCAGAGGCTTGAGGCTTCCCTCCTGCGTCCCTTTAACTGGAAACTGCCTTGAGGTGAAGTGGTTGAGTCACCATTCCTGGAGGTCTTTTAAAAGACATCTTTTAAAAGATTTAGAACTTAGTGATATGGTTTAGTGGAGGACCGTTAGTGTTAGGCCAGAGATTGGACTAGGTGATCTTGGAGGTTTCTTCCAACCTAGATGATTCTGTGATTCTGTAAGGTGGATGTGTGTTGCGGGGAGTTGGGTTCACGTGGCCGATACGTTCATGAAGTTTATACAAAGACCGGTTCTCCCACCTCTTTCCCCCCGGTGGTTAACTGTCATGTTTTGTGTCGTATATGTGTGTGTGGTGTAGGCACATACAAAGGGAGCAATACAGTACAAGGAGAGGCAATGTAGCCCTTGGGATTACAGCAGGCAGTTTGCAGGCTTGAGGTGGCCTGTAGGCCATGTTCGTAGGGATCTTCCCCCCGGTTTGCGTGTACCAGGTTGGGGCTGTGCTGGTGACACGCTGACCGAGGGACAGCAGTTCAGGAGGGCAATGGCAGTGCTCCAGGCTTGTGGGTGATCCTCTGCCAGGAGGATCATTTAGAAGTCTTGTCCTTGGGATCGAGACCAGCTGCTCTGGCCCTCTGCCCCCATGGGGGATCCCATGTGCAAGTTACGTGCCCTCCCAGCCGCCTCTTTGGCTGGTGGAAATTTGGGGCCTGCCTTCCACAGAGCAGCGGGCCTGTGGGAGGACGAGGATTAGAGTGAAATTGCAGATGTCAGGAACAGGCCTCAAAGCCACCGGCTGATTTGCAAATTGGTTATTGACTCGTGAAGCAGTGTTACTTATTGAGTAAGAGGCAATAGGATGTGAAAGAGTCTTCCAGGGGTCACCTAGCCCGGCTCTCTGCCCTAAGGCAAGACCAGCTTATCTAAATAGATGTTTTTGTAGCCTAGTCTTAAAAACCTCCACAGAGGGCAATGTCGTAACCTCACCAGGCAATGACTTACAGGGTGGCACTGTCATCCCTGCTTTTCCTAAGGCTTTTCCTAACCTTTCACCTAAACCTTCACCATTGCAATTTAGGTCTGGATTTGCCTTGTCTGATCTGCCATGGGAAGGGAGAACAGGTTATCCACTTCTTTCCAGCTACATGTCATGTATTTGAAAGGTAGTTATCACGCCTGTCCTCACTCTTCACTAGACTAAACAACCTAGTTCCTTCAGTCATTCTTTGTAGGTCATGTTTTCGGAGCTGCGGAGAAGCCTTGCTCTCCAGTGGACTGTCAAATCAATCCGCTTCCATTTTTGAAGCCGTATGCCCCGAACCAGCTGGTGGTGCAAGGGCAGTGCTACGCAGCAGGAGGAGCTGGTACAGGCCGTCTGCTGGTCACCGGGAGCTCAGGGTGTCAGCCTCTGCGGGCAATAACAAAGCTCCTCGAGCAAAGCATCGTAACCAACACGGGCACTTCGTGGCCTGGCCTCTGAGAGGCAGAAACCTCCTCAGTGCATGGGCTGGTGCCTTTGAGGTTCCCGTATCCAAGCATGTTGTCACAGTTTGCAGCCTGGGCCCAGTTTTATTGGCAAGGTACAGGAGGGACGTGCCTGTCGTGCCTGATGTACATGTGAGCATGTCCTTGCTTTTGTAGTCCTGACTTCGGCTTTCATTGCTGCCATCTCATCTATAAAGCAAAAATGCACAAAAAGGAGGCTG
This sequence comes from Anas acuta, assembly GCF_963932015.1. Lineage (NCBI taxonomy): Eukaryota > Metazoa > Chordata > Aves > Anseriformes > Anatidae > Anas > Anas acuta. Next base: position 13,058,622 of record NC_088983.1, read on the forward strand.
AGGGGAGGGAACAGAGTGCTTAATTTCTCCTCTTGGCTTGTGCAGAGAGTTACCTGAGTTTCCAGAGAGCGTCTCAAGCTTGGCTGCTTACAAACTTGGCAGGTTGCCATTGCTTTAAGAATTTTTTTTCTTTACTCCTAGTGTTTCAGCTGATTTCATAACAAATGCTTTGGGACTCTGCGTGCGTGTGTGGGAGCCATGTACAATGAAACCAAACCAAGGGACCATCCCCGTTTCCTTAGCGTGACACAGGTTGAGGAACCTCCTGCCTTCCACTCACGACTTATGCTTGGGCTCAAAATAGACCTTGCAGAAAGCAGTTGCATGCGAGCAGCCAGTTACCAGCATATGTTCTTCAGCAGCAAAGCTGCTCGTTCATCAGCCTCTCCTTCCCTGCTGTGCTCTGCTGGAAGGGACCTGTCCTCCCTGTGATAACCAGGACTTCCAGCAGCAGACAACCTCCTCCAGTCACACCTCTGGCAAAGGGACCTCAGCAAAGCAAGCCACCGAAACACGGCCAGCAGGTACGTCACACCAAGCTGCTCGCCCAAAGCACAGGATCGAGACAGCGTCCAGACGAGCAGGACCTGTGGCCAAGAAATGGCTGAAGGAGCCCTCCAGCCCATTTCCCAGGCCTCAGGCTCACACCCCCGTGCATTTTTCGCTCTGCTCGCTGACTGATGCAGCTTCTGTGCCTTCCCCTCCCCGAGCCCGTGGGCCCGCTGCCAGGCTCGGAGTTGTGCAAGCACTCAGCCTTGTGAGGCTGCCAGGTGGAGATGTTGCAAGAGAACACGGGGCTGGTTCCTGTTGCGTTTTGAGGCGATAATCCTAATTTCCCCCTTTTTCGCTATTGGCAACAGCTTTAATGGATGGAACATAATTACCCTGTGAAATAGATTTAATTTCCTACTAGGTCTTTTGTCTCTGCCAGGTAGTCTTAAAACTTCAGGGTTTTGGAGAGAGAATTTCATAACACATGACTGATCTTTCAACAATCCACGTGTGACCCTGGAGTGTTTTTACAGACTCTGTGTAGCTGTTGAATACAAATATTTTTTTTTACTTCCTCAGTATTTGCTAAACATTTAGGTCTTAATCATCTGCTGACTTTCCATTTCGAGCTGCACATGCCGACAAGCCAACTCTGCTCGTTTCCCTCGGGCCGTGCTCACGGGTTAAACAATAACCCGTTTGGGACATTCATTACTTGGGTGAAGCATCTCTTGGAGCTTGAAACCAAGGCTCTGCTCCAATACATGGCAAGATTTATGACCTGACAGATAAATTGGATTTAGCAGAGCTGAAGCTGTAATACAGTTGTATGGGAGTGCAGTGTCTGAATGTGGGTGCGGGGGCTAGATGGGGATCGGGTACCTTCTGAAAATGTGGGCTTTTCCTTTCCAGCCTCCCTTTCCTGCAAAACTTAGCTAGAGCAGTGAGGAAAAACAAAGCAGATAGGTTTGGAAAGGATCACTTCTGCCTGGCTGACTTCAGAAAGATGGGTAATTTTAAAACAACAGCATTATTTCTTTGAGGTTGAACTGACTCAGAACATTTCTTCTCCTGCTTCTCCCATCCTCAGGGTTAGATTTTATTTTGTTGCAAGTACAGGTCCAGCCTGAGCATGGGACCTACTATTTTGTTTTTATTTATTAATTTCTGGGGGAATCCTTGTGGAGAATTTGCCTGAGGCGTTAAAATCTTTGAGAAATGGACTGCACCCTAGGAAGGTTTTTTTTTTTCTCTTCTCCCTTGAAACACCTAGTACCTTAATAGGGAAAAAGCAGTAAGAAATTGTTGGCAGAGGAAGGAAAGGAGGACAGAAGATCAGCATGATCGTCCTGTTCTATCCAACACCCCACTGGGATTAAGGCTTTGGCCTGTGGTTGTTGGTTTGGGATGGAAGATGAGATACTATTGAAGTGCTGGGTGGAGGTGGATCCAGGCTGTGGAGCAAGCCAGTCCAACAGTGTAGATGCTACTGGGATTCATCTGGAGGGTCAGGCATGTACCTGGCTTTAAAATTTGTGTTCAGTTTGTTGCTGCTTAAGTAGGTCTGTCACTGGCTGGGAAGGCTTTTTGTATATTTTTGGGGTTTAACCACCCATTTTAGGGTATTCTCCCCAGAATAGAAGGGTACCACATCAGTATGACAATGGGAAGCTGATCTCCAGAGTCTCCTCAACACAGAAGAGATGTGGAAGGCTTCTTGGACGTGTTTGTGTGCTCCAGAGCATTCTTGGAGATGAGAGCCAGCCAAATGCTGCAACATCCTCGGAATTAAGGGATTTCTTCCTGGAAAAAAAAAAAAAGGGAAGGAGTGAGAGAAGTGTATCAGGGCAGCACAAAGCAGAGAGGTGACACAAAGCAGCTCTCCTTTGCTGTGCTTCGGAGCTCCACGTTGCCTCCAGGAGTCTCCAGCCATGCAGACTAACACGCGTTACATTAATATCGCCAATCCAAAGCTTAATTTGACGAAGGCTGCAAAGCGAAGCGGGTTGCGAAGGAGGGTCAACTTTCTCCTTATGAGCAGTCTTAATTAAAACGCTTCGGAGGGTGTGCCTGCTGCCTTGTCATGGAGTGTAACCCAGGGACGGACGCCTGTGGGAATGCAGGCTGCAGTGCTGGAACCGGGCGTAGCGCAAGCTCCTCGGGGGAAGATGTGCGTCAGGACTTGTCGGCTTGGCCGCGGCACCAGCCTGCTCTACGAGCTCGAGATCTGCCCGGCTTTGCCGTGCGGGGCCGCGGAGCCGTGCTCGTTTCTCCCTGCCCCACCTCCTGCAGGGAGCAGCTAGGTGCTTTGGGGTGGTGTAGGGTCGTCAGGGCGCCCGGGAGATTTCTTTACGTCCTGGATGTACACATCTCTTTGCAGAGGTGGTAGTGGTGGCAAATCCAGTCCCACAAATAGTGGTTGCAGGCTGTGGGAAGCGTGTGCCTGGACATTTTGTGGATGCAGACATTTTCTGGCGTTGTGGACTACAATCCATAGAAGCCCTGCTCATTCCTTTAAAAAAAAATGTTCATAATTGGTTGGTTCAAAATTCACCAGTACAGATCATTGCTTCCCGGCGGCAGCGTTTTATGCTTTTCATTGGCCATTGCTTACAGCATCAGTGGACAGCGCAAGGAGAAAATGTGCTCATTAGATATGAACTTAATTGAGAGTGACATGGCTGGGTATTAATATTAGTCTTGCCGCAGGCTTTTTCTTTCCTTTTTGTTTTTCTATTCACGCCAGTAGCTGCTGAGCACGTTACCCGTTTACCCAATTCCATAACAGCGCCGCCAATGAGAGCTGTAGATTTCCCCATTTCTTTCCAAACGTCCACGGAGCATCCAGAGCGCCTCTCCCAGACGAGAGCGGTGAGTGCAGCAGGGCAGGGCTCTGCCTCGCTCGGAGCACGAGGCCTCCCCTGCTCCTGCCGTGACCTTTTTTTGGTGATATTTCTGTTTGCAAGGAGCCTCGCGGGTTTTGACTTGGCATTTGTTTCGCTGGGGAGCGGTTTGGTGACATGAAGCCGACACAGATTTATTTGGGGTCCTTTCCCCGTGTGCTCCCACCTCTTTCCCCTCCCCCAGATGTGCCTGGGAGAAAGAGATAAATTAATTAGAGCAAATGGAAAGGGCCATTTCCAGCAGCACTGGCAAGGAGAGAGGCAGGCTGGGAAGCACCAGTGAGCACAGGGCTGTGCTTGGCGCAGGGGGTGGCGGCGATGTGTGGGCAGAGCGGGGTATGCTCCTTTCTGCTTCACGGCCTTCCCACATAAGGCAGGGTAAAGATGCTGGTTTTGGTAAACGAGCGTGTTTTAGGGCAGGTTCCCATTTTTTCAGGCTTTCCTCGCCCCTGTGCGTGCTGCTTGCAAGCCCTGTAAGAGAGGAGCCGGAGGCTGCTGGGGCCAGGCGTGGATGCTGGTTGTGGGATGATTTGTGGCTCCCCGGGCCGGGGCTCCACACGTTGCCCTGTGGTCCCTGCTGCTCGTGGCCAGGACGAACAATTAGCCCGAGCAGTTTGTCTCCCACGTCAGTGCCATCTGCGCGGGGAGCATTGTTCGCAGCACAAAAGGATGTGGAGGGGATGAGGGGTTACGTCTTTAAAAAAAAAAAAAGCAAACACACACAATGAAAGAGGCAGAAAGGATGCTGTCACCTGCCTCCAACTGAACGCAGGAGCGTTCGCATCGCTCCCTCCTGAAATGTTTGGTGTCACTTTTATCACCTGCAGCCGTGCCAGAGCTCTGTGGCGTGGCATTTATTGGGGGACGTGGCAATAGATCCAGTCATCCTGCTCGCTACTGATATGTCTTGTTTTGTTTATATATATTTTACAGTGTTCGGCCTGACGGTTTTGTCTCCTGAGTAATTAAGCTGAATTATTGAAGGCTCTGAAATTAACACTGCCGTTTTTAATAATTAAAATAAAGTAAATCTCAGCCTGTTTCACAAGTTAGCTTATTTCCTCATCCTGATTTTGAAGGTGTGTGTGAACTTGGTTGGAAGAATGCGGGCGCTCACATGGCTTGGTTTTAAATTTTTGTTTAACAAAAATATGGGGGAAAACCCTGGGCTTCGTGTAAGGTCTCCAAAACCATCCAGGCCTTCAGAGAAAACAGAGCAGCAGGAAGGGGGGAATTCAGTGTACGGGTAGGCACTGCTGGGAGGAGCCTTCCCTGCCCACAGCTCCAGGCAAATACATGGAAGGGAGAAAAAGAGTGTGGGATAGTATCCTAGAGCAGGGAAGGAGCTTTACAGATAGTTTATTTATTATTTTTTAAGTTGTAACAATGCCATCTTTTTCTGGCCCAATTATATCATGTGCTTGTATTAAAAAAAAAAAAAAATCTGCAAACATTTCGATTTCATTTTTTAAGCCAATACTGGATTTGACTATTTGCTGTGGATTTGAGAATATTCCTAGACTGATGTTAGGGAACCACAGGGTTGTGGAGCTTGGTCTGAGTAACTCCAGCGCTAAGAGTGAGGCTCTGCTCTTCCTTCTCTTGCTCTGGGCCAGTAGCGCTCAGCTCCTCATCTCTGCATGATTCAGGTTTATTTCTCCTGACAGGACTGCACACAACCTGGCACCTCCCGCTGTACGCCAGGTTTTACTCTTTCTTGCAGAGTCCAGGGCTGGAAGGGTGGGTTGTGACATCCCCATAAGGTGGCCAAAAGGGGACTGGGATGCTCTCGTCCCACCTGTGCTGCTGCCTTTTGGGGACGAGCATTTCCTGACAGCGAGGGAGAAGTGGGAAGCAGTGCAGTGGGTCAGAAGGTGACTGAGGCTGGGAGGGACCCCAGGAGCTCTCTAGTCCAACCTGCTGCTCCGAGCAGGCTTGGCCACAGGCAGGCTGCTCAGGGCTTTGTTCTCTTGGGTCTGGAAAAACCTCGAAGGCTCGAGACCTCACAATCACTCTGGGCAGCCCCACAACGCAGAACTGAAGGAACGAGGAAGCTCCAGAGGCCAGGCACCTTTCTGTGCCCCTGTGTGCGCATGGTGAGCTCTGAAGCCGCGGAGGGGACGGTTCCTTGCTCACACGTGGTTTACGAGAGCTGGAGAAGAGGAGGAGCGGCTCCAGCCCAGAGGAATTCTCCGGGCTTATCAGCGCACACCCAGCACTTCATACTGATAACACGTTGCCCTATTGCCTTGGGAACCCCAGGTGTTGTGGCAGCAGCTGCCTCCGCGTCTGCAGGCGGCAGGTGAGGGTTAGCAGGTGATGGAGAGCTTGGCGGTGCTGGCGGCTGTGGGGCTGGGGCCGAGGGTGTGGTTGGGGCTGAGGGGCTGTTTTATTGAGGGGAGAAGAGCGTGGGCACTGAGCTCCTGGCTCCCCTCGCTGCCACGGCTTCAACGAGACTTCAGTGCTGATCTCCAGGTTCCCGGCTGCACTCGCCGCGGAAGGGCTGCAGGATGTGGCTTCGTGTTGCGAAACGCCGGCAGCTCTTAGGCCTCAGCCCCAGCACCACATAAAAGGGAGTGTGGTTTAGGTGCTGGATTGGGCCTCGTGGGGCTGGCCGCAGACTTCTTGTGTAACCCTGGGCGAGTCCCTCAGCTCCCCGGTATCGCAGCTCCCGTCTGAAACGGGCCGGCAGGGCCGCTGCTCTCTCTGCCTTTAGTCGTAAGGGCTTGGCGCAGAGGTGGCTTCCTCGAGCACTGCAGGATGGGGCAGGGGACAGAAAGGGACCCTTCTGTGCTGGTCCTGCGGGAGAAGACCCTGCTGGCTGACCTCTCTGCAGCTCTGATGGTTTCGTTTTGGGTATGCAGAGCTGCCTTCCACCCTGTAGGAGCAGAAATGCCTGCTTATACGCTTTAGGGTCTGGTCGGCAGTGGGTGATGGGTAGCTCAGACCTGCCTGGAGGGGGTTTCAGCATCCTGCCTGGAGGATCTCTCAGGGCTGAGTTTGCAGAGTTCATGGGGAAAGGGGCTGACAGGAGGCACTGGAGGCGGCTGTGTTGTGGTCCCCATCTCTGGGGGGTTCCCAGATTTCTGTGCTCTTGCTTTGTTCATCGATGCCTATTTATCACCGACGAGCAGTTGCAAGAAAAGGAGACAAATAAATTAAAATCACCGTCCCTGGGGGTGTTCAAGGAAAGGTTGGGCCTGGCGCTTAGGGCCATGGTTTAGTGGGTTGATGTTGGTAGTAGGGGGATGGTTGGGCCAGGTGATCTTGAAGGTCTCTTCCAACCTTTATGACCCTGTGATTCTATGAAATAATAAATAACGCTGTTGCTAAAGCACCTGTGTGAAAGATTTTTAACTCTGTGTGCCCTCTGGCCCGTGTTCCCTCTTGTCTGGAACTATGGGCATAGAGAAAAGGGTGAAGTGAGAGGGGATCACTCGGGGCGAGTGTGCTGCTGGGGAATGCTCACAGGGCACCTCCCAGATCGTTTGCGAAGAAACTTTTGGGCATTCAGCTGTAGGGCTGGTACTTCAGAGAGCTCCTGCAGACGAAATACTTGGCAAACCCATTTTCACATCTCTGAAACTGTGGGAAGATATTTTTTTTTTAATTGGAAAATCTGGTTCAGCCTCTTCCTAATTTTCAGGAAAGACTGATGGAAGGATTATGACCAACCCTAATTTTGCAAATGAAGTAAGGAAGCAAAGCAAGCAGAACAAAACCACAGGGTAATGTGTCATCTCGGGGCCCGTCTTCATTCACTAGGCACACAGTTTAGCCGTAATGATGTGTGAACTTTTCTGCAAGTAAATGTTCCGGAGTTATGTTTTGCCAAAGGAAAGAAATCTCAGGAATACCAGATCTCATGATATCTCCCTGCTGTTTGGGGCATGCAAATTATGGGCGAGTTTCTAATGTGTTACGTTCCCACAAGCCTAAACTGAATCCTTAAGGAGAAGCCAGTGGGAAAGACGTTTCCCAAGACAGCAGAACTTTTTTTTTCCTAGCCTTTGCAAAGAGTTTTTTTTTTTTTTTTAAAGAACATCAATATTAGCTAACATTCTTCCTTGTAGGAACAAAACGGCCACCCCACAGAGCACCAGTGGCCTCCCCTGACCGGGACGGCTTGTGCTCACCCAACAGCCAAGAGGGGAGCAGGAGGAGGGTTGAGTTTTTGTTTTATGCTTCTGCTTCCTTGCCCTTGACGGTGTCCTTTATGGGCAGAAGCACAGCCGGTTGATTATACGTGCACATCGCTCTAATATCATTAATTATAATGCACAAAATGTTCCAGAAAGTCAACGGTGATGCAGTGACTGTGCTAAAACCCCTGTACTTCCCAGGGGCTTTGTGTGAGGGAGGCCCCACAGCTCTCCTGGTGGCCACAGATCCACCAGGGAGGCACATAGCACTGCAACAAGCTGCCAGTCATTACGTGCAAACCTGATCATGCTTCCAAAATGTTTTGTTATCATTTTCCTAACGTATTGTCTCTGAACCTGTGCTTCTGGTATCTGGATATTTGAGATCCTCTTTGAAAATGAAGACAATGGGAGTAGAGGATAAAAAAAAAAAAAAGAATGAATCTTGTGCATCTTTACCCTTTGTCCGCTGTCTTAATTAAAAGTAATTAGCGAGAGCAAAAGTGTTTGCACTTCGTTACATGGGAACTGCCTTTTCTGACCAAGGGACTGTGAGATGGTGAAGAAAATGCCGTGGAAGGCTGAGGCCAGCCTTGGGTCTGCTAAGCAGTGTCTGTCGTCTTCCCTTCTCCACCGGAGCTGTACTAATCTGCCTGAAAGCTCGCCTTCCCAGGGGCCTCCCGCCACTTGCCGTGCTGTGGCAGTGACCTGAAGGAGAGCCTGCTACTTGTGGTGCTTTGTAAAAACGCTGAAACCCAATTTTTTACCTAACAAAAACCCTCTGTTAAAGCAGTGGGTGAAGTGCTGCAGGGTCCTAAGCCAAGAAGAGCTTCTGCCCGTCATGCTCCTCCTGGACGTGCCTGGGTCTGCAGGTGGACCCTTGAAAGGCTGTCCCAGTGTCCCATACCTCCCTTCCCTAATTTCTAACCTAAATGTCTTCAGCTCTAGTCTGTGTTCATCTTTTCATCCCTTATGGCTGCTGAACGTTTTGCTTTCCCTGCCATCTCGTTGCCCTAGGCAAGTGGAGCTGGGTCCTGCAGGAGCACAAATCTGTCGATGCGAATCCTGGAGTTAGGGTATAATTACGCTCCTTTAATGCTCTTACCAGCACCTAACCTCACGGAACATGCTACGGGTGTCAGAAGCAGCCCTGCAGGATGACTCTCAACCCTCCAGTGTTTTAGAGAGAAATGGAGCCTCGTCTCCTGCTGAGCTTCCCTCCCGTTAATTCGTGCATGGTACACACGGCCGAGCCAAGGGGAGATCCGTAGGTGGGTGCTAGCTCAGTGTGCTGGAAGATAACCTTGTAGGAACGTGGTCAAGTACGCCTCAAAACTGCTGCCTGTGTGCTACATTCACAAGGAAATGCGTTTGAGTCAGTCTTGGCTCACCAGAAGGGTACTGCTGCTTCTCCGGCGTGCCAGCTTGCCCCGCAGCTCTCAGCTCGACTTGTGCCCGGGAACCTCCCAGGAAGATGAGCATTGGTGCCGAGGAGTACATGGGGTCTTGGACAGGACAGCCCGTGCCCCTCACAACCCTGCTGCCAGCCCCTGCTGAATGGGAATGGTGGGGAGATGAACGGGTGCCTGGAGTTTTTGGGGCTGGGAGGAGGACAATGCCCGTGGCCCTGCCGATGGCTTTGTGCTGCACAGCTGTGAGCCAGCAGAGCGTATGGACTCTGAGCATGGGCTTTTTTCATGGATTTTTGTATCCTTCCTCAGCTTGCTGAGCTGCTCAGCAGGAGCTGCAGCACGCTTTGACAGTCTCAGACTTGCGAACGGCTCCAAGCCGGCGGGTTTGTGATGTGGCACAGCTGGGCCGCGGGTACCCCGATGGAGCTGTGGGTGCTGTAACACACCCTGCTCTGCTTCGGCTCACCCCAGCATCCCGAGCTGGGGCAGGGGCCATCAGCTCCCATTTGGAGACAAACCCCTGGGTGCTGCCTTCTTTCACAGGAGGCTTTGGCTCCCTCGTGCTGGGCCTCATGCCAGGGGTGGGCCCCGGCTCCCCGTGCCCATCCCGTCTGCCTGTGGTTAGTGGCAAGTTTTAAATATAAGGTAGACGTCCAAGCTCCCAGGCTCTGGCTGCTCTCTGCCCTCCCCTGCCCCTCTCCTTGCCCTCCTGCCATCCCCCTTGCAGCTTTTCCCAGCTACAGGACCCCCAGCCAGCTCGGGTACTTTGGGCGGCACTTCTCTGCATCGAGGGAGTAAGCAGGAAGGAGAAACCCATTTCTTTTTGTGGTACTTGGTAAGGCGTTGTGCTGGAGGACTCATTTGTTAAAAGGGTCATGTAGGGTTAGGGAGGGTAAATTTGGGCCCCTGGGCGTGCTGCAGCTTGATGGGCACAAACTTTCTGCCCTGCTTGGGAGCATCTGTCGGAGATTTGTGGTGCTGCTGTATCAAAGGCTGGCACTGGCTACAGCAGCACCATCCGCGCTCGCTTTTCTCCTCCTTCTGGCAAGAAATTTGCTGGGAAGCCGTTTGTGTTATTTAACTAATGATGACTAATACCCGAGAGTGGCTGTCTGTGCAATGTGGGATCGTGCCCGTCTGAGGCCTCACCATTTCCCCTCTGGTTCCCGTGCCTGAGAACACAGCCTCTCCTAAAAGAGATAGAAATGAAGAACACTCCGCAGGAATCCTCTTCATTCCCTCATTCTGGCAGTGAATCATCCTGAAATTATGTTCTCTAAAAATGCCCATCTCGCTGTTAGCTGAGGCGATGCTGGAGCCTGGCTGATAAGTAGTTTTTGGGGAGAAGCAGCAAAGCTCTGGAGGCTTTTGTCTCCTCCGTGACTGCCCTCCTGTGCACCTGGGGAGATTTCTGTCCCAGCACCAGGGTGAGAGCCCAATGCTCAGCATTTTTCTGTCTTCACGGTCCCAGGGCTGCCAAAGGCTGGTCCAGGCTCCTGGTACCTGCTGAGCATCCCTGGGCTCCAGCTACTCCAGAAACCCAGCACTGGGCAAAGTGCAGGGAGCTCCTCGCAGGGTCCTGGGCAGCTCATCGTGATGGAGCAGCCTGCCAGGGCACCCCAAAACGGTGTTAATCACGCATCATGTGCAGCTGTTTGGGCTGAGCCCACCAGGGATGAAGTTTTTGCTTCGTGTTTGCCATTCTGGAGCATCACACATCGCTCTGCTTTGGAGGGCAAAGGTTGAATTTATTTATTTTGGCAAGCTGATTTTACCCAGTTGCCATCTTACTCGTTCCTCCCCATCACTTTTCAGGACAGTCCGTGCTTCCCTCCTGAAGAAGCCATTAGCTTGCATGCTCCCAACCAAAATGTTAGCTCAGCTGTAACAGATGGATGGATATGGGTATCATGTGGCAAGTTAATGAATAATATCTATCACCTAATTTCCCGAAAGTTGGCATGTAATGAGACTGGTGCCATGATTATTACCTCTGTAAATCATGACGTGAAGATGATGACAATCCCTCCTGCCCCAAGGAGAGGGGACAGCCAGGCAATGATGTACATTTAATTGCTGCGCGAGAGAGGCAATGTGTTAGGGAGCGTGCCATTGCCTCTGAGTTATCTGCCGCGGCACAGACGGTAGAGGAGATTAGTGCAGATTGGAGGGGAGGGAGGGCTCCTCGAGGTGGTGTGGGGGGGTTTGTGTGCGTGCTTCAGCCTGCGGCGGTGCTGGGAGCTGGCCCGGGGTGGGTTTGACCCCCAGGTTTGCTGCCTTGGTCTCTCAGATGGAAGAAACACTGAATGGACCTAGGAGGGGGATGATCCCGAAAAGCTTCTCCACCAAAGTATCACCCGTGTGAGCCTCCCTGGAGATGTTCCCTCTGCTTTTCTGGTGCGTGTTTGTGGTGGACGCTCCCTTGGACAGAGGGCTGGCGGCTGCCAAATGGGCGGCCTGAGCCTGGGGGGGTTAAAGCCGTGGAGCCTCTGCCCAAACCTCCCACCGCAGGAGATCTCTGTCCCTGGCCTCCTCCTGCCACAAACCGTGGCTGCCAGGCTGCTGGCAGTCGGCTGGTGCCCGTCTGCTTCCCATCAGCGGGAGGCACCCGTGTTTGCAGGGCCCTCCGGGTCTGCCTCGCTGTTGATCAATTGACTGAATGAGCCCTCCTTGTAAAAATAGGACTTTGCCGGGCTTTTAAGGTGTCGTTTATCAGGTGCTGTGCCGTGGCAGTTGGCGAGGAGCTGGCTGGCTCGGGAACAAGGCAGGCACTGCAGCCGACCTGTGGCCAGTAGCTGCTGATACTTCAACAAGTTGGTTTAATTTTTCTTTGTTCAACACTGCAGTGGTGTCTCTGAGGAGCTGCCCAGCGTCACGGACTGGCTGGGGGATGCTCCAGTCCTCCCCAGCCAGCTGAGGGGCAGAGGCGAGACCCACCTGCACACCAAAGCCCCCCTCGCCAGGGGTCCTGGCCAGCAGTGCTGGTAGCCAGGTTGCCACAGGAATTACAGCAAACACAACCTGTCAGTGATTTCCAGCATCGGAAGACGTTCTTTACCCTGCTGGGGAGCTGCTCACAGGTGAACGGGGGGGTGCTGCCCTGTGATTCCCCAAGGTAACAGCGATTTTCTGGGCGCATCTGGGCGGTGAACTGGCTGCTGCCAGCCTGAGCCCCTGCTCAGCCTGGCTGTCACTAAAGGCATTGGAGTGCTTAGGGAATTAGCGGTTGCATAAGCTGCCTGTCTCTGAGGGGGCTTTGCCGCCGTGCAATGCTCATTTAGGGTCAGGTAGAGCACGCAGCAGAGCAGGGGACACGAAAATTACAGATCTGTAGCTTGGAGCCTCGCGTGAAGCTCACGCACCCCGCAGGAGCACGCAGGTTGGGGAGTTTTTGCGCATCCTCCCTGGCTCCGTGGATTAACGTGGGACTGTGGGAAAGCTGCCAGGGCCGGGAGACAAATCCAGACTTTGTAAATCCTTTCATCTGCCGGGCGGATCCATACAATTGAGTATTACCCGGTTTATTATTGTTAGTTGATTACATCCCCGCCGGTCAGCGCACACGGGGCTGCGTGGCCGCGGGGTGGCAAGTGGTGTGGCAGGGCACGCTGTGCAGGAGGGCCTGACACTGCTTTCAGAGCACATCGGGGGAGAAGGGACAAATCCCCCCGCCCAAACAGCTCCCCAGGGTTTTCTTACACACCTTTGGGGGCTGAGCCTGCTGTGAGCGTGGCAGGATCGGGCCCCTGCTCTTCTGGCAGCGGGGTGAGCAGCCTCGGTGGGGACGTGAGTTGGTGAAGGTGGGGAGGCGATGTGTGGGGTGGGGCGAGCACCTGTAGCTGGGATTAACGGGGTGAAGTGAGGCGAAGGAGAAAGTCAGGAACGGTTTCCTCAGGGTGAAAGCTATCAGGCTGGGGCAGAGCTTCTCGAGGAAGGTCCTTGCTTACTCGGGTCATGTGAAAATGAGAATGGGAGGAAAATCTTGCTTTGGGGAGGAGATGGGCGACCTCAGCAGCTTCTGGGGGATGTGATGGGCTCTCCACAGGAACAGGGCATTTCTGGGAGCCAGTGTTTGCACTGCAGGTGGGGCAAGGCAGGGTCTTTTGCTGAGCGTTGGATTTGGGGGAGCTGAACGCTGATGTTTCTACCAAAGCAAGATGCCACCGGCATCAGGTGGCAGCAGGAGCTTGTCCCTGTGTAGGACAGAGCCCTGGCAGGCCTTGAAATGCTGCTCCCAACATTTGTTGCCCTTCTTTGCCTGGCTTGTGAGGAGGAAGGAGCGCATGGGATGTATCTCTCAGGAGTGGGAGCAACTGGGACATAGAATACTTTGGGAACTCCTGGGCTGGGTGACCTGAAGCATCTTTATCATTTTTATGAGTGCCGTTACCTTATCCATGTAATTTCCTTCCACATTCCTGGGCTTGAACCAGAACAACCCCCTTTGTCTGCAGGTGTAATGACTCATTTCCCTTCTCCACGCACTGTGCAGCCCCAGAAGGTAGTTACTGAAAGGATGCCTGCACTGGGTTGTCTTATTTTGTCTTTTATGTGAGTAACAAAGAGCTGTTTGTGGAAATAAGCTCATCCTCTCCCTCACCTGGTTCTCAGCTGGTGCTGGGAGGTGGGTGCAGGGCAGCGCCAGGCAGCCCTGTGCAGTGAGCAGAGGGGAGACGCCTGGGGCAACACGTGGGTTCAGGTGGTCAGGAAAGAAGGGTTTTGGATCTGGGTCCTCTTCTGTACCTGGGTCCCTTTCTGTGTCCCTTCGTGTTGCCTCTGCTCTGCCCTGCTCCGTGTCACAGAGCCCTGAGCCCTTTCTCTGACTCGTGGATGTGATGCCGCAGAGCAAGCAGGGCTCTGTGCTGCAGCTTACTGCTGAGAGCCCACGCTTCAAACCAAAATGCAGAATGTGTTTTCGAAGCCGAATGTGCAGAGGTGGCTCCTGTGGGTGCAGCTGGAGCGTCCGGGCCGAGGGCGAGGCGTGGAGGCAGCTCCTGGCCGCGCAGCGAGGTGAGCGTGAACCGGGAGCGTTCAGCCCAGTCCAAAGTGCTCCGGCGAGAGGCAATAAACCTGTTAATAAATAACAGCGAGAGCTGGCTGCGTTGCATGTTTGTAACTGCTGGAAGTGTCCTTGGGGGAAACGTATCCTCAGGTCGGCACGGTCCTTTTGCAAAGCTGTAGCGAGTTTGTTTGGCTTGTGGGATCAGAAAATCTCCTCTGATCACCCGACATCTGAATCACTCTGGGATTGATTTTATCATCCCCGGTGGACAAACGCCTGGGTTGTCTGGGTGGGATGTGCCCCACTCACGTTCCCTGTGCAGCGGGGTGGCTCAGCGTCCCCTCAAAAGGTTCGGTCCCAGGAAGGTCTGGCTGTGTAGGGCGCCTCCGAAAGCTCCTGGGTAGGGGTGGTGGCTGAGATGATAGCACAGCACAGTCATTGGGGAGATTTCTCTTTCTAAATGATCACTCCCACTTTTATTGTAGCGACGTTGCACCATTAACTTAGCTAAAACAGTTGTTATTTCCTATTGTCTCATCGCATCAGTGCAGCCCGGTGATACGCTTTAATCTCCTCCTCCATCTTGTTGCTGCTCCCTTAAGCATTTCCTAATAGCGTGATGTGTAAGGCATTGTCTAGCCTTTCTTTCTAGGCATTAATTATACGTTTCCTGTACTCAGATCCTTCAACTCCACCACGTGGCATCCTGTGCAGGTATCTGGGATCCCTGTTACGCTCAGTTTTGGGCTATAGCACATTTTTGGCTGGCCTACCACTGTTCCCAGCTGGCTCCGACAAACCATCCACCAGCGCCTTGCAGCCAACGCATTACACTTGACAGCCCCTTTCCTGTTTAATTTCCTCTTGCAAATTCCCCTCCAGCTGGCAGGAGAGGGCTGCAGGTAGGGAGAGGGGTAGGGAGGCTTTCCAAAAAGCGCATTTCCCTTCACCCGTGTGTGAGAACACAGGCAGCAGTCTGTGCTCCGTTTGTGGGATTTGATGGCAAAAAGGGCTGCTTTGTGCCCCCACTCCTGTTGCCCACCAGCACCTGCCTTGAGTCCCACCTCCGTGGTGTGTTTGGGCTAGCAGCCAAGCACCTTCCTTGTCACGTGTGGGTTTTTGTCCTGGTGACTTGTCTACTTCATCCCAAATGTGTCTGAACCCCAACGTCAAGCCCCTGTGCTGCAAGGGTCTTCACAGCCTGCTGGAAGGGGATGGGTTCCCCTGGTGCTCCAGCCTGCAGCAGGGATTTGTTTCTTGGCTGGGACCCCAAAAAACTCCAGGTCACTGCGAGGGACCAGCACATCAAAGCAGCTAATTGCAGAGCACACCTACATCCCAAACTGAACCAGGGCTGAATGTCGGGACCTGTGCCGGTGCCTTTCCTGCCTGGTGTGAGCCACTTTGCTCTCCAGCAGTGGTTATTTTTGGCAAATAGGACACGGAGCTGGGCTTCTTCCTGCAGCCTAGCCAGGTTCCATATCCTTGGCCATAGAAATTTGTGTCTCGTTGACACAGATGCACACAATCCCCAAGTCGAGAAGAGCTTAGTGTGCAGGGATTTATACGCTCTCCAGCAATTGCCTTAAGCCATAGGCTTGTGGCTATTTTAGGTTTTCTCTCTTTCTCTCCAAGGTTCTGACCAGAAATTTCATCCCCAGCTGAAAAATGCATGAAATTGGACGCGTTTCCATTAAAAACGCTCTCTTGATAAATCAGCATTTTCCATGAAAAACCACTTTCCCTAAGAAGTTCCCACTGGCTCCAGCCCCAGGTAGCATGGCAGGAGCAGGTGGCACCGTGAAACTACGCTGGGCAGGAGGAGGCTCCTGCCCTCTCCAGGCATGACCTGGGGAATTTCGGAGTTTTTAGGCTCTGCTGCTCATGGGGAGAGGCTGGGGCAGCCGATGCTGATGCTGATGGAGGGGCACAAGTGAGGAAGGTGGGAAAAGGCCCCGGGCGTGAGCCCACCTCCCAGCGGGGCTTCCTCGTCCTTCGCCCCTGTGCAACCCAACCAAAGCCCAGCCGGCCTCCGAACCAGCAACTTGTGCTGCTCGTTTGCTTCTTTTTTTTTTTTTTGTTTAATTAGCTCTCCCAGCGTTTCACCCCATCCGGCTTTTCTTCGGCTGTCACTCTCGCCCCTTCTCCTGGCTGGGCCCAGCAGCCGGCGTCAGCGCATTCCTGAGCACAGGGAGGTTGTGCTGCTGCTGCCCCTTCTGCGCCCCGAGGGCTTTGATCCCGCTCCAGCCCTTTCCCACCGAGGCATCACTTTTGAATGAGTTCCCGCTTTCAGCCTCCTCCTATGTGGCAGACAAAGGGGGCCGAGGAAGGAGGGGGGGAAGGCTGTTTACCCTCATCAGGAATGGTCGAGTGGCCGGAGTCAATGGAGCCGATTTTTCATTAACCTAATCGTTAGGTTTTCGCACCCCCGATTAATTTTTTCCCGTCGGTACTGTGTTGTTCGCATCTACGAGAGCTTTTTAATAGGGGGCTCCCCAAGAATCACGGGGGTATTTGAGGACTGGAAATTCGAGGTTAATTTCTCTCTGGGCTCGGTGGTAGAGGAGTTCTGAGTTTTAATTATCGCACAGCTCGGATTCCTGACGGTTGAGGAGTGCGTTGGAAAGGCCGGTGCCCATTGTGTGCGGCGGGTAATTATGCAGTCCTCTCCCGGGCGCGCTGGGTTTATTGTCCAGAAGAATCTTCCCAAGCAAAGGGGGGAGCAGATTTACAACCAGAAATGCATTTTCAGAGCCTGCAAAAGTTTCAATGTGATGTTTACAGGGAAAGACTGCTGCAAATATTTAAAATCTTTTGTATTTAAAAGCAAAACAAAAAAAACAAACAAAAAAACCAAACCAACACATTGATTTAGCTGATAATTGGCCTTTGCCATCTCAGGATGCTGAGGAAGCCGTTTTGTGAACTCAGGAGAGCCCTTCTGCAGCCGGGCTGCCTCGTGCTACCAGTTTCTAAGCTGAGTTCCTTCAAAGGCCACGGGAATTTCTGCACAAAACCTGCCGGCCCATTTGCATGTACAGCACTGAATGTAAGATTTACGGCCATCTGAAACCGGGCAGGGCTTCCTCCCGAGGAGGTAATGCTAATGTATCCAGGAGAAAATGCTTATGGATTCAAACAAACCTGAAATTTCAAAGCAAAACTCATTCACAAGAGCTGTATTTCACAAGGCTTTGGATTAACCTGATGTCTTCTGCACAGGCTTGGTGTGGTTAGGGGTTTGTCATAAAAATGGAGAAACTTCAGCAAAAGGCTGGTCAAAAATGATGAAGATTTAGCAACTGCAAGAACCCCCTGCATCTTTCCAAGGTGGTATCAAACCTGTGGGCATTTGTGGGGGTTCAGATCTTGGGGGCAAACATTTCTGTGGACATGGGCACGGCTGTCTGCGTAGTCTGCTTCAGACTTAATGTTGGCCTCCTGTAGGGTTATTGATTTCTGTGGAAAAGCTGGAAATCTTAAAGATGAGAGCTCTGTTTTTCAGGGGTACTAGCTCTGAGATCTCTAGCAGTGTTTTAAAACAGCCGAGTGTTTCCAGTATCACCTTCATATTGCACACATCCCACTGCTATCAGAGCCTGCTCTCTGTGTCCTTTCACCTTTCTTTGCCAGCTGCTGAGCACTGAGGTGAGAATTTCTGCAGGGGATGGGAAACCAAAATGCGTGGATGGTTTCAGGTTATTAGATCTAATATACCAGTCAAAGACTGTATTTTGTTTTTGCTTTCAAATAATTGTGGTTCTTGCTTTCTGGAATTTAAGTGAAATAGCCACGGATTTTCTCATGCATTACACGTACAGGATAGTCATGGGAACCAGGCCTGAAGCACTGCTGGGGTCACCTAACTCATTCCTTTCCCCAGGGCAGACTCAGGTGTGCCTAAACCGCTCCTGACAGATGTTTGCCTACCCTGTTCATGAAAGCCATCATCAATGGCAGTTCCATGACCTCCAGGGGCCATCTCTTCCAGCCCTTATGCATCCCTGCTGGCTTTTCCTGGGTGGACACAGAGAGCAATTATTTGCTTCATCTTTTTTTGACAGCCATTTACATACTTGAATCCGTTACTGTGTCTTTGTTCAGCTTCCCTTCTCCAGTCTGGGTTCCTTCAAGCTCTTCTGCCAGATGATGCTCTCTGCACTCTGATCCTCCTTACTTCTCTTCCCTGAACTCTTTCCAACTAGTCCACATGAGCCTTGAAGCGTGATGCCTAAACCTGGGTGCAGATCCCTGGTCAGGGTCACTAACAGCAGTGATGAAGGAGGATTATTTCCCCTGTTTACATACAGGGCTCTTGTTTCTGTGTCCCAGTGCGATCCCACGTCCTGCTTGGCACAGCGTGGCACCGATTCTTCTATGTGTTACAAACTGCGGGAGCCCCCAGGATCACTTTCCACAGAAGTGCTGTGCGTGAGGGGTTGAGGGATGCTGCCATGATATCAAGGCTTTGCCCAGAGCATGCTGGCTGTGTGACGGGCTCAGTCTTCGGATGATATTATACAGACAGGGATGGGGCTACTGCAGCAGTAGCCAGCATCAGGTGGGCAATCAGGCTGTGTTTTGGGTATGGAAAGGAGGAATTAGGTAACAGGACTGACACAGGAGGCAATACGTACAGCCTGTCCCCTTGGCTTCAGGGTTCTCCCCTTGGCCATCCCCTCATGGTGTTTTCTGGAGGCTGCAGCATCCATGGAGGTGCCCCAAAAGGAGGGTGCGGAGCAGAGCGGGCTCCTCTGCCCCAAGCAGTCACACCACCCCACAGGTTCTGGGTGGTTGGCAGCCACTAGCTTGGAGTTGTAGAAGCCACTAATCGGCTTCGGAGCTTTTTCTAACGGGGCCACGTGACCGTGTTACCAAGATTAAAGCAGCACGAGGAAGGAAAAGAGGCTTAAACAACTCAGGGTGCCTAGCAGGTCATTTTAACCTTTTCATAATCATTAAAGCTGCAGAATCCCATTAGCCGTGAGTGACTTGCAGCCCTGCTCCCTGAGCGAGCGCTGTTGACACAACTTGGTGCTCGCCTCCCTCTGTCCCCAAGGAGGGAGCTTGTAGGGCCTGAACTGCAAGGAAAAGGTCTGGCTGCTCCCTCCTGGGCACCAGGGATGTCCATTTACCACTGAGGAGCAATACCCGGGTCTGCCAACAGCGGGGGATTTAGCTCTCTAAAATTAGTCTCTCGTCACTCGTGGAAGGTCCTGCTTAGGCCAGACCATGGTAGCTCAGCCCTTGCCCATCTGTAGCAGTAGCAGGGAGGTACAGGATAAGGAAGATTAGGGTGATCTCTTAATTCACTGCCTTGGCACTGGTCAACAGGCAATGGCGTTACTCTGCTGGGACTGGTGATAGCAGAAGCTCTTGCAGTGTTGCAGCGAGGCTCTGACACGGGAAGCAAAGCCTTTTGGCTGGAGCTCAACATTGACAGTGGAAGGGTGGATCCCTCCGATCCACCTCCAGCTCGGATGCTGTCCTGCTTTCTCTAGAAGTGCCCTTTTCGTGCTCAGGCAGTCCTTCGCTGAGCACATATACGTGGTTGGACAGCAAATGGCTTCTTCGAGAGGCTGAGCAAAAAGTGAAATCTGCCTGGTGTCACGGAGCCGGGGTGGGTGCCGCACATCCTGCAGCACCTGGAACCGATCCAGGGAGCACCTGCACCCTCTGACAGCGAAGGCTTTTGTATGCACGGGGCAAGAGAGCTGCAGCTCATGGAAATCAGCCTTCCCCCGTTACATGTGCACCAGTCAAGACTGTCTGGCTGTGCATATATTGGACATTAATATTTCTAGCACCGTGTTTACTTATTGCATCTAATTACAGCCTGCCTGCTCTTGCTTGAAAGCTCGTTCTGAGGCTGAACCTCAAATAAACCCCACGCTGATTGTTCTCCGAGTGTTGTCCACAGCCAGGCATTAAAACACAACTTGTAAAGCAAACACAAATCTTTTACTAGCTTGTTTACCTTGAAAATCTCTGGAGGACAGAAGGAAAGATTTCCCCAGGAAGCCTGGACCAGCAGCAGTGGCCACTACTTGTGGCTTGGCTCATCCGTCATGCAGGCAAGGAGAACAGGTCGGAAATGTTGCTGAGCACTTTGGGGCTCGCTGCATCATTTTTTTTCCCTATGGGAAGACAGCAAAATGCTCTCCCTTTCTCCTGTGTAGGGATGTAAATAAAGTGAGACTGGAGGAAAGTACAATCTGTATCAGCAGGAGCAGAGGCTCTTCACGTTGTATGGGGGTGCGTTTGAGCCCTGCCTGCTCTTGCCCTCTGCCAGAGGTGAAGTAGCACCGGAGAAGCCACCCCACCAGCTGTCCCTCTGGGAGAAGGGGAAGTGCAGTGTCAGGCTACAGGATCGGAGATGTTTCACCACCCTCTCAGTTCTGTTTCCCTCTTCCTCCTTGCACTCTGTGCTGCTTTATTTACCCCTTCCCATTAAGCAGGTTTTACAGGTCGAGTGGGTTAGAGTGCTGGGATGCAGGAGATCTCCGCCGGCTCCTGCTTTGCTTTGAGGTGATAGCAGGGTGGCCCCGTGGAGGCTGTAATGTAAAGGTCACCAGGCAAAAAAAAATAGGAGATACCGGTCGGCACTTTCTGAAGAGACAAGACAGCTCTCTCCTGGCTGTGCTGCCATACCGAGCACACACATGCACACGCTCCTCCTTTCCTATCAGCCTTGTCCTAATGAAATCCCGATAAGATATCAGGAGCTCTTGAGCTCCTGGTGACAGTGGCAGCGGGCAGATGTTCAGTGCTGGAAGGTGCTGGCGTGGCTGGGAGACGAGCGGGGAGCAGCAAAAGCTGAAGTCAGAGCGACCTTATCAGCCTCGTCCAGGCTGGCTGGAGGCTGCTAAGCTCCCAGACAGGCCTAATGGGCTGGAACTGAGTTGGGAACGTGTGGGCATGGAAAACTTCAGAGCTCTTAGCTAGAGACTCGCTTGGAAACGTTAATTAAATAGCTCCAGTGGCATCTGTCCCATCCTGCCGGGGCAGCGCTGTGCAGCAGCACAGCCTTGCTGCCAGCACACATCCACTGCTGTGGGATGGTTAAAAACGTGTGTGGTAGGCTGAGACTGGATTTCTGTGTTTGGATTGACAATGCCCTTCTCTATTGTTTTGAATACTGGTTTAATACCTATTCTATACCTGAGACATCGTCTGCACCTTAAAAATATGGTCCTGGTATTTGTTTGGACTAAGGCAGTGTCCATTCAGTAAAAATCTGCTCAAAGTGGGCTGGGAGCCTGTGTCTGCCATATGCCCTGTTGTGGCTTATTCTCTGATTGCATCCCAAGGGAGACCCCAGATTGTGGCCAAGCTCCTGCTGGAGAGGTGTGGTGCTTGGGGTTAGCAGCAGCTGATATTTTGGACCCGAGAGCAGAGAAGGGGGTCACTGAGCTGCTTCACCTCACTGCTGGCTTCCTTCTTTTGGCTTTTACCTGCCTGTTGTCTGCAAACCTGCCCTCCCGTCCACTCACACACTGTCCCAGCTGTGGTTAGTGATGTTTTCAACAGGGACTAGCAGGGCTGGAGCCTGGGTGTCACGTCTGCTCAGGCAGGAGAACCACCTTTGTTCAGCGGGACAGGGGCTGGCGTGGGGACAGCAGCCAAGTCCCTTGGATGCCAGCAGCATCCTCCAGCTGCCAGAAGGGGAGGTTTAGCTTGGACATCAGGAGGAATTTCTTCATGGAACGGGTGGTCAAGCTTTGGGGAAGGCTGCCCAGGGCACTGGTGGAGTCCCCGTGCCTGGAGGTGTTTCAGAGATGTGTGGACGTGGCACCAAGGGGCATGTCAAGGGACGAGGGTTCAGCGATGGGACTCAGTAAGGCAGGCTAATAGTTGGACTTGATCTTGAAGGTCTTTTCCAACCTAGATGATTCTGTGGTTCTATGAATGGGGTTTTGCTGGTGAGAGCAGAAAGATGGGGGCTGCCTAGGAAAAATCAAGGGTTGGGGGCTTGTTCTCCTCTAAAAAGTTTCCTTCAATGGCAAGATATAAAAAGGTGTGGGTTTCATCTGCTTCCTAGCTGCTCTGAAAGAGCCCCGTTGCCTTAATAAATCAACTACTCTATGAGATGTAACCACTGGCCTATTTTTCAGCCTGCTTGTCTGAGTCAAGAAGCAAAACCAGCAGAGCAATAAGAATCTGAAATATTGTGCTGAAGAGCAGAGGTGTGATAACAAAACTGCCGACAGACAGCGAAGTGTTTTATTGAGCGCAGGTGAAGTTCTTTCTCTGAGATGATCTTTGATGGAAGAGGAGGAAGGAAAAATATCACCATCTCATCACAGGAGGGAGAACGAGGCAGCTGGCTGCAAGGTGTGAGCCGGGCAGAACATCGCTCAGTCCCACACCTTTCCTCCTCGGGTATGGGTTTGGGAGAAGCCCTTTAGGGTCGCTGCTTTTGATGAGGGGAGGAAGAATCTTGTTAGCAGGACACTGACAAAGCAGATATAGCCGTGCTTCGCTGTCGTGAGTCGTGCTTTGTAAATGTAGCTCCTGGGGAGAAAAGGCAGCAGGAGGAGTTCTGCATTGCCCACGCGGGGTGCAGGCCCTGTCCTGCTGCCACTGAGGCAGCTGGGAGTCAGCATCCTCCTCTCAGACTGCTACCCTAACCTTTTCTGGCCTCTCTGTTGTGAACTGTGCTAAGTAAAGGCATTACCTTCCTTCTCACGTCCATCTAAGCGCTGAAGTAAGGAAGGCCTCGTTATAAGCAGGTCTTAAATAAAGGTGGCTCGATGCCAGCTGTGTAGCTACGATGCAAGCCTCTGCTCCGCGTGCTCGTGGTTTTGAGAAATAACATACACGGAAATAAAAACATTTCCGTTGTTACTGTCAAAATAAATGTATAATTCATCTCACTTACCCCTCAGACAGATTTCTCTGAAATCTCAAATGAGGATCGGAAAGGCTCCAGTGTCTCCAAGTGTCTTTTAAAATGACATTGCTCTGTGCTCAGCAGGCTTAGGGATTGTTTTGATTGTTGAAACAGTTTCTAATTTATGCTTTAAAAAAGCTTCAGGAGCCAGGCAGTTCCCTGCTCCCTCAAAGGTCTTTTAGTTAAAACAAGGTAGAGCGATTTGTCTTGCCTCAATTTAGCAGTAATGAGTATTAAGTGGTTTATCTACGTGGAGAAAAGTTACTCAGCGAGATTACATCAAAGTTGAATTACACCCGATTCCAGATGGAGTGTATTTTTTAAGACGGTAAATCTTGAGAAGGGTGGATAATAACAGCAATGCTCCTTCGCGGGCTGGAATGTGACTCTTTTACCTCTCACGGAGATAATGTGAGGAGCTACGTCCAATTAGTTCTTCAAAGGCTTTATAGAGAAATGGGACTTGAGGTTTTACAGCTCTGCCAACAGTTTGGCTGGAAGCATTTATACAGCATAAGCGAGCCGTGGCTGATTGCGACAGCAGCACGATTTCCACCGGTGCTGCTTGTGGAGGTGGCAAGGTGGGGACCAGCCCCAGACTGGCTTTTGCTGCTGAAAGGTGCTCCTGGTGTGGTGGCTGGGTAGCACCCGGTCTGATGTGTGACAGGGAGGGTGGAGGTGAGAGGTGTGGGGTTTTGAGGGGAAATTCCTGCTGTCTGGCCTGCTAGGGGAGGTGTTGCTCATGCAGCAGCTGCCCGTGACCCTGAGGAGTGTGACAGGAGGAACACGTTGATCCCAGGTGGCACTGAGGGCCACAGCATCCTCCTGAAAAGCTGATCTGATGTATGCCCACCATCCTTGTCTGCTTCTGTGGTGACAGACAGAGCTGACTGATGTCTCGCCATGTCCGACCAGGCCGTTGGCCTTGCACCAGCAGGCGGGGGCAGACATAAAGCTGGTGCCACGCTGCTACGGGAGGTGCTGTGGTACGTCCCAGCACCCAGGCCTAGCAACCATGCTGCCAAGGAGAGTGCGTTCGTGCTGAGGGTGAAGCATTCCTCATGGCTGATGGCAGGCCTTGACAAGGTGGTGGGACCATCCATTTAATTCTTAATGAAGGGGATGAGGGGGTCCAAGCCGTCAGCATTCCAGCTCTGCTGCCTCTCCTGGGTGGGTCAGCGGGGCCATCCTCAGCCCACGGCTGTGGGGGAGGCAGGCAAGGGGGGAGACTCGCTGATAAGAGGAAGGTCAGAGGCAGAAAAATGTTGGGAATGTGTTTCTTGATCTAAAGTGGGAGAGACTCAGCCTGGGGTTCTGCTGCCGAGCCCTGGAGTGTTGCTGCCGGCTGTCAGGAGAGGTATGGGATTCTTTAAACCTGAGATCAAGGTGCAGATGGCTTGTGTGGCACCCACCTCAGCACCGGCAGGTCCAGAAGATGGAGAGCATTCATCTCTGAGGGCATGGTGAGGGTGGTGACGGCTCTGAGCATGGTTTCTCAGCCTTTGCTGGAGATAGAGCATCTTCTGCTGACAAAAGAGCTCATTTGCTTTTTTTTCCCTTGTATTTTACATTGCTGTGAAGTGTCTTTAGGCTGAGGTCAGATCTCAGATGTAGTCTGGGGTCGAACAGTGGTGTTTGAAGAATTCTAGCAAATCTCAAACAAGCTTTTCAGACTGGAGGTGGTTGTGGAGTGCACTGGTTCCTGGGGATGCAGGGGTTGCCCCCTCAACATGCCCACAGAATACCTTTTTCTTTGCAAGGATAGGAAATAAAGTAGAAAATTATTCTCTCCCCATTTACATTTCTTGGTCAACTATGGTCAATTTCCATGGTCAACCAGCCACTCACTTCTTGTCACTCCAAGGGCCTGAACACAACAGCTTCTGCGTCCCAACTGGACCATTTAACATTACATTCCTGTAGCTGTTAGCAATGCTGAAGCCACCACAAACACATGAGAAGGGTTGCTCGTGAGGCTCGGTCTCTCTCCTCCATTTTGGGCCAAGTACCCTGTGCTCCAGGTAGAGCTGCACAAAAGGGCCTCCTGCAGCTTCCCTGCCCACCATGGACAAGGGACTGGGAGAAGGGACTTGTCGGGCTCAGAAATAGTTCCCATAAGCTTTTGTTGATGTTGTTGCTGCCCTTTGTGCACAGCGTAGCGTGGTGGTCTGTATCTGGCACAATAAGAAGTAGTGATAAGAGAGTACAGAGGTGTGGGGGGCGCTGCGTGGAGCGGGCTCCCTGCTGTCCAGCTGCTAACAGGGGAAAGGTTGCTTAAAGGTTGATTATTCTGGAGCCTGTGTGTGACCTGCAACACGTCCTTAGCATTATCTAGCATTTTTGCACTTGTTTATGCAAGTGTTGCTGCCTGTGCCATGTACGCACGCAGAGGCTGTGCTCAGTCCAGAGGCAGGCGTGGGCTGAGCCTGTCCTTTGGCACCGCCGTGAATCCTTCCTTGGAGCTGCTTCGATTGCCTCAGTGCTACGAGATAAAAATCAGGAGCTGATGTATCAGGATTGCTGCTTTCCTTGGGTAAGGCACTTACCTCTGCTGCTGCCCTAGCAGCATGTGCTTGCTTCCTGCTGGGGCTGGAGCGCGGGTGGGGAAGGACACCTTATCTGAGCAGATCTGCAGATGGAGCCTGTTGTATCCAGCACACAAGCGGAAAAGGTGGAGTCCCAAGGTGTCTTCAGGCTGAGCCGGAGGCTGTTCTGGGAACTGGTTAGCCAAATGGGTGTTACCGGGCTGGATTTAGGGGTAAGTAAACAAAATGTAGTGGGTAGAGGAGGTGAAACTGTGCTCCATGAGCTTTAAGAATTCCCTGATCACCCTGATGGAGGGCAGGTTCATTACTAATTCAGCAAGTTCTTTAAGCTGGAGCTGAAATCTTGCTGACTTAAGCAGAGAGCTTTTGTGGCGTTATAGCCTACACATCTCTATATGCATGGCTGGATTCACAACACCGTTGTCATGAAGCCTTAGCTGGGAAGGTGAGGTGCTATGGATCGATCACATAACCTGCTTCGTTTGCCCTCCTTTCCTCTGATCTGAACTCCTCCTGGGTTTGAGCTGTTGTTGGGCAGATGGTTTGCGATCCCTGCAGCTGAAGGTGATGCTGTTGTGAACCTCACGGCCACTTAAACTGTTGGTGGAACTTGCATAGTTCCCTATGGTGTCACCTTTTTTTTTTTTTTTTATGAGGATTTATTTGGATTTCCTGGGTTTGCACAAAGTGCAATCAAAACAAAGAAGCGAACATGTTTTCTTTGACAGTGTGCGCACTTTAGCTGGGCACTTGACTCCAGTGGGTCCTGCTGTTTTTTTATGTGTGGTTTGGCTCTTGCCTATGGTAGCACTTTTCCAAGCATATTCCAATTTTTCTCTTGAACAGTCAGAGCACTCCAAGTGCTTAGCAGTAGCTTTTTTGCAAAACTACCCAGAGAGTCGCCAAGAAGCAGCAGTCAGGCTTGCGTTTGGCAGGAACTGGCACCGGGTAAGATAAGCTTCTTGGCGTGGTGCGAGCCTAAACCTTCCACATGTGCAGGTGCAGGCATTTGCGTGTGGAAAGCTGTAGCTGCTGGTGCCTGCTGGCCATGCCGGGGCTGAGCCCAGGGTGCCGGCAGGCAGCAACGCGCGGCGGCATCAGCGCAGTTGCATAACGCTCGCTTCCTCTGATTCATGCTCAGTGTGAAGTCCCGTGGCTGAATAGCGGCTTTCGCAGGCGCTCCATAATAAATGAAACGAGGGAAAATAGAATTCCATTTCACAGAGCCCTTTTAACAATGCAGAAACCATTCAGTTTCTTTTTTATTTTTTATTTTTTTTATTTCTTGTGCTAAAGCTGCAAAACTCGCTCCCTCTTGTCCTCCTGCTGCAACAATTTGCAGCCTCTGCTACCAAAATTACAAGTGGAAGGGAAATATTACAAACATCCAGATGGATAGAAGGAACTATTGCAAACTGTTAAGCTGTAATGAAAGTGGATAAAAGGTTTCCCCCAGGTTCCTTTAATTTCTTCTCTGTGAAATTTGCAAATGTGGTGTTTCAAAGTGCATTTCAAAACCAACCCCAAATGTTTTGGACAGCAGTAAGCCACCCACAGTGCTTGCTGGCAAATTATTTTCGGTGCCAGGTCTGCTATCTGGTGCTTCTGCCTTACTGTAGTGGTAAACTGGCCATTGACTTCCTCCAAGTCGAGTATCACCATTTTACGTGGGGTTACACTGTACTGTAATTTTCTGTTTAGGGTCACATGCTGCCACTAGAAAAAAGAGATCTCATGGGTGGGCATTTCTGTGGCACACTTCAGGCTGTGTGCGTGCTTCAGCTTGGTGGCCTGGCTGTATACCTCGTACCCTGATGCAGTGATGGCAGCTCCTGGCAGTGCTGTCCCTATTTGTGTGATTTTTTTCACTTGGTTTTGCAAGACAAAGGTGTGCCTTTGAGGGGGAGTAGTTTATTTGAATGTGAAAGGAAACATCTTGTTCTGTTGTTGAGTATTTTGGTGCATTTAGGTGAATAAGAATGTCTTTCAAAGCTACAAAATTACTTCCAGAAATTACAAAGCTCAGTCTTTCAGCTTCACTTCACTTCCTTTCTCCCCTTCTGCCCAACCTGGTGGCACTGATGGATTCACAGAAGATACTGCTTTGCTGAATCTCAGCTCTTTGGTGAAAAAACACTTTTAGCAGAAACCCTCCTTGTCCTTTACACTTGAGTTTTTAATACATTTATTTTCCCCATGCTTTCCACAGACAGGGGAAATATTTTGCTGTCTTACGTGTAAAACAAGAAATGTAAACATATTTTTTTCTTTTTTCCTAAAGATTCGTCTTCCAACTACATCAGGCAACTTGAAACAAAAGTGAAACTGCTGGAGGATGACAACAAGCTTCTCTCTCAGGTAGGTTTTTTATTCCCTCATGGGTATTAACGTTGCTGTTCCGCTCCTGTATAGCTGTGTTAGCCCACCTGAATTCAGTGGGGACTTCGTACAAGGGGAAGAGCATACTGGTACCAGCCCCCCACTACTGGAACTTGGTCTTGTTTTGTTATGCAACTTTTGCAGTAATGCTACCTCAAAATTACATATAGGGAAAAAAAGTAAACTCTGTTAATGTCCGTGTCTGTGTGTTCAGCAGAAATGTAGTTTGACGTGCATGAAGGATGGGTGGCAGGGGCTGGGGGGATGCTGGCACTGGGAGCAGCAGGACACGTGCTGTGCTTGCACGTTGACACCTCCGCGCAGGACGCAGTGGTGAAGAGAGGCTCCGGCATTGCCTGTGTCCTTGCTGCAGGATCTCGCTTGCCCTTTTACATTTGCTTTTATCTTGTTGAATGAGGAGGCTGTAGTAAAAGGGCGGCCTTGGGAGTAGTTTTGTGCTGGCTCCCTGCTTTTATTTGTGATCGCACTGAAAGCAGAACAGACGTCTTCAAAACTGGCACTTTTTGCTTGCATCTGTCCTTCAAAGTCTACTCCATGTGCTGCTGGGCTTTTGATCATTGCTCGTGCTTACCTATCTATATATAGGAATGTCAAGCAGCAAGAAGAAAACAATCCTTCAGTCAGATATGTCCCCTGGATCCCCCTTAAAACAGCACTCTGTGTGAAGAGGGGCAGCTCTTCAGAAAGCAGCAAAACACTGTCTAAAGCAGCGGAAGAGTTACCCTTTTTCTCCTGTTCTCTGCATCTTTTCCCTGTTACACTGTTCAGGCACTGAGTTTTCAGAATCCTTTTGTTCCAGGTTCTTCCAAAGTATAAGGACTAGAAGTAAAAAAGACAAAAAAAACAAACAAAAAAAAATCAAAAAAGTTTTTGTTATGTTTTATTTTGCATTTCACCGAGTCTGAAAATAGGTTGTTCTGGTATCTTCTGTTTTATTTCTAAAATATCCATGTTAAAAATAAAATCGAAAAGAAGGTTATGTGCTTACTGAGATTTCAATAAAATAATTCTGGTAAATATTTTTTTTATTGAAAACCGCTTTTTAACCAGACTGTGAGCTTTTTGTAAAATTGCCCCAAGTTTCAGGTATTCTTGTTGCTGTTGCGAGCCACGCGATTGGTAGCATGAAGCACAGAGTGCTGAACGGTTAAAACCCCCAGAGGACTCTCAACTCAACAGCTACCGAGTGGCTTCAAGTATTAATCAATTGCTAATTTAATTTTAAATCCCTCTGTCTTTCTCCCAGCCCATGCACTGGCTGGTGCTGGCTGAGGCCCCGAGACGATTCCATTGGAGATATTGATAAGCAGATGGGCTGTGCGTGCGCAGCTGCCAGGGACACGCAAGGGTTTGGGGACAGGCTCTGCTCGATGTGCCCTTGGCTGGGTTTTGTCCTGCTGTGGCCGAGCACGCCGCTCGGTCGCGTCTGCCTTCTGAGGTCAAAGAGAAGCGGTGGTAATTACTGGCTGGCTCAGCCCTTCTGCCTTTGCTCTGTCCCGGGTGTGAAGGCTGCGTGTTTTCTGCTGAGCACACAAGCTGTCTGCAATTGTCCTCACCTTTTGGGCTGTGTTACTACAAAGGTTTGGATCCAGGAAGGAGAGAAATTATCTTGAAATATCTCTGTGACCTGGAGAGGGCCAGGAGCCTCCCTAGCTGCAGGAGCTACCGGCCCCAGCCTGGCCCAGCCGCTCTGTGCAGTCCCTATGTGATGTCTTAACAGCCCTCCAAAAATACCAGGATCCAACCTATTTTAGATGGTGCTCAGGAAATACCTCTATTTTATCGTGAGCATTCAGACAGCTCTCCTTAGGGCAGCAGGTGAAATGTTGAAGCTGCGACTGTGTGAACTCCCTGGGAATCCTGAACCGCATTGCCTCCAAGCCTGCGATGCTACAGAC
The DNA here is from genome assembly GCF_963932015.1 of Anas acuta. Classification (NCBI taxonomy): domain Eukaryota; kingdom Metazoa; phylum Chordata; class Aves; order Anseriformes; family Anatidae; genus Anas; species Anas acuta. Next base: position 13,088,310 of record NC_088983.1, read on the forward strand.
CTGGTTCTGGAATTTTTCTCTTTTAATGCCTAATGTGAAATTCACCGGTTGTAATTTCATTTTCTACCAGAGTCCACAGACTATGGAAAAGAAGGGGCAGAAAAATGAGGAAAAGTCATATATGGACACACTCGCATGCATATGTACACGTTGTTCCCAGCACTTTCCTGGGGAAGTTTAATCCACTTACCGTGCTCTTTGTGCTTCATCTGATTGGAAGGTGTTTGGCTGTTGCCATGCGGATCTTGGGCTAAGACTCTAGGATCCTGGCAAACTTTCTCTTGTTGTTCAAGTTGCCAGGTGATCCTGGCACTTTGAACTCGGCAATGCCAAACTGGCTTGTCAACACCGAAGTCACATTTTAACTCAGCTTGGCTTCCTCCCGGGGAGTATTGACATTGCAATAATATTTGCAGTCTGGTGTCAAGGAGTTCTATCACCACCATGCTGAGGAGTGATGAAACCTGACGTCCCAAGTAACAAACAGTGCCTGTGCATTAAGGGATTAACAAATCAGTAGTGGTTATGGAAGTCTTCCTGGCTGCTTTCCAAGTGCTAAACATAGAGCTGAAATAGTGCTTCATCCGGAGAAACCCGAGAAGCCTGGTGCTGCAAATGATATTGTGAGCTTCACGGGAGGATTTATGTTGCAGCGGCTGGTGACACAATGCACCTCTGCTGGCTGGTGCATCCTGAGTGAGATTTGTTGCTTTATCTTCTCCGGCATCGTGGATGAGAGGCTAGGCCGAGACGTGATGAGTGGCTTCGTGCCGTGTTCAGACACAGAACCGAGGCAGCGCGGGGGTCTGTGGCGTGCACTTTTTCTTGTGCTTCCTGACATCTCCTTTTCCTCGAGCACGTTGGAGCGAAAGCTCAGCGGGAGATTGGAGAGCTCTCCAGCCCATGCTGAGGCTGCTGCCTTGTGTGTACGTGCTATCAGCAGCGCGAGTGCACCGTGATTCACGCTGCTTTCCTTCTGGTGACTCCTTTGGAGAGATTAATGGAGAGGGCTGCTCCTTCCTCGTGGGGCAGGAGGCGCCATCTCGTGAGCCACACTGCGCAGTGGGGGGAAAGTAAAGGGAGAAGTGGCTGTTATTTCTGATAGCCGCGTATGGGGTTCTTTGGTTTTGACTTCCTTTGCTTTCTAGGGAAGGAGATGTGTATTTCCAGTGGGGAAATGAGCTGCTTCTGAAACTGCTAACCCGTCAGCAACCGCAGCTCTTCCTGTTCTCCTTTATCAGAGGAGATACGACTCCGGTTTTCTGCCCGTCTTTGACTCAGGCTTACAGCACATAGTTTTGCTGTCACGGCTGTGTTATCTAGAAAGTGACGCTCTCGGTTGACATCGCTGTGCTGACAAAACCCCTGGCAGCAGTTCTGCCGACGCACGGCTTTTGTTGCCCTACTTTGTGCCGGTTGGAGAGATGCTGTAGCAAACACCGCTACCCAAAAGGCCCATCCGTGCTGGTAGCCACCTGTGCTGTAACCACAGTGGCAAGGACCCCACATTTCAGGTGGTTCCTCAGCGTCCTGGGGCTGACAGTGTCAACTTGTCTCACGAGTGCAACTGGTTTCTGTCCTCCACAAGCACAGGAGCAAGGGGAGAGGCTCATGCTGGGCTCCCGAGGAGCGTCAGGGACTGCTTGCAGCCTCACCGTGGCTGGCATTGTTACTTGGTAAGGTGTGGTGGAAATCCCTGGCTCCTCTCCAGCTTCCTTTTATAGGAGAGGTGCAATCCAGGTATGTTTCTGGTGTGTCGGCTTAATTGACAACTTTATTTTCCGAAGTTTTAGCTGAGGTGTAAAGAAGACGGACGTCAGCTCTCAGGAACGTTGGGTGTTGGCTTTGGAGAGCTTCACAGGCATTCCTATTATTGCCTGAAACTCTCCAGGGAAGAAGTGTGCTACCTTTTGCTGTGTGCATGGATTTAATCTGCAGCACATCGTGTGGGAGAAGTCCTGTTTCTTCTCTGCATCATTGTGGGGAGTGCACCGCAGAGCTGGTGTTAACCTCTCCTTTGCAGTCTGTGGTTCAGCAGGTGAGGGTGCTGTCCATGTTATTAAGATATAACCTGTGTGATGAGGGACCGGACTTGCTTTCTGTTCCTCTGAGCTGAAAGTGCCCAAGCAGAACATAAACCCTTTAAGCCAACTCACACTGCCCCTGAAACTAAAAATGAATTTGTAATTACACCCTTTTCTCTCAAAATCAGAGAAACCTGTGTTTAACAGCTTTGGGAGCTCCAAAGGTCGGTTCTGTTTAGTTTTGTAACTAATGCATGCGTTTTAGAGATAATAACAGTGATAAGCTTTTGGCCATAGCCCACCTTGTTTTACATTTTCAGATCATTCTGTACAGGGGCAAGCAAGGATCATGCACTTTTAACTAAACCCGAAATGTATAGGCTTCATGTGCTCATCTCTCCTGATAACAAAGTGCACCCTGTGCATTGCGTGCTGTCAGAACTTCTTTTGCCTCTGCTGAGCTTAGGCTGGCTTTTCCCTTTAGGGCAGGTGTGCATTTTCCTCCTCAGAGGTGCCCGGGGCGTGTTGCACACCTCATTCTCCAAAAGCTTTGAGGACAGCAGGCGTATCGGGCAGGCAGCGAGACTCCAAGCAACCGGACGTTGAACAATGAGGTCCCGAAGCACCTTCCAGGAAAAACTCCAGGAGCCCTTGTGCTGAGCAGGAATAGGAGAAATTCTTCTCTAGGGAGGGGACAACCCCTGGGAGTTATCAGGAACATCTGAGTAGTTAATTAAGTCGCCGCATAGACCAGTATGACCAGCGCTTCAGCGCCTGCCTGCCTGCTGATGGGGATTGAGAGGAGCACTGGGAAACACCAAAACATCTCGAAAATGGTGCTTAGACTTATTTTTAAGAAATTGTGGGCTTAGCCTGAGTTACAAGAAGACAGCAGCTGTACCTATAGTAAAATGACAGTAAATAGCACCTGAAAACGCTGCTGTTAAGATCGAGCTGTGGTTTTTGAACAAGGAGCTTCCATGGGTGCTGTGGGTGAAGGAGTCCACAAACTGCCCAAAGTTTTCTTAAGCAAACGTGCACTTGGCGCAAACATGCACCCAGCAAGCAATTTCTGGCATATTGTTCTGGAAACGAGGAGACAAAAGTGGAGCCCAGGATTTAGGAGAGCTGGGGAGCCATTAGCAGCACACAGCACAAAGTGCAGTTAGCGGGGTTGGGTCTCCTGAGGAAGGGAGGCTGGAGGAGAGGAAGGAATGGCACGCAGCTCCCCTGTTGTGCTGTTATCACCCTCGTGGGTGCCGAGCCTGCCATTACCAGCCCCTGCTTGTGCGCTTCTCTCTCAGCTCTCAGGGCTGGGATCAGGTGAGGATGCCAGGGCCTCTTTTTGAGCTGCAGGTCAGCAGGTTTGTGGCAGGGCCATTTCTTGTGCCGGCCGTGCTGCACGTGCTCGCCACAAGTGGAACGAGATCGCAAACCTGTCCCATTTCCTCACAGCCTGCCTGCTGTTTGTGTGTGAGGAGGAGAAGTGTAATTGCTTTAATTTAAGGAATCACAAGGGAAATAGGATTTTTTTTTGTAACAGACAGTGAGTCAGACATGAAAGCTTTCCAAATGCATTTAGTCTCTATTTAAATTCAGGATACTGAAGACCCAGGTTACTGTTTTACTGTTTTTATACGCTGTGCAAATGTTTAGCTGCGTACTAATTTTAATTAATCAAAAAGAACATACATACTTGGGTCTGCATCCAAATACTCATTTCAAGTCAATAACGGTGCTTTCTACAGAATTCCATGCATTTCAAGGTACAGCTCACACAGAACTGTGTTTTTTTGAGACCTTCTTTGCTGTGCTCTCCAAAATTTGATTTAAGCCTCTAATTGCATTGCGTCACTTGCATACATAAATGCAAGAAATTTTAACAGACCCCCTCCCCAATATAGCTTCCTTAGCTGTGGCAGCAGATGCTTCAAGAAAACATGGCATAAAAAAACAGTCTGTGAGTATGTTTCATTTCACCTCCCTCTTTTATGAATTAAAAAGATTGGATTGAATGACACGACTGATGTTCTATTAAATAAGTGGATTTGAGATTTAAGTGAATAATATTTATTTCTTGAATACAATGGTTTTCCCCCAAATTCAAGGTGTACATTTTTATAAAAGCAGTTTAAAGGCGTCTCAGACTTGCATCCAAAATACTTTCAAGTCTTTTGATACAGTGCAATTCATTCTGTTGACTTTGGACATTGGGGTCTTGGGCTGCTACCTATGAAAATAAATATTCTCCTGGTGTTTGCCTCCCATTCATGGGTAGGAGCACTTCTGAAAAGCAGAGTCAATGACAGAAAGGGACTTTTTCAACTTGTAATGAAGGCAGGATGATGCTCTGTGTGTTCTGGGGACTGTAAACTGTGGAAACAAGTGATTTTATGAGAACGTTCCTGGCACATAGAAATAGAGTTTCCCCAAACCTTTGAAATATAATTCAAGAAGTCCTGAATACAGAAGGCAAATACCAGATAGACAGAAACACACAGTGCTTATTGAATCTTCTGAAGGTAAGATTATCATATCATTTCTTGCAACTTAACTCAAAAATTTCAAAGGACTGGAGCCGGCTTTCAGTAGAAGAGTGTGAATATGAGTGAGCCGTGCACACACACAAAGATCTTCCATGCCCCATTTGTTTCTGTTGTGGGCGAGCAAGAACATTGGGTTTAATGAGGCTCAGTTCAACCTCCAGCTGTGAAATGCAGGATTAGTCATATCCTGTGCTTAACCAGCTTTGTAATAATTTCTCCAGATTCCACTTTTTTGTGTTTATGAGGACAGGGTCAGGAAAGAAGCTGTTAATTACAGTTAGATCAGGCTATGAAGTGGCATTATTTTGTGTCTTTACAATGTGTAGAGAGGTTCAAAGTACACAGCTTCTCAGCCATCAGTCAATCTGATAGACACTGAAAAGTGGTTTCAAAGACAAACAAAGCAATAGCTGCAGAGGCTGAAAAACAGACTTCTGCAAGAAGTTCAATGCCAGATTGAATGCCCAGCAAGCCAACCGTATCCTGGGCTGCATCAAAAGCAGCGTGGCCTGCAGGGTGAGGGAGGTGATTCTCCCTCGAGAGGGCCTTTAGGTTCCTGCCTTGAGCACTGCTTAAAGGAAGAGAGTAAACGCAGCAAAGTCCTCAGCCAGCTTGGTCCCAGTGTTAGCTAGGACCTAACCCTGTGGGGACCTTTTGTAATTTATGAGAAGGGGATTCAGGTCTTTGCCTTCCCAGCCCCCTCATTTTATGGGACGTGGGGAGTGACTTGAAGGGAACCCCATCTGCACTGCTTAGGCCAAGCTTCTGCGAGGGGGTGCGGTGGTTCCCTTTGGCCTCCTTGCCTGTAGCACAGAGAGGAAAATGAAAGGTGACTCCAGGGCATGCTCCAGTAAGTTCATTCACGTGTGTAATACTACATCCACATCTACATCTACTCGTCTGGTGGAACCGGGGCAGCATTCCTTAGCTTCTCCGTTGATTTTGCTAACGAAGAGACTGATTTTGCTGCTGATGAGCCATGGATGGGCTCCATTAGTTGGAGACTCCTGAACTTACTGCTTACAAGCCTCAGACCAGATGCGGGCTACACTGGATGTCAATGGTTATAGCTCCATTTGGCTTGTTAACTGTTGAGCTGCATTTCTGTTTGGGTTAGAGGCTGCAATAGTTGAATCTCAGCCGTGCCAGCCCATGCTCTCATTTGAGCAAAGCCTGCCAGTTGTGTGATTACAATTATGCACTGCAATTTAGTCTGAGCTGATTATCTGAGCCTCCCATGAGTTACGGGATTGATATTTCTTTGCTGGTCTAAAACAAGAGGAAAAAGATAGGGACATTGTTGAATATTAACAGCACCCTACAGCTCCCTACCTCGGCTGCTACCGAGAATGGAGAGGTTTGAAACTTGCTCTGCTTTTATTGCCTGTAGCCCACTGAGACAGTAATAAAAAGTATTTTTGTTCCAGTAGTGGTTTTACATGGCAAAATCTGTGAAGTCTCTTCCTGACTGTCTCCTGATATTTATTAAGCCCTTCCCAAAATGCTGTCTCCCCCAGTATTAGAGAATTCCAGTTTTCACTGTTGAAAGCAGATGAAATCTGCTGCTTTGCCCCTTCAACTTGCATGCATGCAGCTCATGGTATGAGGGGAAATTCAGAGCACAGCTGGGAGTGGGATGCTTGTTCTGGCACTTTGTTTGGGAATGGCTAGGATGCAGCCATGGCACGACGTGAGTGCATCCTCATGGATCTCTGCTGCTGCTCACGAGGGCTCTGCACCTTAATTCCTGGGCTGTACCATTTCAACTTCCACAAGAACAACTGGAAATGGCTTTACTGATGAAACTGGCTGAGGCTGCACTTGTGACCTGCTGGCTGGACACCAGAGAGGGAATTGGGAGGTTGGGGCATCGGAAGACCACTAAAGCCTTTGCCACCAGACGGAGAAACGATCCCTGGATGCTCTGTGTGTACAAGTGGGATATGAACCAGTGTAAAGGAATTTCATCTCTCCTGTTACAGAAACCTCGTATTATTGCATGATGGGGAAGATGTTAAATAGTTTTAATCTCATCCCTTATTTTTTTTTTCTTATTTGCAGCGTTCTTAAGAAATCAAATACATTGATTTTTTTACTGCACTCTCATGTGTGTAATTTCCAACTAGCCTGATAAACACTGTTGAAGCTAATGGGACTCTTCACGTGTACTTAAAGTCAGATGTGTGCTTTGCTGAGCTTATTTTTGCTTGAATGTCTGATAGTGATAACTGCAATTACTGAACCTTAATTCAATTATTAGCCAGCTTCACACAGTGAAATTGCATATCCCTCATCTTCCTGGTGCATGAGACCCTAAAACACTGGTTAATGAGATAAGGAGGAAATCTTTGTGCAAGGTCGTATGGTAGGGGATGGTCACCAGGGCACAGGTCTGCCTGAAAAGGTCACTAACATACAGTGGTGAGGCCATGAGAGACCTGGGCCACTGTCCTGATGCCTTGCCCACGTGCAAGGGCATAAAAAGAAGCAGTCCTGCAGGGCTGTGTGTGCCGTGCTGAGACCCATGGACAGCAAGGATGTGCAGGGTTTCATCCCCTGGTTTCTATTCATGTACCCTGCGTGAGGATCAGCAATAGTGTGCCCAGGTTTTTTGCTGACTTATTGCAGCATCTCATTCATATTACTGGAGTTGTGTTTCTGCTTTGCTTTATCTCTCCAATGTAAATTATTGCTTTGCTGGACTTAAGAGGTCTTGGGCCAGGTTTTTCCTACAGACTGGTTTGTTCTGATAGTAGTCTTCAGCTCTGTGCTATGGTAAAATATCTGCAGCTGTGAGCGAGCGTAAGATGATTGAACTTAGTCAGCTGTGCGTGGGGTCAGCGTGCTCAGGAGTGGGACAATAAGATGTTAATGGTTGTGCAGATAATAATGGGTTCTGCAAGACTTCATTCGTTAACGTGGGAAAAGGGGGGTTGAAGTTCAAATAGTAGCATTATCCTGTCAAATGTTGCATAAAAACAGTTTACTTTGGTCATCTGTGGTAAAGATAGAATTTATCTGGGATGATAAAATACCTTTATTTTGGCTTAGGCTTCTAAATGTATAATGTTCTTCTGTTCCCTTCCAGTTGGCTGACTGCAACAGCTTGCCACGAAATTTCAGTAAGGTAGAGAAAGCCAATGCATCCGCAAACAGCTTTTTGGATCTGGGGGCTGCCTTTCAATACTGGTGCTGGTTGTTCGGGGCTCTGATTGCTTCTTCTTTCACATGCTAATGTTAGCGATTTCCATTTTTTAATCGTCTGAATGTATTAAATATGCCTCTAATTATTTTTGATTTGAATCCTGTACTTGTGCAAAAGACATTTGTTAGTAAAATCTGGAGTTTTGACCAACTTCAAATCAAAGCCATTTACCTACACGAGGAGAAGTTGGTACTTCCAGCTAAATCGCTGCGGGACCAGCGTGTGTTTGGAATAAGAGGAAAAGATTTCAAGCTAAACTTTCCATTTAATTACCCGGTTGAAAACAATGGGTTGTTGAGCATCAAAATTGAAGCAGTTTCAATTACAGGAACAATTATGGTGTAGAAAATTGTTGCTGGTAGGGTTTAAGAATTTATACTGCAGCGACAGGCAAGTAATTCAGGTAATGGGCAGTACAGCAGTCTGTAAAGACGAAGGCACCCTAACCTGGTGAACTGAAACAAAACCTTCCTCCTTTTTCTCATCCCAAGTATATTTAATCAAAAACCTCAATCAAAAAGGCCTCAGCAGAGTTTTTTAATCCATCCAAGATTTATGGGGTAAAACTAGAATATGAAATAAGAATGACTTTTTTTTTTCCCATATAGACATTTTTTTCATAAAGAGAATTCCCCAAACTGTAAGCCCAAATCCTTCTGGGCCTACATGGTCAGTATGGGATGCCTTTGCCCTATTGTTAGGGACCAGTTTCATTGTGATGATAAAATTACAGGTGAAGGAAATCCTGTAAAAGATTGAAGTAACCGCTAAAAAATGGAAATTGCTTGTCTCTCTAAGGGCTGGGTGTCAGCGTGGCTTATTCATTTGCCCAAAGAAAATCTTCTGCACTGGTGTCAAAAAAGGTACCTTCTATTGCCAATACTGAGTTCATCACAATATTGCTTTACGTTTGGTTGTGCTTCATGTTAAGATACATCATTTCTTCTAAAGTTATGTTTATTAGGAGATAAAATGTTAATAACTTTAAGGTGTGTGATCTCTTGAACGTAGTGCCGGTGGGTCTATGTTGTAGGAAAACAAAGCTGATGATTGTAAAGCCTCCAAGTAGACTTCCCCCTGGGGAGGCTGCTATTGGTGACTCACGGGTGGTTGATCCTGCCCTTAATTCTGTATGTCTGTCCATACCTTCCTTGAGGGGCTCCTCAGAGGTAAACACAGAAGTGCTTACTGCTGGAAGAGGCTTTGTAGGAGTCCTGGCCTTTGGCTTGGTGCTTGGTTTTCTCCTGTGTGGCATGGGGATGAGGAGAGGAAGCTTTTGCATGGCTGGAGGTTACAAATGAGTTAAGAAGAGGCACGAGCAGCACCTCAGGAGCTCAGATGTCGTCCTTGGGTGCCAGCAGGGCTGTCCCTCAGGCTCCCACTGCACACCATCAGGATGTGGGTCTCCAGCAGCTCATCATCACATCTCTCCAGCCTCCGCAGGTGCCTGGGATGCGTGCAGGCACGGGATGCTCATGGGCAGACACCTGAGCTGCTGCAAAGTGACCCTGTAGTCCGGAGAGAGAAGGGAAGCTGTGAAGTAAAGGCTTTAATATTTCTGTAGGGCACAGAGTCAAACCAATCACTTATGATTCCCCCCCCCCCCTTTTTTTTTTAACCTCTGTTCAGCCTTCAGCTGTTACAATTTATGTGAAAGGAGAAAATAGTGTTTTCAATTAAAGGCTACTTATGTAACGACCCTGTTTTGAATGCTAATTCATGAATTACTGGAAGCTGACAGTGTCGCTTTTTAATTTTCCTCAGTCACTTCAGCACATAATTCTAATTGAAATCGTTCCTTTTTTTTGCTAATCTCTTTCATAAATACTGAAAATATCTGTCAAGTAAATTTCTGCCCCTTAGTGAATTTAACTTCTGTTGCGAACGGTCCGTTTTGTTAGATCAAAGTGCTTCAGAATTAAATGCCTGCCTTCTTTTTTCTCCCTTCCAGCAGAAGTAGCACCAAAGTGTAACAGAAAAGATAATTTGTCTGACTTGTCCGTAAGTTTTCAACGCTTTATCTTCACAGTTGGTTCAACATGGCCATAGCACTGATCTGACTTTACTGGACAGAAACAGAAAGGAAAATAAATGTTTCTTCATAGTACCTTGACCTTAAAATACCACAAACACCATCCATCTTCTTGTGTTATTTGTGTTATTTTCAAATTGAATCACTCAGCACATCAGGTCAAAAAGTCAGAGGCCACCATTTCTTCTCCCTGCTGGAAGAATGGAAAGCTTTGATAGGCACAAGTGTTTGCTGATTTTTTTTAAATGCGATCGTAGGACTTGTTAAGCACTGAGCCCTTAGTTTCTAACTAAAATATTTAAACGATAAATTGTTTTATATGGAAAATGCTTACCACTTTCTACCTATAGTAATCATCAAATTGCTTCCATTTTATCCAGTGACAGAAAGCTGGGTTTGCAGTCCATTTTTACAAAAAACAGTTTGTTGGTCCCATTCTTTTCTCACTGATACAGGTCGGTAAAACTCCCTTCCCTGCCAGGAGGAGCACGTTTAGGTCCATTTCTTTCATAACAGGGCTGACAAAGATCTCAGGCTTTGGTCCAACAGCAGTATATTCCGGGGTCAGCTCAAGTTCTGCCTAGCTGAAAAATGTAGTGATAAATGTCACGTCATTACTTGCAGATAATAAAGAGTTATTGTGTCTGGAGGACCACTGTGGGGCTGTCAGCCTGGCAGCATGCAGTGCAGGTTTGTGCTGAAGGCGAAGGCGTTTCATCAGCCGGTGAAGGGAGGCAACGACACGTAGAGCAGCACTGGGGTAGACCTGAGGGAGATTTCACATTGCTGCACTGCTGCGAAAGGCAGGAGATGTTTCTCTGTTTCCTTTCCATTTCATTTATTTATTTTATTTATTTTTTAACATTTGGATGAAACGAGTGTTTGAAGAAAATTCACAGTAAAAGAGCAAGAGCTACTCCAGAGTAGACAGTACCTAGTTGTTGGCTTTTGCTGGGGACAAGGGTATTTCAGGTTGTGCAAGTTGTAAATCTGAACAGGTTAAGAATGAATATGTCTCAGATCTCTCTGTTTCCCTTTCTTTCAATGTCCCTCATCTCTCTGCACCTCAGCCTAGAAGACATTCCCCCCAAGTTCAATCTCTTTAAGCACTCTCCCACGGCAAGTTTTAGTTCAGATGGAAATTATTTTGCTGATAAATTCCTTGGAACTCCAGAAATGTGAAGTGATTTTACCTGAAGGGTAATTTATTATAGACATGTTGCACATTAATTGAGATGATCTCCAACAATGATGATGAACAGAGATGATCAGCGATTGTACTTTTAAAATGCCATTCTGACTAGAAAAGCAATTTGGGATCCACTTACATCTCAGTAATGAAAATTGGGTAAGGTAATAAGAGATTTCATTTTGTGAGTGAATTGACAATGCAAATACCAGGATTTTTAATTTAGATTTAAGTGGAGTAATGGCTACTCATTCTGATGCATCATTAGTCATATTGCTTTTTAATGAGGGATTCACTTTCCTTTTCTGGTTAGCTCCAACGCTGATAGCCAAGCCCAGCAAATGTGTAAATGTTTAGGGAGGTCTGATGAATATGCACCACTACACCATTTTAATTTAAAAAAGGAAGGAAAAGCAATTTTCCTTCTACAGCAAAAAATGCACTTTTGGTTTTAGTGCAAGAAAAATAAATAGTGCAGAACTGTGATTGTTGGGCTGTTGTAAAAACTACTTAGAGTAAGATGTGATTTGCAACAAATTCTAGAAAGTGTAAAAGTAACACCGCAGTGAGTGGAGTGCTCGTGAAAGGGACTGGCTTTTCCTACCGACAGCAGTAGGAAAAAGAGGTTCTTTGGTCATCTCCAACACAGATACCGTATAAGTAATGGCAGATGATGATGATTCTTGATTCTACCAAGCCCACCCCATGCCCAGAATGTCTAATTCCTCTTCTGGATGTATCTCTGTCCCACATTTTTGTTTCTTAGATTTCTTTTCTTTCCTTTGTTTTGGGTTGTTCTCCCCTCCCCCCCTTTTTTTCTTTCTTTTCTTTAATTAAGGGCTTGTTTTGATGTTCGCTGAACTCAGTGGGAATCTTTCCATCAAATTGAATGCATTAGGTCAGATTCGTCAGCAGCAGTCACTGAAACAGCCTAACAATAGTTATGTCACACACAAGTGCACTGTCTTAAATGGGATTTGTTTAAAAAAAGCAATTGAACTAATCCATTATAAACACTTGTTAGAGCGGGGGTTTGACTGTGTCTGTGTATTTACCAACACAATTTGAACCAATTTAAGCCAAATTGAAATTAATGCAGACTCTTGCTCCAGGCTGGAGCATAGGTCAGTTAAATTAAATCAGTTTAAACCAGCGTATTTATAGCTGCTGTGGTGTTGTGCGTTGACCAGATGTAGCTCTGGTGTCCTTACTTCCTCTGATGGGCAAGGTGTTTTGACTTCTGTAAGGACAAGTTGTAGTGCCATGAAGCACATGCTATGTCCAACACGGGCCAGCCCATGAAGATTTTGGGGCTTAAGAGGACGAGTTTCTGGAGAACAGAAAGAACTGTCCACCTAATCTCTTTCTCATGCCCGTTTCTGCATGCCCAGTTCCCCGCACTGCCTGTGCCAGGGCAGAAGTCTGAAGCGATGTGGATGAATGTGGGGCTCTGAACATGGATGAAGTGCTCGTCCTTACGGATCACAGCCTTCAAGGAGGTCTCTGACTTTGGGGGGCTCCGGCACACAGCTCCAGCCTCAAATTTTGGCTGTGATCTTTTCTTCTGCTTTTCCCTTGCCTGTGCAAGGGCCCATTCATCACAGGTGGCAGGGGAGGGTCTGTCAGCTCCTGGACTGATGCTGAAGGAGTGGGTAGCAGAGGGTCGGGACCTCTCCGGGAGGTCTGCCCCCGGTACACGTACAGCAGGGAAGCAGCAGATGCACACAGCAGGGCAGTGGGAGCAGAACCAGCCAGGTTAAAATCCTTTCAGTGTAACCACCAACAGACCCCTGCACATCACAGGTCTGGGACAAGGCCAGGAGAACAAAGACCTTGTCATCATCTTCCATTCTGACCTTCCAACCATCCTCCAAAAGGATTTACGAAGGAGGCAGGAGCTCAGTTTTGTCACATTTTAGCTACAGAAGAAGAAATCTCCTTCTTCAAATCCTTCTGTTTCCAACTGCTGTGGAATGCAAACGAAATGTAGGCCGTGATCCTCTCCGATGCCACCTTGTAAATCCCAGGGAATCCCAGCAATCTGCTATGCTGAAGCCATTCCACCTCGCTCAACTCTGAGATACAACAGTTCCCAGCGTATGGGTGGTGCAGGACTAGCATCCATTTCTCGTGATGACTTTCTTGAAAACTGTCCCTCCCTTCACAGCTTGTAAAATGAAAGTCGATAGGCCGAGTGGGCCGGAATGGTTGTGAACACATGGGTCACACGGGATGCTGTTTCCTCCAGAACACAGCATTTTGAACTAAAACAAAGGCTGAACACGTGGCGACGAGAAAATGTTTCTGACACTGATGGAAAATGATGTATCCAGTCTGAAGGCACTCATTCTTCTCTGTAAAGCGGGAGCAAGGAACAGAAATGAACTCTCCGTATTTCTGAGATCTGTGTGCAGCCACACTCCCTGAAGCCTTGGTTATGGTCAGGCCTTTGGGGTCACTGAGGGTTTTTTTATATACAGTTGAGCTGATTTATGAGACTTCCCGTTAAATTTTATTGCACCAGTGGTTTTTCTTTGGTTCTTTTGAAGTGGAAAACATCGTTTCTGCGGCAGATGCAAGTCAGAAGCCTTAATGGAACATAAAAATCTAAAAGATCATGATTTTATAGCTTTAAAATGAAGGACAGTGCATTGCTTTATACTCTTAAAAATATGTAAAGTTAATGAGGATATTTATTGCTCATAAAAAGATATGATCTTCTCCCAGGCCCTTGATTCTGGCTACCTGTATATTGGCTTTTTATGGGTGTACTTTCATAAAGGAGGAACTCTTCTCTTTCTATGATTGTCCTGTTCTGGAATGACAGAGTGAGAGAATAAGTAACACGAGGCAGAAACTTTGTCCTGAGGAGATTAAGGCTTTCCTTACACCCAGTGCTGCTGCTTCCTTTGAGTGCTGAGGATTGATTACATTTATCTCCGTGGTTTGTCGAGTCTTATAGATTACCTCTATTTACACGCCGCTCTGTAAGGCTTGTGGGTGCACACTAATTGATAGCCAAATAGGAAACTGTTAATGCCACACACCTATTGCAAGCTGGAGTGAATTACACCAGCACTGTTTACAGACTCATTGCTGCCCACCTGCAGGTGATTGCAATAGCCGACATTGTTTGAAAAAGATCTAGAAAATGTCTCCTGGTGTCCTCATTTTACTAATTTGACCTTAATCTGGAGTCTCAAAACTGTTTTCATTTGCATCTTAATAAATGTTTTTAACTGACATGTAAGAACTCAGGTAAATGAAAAATGCCTTCTCGCTGTATCATTTAATGCAATAGACCTTGAGAGTTTAACTTCCAGCTGCTTGCAAATGCTTTCTCCAGGTGTGGGCATGGGAAAATCATTTTACTACTAATGGTCGCTTTAACTGCTGGTGCAGGGAGAAGTTACGGGAACGCTCACTGTGAAGAAGTGGTTGTGGGAAAAGCTAATCCAGCAGAAGGGGCACAACTTTCCTTCTCCTTGCTAATACAGACTGTCCTGTTTTCTGTCTTTGTCATTGCAGCAGTCCAGCACTGGGGATCTGAGGACTCTGAGGAAAGGGTTATCCCCGTACCACTCCGAGTCACAGCTGTCCTCCCTGCCGCAGTATCAAGATGCCCTGCAAAACGTAAGATCCCTTTCCTTGCCTATAAGACAAGAGCTGTAGCTTTCCTGGGAAGTGGGCAAAGACCAGGGGGCTGCACACAGAGATTAAGGGGGCAGCTCATTCCGAAACCAGTGGTGTACTAAATAAACCCAGCTGAAAGTTGCAGCTGTTTGAAGGAAGGGGAGCCCCTGGAAGCATTGTGCTTTACCTCCGAACATTTTGGATCATTAACTTCCCTGTGCAGGTTTTTGGCTAACTGACAGTCACTGTTGCACATATTTTAAAGCAGGGGTGAGCCTTGTTACACCTGCCGCTCCTTCTTCATAAATGCTCTTTATGCCTGTTGTCAAGAAGCCACTCTTGGGTGACGCAAGAAATGCTGTGCCAAGAGTCTGACAACGTGCAGTCAGGATTGCTGCAGTGATTAAGTTCTTAGGACTTTCGTTTCAGATTCTCCTGTAGCACAAATGAGGTTTATGTTTCCTGAGATCTGCCTGTGTTGCTCCTTCTCACATGACAGGATAATCGTGGTTAGAGGCAGAGAAGGCTCTTGCAAAAGACAAACGCATGCTGCTGCCGGGGCTCCTCCCTGTGGCCTCGCAGCACACGCTGACTGTCCTCCAGATGTTTGCCCAAGTGCCCGGGACACCACCTGTGCTGGTGACAATTGTACATTGGCTGCCTGCTTTTCTTCTCCGTGTTTAGCATTCCTTTTAGAGTTGTAAATGAGGTGGGGAGAGGAATAGTTTAAGAAAGATTACATAGATAAAACTCTACTCAGTGTGAAAGGAGAGCCCGGAATGAGTGGAGAACCTTCAGCCAAAACCAAAAACCAACACCGGGGAAAAAACCACGTACATGAAATGGAAGGCTGAACATCCTCTTCCTGGTTCCCCATGTAGCAGCCAGGAGACTTTACAAGGAGGGCACAGGGGGTTTGGCCTGGGAAATGCCTTCCCTGTAAATGTGCTTTGAGGCATTTTGCTTCACTTCCCTTGTATGAGGAGCCCGGGGGGGAGCCTGCTCTGCCTGCTCTGCTCTATTCCTACCAAAATCCCTTTGTTTTGGGGCTTGATAAGATACATTGTTTTTGTGATTAAAGAGAACAAGCACAAATCCCTGCAGATTTCTCTGAATTTCTCAGGCACCTCCCAGAAAGTGGGCATTTAGACATACCTGCCTTTTTCTGCAGCCTTTTTTGACAGAAGGTGTGAGTTTGTGTGAAATTGCTCCTCTGTGTGTGTACAGGCTTCATTTGGGTGAGCGATGGTGGACGATCGGTGTCGGCTCCGCGCCTGTCACATCTGTGCAGGGTTTCATCATTGTCTCTGTCCATGCAAGTATTTGGGAAGTTACTCAGCACATCCCTCACTGTCACTACGTTTGCACTCAGGCATCACTCCATTTCTCCCCGGCCCTGACGTACCTCAGTTAATGAAACCGTTTGTTTTCTTTAATGAACCCCGGATTATGGACAGCAGGGCGTGCTCAGGACACAGAATCAGATGACACTCACAGTTGCAGTCTGTGCAGACACTCTGGCTGTTCATGCAGGCAGACAATTACAGATTTGCTCTGAGGTGTGCAGCAGTCACCAAATATCCAGTAGAACAATACCAGAGGGGAGTTACCGACCTGCAGTGTTGTTTGTTGGCATTGCCTGAGGAGCCAGGATTGCCTGTTGATATGGTCTCACCTCTGGTTAGTGAGATGGAAATTATATTTCGCTAACACTGAGAATTTATAAGAAAAATGACAGTTTCAGGTAATTGGCAGTTGCAGGGGAAGAGCCCTGTCAGCATGGTTCTGTGAATCAGGACTGGGATCTCTGTCTGCCATCGTGGAGGGACTCTCCTCCTGTGAACACGCCGAGCTTCTTTTACCTCTCTGCACCTCCATTTTTGCCCCAGAGGAATTGGGTCACCCATCCCATAGCACGGCTTTCAGGCATTTCTTTACCACTAAGTTAAACGGCGCTAAGTGCTCCAGGATCCCCCGGGGATGCATACTGAGAGGCAGTATTTAATTTTTGGAACACTACAGCATTGCTGTGGAGCTGCTTCTCTGACAGGCTTTCTCCATCATTTATCTAGTGATGAATGAAGACTGGGAGGTGGGATCTCTCTCTGTAAAGTTACCTTACTCAGTGTTTAACCTGTTGTGCACAGCTAATAATTGCCGGGTATGACCCTGACATGGGGAGAAGGCACAGGGGACAAGGAAATTCCCCACCCACAGCAGCAAGGCTGCAATGTTGTTACGAATAGCCACATTTCAGCAGCTCATTTGCTAAGAGGTAGAATCTTCATTGCTGGTTTCTGGAGTGTTGGAGATCTCTAAGCAAAGCTGAGGATGAATGCTGGGGCTGGGGCACGGCCCACAGCTTGTGTCCCTGTTGTTTCTCCGTTCCTTTTGGTGTCTGCCTCTTGTTGGGTGCTGTGGCAGCCTGTGCAAGCTCCTAAGCTGCCTGGAGGAGCCGTTTATCCACGTTGGCACGAAACACTGTTAAAGGTGATCCAGCCTTTTACTAACAACTGGAGCTAGCCTGGCTGGCTTAGGCTTAAAACCTACAGCATTGGTGTGATTTGTAATAGGAACCCTGCCGCTGGTGGAAGTAACTGCAGAGGTCTGCAATGGAAATAAATGTTAGGGGATGGAAATGGGCACATGAAGCACCAGGAGGAACGCTGGAGCCAGGGATGCAGGAATGGCCTGTGCTGATAACCAGAGACAGAGGTGACAGCAAACAACTGGGTAAACACCAGGGGGTGTGTGGTTTGCATCAGGACCAGGAGCTCCGTGCTTTGATAAGGGCACGGCACAGCTGGCTCGTTGCTGGAAGACCCGATCCCTGATAAGGGGGGAATGGCGGCGGGGTTGCAGGGGATGTGCCATCGCGTCTGAACATCTGCCTGTTCTGGGGGAAGGCTGAGAGAAGGCACCCGAAAGGAGGGAGACAACAGGCAGCAGCTTCCTGGGTTTATGGTTTATGGGGGGTGAGCAAGCAGGGCTCTGAGATAAGGATCAGCCCATAATAACCACTGACTCGTGAAGGCTGTAAAAATTCTGTCCCAAAAAGTGCCATCAGTAAGAGGAATGCCAGAGCTGTCACTGGGACTCGCTGGCTGGTGGCCCTCTCCCCAGTGTCAGACCCGGTGACATGACCACACCACGGGGACATGCACCTTTGGGGGAGTGTGTTTGTGGGTGTGGGGGTGTGAGTGGTGTCACTTTAGGTTCAGATAAGTATTACCTTCCCCTTCTGTAAGGTTTTGTGTGGAGTTGCACTGCACCAGCTTTGGGTGTGATCCCTTGCTGAGGGACAGGAGCCCCTGCCATTGTGGGAGGATGGAGTTGGAGGAAGGCACCTGGGGTCATCCCAGGTCCTGAGCCCCGAGTCCCCAGGAAAAAGTGCCTACGGGTGTGCTTTCTGAGGGCTGAGCACAGCTCCCTCTTTTAGGAAGACAGAGATAGATGATGGTGCCATTGCCCATCCTAGCAGCCCCTGCTTTAAGTACCTCCTGAAGAAACGTGAGATTTGCTCCCTCCAGGTATCCAATCCTGTATCTCTCAGGAGTCTGCTTAAGACTGGAGGCCAGGCTGGGAAGAGACAGCACCTTTATCCTTCCTAGATCCAGCCCATAGCAAAACCTGGGAGGAAAGCGCAGGTGAGCAGGACAGGAGTGGTGCTGTAGCAGAGAGGTGGAGGCACTCAGTGGAGGTTTATCTCTGTGCCACTGCCTCCCATGGCATTTTTCTCCAGCGACTGTTTCCTCCAAAAAGCAAAGCCCAGGGGTGGGACTGAGCTCAGGCTGCCTGGCTGCAGCACCTCACATAAACTTGCCCCTGCTCCTCTGGTGTGCCTGGCTCCTGCCCTTTCTTTCCTGTCACCACCGGCCACGTTTTGTAGCTCTGCTTTGCAAAGGAGCTCGTGGGGAGCGTATTCCATTTACCATATGGCACGTACGTTCTGATAAAAACAAACCCAAATGTTTGTGGTGTGTAGGTGTAAAGAGAAGCCGTGAGATGGGGGGAAATGGATGCCGGGAGGCTCCCCGGCTGACGTGCCGGCTGTCTGCCGAGCCGGCGGCAGGGGCGGCGAGGGGAGGTGGTGTGAGGGCACGCGGCGCCTGAACCCGACCCACTGTCTTCTTCCAGCTGGAGCTACGGTGGTCTCGGTCCTCTCTGATATGAGGGTTAGGGCAGAGGAACAGCAAGAAAATGACTCAGTCTCTCTCCTTCAGCTCCCTGCAGGGGCATTGCCAGATTTATCCTGCACCAGCCTGGCAGCAGCAGAGAGCAGGGGGAGCGTGGCTGTGACCCAAGCCCGGTCCTGGCGGGGGGCACCCGGGGCAGGTTTGCTCATCCCTCCCGTGGCTCGTGTGGGAGTAAATCCATTCCCCTCCGGGAGGAGAGCTGGACTGGCTTCTTAGAGCCAGCTTGGCTTTTAAAACCAGGTTTGAAACAGCTAAAGATGACAGCTCCCATCGCGCCGGGGCTGGTGGCCAGCGGCAGCACCCGGAGGAGCCCTGTGGGTTTCGCTGCTCCCGCTGGGTGTGCCGGAGGAGAACACCCTGCCGGGGCCACCGATCGCCCTCCCCGGGCCAGGCTGCCTCTGTGGGCACGGGGGAACAATGGCAGGAGGCAGCTCCTTCCCGCTGGCACCGCCGCGCTGCTGCCGCCGAGCAGACAAAGGCAGAGATTCACAGCGGCCCTATTGCTGCTGCGGCAATAGGCTGCGGGAGGGAAAATAAAAATGAAAGGTCTGTGGGGGGAGAGGCAGAATTCGCAGCCCGGGGAGGGCCATTGTGAAACTTCAGAGCGTACTGCGAGTGGCTGAGAACAAGCCAATGCGTTTTGAAAGGCGGCCGCCCTTCGTCAGCCGCTGTTGTGGGGTCTCTGAGCAGTGGGTGGCTTTTTTGCCCCCAGCAGCCAACCAGCACAAAGTTGGGCAGTGACAAAGTTTGGGGATTTGATGAGCAAAATTGACGCTGACAGTCCTTATCCGTCATCCGCCAGTACAGGTAACTGCGGGAGGTGGGAACAATTGGTGTTCTGATGCTCTGCTCTTCATTCTCACCTTCACTGCCATGTGCATTAACTGTGGGGCCGTCAGTGGGTCTGGGCTAAATGAGGGGGCTCTGCAGACCCTCATGCCCAAAGACCTCGGAGCAGGCTGCTTCACCAGCAATGGAGCAGCCAAGCTGAGGTGGAGACCTTGGAGGGGGGTTGTGGCCATGGGGACAAGTGGCACCTGCACGCCGTCCTCTGCCCACCTGGCTGTTCCCAGCTGGGCCATCCCCAAAGCAGGGGATGTGCTTCAAAGGCAGGGAAGTCTTAAAAATACCCGCTGCTTCCTTCTGAAATCCAGTGTGCTTGATGTTCCTCTGGTGAGAGAGCCAGCACCTCTCCAAATAGTTGTGCTGACAGTGCCCCTGTGAGTCAGCTGCAGTTAGTGCACTCCGTCCGTGGGCGCAGCGTGGGCTCGTTCTGTCCAGAGCACTTCTCTTTGTTTCTGTCAGGTGGTTACGGGCTGAAAGTGCTCCCAATCTGTCACGTCAGTAATAATTTCGTAGCCTGGGGGGCAGCTGAAGCTGGCAGTGGTGCTTTTTGACGGCGTACACCAAAGGACAACTGCTCTCCCTTCGTACCCGCAGCCGGAGGAAGCTGCCTCAGCAGCTCGCAGGCACCGAGGAGTTTCCTAGGGTTGGAGCTGCACTGTTGGTGTGGGGCTGATAACAGACGCCCTTCCTGTTTGTAGATGCTGACCCAGCGGCAAACAACGCCCTGGCTTTGTTTATTCGGTCTCAGCAGGCCCTGAAAGCCTCCCTTCCCCTCGGTGCCCCTGCACAGCCCCTGCAGCGAGCGGGGTGCCCTGCCTGCCGGGAGGACAGCTCTTCTTTTGTCCTCGATGTTTGTGCTCAGAAAGCAACGAAGCAGTTAAATGGTTCCTCTGTTAATCAAAAGGGCCGTGTAAGCACTTTGGGTTGCTGAAGCAGATTTCTGTGAGCTTGGTGGAGGCCCCGAAGATGCACGCTGTCTGGCGGGATGGCTGCGCAGTGCAGGCACAGCCTGGCTCCCGTGCTGGTTATCCAGCGGTTAATTCATGGATTTGTACGTCTCCGTGACCAGCTGCTTTCCATGATTAAAGGGAGCAAATTAAGTCATGCTGAAGGAGATTAGCATCTGCAATAAAGTCCCTCCATTTGATAGGGGAGATGCTAATGGGAAGCACTGGTGACTCCTGCACTCAGTCCCGCTGGTGGCCAGGACCAGCAGGACGGTGCTGTGCTGGGGAGCTGGGTCTGTCTGCACTTGTCTCTGCTCACGTCTCTGGTGGCAGGGTGTCCCAGCAGTCAGTACAACACAGCCGACTAGGGATTTGGGAACACGGGACCACGCGGCCACTTACATGCACAAGGAGGGACTGCTTGGTTAGGACTGGATGCCAGCAGGCTTTCTGCACAGCAGGCACCTAATAATGGAAATAACCAAGTGTCGCCGTGCCTTCGGGTCATCTGCCAGGCAGCCTGGGCACGCAGCAGAGCCGGGCACTCCCTGGCTGTGGCGAGGGTGTCCTGTGCTCAGGCATACAGCACTTGGCAGCGTGGTTTGCAGAGGAACTGGCAGAGAAGACTTTCCATGTTCGGCCTGCCTCTGCCACCTGCGTCCCACGTGGCTGTGGGTGTGTTACCGCTGCCTCACTGCTTACCCGTCCCTCAGCGGTTCCCAATTTACAGAGCAGCGTGGGCACCTTGATTGATGTACAGCACCTGGATGGCGATGAGAGCTAGAGAAGGGCCCAACCTTAATTCCAACCTGGGTAAGTAGGCTGCACACAAAGCCACCGTGAGATAAATCTTCATGCCTGGGAATTTTATTGCGAGTTGTCTGGCAGGGCCTGCCTATAATGTAATTTTCCTTGTTCTGCCTCGGCAATAAAAACTTCTAATATGATTCCATTTAGCTGTAACACTGTCTGAGGTACGCCATTAGAACATTGCGGTGTGTTTAATCGCATTTGAACCCTAAACGTCTGCCTGTTTTTGGAAATCATGGACAAAAATTAAAAGAAGACAAGATGTGAGGTTCAGAAGCACTGATGTTTGCCCCACTTTGGGTCTCAGTGCCTGGGCTGTGGCTGCTGGTGAAGCAGTCAGCATGCCACTTTCCTCTGGGTTTTGAAACTTAGTTCTCTTTTTGCAGCCTTTCTGAAGAGCAGGAATAGCTCTCCTGGAGCTGAGATAGGAGAGGATGTCATTAAAGCACAGAATATAATTGAGGAGAAGGAGATTGAAAACTGATGTCAGGACCAAGGTCTTGTGTCTTTTCAGATCCCTGGAGGAATCAAGGAGAAATTGTTTATTGCAATTTCATTGTTCCTCTTTGAGATTTCCAAACCAAAACCTATAAAAGAACAGGCACCTGTCATCCCCAGTTAGACTCTTTTCTTCTTGGATCCCGGAGTATTCCCATTATTATTAAGAAACATTCATATTTTAAGCCTTATTTTGCCTCTGTGGAGGTGTGCCATTATCGGGAGTTCCCAGTGTGCGCAGTTACGCTCTTATTAATTTCGTTCCTCCAGATATGTAGGAAGAATGGAGCATCGACCGCGGGGCTTTTCAGCATCTGTGCTGGACCGCATCCCACGCAGCTAGACGGAGCCAGCTCGGCCTCATTAGGCAGCGTGGCCTGATGGCAGTGCCATCGTGCTCGATGCGCGGCAGCCGCAGATGTTCTCCAGCAGCGGCACTTCAGGCCTCTGCTCCTCATTTTTTTGGTGTCAGATTAAAAAGGATCTTTGGCCGTATTTGTAGCCTTTGGAGTTTCCTTCTGACACCAGAGCTGTTGCTTCGGTGATCCTCTTTGGGTTCTGGGGCTGCTTTTATCCAGTTTGTTTTCTGCTTTGGGCTGGAGGCTGCCACCAGGTCATGCGTAATTCCTAGCAGGCAAAGAACTGGAAGATTTACCTCCTGTGCACAGCATGTTGCTGGAAGGGTCCTCTGACGTGAGAGACTGCAGGGATCCTCCTCTCTTTTCTTAGCCTGTTAACGGTGCAGCTGCACTCTGCATCTCCTCACAGACGTCGGGCTTGAATCGCCAGCCCTGCAGGCTGGGCTCTGCTGGGAGGGCTCTGAGGGGGTCTCACATAGAAGTGTGCTTCTTTACCAGACCTGTGGTTGGGGCACTGGTGGGCTGGGGAGGGGGCTGGTGTGGGAATAACGAGCCCTTAGAGATGGCCACTTGTGGGCAGCCTTCTTTTGGCAGTGTCTCTGTGGCTGAAGCAGCAAGAGGTGCGCCCTGTAATTCTACTGAGGTGAGCACCTGAAGCCACAATGGAGATGTACCAAAGTCTTCTTTTTAAATAACAAATTCCTCGTATGGCTGGTGAGTTAAATGAGCTAACTTCCAGTTTCATCTCTGCTGCTTTAAACCTGGAGCAACTCCAAAGCTGCTTGAGGCCACAGAGAATAAGAAACTTTGCCTTTTGAAATGACTCAGCCTCTCATTAGGTGGCTCAGCTTCAGCAGAAGTAAACGAGAAAAACAGCCAAGATGGTATTTCTCAACAGCCTTGTTATAAATCTGTGGCGTCCTTCTCCACGAGTTCTGAGCTGTCTTTTAGTGCCGTTCATTTAAACAATTATGTGACATCTCAGCCACGTGTTGGGATGAGGAGCGAACTGTCTCTGAGCTACTGAACTCCCTGAGAGCCTAGCGAGTGGAAAAGCCCCCAACATCTGGTATAGAGAGTGCACGTCTGACAAAACCGAGCAGGGAGAAGAAATTGAGAGCGATGCGTGCCCCCAGACACTCTGTATCACTTTTTGCCTGTATGGACAATTCCTGCTCTGTAGGATGTGAGCAGATTAACCTTGCTATTACTGTCTGTCAGGGTGCTGAGTCAGGCGTGTTCCCATGGCTGTGGGAGTGTCAGCTCTGAGGAGCAGGAAGGGCACGGGCTGCTGGGTGCTGGAGGTCCTCAGGAGCCGAGGGAGAGTGCTGGGGTGCAACCGTGGTACTTCTTATCCAGTTTTCCAAATGTGTCTGCTATAGGCACGAGAAATCTCTTCCATCTGTGTGATTTCAGCTAGTGCCTTAATGCTGACTTCCTGAGATCTCTCCCCCTCCATCCTGCCCTTCTTCCAGTCTCCTATCTCTGATTCCCCCTCCCCTGAATTTCATCTCAGCTCTTTTCCTGCTGGATAAAATGCACATCCTTTCTCTTCCCGCTGCCTCCCTTCTCTCCC
This sequence comes from Anas acuta, assembly GCF_963932015.1. Classification (NCBI taxonomy): domain Eukaryota; kingdom Metazoa; phylum Chordata; class Aves; order Anseriformes; family Anatidae; genus Anas; species Anas acuta. Next base: position 13,112,171 of record NC_088983.1, read on the forward strand.
ACTGCTGGCAGTTTTCCAGTTCAGCAACCTTGACCTTATCTCCAATTCCTTCCATTTCCTCCCCTTCAGCTAACACTATGGGTGAACTCTGCCCCTTTTCCTCTCCCCCATCCTCCAAAGGCCGGCCATGCATCCTGCTGGGTATGCTGTCATTCCTTGCCTTGCTCGCTCCAGCTCCCCTCTTTTCTGGCCTCCTTCACATTTGCCTCAGTGCAGGAAGCTGATAGGAGTTTGGCTAAAGCTTGTTTGCGAACCACACTGAAATCGGTGGGAACAAAGCCCCTGAACACCTGTAGAAAGTTATGTCTGCAAAGAGCATTCTTGAGGGGTGCACTTGTACAATCTAAGTGTAATGATAGATACGTATTAAGCTACCCTTGATGGTGTAGACTATTTCCTGGCCACACGTGGGTATTTTTACTTGATGCCCACAGCTGCAGAGAGCAGGGATATTGGTGAGATCCTTCCTTGCTCCCTTGCTTTCTTCTTGTGCCTCTTTGGCCTTTTGTGGTCGCAGTCTCCCATTTCAGCAGTGGGAAGGTCTCCGTGGCTTGCAGCACAGCAGATCTGCCATGTGTTTTTCTGTGCCCTCTCATGCAAGTCTCTTACATGGTTCTCTGTCACTGGTGACCATTGCACGCAGCCACATTCACGTCCATTTCAGTTTGCTGGCGGTTTTTTGTCTTCCACCCTAAAGAGGAAGGATCACACGTGCTTTAGAAATGAAGTCAGCTGGTACTGAGACGCTGATAGCAAGGTTTAGGTCTACCTCCTTCATTGCAGCCCCCATTCTTTAACATCACTTTTCTCATCCTGAGTCAAATCCTCTGCCCATGTTCACGTGGAGCTCAGCTGATTGCCCTCGCCAGATCTCAGCCACTTGTACCCGCAGGTCCCCAGCCCTTTGGCCATTTCCCTGTGATCCCACACATCCAGGGCATTGCCGTGCTCGCGGGATTGCTTTCCTCATGTTGGCGTGGTAATCAGTGCAGTGTGATCAAACTCTTTAGAAAGCTTTTCTCTCTAATCATCCCAGTTTCATTTGTATTCTGTAATAATTTCGAGAGCGATTACGAACACGGGAGTGCTTTGTAGCTTATTAGTTACCTCGCTTCTGCGAGGAGAAGCTGCTGCCACCTGTCATACAGGGGACCTTGTGTTCTGCTCTAGTTTTGTCAGAAAGATGCATTTAAAATGCTGTCAGCTGCAGGATCCAGCAGAATTCCTTTTCCTTTCTGGTTGCTCTCAGCTCAGAAGAGATATTGAATGTTAGACCTCTGCCTGGTATTTCCTGTGTTACTTCTAACGGGGGCTGTGGGGGAAGATCTTTGCCAAGCATAGCTCATGGCTACAAACTCCCAAATATTCTGCTTCCAGTTATCATAATCTTGGTCATTTATGGGAAGGAAGGCAGCTTTCATGCTCACATCAGGGCACTGCTGTGTGTATCGATGCCTGTGACCTCTGTGGGAGGCTGACTCTGCATTTAGCCGCCCTGAAAGAAATTTGTAACCCCTTTGTCAGCCCTAAGGCACAGCCGTAGACTGGCTGGGCTCAGTCCCTGGCACTCCCTCCCTCCCCAGCCTTTCCTGTGTAGCATTTTGGGGCTGGATGGGGTGGCTGAGGCCTTGTCCCCGTGTGGCCATACATCTCCAGCGAGCCGTGACCCGCTGCCAGCAGGTGCCAGGCCTGTGAGTGTCACTTGGTCTCCGTGCTTCATCAGCCCCTTAAATCTCCTTGGAGAGTTATTGTGGAGGTACGGAGTCTCATGTTCCCTTCTGTGGGATGCCTGCCTGTCGGAAGGGAAGTGTTGTGTCACCAGCAGCTCGGTGCAGGAAGCTCACTTGCTGGTAAATGGCTGTAGGTTTACGTGGGCTAAGCACAGACTGGCGCAGGCTCGTAAGGCTCCGTGCCCTTCACGCTGCCCTTGTCTGTGGCCTAATGGATCGGCCTGTCCTTTGCTTTATAGTAGGCACACAATTGCTTTCAGTAGCAAAAGTGGAAGGTTTGGAGGTGTGAGATGTGACGAGATGGCCCTGCGTTGGTCTGCCATCCCGGTGTGGATACAGTGGCAAGGTGGTGAGATGAGGCACAAAACACACAGTGTTCAAACCTGGAAAAGATGGTAATGGAGAGCCTCATGTCGCATGCGAAAGCATTCCTGCCATGGTGCTACAGACCGCTCTGCCATCCTAATTTGCTTTCACAGGCCCCAGCATAATCATGCTTTGTATTTCCTACGGGACGCGAAGACTAAATGCGGGTTTGGTCAATGGTTTCATTGTGGATTTCTCCCTGCACTACAAAGCAAATACAAAACTCTGGGGACAGGCAGGGTGCTTCCCATTGTGTCTCATATAATCCAAGAGGGGTGCCTTAAAAAGGAAAGCCCTATCAAACGTGCTTACAGGACTGTTTGGGCTGTAGAAATCTTTTGTAAAACGTAACTTTGGTATCTTTCCCAACGGGATCCTTCATGCAGGGGAACTGGCCAGCATTTTGGAAGGAAACCCAGCCAACATTAGGCTTGGACATCTGCTTGTTTTAAGGTTGCCTTCACAATTTTCTCTGTAGCCGAAGATTGGTACTTGATGTCATGTGAAAGCATTGCCAAAAACGCAATGATGTTACGCCAACTGTTTCTTTCATGTACGCAACTTCTTAGAAATGACCGCTCTATGCCGGAAAATCATCTTGTTTGCATTGCTGCCTTGGCTACAAGGATGAGCACCCTTTGATCTTGTCCTTGCACAGAGTTATCCTAAATGAGAAAAAATGTTTCCTGAACTAATTTAGCTTTAAACCAGGGTGATCTCCTGCCTGAATGCATCTAGTCTGAGTGGTGGTAAGCTTAAATGGCATTAAATCAAATTACTTTTGAAGTAGGGGTAGTGGTGTTTTTTGTCTTTGCAGGTGGCTGAAGGGGACTGAATCTGAGAGAAGCTAGTGGGTATTTTCTTCCTTCCTGCTAAATAATCCAAACATAATTAAAGCATGTCTTCTCTTCTTATTTAAACAGGGTCCAGCTCGCATGACATCTGATCTTGCATCTTCTCCTGCAGCAGGATATGTCCCCGTGGGTCAGAAACCAGAGGCTGTTGTGCATGCTATGAAGGTAAGGCTGCCTGCAGCGCAGTGCAACTAACTTGCAGAACTGGATGTTTGCTGTTCTCATGGAAATATGATGATTAGAAATAGAAAGTCAGTGCTGAGGCACATTATCAGTAATCAGCACCTGTATCGTGATGAACAATCATTTCTTCAAATAGAGTTAAGCAGGATCACACATGACTTTTTGGGTGGGAGACCTCCAACAGAAGCTGAAGGTGTTGGTTACCCTTCCTGTTCATCATTCTTGTGTGCACTGTGTCTCAGGGGTGACAGTGACAACAGAAGTGCTGCTTTTAAAATAGACACAAAAACTCAATTCCTACATATTTTTTGTTATTGAAAAGTTTGCAGCAGTCTTCAGAGGAGAAAGACTTTAAGTAAACACACAGCAAACCATGGCATCATACCCATGTAGATATCTGCATCATCAATCTGTATTAAAGTCATGACCTTCACCAACAAAAAACACAGGAAAAACACAAAAAACTAGCTGGGGTAAAGGAGAAAACTCACATTGTTATTTCATAGCAGTGAAATATTTTCTCAAGTCCTAGTGAGCATCCATTAGCAGGAAAAAAATACTGTAATAGCTTGCTGTTGTATGGTTGACTAGTTAAGCAAGTCTAAGTTATCTAAGAGACATGGGAACACAAATCCTTTGAAAAGTGCCATGGAGATGGCTGGGAAATCTATAAGTAAGTTAGGCTTAGGCTGGACTATACTGATGTGTAAGTGTACATGGATTTGTTAAAGCTGAAAATAAATGTATAAGCTTACAAAGATTTTGCCAAATCAAAGCAGGATTCACAGGAAACCCTCCAGATTCCCAGATGGCTGGTCTGGAGCTCAGAGCCCCGTGGCCATAGCCAGAAAAAAGGTCCAGCAGTGTCACTGCTTCACCAGCACTAGCTTAGGTTGGCCTAGACCCAGAGCCTGGTGCTAACAAAGCACTTCTCTTTGCACCCAATAGCAAAATAAATGCCACAGATGTTGCTCTTAGCAGAGATCTGCAGGTTCCATGATTTTTCTAGTTTTAAATTTTTTTCAGCTTACGTTTTTGCACCTGTCTGTTGGCTCCAGGACAGATGTGTCAGGTGGCAGTGGTAAAGCCAACAAGTGTTAGGAGAAGCAGTGGTGCAGCTGGCAGGAGGTCAGTTCCACTGGGCAGCTGCAAGATCCCCTGAGCTTATTAAGTTTCAGAAACACTGGATGACTGTTCCTCAAGCAGTTCATCTTCTGTGCACTTACATTGTGTGAGGAGTTATGAAAGGGAAGTTAAGTTTGGTTTGATTTGGATCAAATTTTAATTTAAATTATGAAAGATCCTTCAAGCTGAAAATCTTGATTTATTCAGCTTAAGTAAGGTTTTGTAAATCCCAATCATATAACTTCTTGGATCCTCAGAGAAGGGTGTCCAGCACCATTAAGGATTAAAACAATACCCTTGGTACACTTTTTAGTGCTTCCCAGAGGAGCCCTGGATATATGAGTGGTAGCTCAGTTTCCTACGTATATTTTTCCTGTGTTTTCCCAGTAAGTTTCTTCTTTGCTTGTTGTGAATGGTTCGGTGCTGTCAGAAAGCTGTGCTCCATCCTGGGCTATGCTGTGTGTCACTTTGGGGTGAAATTACTCCTGTATGAATATGCATAAGTATCTGCTAGGCTGACACCTTGCAGAACATTGCGAACGCACTTGACACCTTCATTTCTCCTACACTTTGTGCTGCCTTTCCTTCTTGCTCGTCACTAATCCAGTTTCTCTTGCATTTCCTCTAATCATCCAAGCCACCGATGCACTCCAGGCTACTGCTGTTGTTTTTAAACGTATGTGGCTTCCCTGACTGGGGTTCCTACCTTTCTGCTCCTGCTATTCATTGTATTTGGAGAGGGAAAATATTAAGCAGAGATGATAATTTTTTTAAGTCGAAAGATCAAATAGTTATAAATTGGTTATGAACACATTCTGGGGGGAAATTAAGTTTCTGTCTGCTTAAGAGGTTATGGGACCGAATTTCCAAGTAAGGGCAAGAAACGTAAATGGTTTAAAGCAGTGGTTTGATAAGCTTGTGGAAAGGATTGTAAAGTTAACAAGGAAGATTCTCGGAAACTGGAAATTGCATTTGGGATGTCTGGCACGAGGATGCATACAAAGGGGTTGGAAGGAAGTTGGATGCTTGGTTGTTTGCCCATATTATTAGTGCTAATTCTCTTCTTCAGAGCTTTGTTGATCACCAGGAAGGGCTGCAAGAAGCTCTCCTCTGAGATTTCGCAATTTGGCTGGTGGGGCATGTTTGTCTTTCTTCAAAACGCTGGAAACCGCCTCAGCTGGGGACAGGAAGCAGGTGGCACAGCAGCCACATCTCGCAGGGCACAACTGACCTCATGCGAAGTGTCCTGCTCATGGACTTAGGGTTAAAAACATTCTCAGATTTGAAGTGAGGAGGAAATCTTCCCGTAAGTCTGTGTGGCAGCAAGGGTCGAGGAGATTTTTATTTTCCATCCGGTGGCCCGTTTCCAAGAATCAGGTGGAAATGGAAAAGATGGAGGAAACTGGTTCTGGTCTCAACCTCACCTCCTCCCCCTTCATGTGACACAATAAAACTGCGGCTCTTGGTCTCCAGCCACAGATCTTAAACTGGGTGGAAGATAACGTGTTTTGGCCACGGCATGCTGCAGCAGATGGAGTAGGTCTTATCTGCACCCTGCAGAACCGGGCAGCTTTTTCAGTGCCAGCCCCTGCATGTGGAAAAGGGGATGCAGCTACTGGCCTAGCCCCTCGCCATGGTACAGCTCCTGACCTTCCCTTGAGGAGGAGAAGAGAGTAGCCTACAAAGGAGACTTTACACTTAGCCTGTCTGACATTGAATATTAGAAAAAGCTCTGCTCAGTCGTGTAATGACCCCTAGGCTTCTCGCATGGCTTTTTCCTGCAGCTGAACACTATGTGGATGAAGCGTTGCCCTTGGTTTAGCATTAAGTAAGTTCTTCCCTGAGCACGTTTAGGGGTTTTCTTTATTTTTGCTTCTGAAATAGTTTTTGCTTATTTGCACCTACTAAATAAGGAGCAAAATGACAGGTTGGCACTCCTAACAGCTGTTTTTGCTAACGAGAATAAAAGGTACATATGCTACATCTCAGTATCTCACTGAACATCAAAGCACTTTTCTTAGGAATTGAGCAAACCTGCTAAAGACGTGGGGAGATGAGGAGGAGACAAATATGAGAAAACAACATTTAGCCTATAATCCAACTCCTCCAGCAGCAGCATCTCTCTGATGGGCACAGAGCCATCAGGCAGACAGACAGTTGCTCCCACTGATGCCGAGTAAGGCAAGATTTAGCCCTGACAAAACTTAGGGAGAGTCCTAGTGGGACATACAGGCTGTTCCCTTGCCAAAGCACGACTGTGCACTCTGCCACGTTCCCTGGGGCCCTGTCCATTTGACTTATAAATCAATACAGTCAGGGAGGCTTGTACCCTTAGGCAAACATTCCTTAATCAGAGTGCTTCCTCTCACAGAAGTGCTTACCTCAACTTCCAAAGCCCCTTTCAAAGCCTTATTGCCATCACCCAGCCTGGTGCTGTTTGTTTGTTTGTGTTTTAAAGATGAATCGCGTGGGGGCAGAAGGGTAAGGCGGAGGGGCAGTGGATGTGATGGGCTGGGTGACTTGGAGGTGACACTGTCTTGGTCGCAGATGTCAGCGCAGAAAGGAAGGAGAGCTAAATATACCCGAGGTGTCCCTCGCAGCTTGCATAGCAGTGTGGAGGAAGCGAGACGAGTCAGCGTGCCCATCTGTAGCACGGCACAGCTCGTCTGCAGCAGCACCTTGGTGATGGGGAGGTTGTCTTCAAGAGGTGGTGAGCGTGGACTTCAGGAGGTGGAGTCCTCAGGCAGGAAAGCAGCATGAGGAGCCAGGGAGCATTGCCTGTCCCTTCCGCAGCCCCCTGATCTGGAGGGCACCCAGGGAGAGACAACGTAGTGCTGGGGTGTCTGCAGAGGGCCAAGAGCTGTCACTGAAGCTTAGTGAAGAGCAAAAAGGAGGGGATGGCCTGAGCCTGGTTACACTGCTCTGTTTTTCTGTATGCTCCTGGAGAGATGGCAGAATCAGAGGAGGATATAACCCAATTTCTTAGAAGCAAATTGAATCCTTGGTCTTTGAATTGTGGCTGGTGCCTTTAGCTGAGCCACAGAGGATTTCACAGCCTGGCTGTGTAAGCTGAGGAACACTGACCCGGCCCTTCCTAATTAGCTGAGGAGACACCTGGCAGGACTTGAGAATGGATCGGGCTGGGTCAGCACTCACAGATCCGCTCCTTCTTCTAGAGGGGATCGTGCTGGGAGCACACTGCTCTCCAGCAGGCCTTCCTGGGATAGGCTTCTGGGTTTGGTTTTAACCCTGGATCCCTGTTTCCCATACCCAAGATGCTGACACAGAAGTGGGCCCATGCCTGTTGTGAGGGAAGGTTTCAAGGTTAAACGAGACATTTCCACTGGAAGAAATGAGCCTCACCACCCCTTCACACCTCACGGGCAAGGGAATGCAGTTTTATTTTAAGTGGAAGTCATAGAAAACCAGTTTCTTATCCTCTGAGAGTCCTGCGCCTGCGAGATGGATGGCTGGTGGAAGCAGGCGCTGGAGCTGATGTGATCTTTAAGTGAGGTGAGCCACGGCTGCCCTTGACACTTGCCCTGCAGACACGGGCAGCTCTCAGCTGCGAGACAGCCACCGGCGGCGTGCCGCGCCGCGAGCTGCTGCTGCAGGCGGCTGCTGCCGCAGCACGGCGTCAGAGGCACGCCGGCTCCAGACGAGCAAGTTCGAAGTGCCAGTCCAGCTGGATCAATAATTAATTCCCTCCTCTTCAGCAAAAAAAAATAGCTGTTGTCTCTGTCAGCACATACATGCTTTTTGCATCTCTCTCGCCCTTCCTCTCCCCTTAAAAAGGGACGAGGCTATTTGGTGTTTGTGAGAGGATCGCTCCCAGATCTGTTGGTAAAAGGAGCTGGTGCATTTTGGAAGTAGGTTAAGGGCCTGAGGAGAATGACCTATTTTTGTACATAACGCAGTTGGAGTGCAGCAGGATTGCTGTGCCGAGCTAGACCAGGAGATAATCTGCTCTTGGATCCCGTTTCATGGAGCAGCCAGTGCCGTGTACCTCAGCACAGGGCGAAGCCCGTCCTCACTCCGTAGGTCCTGGGGAGGCTCACGGGCACAAACAAACCTACTGCAGAGCTTCGTGTGGGGCTGTATCACCGTGAGAAGGGACCATGAGCTATTTGGTGGTGGCACAGGGTGATTCGGGGATCTTCACCCCTGCACATGGGGATGGCCGCGTTCCTCCGCAGCAGCAGAGCCCTGGGGGAGCTATGCAGGTCAGGCGCACTTCTGCTCCCTGACGGGCCTGATGCAGCGCCTCGTGCTGTGAGGTCTCCTGAATGCAGGCAGAGGCTCTGGGCTGCACGAGGGGTGTTCCTGTGGATCAGTGCGAGTCCAGCTGGAAGCTGAGGCCGCCTTTCATCCCAGCCAGCCTCATCTCTCTAAATATCCACCTCATGGCCTGGAGGGTGCGTGCAGGGCCTTCCTCCGCTGCCTCCTGTGTCTGACCTGGAGAACACACCTCCAAGCATTATATAAACCACAGAGGTTAAATACCAGTCAGTTTTCCTGAAAAGAAACAGCACCATTTCCAAACATTGTCAACTCAAAAGCTAGTTTAAGAAAATAAGTCACAAGTGGGATGTTTCCACTGCCTTTTTATTTAGTGTCCTGGGCTTCTTTCCCCGTGGATTTACATGTCTTCCTGAGGGAAACATGGCCCCAGCTGCCAGGCCAGGTGGAGTCTGCAGGGCCCACAGACATCAGCACTGGGCTTGTTAGGCCTGGGGTGGCCTTGATGGAGCCATAACAAGGAAACTGGGTTCTTCCCAGGTCCAGGAATGGTCTCCTGGGGGGCCTGGCATGGCCTTGCAAGCCACGGAGTCTCCTCATGCACTATGGCTGCTGTGATCTGTGTTGGCTTTTAAATGTTGTGGCCTCAAGCTCCTTGAAAACATCCTGTGCCTTGGGCTGTGTGGATCAACCCGGGGTGCCCCACAAAGCCGGCTGAGCACCTTCGAGGGCTCCCTGCGGCGCTGCTGAGGCAGTGAGCTCTGGTGGTTGCCTTTCAGAAACGCGTTGGAGGATCTCCGAGCCTCCCCCACCCACTCTTCCAGGCTGCTGCTGTGCTTTAGCGGCCACGTTTCCTGTTTTTGCAGTGCTTTCCTCCTGTTACTATTGTGGGAAGAACCCCCCAGTCACAAGCAGGATGGAAAGGGAAGCCGGTGCCTCACTACTCCAGAGGCTCCCTGGGGCAGGGTGCTGCAGGCACCTACATGCCCCAGGCTCCCCTGTGGGCAGATCCTGTGTTCCTCAGCTTTTGTGCTGCCTGAAGTGTTTAACAGCAGGCAGGTTTTATGCTAAGGCTGTGGTTACAATGCTGGGAGTGGGGACACGTGTAGGGGATGTGCTTGCATCCAGCTTCTTGTTGGGAAAGGTGCCTACAGAGGACGGCAGTCAGCACGCAGGGGCCTGGGATGCTGGTTTCCCCCACTTCCATCCCCTTTGCATCCTGGCTGGATCCAGCTCTAAGAGGCACTGAGTGGGAGCTGGGCATGGGATCAGGATCTCTGGGTACCAGGTCTCTGTGATAACAGCCCAGTCCCTGCTCATGGTCACCAGGGTCTCTGAGGAACTGAGAAATTAAATGGGTTAAACACAGTTTTCAGCCAAAGGTGAGTGGAAAGGTACAGATTTCCATTTTCCTCTTCCCCAGGTGGCTAACCCTGTTAGACCTAAAACCCATGAGCTGCCCCCAGTTGCCCCATGACTGGAATTAATGGAAGGGAGTGGAGAAGCCTGCATGAGCAAGGGCGTTGGACCAGGTGACCTCCAGGGGTCCCTTCCAACCTAAACCATTCTGTGACGCTGTGAAGATGCTGAGCACACTGCTAGTTATTAGAGAAGCATAATGCTTTTGTTATATTGTTTTTTTATAGGTCCTTGAGGTCCACGAAAATTTGGACAGGCAAATGCAGGACAACTACGAAGAGGACCTGAGTGAAAAGGAGAAGGCGATTGTCCGTGAAATGTGCAATGTAATAATGCCTCTCAGTAATTCTAGCTCTGTCTTTTGTGTTCTTTTGTTGTAAGTGGAGGGGAGCACTGGTCTGCATACAAGCCCTGTTTGATACGAGATCTGCAGGCACAAGGGAAGGGTCGAGGCTCTGCTGACTGCTGCTTTCAGTGTCAGTAACCCGAACGCCTCATTCATGGCACCAAGCAGCCTTTGTTCAGCAGATGCTTCCTCTCTGCTGCCTTAAAGGGTGCAGGGTGGCTTTCCAGCTAACCACGAGCCCCACAAAGGGCTCTCCCTGCCTAGGCGAGTCCTGCTTGCAGCTGACTCCAACTGTACCCACAGGGGCTCGGTTTGGACTGAGCAGCAATCGGTTGCTGTGTTTACAGCCATGCAGCTTGAATGGGTTTGAGCCTAAACCATGAGGTATGACATCAGAGGGGGAGTCGTCTTGTTTGAAGCCACCGAGCAGCATTAGGATGTGTGGGGTTCATTTAGCACCCCTAACAGGTTTGGCAGCTGCACTGCAAACTGAGCTCACCACATGCTGTACAGTGAGCGGTCGTACCAAAAGGCAGCTTTGCAGCGTTTGCTGCTGTGCCACTGCCTCCTTCAAACCACCCTGGCTGTGTTTTGGCTTTGAACAAAGAGTTTGGGATTTCTGCGAGAACAGGGCTTGCGTGCAGACGGGGATTTGCTGTTTGACAGTAACAGCAGTTCTCACAGCAGGGAGGAGGATGCTCATGGAGCATTCTCTTTTAGAAGTCCGCACTGGAGGTCAGCCCAAGTGGCACCGTTTTGTGCCTCACAGCAGCAGAGAGGAGCCTAATCTTCCTTTTAAATTCTGAAATTGCTTGCAGCGGGGTCTTATCAAACTACTGTTTTATATGGTAAGTGCTACAGCATTCAGTATGGAAGGTTCTGCTGCTGTGTCTTGGTGACTGCATCTTTATGGACACAATGGGAAGCAGAAAGAACAAAGACAGCACGTTCCTGCATGCAAACAGCAGGAAAAATCTTAAAGGGAAAAGAAAAAAAAATGTCCTCAACCCTACAAAGGGGGTGCAAAGAACACAAGTGCGTCTTACAGAGCTAAATCCCTGCAAGAATCCTTGGCAAGGGCTGAGGCACGTCACTTGGGTTGTGGGATTCCTGTAAGCACAGCCAAGCATGGAGTAAATGGGGTCTGCTTTGGGGGATGTTTTGTCTCCTTACCACCGCATCTCCTTGTAGCCATGCAGGGGGAAAGGTAACACAACTTCATGCTCCCAGATGCTCCAGCAAATTTATGTTTGCCTGTCATCAGCTGTTTTTTTCTTTAAATATTATTTTTGTGTAGACTCAAGGCAGCTATAAAGGGCTTTGAAGTTTCTTATTTTTTAGAAATAGCCTCACTTACCCCAGTGGCCCTAGAGTGATAAAATGTATGTTTTTAAAAAATCATACATGTGTAATTTTAACTATTATCTCTTTTATTATCTTTTCTGCTCACGGTAACATCATTTCTGGAAGCATGACAGGGTTGACCTAACATTGAACTTAACTTCTGAACCTAGTGTATTTGTTTTATACTATTACCCCAGGCAGAAATGGTTCTAATTTCAAGAGAGGCTAATTAGAAAAATGCATCAATGCCTTTCCCATTCACATTGGTGCGTAGGTGCCATCCTGTGGCCCTGCCGAGAATTACAGCCCGGCTCCGGGAAATCCCTGATGCTGACTTGGAGCCAAATTCTGCACCTTATCTGGTTTTTAATTCTTGCTTTCTGACCCCACCCTTGTGTTTTTTCTTACAGGTTGTCTGGCGAAAGCTGGGTGATGCTGCGAGCTCCAAACCCTCCATCAGGCAACACCTTTCGGGAAACCAGTTCAAGGGGCCATTGTAGGAACGCTGCCCTGTTGGCTGTGATGCTGTGAAGACTAAAAGAGGCAGAGCTCACGGTTTCTGCCTGCCTGTTCTTTGGGAGTTGGGGTTGAGTTTCTTCAGGGTTTCCTTTTTTTGGCTTTTTTTGTAACTGTCAATAGTGTAAATACGGCAGCTAACAGCCTGATATCCAGGCTGTGGTGCTCTGAACTAATGTTCAAGGGGTAAGCACCCAGTAATGCCAGACTTGCATCATTTGTATCGTAGTTCAAACCCGCTTTGTTGTATGGTCTGTTTGTAGAGTTAACTAACCTGAGAGCATTTCTGAGAGGAACAAGAAGAACCCTTAACCCGTGGAAAAGTCACAGTTTTTATCACTCCTGTCCACCTACTTTTCAATGATTCATAGCTAGGTTAGTGGCTCCAGGCGGCACCGTTCTGGAACCTTCCAAGGAGAAAGCTATTTGAATTTGCCACCTTACAGGCTGCCAGGCTCCTGAACTGCTAACATTTTATTTTTTTTTGAGGTCCTTATTGCGAAGAACGAAATAGAACTGTTTTCACCAGGCACTGTGTGATATACCGAGTGGTGAGCTAAAACACCGGCACCGCTTGGTACCTTGTGCAGTGGTACTCCTCACAAGTGTACAGAAAAGCTTGAGACACTGTGTGAGCTGTTAATGAACTATTTTTTTCATGAACAAATGACACAAGATTTCTGCGGTTATAATGTGAATGAACTGAAATCACTTAGCCACACACCAGTATTCCCAGCAAAAATGGCAACACTTTTCCTGTAAAGCTTTTACTACTAAATAATTCAGCAGAAACTGCCGTCCTCACAGTGCTTATGACTTTCACAGTATCTTCAAGAGCAGCTCGTCTTTCACACACGGAAGATTTGGGTATTTTTTAATGTTTGTGCTGGATCCCTCACTTACATTGGTTACTGGCTAAGGTAACCAAACAACAACCTTGCAGAGCTGAATAAAACTCAATAAACACAGGCTGTCAGTTGAGACTACTTCCTGCCATTCAAGCTTCATTTTTGTTAATGAACCAAAACAAGTGGGTTTTTCCTTCTTCAAATGGCTGTATATAAAACAATGGGACATACTTTGCTATTGTGGAATAGCTGCTTGTATAGTTGTAAGAATTTGACCTCCCCCCTTTTTTTCCAAGTTGTCACAGCAGCTGTCCCTGTGTTCCATTCAATGTTCTTTCCCATCTTTCCCATTAGTCCAAGGAAGCTGAACTTGGTTATTAAATTCATTGGTGTAAAATAATGTTAAAGACAGATATGTGTAAAGATCAAAGCCTCCTCTTCAAATGTTGCATCAATTTTAGTGATTAGCTGGAAGATTTTGTGACCTCAAACACCATCATTTTGTTTTTGTTCTTTGTAAGACTCAGTCACGGCCACAGCTGAATTAGCTGGATAAGTTCTTCTTAATTTGTTTTACCAGCTGAGCGCTTGACGTGTCTTATCATATTAATATGGAGCACTGATATGATACCAAGAGGCCTGTGCTGCAAGATATGAATGAAATAGAGAATTGTTCCCATGGCATGTAGTGTAAGTAGCTGTGTGGGTAAAGATTTTGCAGTGTCAGAGCCTTTAATCTGTAACCAAAATCTGTAATCAAAAAATAGAGCCAGAATTCAACCAAAATACGTATCAGGCAGTAAGAACTATTTAATTATTCAGTGCAGACATTAAAATAAAAACATAAAAAACCAAGAACCTCCCCCAAAACACAGACACACTCACCCAGCAGGTCATTTCTGTTGTTCAGTCAGCAAATACTGAGCTAGCTAATTCAAGCTCTAGTATTCTATTTATATCCATTGTAGTCTGGAAAAATCCATTCTGGACAATGACTCTCCTTTAACGTACAGTATCTTCAGAGGCATCCCGATTTCCTCCTTTTTGTTTTTGTTTTGACCTCCAGTTTCTAGTCACCATTCATTGTTTTGTCCTCCTGCACAACTTATACCTTAGGATTTTCCTGCCAGGAGAGGTGATACGAACAGGAGGCATCACTCTTCCTTAACATGTAGTGTGTAACACGGGGTTATTTTTGCCTGTACTTGCTTGAAAACCCATTTTAATTTTCTTGGTATCTAATCTCTGGATTAAGCAGAGAATTCAATCATATTGGGAACAGGGTTAATTTACGTCAGTGAATTTTAACTAAAGCAACACAAACATGCCCGCACTTTCAGGGAGTTAATTGTGATGATGACGTGCTTGCTATCTTAGGAGTATATTAGCCTAGCAAGTCCTCTCAGCGAGACAAGAGCTGTGCTAATCAGATTACGAGCATTGCCAGCTATGTAATTCTCGTTCCAATATTCCCTGTATCAAATTTCTCTCAAAATCTATTCAATGACTTTAAGCAAAGCTTTTATTCCACCTGCAGAGCACATGCACAAAGGACAGCACTGTAATTGAGGTCCATTAGTGCTGCAGAGCCTAAAGAGCCAGTTCACGGGGTAGCCAGCAGTTCAGTTGAACAGCCTTGGAGTGCAGATTGGCTTTTTGATGATTCTGCTTGGCAGCATAGATCTTCAGTGCAAGATGTGCGTTGTTGCTCTTGCAGAAGAACATGACGGTGCTGTGTGTTGGGGTGTTATGGTTTGGGGTCTTTTTTGGCTTGCTACTCTTCATACTTAGCTCCCTTTGAGCTCTGAAGTGTCTTCCCAGATTAAAACGACGCTCAATGACTTTACAGGATGACTTGGGTGCTAAGCTTTCAGTTGGCTAAAAAGATGTTTTATGTGCATATTTACATTCACTTACCCACCTGCTGAGTCTTCAGTGAAAACTACCTGAGGAGCTGTGTACGTTAAGTTGGTGGGGAGCATCCCTTGCAATAGCAGCCATTGAATTGATCTGTTTGGGGCAAGTCCAAGGGAATTTCCTCAGGAGTGCAGCCCTGGGTTCTGCGATCCTCTGTCAGAGAAAGCATCCACTGATCACAAACGGACTTTGCTCGCTTAAGGGACGTAAAATCACACGCTTGGCTTTTGTTGGAGGGACAGATGTGAACGGCATTTCTGTGAGTTTCTGAAATGCTGTGGTGGAACCAGCTGCAGCTGGCTCCTCGCACCTCGGTGAGACTGCTGAGCACAACCTTGTTTGAGAATGGCACATTTTTATCCAAATATTAGGTATTAAAATAAACCAGTGTTAAAGTGACCTTTTATCTTTTTAGAAACTGTGGGGGAAGAGTACTACTGATCTTTTTCAAACGAAGTGCATGACTGTAAAGTGATAAATTGTATATTTTTCATAATGTGGGGAAAGTCTATTTGTGCTGCTTTAGAAATCAGTTTAAAGTTTGATTTCTGTTAAACCTGTGATCTTACAGCCCTGCTATATTTTCTGTATATGATTTACAAAGAACTGGAAAAGTTAGCACCTGCTGTTGTGTACATAGCAAAATTCTTTAGACCTTAGCACGCGTTTTTACCTATTATTGAACCACTCTGGCTTTTTTGGGGAGCGAAAGTATTAGTACAAATTTTTTTGATAATGTGTGTAAAACATTCATTTGAAATATTTTAGTAAAAATGAAGTAAGAGATTGATTGTGATAGTGTATACTTCTAGTTGAATAAAATAAAATACCTTCTTTTTAAATAAACTGATGAATAAGGCTTGGGAGACAACTGCTGAAGTATCTTGCAGTAAGTACCGTAGTTACGGATTCTGAACTGAAATGAAAAACCCGAGAGCCCTCTAAATTCAGAACCAATTTTATTTGGGTAGATGTGAATGAAGTTAGTCCCATTTATAACCAGGATTTACATCACAGTAGGTTGTTACATTCAGACTTTCACACTTAGAAAATATATATATTATGTACAGGAATTTGCAAATAGGTGTAAACATACAATACTTTTAAGATACCAGTACATTCCAAAACAAAAATATCAGCAAGGCAAACACCTCAAAATGATTCCAGTCAGCTAGCATTCAGAATCTCTCTTAAATAAAGTAGCTTTTATGCTCGAGATTGTGTTGTTTTTAATTATTACTGAAAAATGAAGTTCCTTATTATAGATGAAATTTCATGGTATCTGGCTATTTTGATACTCAAAAATAGGCACCGATTTCTAGAAGGAAATTTACTTCTTACTGATATAATTGAGCCAATATGGCTGGTTAACAATTTTGCTAGTACAAAGTAATCCAGTGCTGGAATAACTCAGACAATTTAAACTTAAGTCAAATGTATAAAGTTAGAATAGATACTGCAAAGCTGATTAAAACCTAGAAGCCTATGTAACTCACCATAAACAATACTGCAAACAGATAATCTAAATTCTCATTTCACGTCCTCATTTCTTCATCTAAATTATACAAATCACCCTCCTCATCTTTACAATGCCGGTTTTGCCTAGCTACTCCTGCCCGGGCAGCGTACGGGGGCATCGTGCAAATTACCTCCTGCTATCTCATCCAGGTAGCACGGCCGAGTCCCGCTACAGGGGGCATGCCGGGGGGTGGGATCGGAGGTGGCACGGGGGGCTGCCCACCCGGGGGAACAGTGGGTGGGGGGTAACTTGCTGGTGGCATGCCCAGCCCCGGAGGTGGGTGAGGGGGTACTGCGTGAGTCGGAGGCAGCCTGGGAGGTGGGAAATTGGGGTTGTATGTAGGGGGGGGCGGGTACCCGGGGGTAGGAGGGGGAATATTGGGGGGAGGGAACGAGGTGGGGGGCGGTGGGGGGACTGGCGGGGGCGGGTTGGGAGGATAGACGTGGGGATGGTAGGGTAGGTGAGCCGGTGGTCCGTAGGCTGGAGGCAAAGCTCCGTAAGTTGGTCCTTCTGTTTTCATCATCGACTGCAGGCTCTGATAGCCCTCCCCTGACATGTACGAATTGGTGGTAGACATCCCTGTAATGTAACTGGTGGGGGGCGGGGGCGGGGGGCGGTGAGGCAGAGGTGGAGGTTGGTGCACAGGGGCAGGATGAGCAGGGGGAGGAATCTGGACCTTTGGCATGTCTACTGAGTCCACGGTAGTAGATGGCTCTGCTTCTCCCATCGAAACTGCAGTTGTCAGAGGCGGCTTGCGCTCTGGAAGAGAAAATTTCATTATTTGTCTGAAGGAGAGCGGCAATTACTTCTGAATACTTCTGTATTCTCCTCCAGTTAACACATCAAAAGATAACAATTTTCTGTCTCTGAATGCTACATGGTACCCAATCAGGCCTTGTTACATCACTAGAAAAGAACCAAGCTG
This sequence comes from Anas acuta, assembly GCF_963932015.1. Lineage (NCBI taxonomy): Eukaryota > Metazoa > Chordata > Aves > Anseriformes > Anatidae > Anas > Anas acuta. Next base: position 13,129,502 of record NC_088983.1, read on the forward strand.
CAGAACAAAATTCAATTTTTTCCCACGCTAAAAGTTACATACATTTCCCTTACTACTATTTTCTTATCATTTAAATGCCGTTCTACACTCAGCAGAAACTGGCAGGCTGGATGGACAGAATCACTGCTAGCAGATTTTAAAATATCAGGGGACCCAAGACACCAAAAATCTTTTGATCAGAGCTTCAATCTTCTTTATTCTATGTCTCCCTTCTACCTGTTTTATACACCAGGCAGTGGCCTGGGATGATTCTCTGCATTTCACTTGCCTCCCATGTTGTGAAACATTTGAGAATACAGGCCGAAGTCTTGAGTTTTTAACAGAATATTTTCCCCTCTTAATACCAACTTTGTGAAGTAAGGAATTCTACAGGAGGAAGACTGACCTAATGGCAACACCTCTGTATCATCATATGGTCAGTATTAAAAAGTCCAAGCAAAAACATTCTGGGCACCTGACATCCAACTTGTAATAAATAACCATCTAAAATATTGTCCAGTTAAGAAAAGTCATTTAGAAGCAGATATATACAGAGCGGTCATTCCCAGTGACATGTAACAACCAAACTGGCAAAGCTAAACAGAATTGGAGATCATTAAGCCTTCTAGTACTTTTTTTTTTCCCCATTTGGTCAATAGACGTTCTTAGTTTTCAACTGCTATTTCCTCGAAGTCTGAAAAGCCAAGAGATGACCTCTAAAGGCTATTCTTCAAATGTGTGTTTATACAATAATGCGCTTGTATAAACAAATCTAAAATTTTCCTCTTAAAATAACAAAGGAAACAAGTTAGTTACCTGCTTAAGTAGGATTTAACTCATCTGAGCACTCATAATTTTAACACCAAAATTGCCTGCTAGGACACCTCCATAATTAGATGATGCAAAGTGGGTATGCTGGCTGTGGTACCTACAAATTCCAGAACTTGTAGCTCCTAAACTATAGCAGGCAGTAATTTCTCCATTTGCTCATTGCCAGTATCACTCTGGATTTAAGATGTACATTCAATATTTAACAACTGATGAAATGATGAATATGGTCTTCAGAAGAACTCCTTCATTCTTAATTAGTTTTTAACAAATGAGGAAAAAATGGTCCTACTATATTTCAGAGCACTTTTTCTCTTGCAATTCCACATTAGAAGCTGCCATCCTACAGTTACATTATGGACCATGCTCTGTAAAATATTTATGTCATATTTAAGGGTCAGTGGAAAGATAACTAATGCATCAACACGCTGGAAGCACATTTTTACAACAGTAGAGCTCATTTTACAAAGGCAAGGCATGTGTGCAGTGTTCAACTTCCCTGACAGACAAAATCCATTTCTGGACACAGCAAAGTGTCCTTACTCTGCTTACAGCAGTCCCCCTTACTATTTAGAAGTTACACACCTGCAGAATTTCTGTATCAAAAATATAATGTGAAGGACTTTTATAGGACAGTTGGAAGCTACATGGGTAGTAGTATGGCATCTGCCATCCATTTAAAGGACTTTTTCCTGCTAGTCAGTCACTCTTTGCCTGCTGGCAACATTTACCTTTATTCTTCCTGGCCTCTGAAAGTCAGAGCTTTGTTTTGCCCTCATCCACGTAGTATAGTCTTATTTCCATCATAGCGTTTTTGCTTCTGTCTGGAAAAGCTTGTGCTACTACAATGAAATTCCCTCTAGAGCTTATCTACCTAATGCTTTTACTTGCCAAGCTGATTAATCAAGGCAACAACCCCTCCCCCAAGGTCACAACTGTATGAATGAAAGATTAACTGCAAGGGTAAATTTGTTTTAGAAGATAAAAGCTTACCTGGAGGTGGGTGTGCAGGAGGTATTGGTGGATGTGAAGTTTCAATTTTAGGAATTTTAGATGGTGGTGGTGGTTCTGAAAAACATTTGGAAGTTCTTAATTAGCTATTGCTCTGCGGTATTTTCCAGAGCCCATATATAGTCCCATTCTAACAGTCACCATCCGTCATATTACTCTATGCAAAGTGCAGTGGAAACATTATACATTAGCCATGTTTAATAAAGAGAGCTAAAATCAAGACCCTTGTATAAATTAAGTGGCACCAGGCATCACACACCAGTCTTGCAAAAGAACATAGGCATACAAATTCAAGCTCCGTATTTTGTAACTGGAGACAAAGTGACCCAGTAACAGTATGACTGCACAGATGCACACGTACATTTTCTAGCAAAAAAAAATGAACTTTAAAAGAGTTAAATAAATCTCATGGGAGGCTGAACTGTTATGTTCTGCTAACATCAGGGAACATGTATCCAAAACTCAAAAGAAAATAAATAGAAACAAAAGAAAAAAGGCAGTTACACAGGAGAGAGTAGGGAGAAGAGAGAGTTCTCTGGAATCTGTCTGCAGAGCCTGAAAGGGAGAAGTGCCAAAACTACTTAGGAAAGGTTACAGAATTAATCCTAGCTGTCCTGAAATAAATTGCTCCAAAACAGCAGAAGAGAAGGAAAAATAAAAGCACGTCCATACCAAAAGATGTGACCCTGCAGTGAAACATCTCTTAAGTTAGACTGCGTATTGCTGTAAGATGCCTTTTACAACAGCCAGTTAAAATGTCACTGATTACCAACGGACTTATTAGTGCAGGCATTCAGTGGCACGGTACCTTCCATCGTTTCCATGTCCCACAGCTTGCTGAACTGAGCCCAATTAATGCATGGAGTTGTACACTGAGAGCTGCGTAGTTTAGCAAGATGTTTACTGAGTGTAAACTGTATTAAGGGATTCTCGGGGCACAGTTATACTCCATTTTTACAAGTTTTTAAGCTAGGAACATTTTACAAATCTTACAGTAGGCAATTAAAGATGCAGCATTAGTATCAAAATAGCTTAGAATTGCCAGGCCCATAAGCAAACAAAGCACATGTCAGTGAGTAACTTATTCTCCTGAAGACAGTAATTTTGCTTACATAAAATGAAAAAAGAAACTGTTAACATTTACCTGTTGTCTTTGTTTCTTCTTTTGGAGATACAGTCTGTTTTTAAAAAAAAAAAAAAGATGGAAACAAGTCAACTATTGCAATACAAAGCATTTTAAAATTTGAAAAAGGAAGCCAAACAGGAAACAACTGATAGCTTGCTGAAGAGCTTTTGTACAAATCTGACTAAACCAGAACCAATTTCCAACTCAGCAGCAGTATCTTTGTCCCTCTCCTAAAAGGAGTCATGGAAACCCATTATTTATTCTCCTATTTTTATTAGGAGGTTATTAATGCACAATCTCTTTAGCAAGATGTAGTGCAAACACTGAACAAAGTCAAACCACGTTGGGAAAGCCCAACTTATCTAGAAGAATGAAGACTGAAAAAAAAATTGAAGCTATTTTAGATTGAGGATTTCCTGTTGTTCTCATGGTTGAGTATTACATCCCATTTAATTTATTTAGCATCTGCTGCACGTACATCATGGTCCAGTGTATTACTTGCTGAGCTGAGAACAAGAGACTTGGCCTCTGTTCCCGATTCTGCTTTGACCTGTCATTTGACCTTTGTCAAAACCCCTGCAGGCCTTCACGCTTTATTTACCAGGATAGGACAGTGAAAATAGTGCTCTGTGTAATACACTTCGGAAGCCCTTAGATGGGAAGCTCTGTATAAAAGCCAAATATTATGCCAGGAACAAAGAAATGCACACTGAGCAAAACCCACAAAACCTCACATCATCCTTCTGATCACAAGTTGTTGGCTGGTTTCTTTTTTAACTTCACAGACAAGGGAATATGAGAAATCTTTCCAGCTTCCTTAGTCCAACTGAGATGAATAGTTAAAAAAAAAAAAAAAAAACAAAACTGAAAATCTGATCAAAGTATGTACAAATGTATTTAAAATTGGGATAAAAATAAGAAGGGTACGCTTCTACTGAATGGAAGTGTGTGCCTTTTAAATGAAAGGGTCTTTTATTACAGGGACTATTTGGGTCTAGTGGTTTTATCTTCCCCAGCTGTTGCTCAGTTCCCATCACTTCAGTTTCTGCAGGAAGAAGGGGCTGACATTTCACTCGAATTTGAACAATAAATTCCCCTTAACTGTGCTGGGTGTTCTCAGGACTTCTGCTGTCCAGTACAAAGGTACCTGAGGCCTGCTTAAGATCACCTTGTGGTCTTAAGCACCATTCATCTCCACTCATCATCTTAAGACCATTCATCTCCAGTCACCTTCTGGTTGCTTTCCAACTTTTTAAGGATAATCTTCATCTTTCCATTCCAAACATACACCACTTTCTCGGTGACTCTCATAGACTCGTTTGCTGCTTTCATTTTACTCAGCCAGCCTTTTCCCCATTTTCTAGCACTAAATTCCTTGTTTGCAAAACCGTGTGAAAATATCAAATATCCTTGCTCTTTCAAACAACTGCAAGTCCTCATTACTTACTGGCAGAATTTCCGATACATCAATTTGTGAAGTCAGTTGATTAATTCAAGTGGAAGCAATTTAGTTATTGTGCATTTGTGAACACAAAACGGTGTTCAGAAAACGTCACTGAGGTGCATCGCCAGTAATATGGAACAAGCAACTGCAGCCAAACACAAAATAGCTCATGGGACAAAAAAACAAAACTGAGTTTTTACCTTATGCTTAAAAAAAGTCAGGCAACAAAACCAAAGCCTATCACTTCTCTAATAATGGTAGTTGCTAAAATAGAAATGAGCTTTTTTTTTCTGTCTTTGTATCATATTGTAGTTTCTATTGCTCCAGCCACGACAACCCTGAGTCAAAATTACTGATTTATTAGCATGCTAATTATTATTTAATATTTTGTAAACAAGCTTAATCCACATAATAACAGAACTGTTCTTTTAGTGCTGTTTTTACATGCATTAAATTGTTACCACTAATAATTCTTAGTTTAATCAAACCAAATATACTGTCTCATGATTCATGAGTATATTTTTAGTGAAGTCAACTGAAAATTCAAGTGCTCTTCACCACCAGAGATGCAGAGGATGTGCAGATGCTTTAGACATCTGGTAAGGGCTTGTAAGTCAGAGGCCAATGCCTCAGCTGCTTTAAAGTATCTTGGCTCCGTAAAAGATAATGGAGTTATAGGAGTTCATGTAAATGGAAAATCTGGCCTCCAGGAACAAAGTATATTTATATTCTATACAAACTGGAGGAGAAGTCCTGCAAAGCGCTATTTATAGAAGGAGGCAAACATTTTTTAAAAGGTTTATGGCTCATCTAACCGAAGAATATCTTTGAAGCACCAAGTAAATATTTCAAACACTACACATCTTGTTCTCCCACATTGTTTTCTGGAGAAAGAATTAGTTCAGATCATCATATCTGCTTTTCTCAAATTTTGGTGTTTTGCAGGGGAAGAGCACAAACTCCTCTGAGTCACCCTTTATTTTGTATTTGTTCTGTATGTCTACACTGCATCAGACTTACCTTTTTATTTGTATTATTTGCTTCCTTAACTATCAGATGGTGCACCTAAAACTCTAAGAAAAGCTAAGAGGCTCTGATGGCTTGACGAGGGAGCATTGCTAAAGATCAACAGATACTGTTCGTGCAAAATGCATTGCTTTTTTTCTGAGAGATAATTCATTAACACATGGGATGAGGTATAATCACTAGTGCTGCACTCGTAGAGCTTTAGAACAGGCATTGCTAACAACTTTCAATCAGATGGAAACACACAGAAAAATCCTAACTGCTGTTTATGGTTTCTAACGTGCCAAACTGTCCTAGATGATTTTGTTGAATGAAAGGAGGAAAAGAGTTCCCTGCCCTACAGATCTGACAACCCAAGCAGAGCTTGTGATGATGGTAGAAAAAGCATGCAAATCAATACATACTGAAAACTGGGAAAGAGCTCCCCCAGTTTTCAAGCTTTTTATCCTGAGTAACTCTAAAGCAAGTATTCAGTTCACTAACTATATATTTCAGTGAACGTTTTTTCTTCCAGCAGCAGGCTGTATCTTGTGAAGACCACAGTTTTAGGAAGTCACTTTTCTCTTTTTTAGGAGGCTGCCATTATGAATATGCTTAATTCTTAAAATCCCAGTTCATTACATCATTTCTTACTTCCTTTTTTTTCCTCTTTATATCTGGTCTCTACTTTGGGCATGCAGTAGTTAAAATAAGTAGGAGCAAAAGCTGTAAAAGCTGGACAAAAGTGTATTTCCTCAATAGACTTCTTCCAATCAGTTTGCTTCTGAAAATACTCACTAGGTACATCAAGATTTGAGTAACACTTTACCAGTTTTTTGGATAACTTAGAAGTTAAACACAAAAACTGTAGATAAAAGTTTAAAAGCTTCGCTTGGCCTTGATGACTATAGAAAAGCACATGGGCAACTTCTGATATTATCCAATTGCTCATGAAGTTTCTTAATTTTAGTGGTGAAGTGGTAATAAAAAGTGACACTTCAATGCATGAAGTATTTAAGGGCTTCTATTCAATTATTTTGAAGGACTTTTTCTAAGAATTTTTTCATAGTTTTAGAATTTTTTTTCCCACATTATTAAAGACTTATTAAAGACCAAGAAATCCAATTAACGTCTTCATTGTGCATATTGCTACTTGAAGAGACCTTTCCTTAATTAAGCCTGCTCAATAGCAAAACCAACAGATTTTGATGGCACAGAACCATGAACCTTAGTAGTTCAGGCTGACTAGAAAGTCTGCTCAGTTGGTTTTGACCCAAGTGAAGTAAGAACGTACTATGCCATTCTGTCAACGGTGTTCTATACTAATGTACTTGCCATACAACCAACTGAAGTCCACCATAAAAAATTAACTACCAGGCTCATTCTTAAAGCAAACAAGTCTGCTGCACCACGGCCTTAAAATAAAAGGGACATCAGGTCAGATTGAAAACAAAATGCAAGTTAAAGTTCAAAGTTAAACTTACTGCTGGTCTTTTAATATTTCTAGGAGGGCTTGACTGGGGAGAGGGCTTTTTAGATTGTTGTGCTTGTGTTTGCTGCTGCTGCTGCTGTTGTTGCTGTGATGACTGTTGTGACTCTTTTTGCTGTTGAGTCTGTGATTGCTCTGAACCCTGTGCTTGCTGTGATTGCTGTACTGCAGGTGCCTGGGGAGTGGACTGAAGAGACGGTGGCTGCTGCAGCTGGTGAGGAGTATGATGAGGCATTTGCTGTTTTCCCTGGGAGTACAGGTCCAGGATCTGGTGACAGATGTCTTTAAAGATAAATAAATAAAATCCAATGATTACACACCCATAATGTACAAGTGAATATTTAATACACAATAATCAACTCAGCTTTTTGCTGGATATAAACTTCAGAAAAATTCATTGCAAATATTTGTTCTTATGACTACGGATTGCATTTTTTAAAAATGGACTATTTTTCAATTTATACTTGCATTTCTGATTTTCTTCTGCCTGTGCTGAACAATGTACAGTCGTACATGCACATTCTTGAGAAGAACAACTAAGTGTCTTGGTACTAGTACACTGCATGTCACGATCATGTGCCTAGAAAGCCAGTTAACAGCGTAGCAACAGGATAATAGCATAGCAAGAAAGTGAGTGAAAGAAGACTGTATGTTAAGACAGACACATTGAAATACACAGTCACTGGTCATAACCAACAGGGGTTCACGAGGGGCAAGTCATGTTTAACCAACTTAACTTCCTTTTACAACATGGTTACCCACCGGGATATTCAAAGATTCTATAGGCCAACCACAAGAGTTTCAGGAAACTAAGTAAATGACTTAAATTCTTCTTCCAACAGCTGAACCAAAGGAGGAAAAAACCTTTACAGAAGAGCTAAATGATTTTTTTATAGTAAGTTCAATCAAAAGCCTGGTTAGGGCATAGTACATATGCCCTAGGCTGCACATTCTACATGCTTATTTTGACTAAGACCCAGAAAGAAAGCAATTTTCATTTACCTATGATCCTAGATCAAACAGTTAAATATTCCTCTTTTAGTGGCAAGTGTTTCTCATACCTTCCAGAACATCCACAGGAACATCTTGGACAAACTGTTCCCACCATCGTCTGTACATCGGTTTTGATGTCCACTCCTGTATTTCAAACTTACACAATCGGCCTGCTAAGTACATAACTGCAACAGCTATGATCTCCGGTTCCCACTGCAGTGACAGGGTAGTGCAGAGGCTGGAATATTAAAAATAAATAAAAAAATAAATTCACAAGCCTGGAGATAATTCTGATTGTTGAAGTACAGAACTTTAATGTACAACAGCTAGAATTACCAAGGTACCCCCACACTTCAACTTCTCAGACAAACTTAATGGAGAAACTTAAAAACAGCCAAATCAAACAAAAAGTTTACAAAACTAAGCTGTTTCTGCACTAATGCTGTCATTAAACAAGGCAATTTTAGATACACATAATACAAAGGGCATGTGCTTGCTTCACATATGAACACAGTTTTGAGTTCAAAAATAGAAAACCTAACACTACATGGGAGTAGAGAGGTTGTTGAGGGGGAAGAGCCAGCATTATATTCCAGCGTGGGCAGATGCATTCCACTGCAGCCTCACCTCTGCTGTTAACTAAATACAGCATTCGTGTTCGTTGCTACTGAAGTGTGCTGTCACTGCATTTCAACTGGGTAGAGAATGATGCCCAAATTTGGATTTTAGAGTTTCCAAATGTTTTTCAATAAAATGTAGAGACATAAATATAAATAAATAAATAATAATTTTCATAAAAAGAAAAACTGCTAACACAAAATTGTAAAGCAACTTGTCAAGCAATCTGGATGCAAGTTTGAAATCAAGCTTTAAAAACTGCAAAAGGTTATTCACCAAATAGCCTTTAATAGAACTGGTGCTAAAATAACTGATAGTATTAGTATTATTGACATCTACTGAGTAAATTCATGTCATAGTAAAAGCTACTGCTTCCCTGTATTACAAAATTTGTTTTTCTCTTCTTCCTTTTCCCTCCATGGATTCCTGGCCTACTTCTGCAGTCATCCTAGATTCCATGCTCAATAGAATTACCATGGGAGAGACGTAAAGAAAAATGTAAAGAATACGTAGATCGAGAAATACCTCATCTATCCTCATTATGAGCTGAAAACATATAAACGCAAAGAAATGTCAGAAATATCTAAACCAAGAATAAAGCAAGCAACAGTAACTATTTAACTTTTAAAAGGTTTCCTAGCAGTACCTTACCTGTCATTGACAAATGTCCATGCCATTTGAACCAGTTTTTGAATTTTATTTTTGTCTCCTGAAAAACAGTAAGGAAAGTTGTAAAAAATAAAGTGATTAGAAAGGACAAATGGTTTGGAAAAGAATACTCTTGTTCTGTTAATGTAAATTAAGTGCCAAAAGTTAAGAACTGGCATTGCACCCTGTAATATTTTACCTTTGAGTTGTTTGGCATACTTGAGAAGAAATTGGTATGGATGTTCCACTTGCAAATCAAACTTTATTGTTTGTAGTAAGATTCTTTCAAGGACCATCACTTCTTCCTAGAGCACAAAACAAGGTAACCACAATATTATTCCTTTTTTCACTCACAAATATTTTACGCTGGTATAAAGTATGATTACAGAACATCTCCAGGCAAACATGTTTGTCTGCTTTTGCTTGATTAGGGTTTATCTCTGAGGAGAACAGAAACCTCTCCAAATTAAAGGCTATTTTAAACCCAAATATTCTCTGTATTTATTGTGGGCAGAAGGGTGGAAGTGATGTTTAGAATTCCTTTTCCTACATGGAACAAAGAACCAAAAGAGATACAGCATAAAAGTGTCAAATACACAGAACTACAACAACAAAAAAAAATACTCCCACCACATTTCTTCATGGAGTTTTATATCTTTCCTGCACTTATATGAGCCATTTGTAACAACTGCAAAAGAAGTTTAGTTTTACTAAGCCAGAAGCTCTAAACTCTAAACTTCTTAATACTTTAAAGATGATACTCTCTTATTTGACTTAGGATTTGCTGTTCTTAAAACCACATTAAAACTGCCAACTATGATTTAAATCTTGATAGCATTTCTAGATCCGTCCACAATGACTCAAGTTTAATTTCATTTGCAAAGTAACAACAGAATTCACATGAAATCAAACAAACTTTTTCTACCAACATTTACTGCAGTAAGCTCCCCAAACTACTTGTATTGGCAAGAATTATTTTCATAGTTACCTACCAGGTCACCCAAAAGAGCCATAAATGCATGTTGAATGTGCAATTTGGAACAACTGAAAATCAGTCACTGTTCTAAGGAATGTCACTTTGCTGGAGTATAATAGGATAAAATCTATTTCAACATGAGTTTTTTTTTTTATTTTTTTATTTTTTTATTTTTTACCTTTGGATCATCTCCAAACTGTCCAAACTGTACATCATTTAGCAAGCTACGGGCTGTTTTAATTATATCTTTACATTTCTTAGGGGTTTCTTCAACTTTTCCTGCCAGAAAGAGACAGCAGGCTCCTGTCACCTAAAAGAGAAAGTGCTTTCAAAGTTATCTGCATCTGGACATGCAATACAGTGTAGCACTGTTAAAGCACTGGCAGTTTCTATTAACAGATCCATAGAAGTTTCCCAGAAAAGACTTAATAAGCATATTAATTTTTAACATTATTACAGTGTTAATTTAATCTTTTCTTTCTCAAAGCAAAATACAGAATTTTGAGGACTGTCCATTTTACAGAACTTTATTTCACGGTTAGACACCCAAAGCAGAATTAGTCTTGTTTCAGCACTGTATTTTAAGCAGTTTTAGGATGGTAATTCCATTTTTTTTTTTCTTTTAGCCATACAACAGTACCAGAACTCTTGCCTCGTACTTCTAAAGAACAGTATCAGCAAGACGTAACCACACTGTCAATATAAATACATTTACAACCACAAATAAAATGTATAAATAAGCAGGCAGGTGCAGCATATTTAAAGCTGCGTTGATTAAAAGATAAAATGTTTGTTTTTCATCATCCAGAGTTGCAGCGAGCAGTAGTACCCAATCGACTTGTTACTTCAAACAGCCCATGGTTCGTGTAATCACAGTATTAAGCAATCAATATTGCAAATACTTACGTATCTCGGGAATTGTTTGAAGGAATGGAACATATAAAACCGATGGAAATAAATTATGCCGGTTGCTAGAGTATCATAGTGTCTGTGGTGCAGAATAAGGAATTTCAAACAAGCCATAAAATTTAAACCCAAGCATATACAACGGAAAAGATGCACCCTGCTATATCAAGTTCCTCATGTAGTTATCCATTCAGTGACCTGATAAAAAACACCGCAAGTAAAACAGTAGCTTTAGGAAAAAAGCTACAAACCCCCCTAAGACTGTGTAAATACTGTGATTCAACCCTGATAAAGCGGATACCTAAAGCATTTATTGGAAGCATGCAAAGCCCTGATCACCTCCATGCGTGGTCATCCACATGATAAACCACACCTGCTTCAAAAAAGGTCCAAAATGGTGGTAAGTACGTAAAGGAGCAGAAGAACAATCACTTTGCCTGAAAAATGTTACTGTGGAAAATGGTTACTAATTATTCACAACTACAAATGTAACAAAAATAGGAACCTGCTCTTCTCTTTAAGGAGAAATGTACAGTTTCATCTTCACCAGGTTAAACAAAGAAATTCTCGTAAACTCACGAGATTACAAGAAGTACCAAAAATGCAGGAAGTAAAGTTTAAGTGGCAGTCTGTGAGAAAGTGAGACAGCAGGGAGAAATTACTTAAATGTATACAGATCTGTAAATCTGAACCTAAACAACAACAACAACCAAAAAAAGAGACAAGGAGGGGAAAGGTGGGAATATACCAGAAGCTCCAGAGGCAAAACATGTAGAAGAATGAATGGAAAATTCAAGATTTGAGAAATTATGTAGATCCATGTGATAAGGGACCACATCTGGTTACAGCCAGAATATCCATAATTAGCAAGACTGTATCCCCTGACTTCTCTGTTGCCCAAGGGCTTGAGATGAAACCTTCACTATTCCAACAAATGGCTAAAAGCTACATAGAAACACATTACATCAAAAGTCATTTAAGCTCAAAAACATTTTTCATCACGATACAGAAACATTTGAACAACTAATTACATGTACAATGTTATTTCTTTTTTATTCTTAAAACCCCCATTCATCAATACATTTCATGCCACCATGAGTTTAAAGGATACAGCCCTAAACGTGTTCCGACATCGAATATGAATCTGGCCCCCTCCCTGCGGTACCGTGCCTCAGTAGCTGGATCAAGCCCCTCTAGCTGCGAAGGTGTATGCGCCAAGTCCTTCTTATCCCAGTACCAACATGGCTTTGTATGGTCCAGGTTTGCCAAGTTTACAGAAGGGCTGGAGTTTTCTTTGTTCTCCTTCATTTATTAAAACAGAATTGTTCTTGCTCGATAAATTTTCAGAAAAGAAGTCTCTGGCGAGTAGCTTCAGATCCTTTAAGAAAAGCAGAAAGGATTTCTTTAAAAATGAAGAGGATGTTTTTTCCACTGAAAGATAAGTCACATTTAACCTCGTCTTATCTTCCCCACATAGTGCAACCACAGTTCAAAAAAATAAAAATAGGTTATTTTTGCTATCACTTATTTAATAAAGAAACTTTGAGAATGCCTTACAAAAAAATATCTGCTAGTTGTCAACAGAACAGCTTTCCCTTACTTTGTCCACAAGATAAGGAAAAACAATCCAAGGACGGTAGCAGGAAGATTTGAAAAGTTGGGGTGGGGGCACAAAATCAGATCACTGTTCATAATTAGGACATGCACACATTAGGTCAGTCTGAACGGCAATTTAAACATCCAGCTGGGTTCCTGAATGTAACCGGATGGTAAGATGGCAGCAATCACCTTCAAAAAACTTTTTGAAGTGATCAGTACTTGAGTTACTTGAAGAAAAAACGGTACCAAATTACTGTTCTGTCACATACAGAGATTAACACAACTGTTGTGAGCCTGAATGTTAAGGCACCATCAAAAATCCCCTCTAAAATAAGGCGGCTGATTACAGGCAGCGTGTGCCATTTCCCTACGTTGATCAGCATTTCACGTATCTACAGTGACACCATGGTGCTCTGCAAACAGCTTCCTGCTATTTGCGCTATGAGTGATGTCCGGCCACGCCACAATTTAAGGAGAGAATGAACACTGTCTTGGCACTTTTATTTCTTTCAGGCACAAGTCTCTTTTTATCGTAACTCAATAAACTGTTCAGCCACTATGCACAAATTACCGTGCATGTAGTCACCGGCAAGGCTTCCAGTAAGAAATGCAGATTAAAATATGATGCAACAGACTTGCTCTAAGCAAAGCAGTCAGCGGAAGACCCGAGTGCAAGCTCGTTAAAATTAAGCTGTTTAATTTTCCAGAAGTCTTCCTTCTGAAAACGGATGAAAGATCACACAAACAGCCAAAAAGAAGTAAAAAAAAAAAAAAAAAAGTGCTGGTGTAATACATCTCTCTCCCTTAGCTTCAGGAAGTTTCTTTTTCAGAAGAGAGGAAACCACCTTGGTGCCAGGTCGGTTTGTGGAGGATCTTCATGTCCTGTGCTATCAGTGATAGATCAATGCAAACAGTGGGAGTTACAAGTAAATGAGTGATCAATACAACTGCTGTTATTAAGAAACAAGGAAATGATCAATACAATTTCTGCTATTTATAAATAAATGATCGATACAACTTTGGTTATTTATAAGTAAGCGAATAGCCAGTACAATCTCTATTATTTACAAATAAACGAATGATCTTGTTATCCATGAATAACCCAGCGCTCAGGATGATTTCTGTCACCTCTCAGCAGGCGAGCAGCCCCTCACAGCCCCCCCGGTCCCCCCTCACTCACCGACCGGCCGCGAGCTCTGCGACCTGCGAGGAAGGAGCCGTGCAGCGGTTCCCTTCCTTTGTAACGCCCCAAACGGCTCCAACCGCCCCCCGAGCCCCCCGAACCGCCCCGCACCCAGCGCCGGCCCCTCACGGCCCCTCACCGCCTCGTCCCGGCGCCCCGCCCGGCAGGAAGCCGCCGCCTCAGCGCCGCCCCGCGGTTCCCCTCAGGCCTCCCGGGAGTGCCCGGAGCCCCCTCCCCCGCCGCCGGGAGCGGCCGCCCAGAGCCGGCCCCTGGAGCCCCTACGGGCGGCGCGGCCTCGGCGCCCTGCGCGCCGCCATCTTGGGGAGCACGGCCTGGCCGCCCGGGCGGCAGCGCGGCGGTGGAGGGGCGGGGCGGCCTCAGCCCGCTGGCCAATGGGAGGAGGAGGGACTCCCCGCCACAGCCAATCGCGTGTCGCTCAGCCGCTGCGGAGCGCCAGGAGCAGGCGCGCTGCGGACCAATCGGAGAGGAGGAGGGGGATGATTGCGAGCCGCGTGAGCCAATAGGAAAGAGGAGGCGTGGGCTTAAGCCCCAGCCAATAGGAGGGGCGTGCGGGGGCGCCGCCGTGCCCTTTTTTAGGGCCGGCAGCGGCGGGGGGGCGGCTTGAGGCGCGGATTGGCTGCGGCGGGGGGCGTGGCCTCGGCTGGGCCAATGGCGAGCGCGGGCCGGGGCCGGAGGGGCGGGGCCGCGCCGCGCGCTGGGAGTGCGGGGCTGTGAGGCGGGGAGGGGGGGGGGGGGAGCTGGGCCGCCGCCTCCCCACCCGCGGGCAGCGGCGTCCGGGGCGCGGCGCTCGGCTCCGCTCGGCTCCCTTCGGCCGCGCTCGGCTCCGCTCGGGCTCGGCGGCGGTGCGGGAGGTAAGGCGGGGGCCGCGGCGCTGCCCTCACCCCCTCCCTGCCCCCCCCCTCCCTTCCCCTTCCCGGCCCTGTGGTGCCGGAGCCCCCCCCCCCCCCCCCACCTCAGGGCCCCGGGCCCAGCAAATGGCGCCCGCCTGCCCCGGGCCGCGCTGCTGCCGGCCTCGCCTCGCGCCCCAACGGCTGCTAACGGCTCCTAACGGCTGCCGGGCCCCGCGGCTGTCAGGGCTGGCTGCAGCCTTCCCTCACCAGCCGGCCCTCGCAGCCCCCTGCCGGCCCGGGGGGGTGCTCGGGCTCCGTGTCTGCTCCCTCCGCTGGGCTTGCTCCCGGGCACAAAGTTTCTCTGAAATAAAGTTAAAACGAAGCCGCTTTTCGCCCCTTTAAGCCCCCCACAAGCACCTGTCTCCTCAGGCGGCGGCTTCGCCCCGCGGCTTTTTGCTGCCCGTGTTAACCTAACCTCTTGTGTTTTCTGCTTTCAGTTGCAAGCTCCTTTCTTTTTGTTTTTTAAAGAAAAAAAACCAAAATCCTGCGTAGTGTTTTGAAGCTGATGTAGGTGAGTAAACAGCTGGAACATCCTGTGGGGCCGGTACCTGGTGTAAAATACCGAGCAGGAGTGTGAGCTGTGTGGTGGGCGCAGAGGCAGGGTGTGCCCCGAGCTGTGCTCACTTGGGTAACTTAATATGGTCGGGGCTCAAGCGTGTCAGCTTGTGCTTCAACAGGGCTTTGGGTATGTTTAGCTGGCTGGGCTGGCGTGCTGTTGAAAATACCTGCTTGGTATGGGGTGGCTAGGGTTGCATTTAGGGCCCTGGGGGAAGGAATCCGGGAAGGAGCCTGGAGCCTTGTGTAGTTTGTCTGGTACTGCTTCCAGTTTGAGGCGGCCTGGTCTGTACACTGAGCTCAGATCTCAGTCGTTGAATACACCTCTAACTTCAGTATCACATGTAATTTAGAAATAAAACATCTTGTTCCATAGAAAATGTACAGATTAATGACATTTTTACTGTCATAGATCTGTCTGCTGCATCTCAGATTTCAAGCTTTACCACAACTGTGCTCATTGTATAGTTAAACTGACATGCTGGGTTGTCTTCAACAAATGAGTGGGTTTAGTGGTTGCTCTTTGAAAGAAAGAGGCAATTTGAGAACTTCTGAAATCTTGGGGGCTCTGTATCTTTACTATCAGAGTGTCATGGCCTTTGGCACTCGTTAAAGGACGTGTCACAATGTCTGTGGCTTAAGCACCAAGCCTCTTCAGAGGCCTGTGCTGTTTGGTCTGTCTGTGTGCTGATGGCTGCAGTCAACCAGGGTGACTTGCTTCATTCTCAATTAGAAGCTATATTTTGATGAAATTAGCTTAATAAACAAGCAAAAACAGTACCCAATTTCATTAACTTGCTCAAAAGGAATTTGGGGAAGAAAAAAAATCTGTGGTAGTCCTTGGGAAGAGCTCAACTCAAGCAAAGCAATGAAATGGCAAAAGCCTATTGGCAAAGCAGTAGGGTTTAACAGTCTATTTACTTGCCTCTTTTCTCTGAAGAGTAAATATTTTTACTTTTCTGGTCAAATAGTTGTCTGAGGAGCTGGTTCAAAGGGGAGGCAATAGGACTATTAATCATTAAGAAAGAGCCTGAATTGTTTCCTGTGGCAGCCAGTAAGTTATCTTCCCTTGAAGATCGGTGAGGTGTTTATAGTACGAAGCATTCCTTCTGCATAAGAAAGCTCGTGGGGGGGAGGAGAGTGTGGAGATGTGAATGTGCAGTACTGTGGTTATTAGTATAATAGTTTGGAATTAGCAAGTTGATAAGCGGTAGTAGTTATGAAATACATGCTTAGATTTGAGATCTTGCTTTGGATTTAGCCACTCTTCTTTGTCCTTTAGCATTTTGCGTTACTTCTGAATTAAATATAAACTTCTGGTAACAAATTATTAATTTGAGGCAGCCTTGAATTTAATGTCTGACTAGCAACTGAAGTGAAACAAAACTCAATCTGACAGTACTGTGTCGTTCGTAGATCTAGGAGTATCTTTAGCTTCCCAGGTCAGAGTATTGTCACAGCGGTGTTATCTTTGATTCCAATTACACGACTAGATGCGTTAGGAATTTGTTTCCCAATAATTAGATGGATTTGTTGGAGTCAGTGTTCTTTGTAAGTGGATCAAATAAAGATTTAGCTAATTCTAGTAACTTCTTTTGCTATTACTCTGCAGAGTGGCTGCTTCCCTGTATCACAGTACTATTTGCATACCGTCATTCTTTTCTCAACCTGAAACCAAGAAGGGATTAATGAAGTCTGTTCTCTGCAGAGTAGATGCATGCAGTGTATACAACAGTGGTTCAACCTTCCCCCTTCTCTAGATACCATAGACTTGTGCTAACGTTGGCAAACCTGTGATTGTGCAGTTTTTCATAACAAACAAGGGATTATGACTTCAATTTTAGCCATCCTTTGCCAGTTAACTTATTAGAAACAATTCAGCTTCCTAGGCCTGGTTTCAGATATTTAATAATAATAATTTAACCAAGAATACGAAGTGTAAAATGGGAGAAAGGACCTCAAATCTAAATGAAGTATACCAGTTGTTGTTACCTTCAAGGTGCCCCACTAGTGTTGTATGGTTTTAGCCTGATGTATTTGGAGCCCTACTTTGAAGATGTTTGTGTTTTAGTAATTAAAAGACAAGTTCAGTGCCCAAGAGTGCTTTAACATTGCTTTACATTCTTGTACTTGCCCTTCGTCTGCCATAACCTTCTCTGCTCCCTTTTTCTGTTTTTAGCTGCTCTGCCCTACATTGGCTCATGCCTGCATCTCTTCCACCAAATGACTATTCCAGTTGTTCCATCTCTGCCTGTCCTTTACCCCGTACTGTTCAGCAATTCTTCTAATCTCTCTTCCGTTCTCTACTTTTTGAAGTAGAGGAGAATTAGCACTGAGGGCTTCCATTCAATTCTGAGATCTGCTACCAGGCCAGAGCAGCAGGCCTGTGAGCTGCAGGGAGAATTCCACCTGCCTTTGCAGCCCTGGGCTGAAGCATGCTGAGATGTGAGTGACTTGGTTTCAGGTCAGCTTTATCTCCGGTGAGTATAAGCAAACAGGTGCTTGCGAGCTCTGAAGCTGGCTGCATCCAGGTAGTACAACATAAGCAAAAGGAATATTTCTGAGACTGCAACTGCTGATGTCCTGTTCAATCAATATGGAATGTAACTTAGATCTCTTCTATTTTTCAGAAAGATTCTTGAGCTTGATGCTAAAGGCTGTTAAATGTTAGGGGATGACAGATGAGTATCTACTTACTGTCTTATTTTATTCTGCATGCTCCCGATATCTCTGAAGGAGGTAGCTCAGCTGTCATGGAAGTAATTGAACAGCAGTGCTTGAGCCACCAGACTTCTCAGGCAGTGTGTTAACATAGGCCAAAATTGTCTTTGTAGCTGAACATGGACTGTGAATTGTATCTGCACTGATGAGCTGCTTTGTGGTCATTTCTGCTAAGAGTGTCAGCTACCTGCACCAAACGGGGGAGTGTTTCTCTGGGTCTCTTGTGCCAGCAGGTGGCTTCTAGTCTTTTGTGTTGATTGATTTAGATTTTTTTTCTTGTGTATTTTTATATCTGTTTGGATCTCATAGACAATGATGGAGTTATGTAACTTAATAAAACTGAGTCACTTCCAAATGCTGCCTATATCTCTAAAATAGGGAATCTTCTGTCTTTAATGTTTTACCGTACTACTGACCAAAGTTTTCATGTGCTATTATTTTAATGGAGTGGGAAGAGGATGCAATATGTGGTTTTGTTTCATTTGAACCTGTATTAACAGCCCAGTGTCTCCTGTGTGCCAGCTTTTACTCCAGCTGACTGTACAATGATAAATTAAGGGGTTATGAGTTACCTCAGAGGGAGGCAGTGGCAACTAAGAGTGAGGTGCAGGCTGTTTCCTGCCCCTGCCAGACTTTCCTGGGGAGTGGATTAATTCTCCTTGGGACCACTCTTCAAGATATTTGCTTATCTTTAAATAAAGATTAAAGCTTAGATGTAGCTACATAACTTCAAGTACTGAGAGAAGGAGCTTCCAGGTTTAAAAATATTCTGAAAGTATTTCTAAAGAGAGCTTCTGAAAGACCTAGTTTTGGGACCTGCCTGTAAGGTGATTCAAATTCGGTGTTTTAGTATCTGCAGTTACTCTGTGAATGTGCATGTGAACTCTGCCCTGTTGCCCAGGTCAGCAGGGAGGATGGTAAACAGTATTTGTCCCCGTACTGACACCAGGGGTACACCACTAGTGACGGGCCTTCTGCTGGACTTTGTGCTGCATGGAATACCTAAGCCCTTCCGTCCTTCATCACCACATCCCCAGCCCTGCTCAGCAGCAGGCTTACACCTTGCCTAGTCTTCTCTTCCTTTTGCTGCTTGTTGCACCTGCAGAAGCCCTTCTTGTACTACATGTTCCTCGCCAGATTCAACGCCAGGTGGGCTTTGGCTTCCCTAACCTTGTCCCTGCATACTCGAACAGCATTTTGCTTCCTGCTGTTTCTATCTTGTCAGGAGCACCTGGTTTGTTTATGCAGGTCTCCTGCCATCTTTGCTACATTTGCGCATCCTGCCTGTAGAGATGAACCATTCCTGGGCACAGAGGAAGTGATCCTACAAAGTCTTACCTGTTTACTGTTATTAAAAATAGAGCAGTAACAGTATAGCTTTGTATCCTTCTGTTCTCGAGCTATTTCTCTTGGAAGAGGTGCAAGTAGTAAGCTGATAGAGCCTGTTTCATGAAACCAAGAACAGATGCCTGAGTTAGCAAACAGTTACCTCTTTGCATCAAATCTCTGACTCCAGGAAGCTAAGAAAGGTTTGTTGGAGAATTTGATGCTACATGTTTCTGAAGTGCAACAGACTGTAACTTACCATTTTGGAAACTATTGTTGCAAAGTAAGAGTTCTGTTTAGGCATATGGGTGGCTCTGATACTTTTTAAATCTGTACAGACAGCATTTCAGTGCTCGCATCAAAATGGTTCTGGTTTACTGCATTGATAGTCACCACACTTTATTCTGTTTTTAAAATTGCTTTTCTATCTGAGATAAAATGAATTGTCACCAATATATTCTTCTATTGACTATTGACAGAATTAAATAGAGATTATCAGTGTTTACAAATCTGGGCTTCTTAATTCTTTAAAACCGGTGATAAAATGCTCGCATCTTCTAGTCTTTGCTAGTGCCCTGCACCACCTATTTACAGGTTAACTTACTCAGTTCTGCCATTCAACCCTTGATATAAAAGCAATTCTTTAATACATCTGCATAGATTTTCTTGTTGAACATATTAGGAAATAGCTGTTGTTGTGTATTTAAAAGTCTGTGGCCTATTTGTCCTGTTCAGTTTTTAGTTCTCATATATGACACTGAATTTTCAAAATTGGCTCTCAGCCTTCTGGGTCAGTGCTCCATAGCCTTGCACAAGCTGTGTCACTGGGGTGGGCTGTGAGCTTCCAGGTGACATGGCTAGAGCTACTAGGATCAGGAACTTGATGAGACTGATACATTTCAACTGTTCTTGTGATATTCCATCACTGCCATCTCTAAACCAGCAGTGTTTTTATAACTCCTGCTGCTCACCATGAAGGATAATACTGTCTGGGTTTTGATATTTGTGGTATTAATGTTTGGAGGCTGTCGTACATGTATTTATGATCTTGCAGCTGGATAATCTTTCTGTGGAAGCTGCCTTCTCCAAATAGTGTGTCTCAGAAGGAAGCTCAGCTATGTATGGATGAATTCCATTCTTCAAGGACCTATGCTTGCTGGAGTATTATTTTTAGACTTGCGGAAAGTAGCTTGGGCTGGCTGGTGAAGAATGGAGGATGTCTGTCTGCTTTGGATGACCAGCAGA
This sequence comes from Anas acuta, assembly GCF_963932015.1. Taxonomy (NCBI): domain Eukaryota; kingdom Metazoa; phylum Chordata; class Aves; order Anseriformes; family Anatidae; genus Anas; species Anas acuta. Next base: position 13,150,065 of record NC_088983.1, read on the forward strand.
AACATTTAATCTTCCACTTTGCTATGCACAGTTGCATCGACAGCATATTAATATATTAACTCTCCTTGAAATAGAGAAGGATCCATTCCCTCTGGAGCTTGCTGCACCTGATTCTGTCAGTCAGGAGCAAATGGAACTGGTGTTGCCAGACCGATTGGAGAGGTTTTGTATGCTGACTCAGTGAAGAAGCTGATACAATCCCTGTAAGGTTTAGTTGCAGAAAATGACTGTTGGGTTGTCATGTGGTAGTCAGATCCAGATTAGTATCTGTTCTCTGCTCCTTTTTCTAAAAATCAGTGTTCAAATAGTAACTTCTCACTTTGTGCCCAGATGATGCTTGGGAATAATAGTGAGGTTTGTAAAATTGCAAGCTTTCTGTATCTAACTGCTCTATTGAAAAGTAAAAAATCAGTCCTGCTTTCAAGACAATGACGGATAATGTTGCAATTCTCTTTTGTCATTGTAGGATGCCTGGCTTGTACAACCTGTTTCTCTGGCTTATTAGATCTTTGATTCAGTGTCTCAATAGAAGAAATTGCCCAACTCTACTTTGAGTGTGGGCATTTGGAAGGCTGAACTGGAACAATAGCCTAATGTGATAACTGCTTGCTTTATTTTGCAGTGTTTTTATAATTGGTCTCTGGAAGTGGGTTGGAGGTGGGACTGTGAGGTTTTTTATAATGATATAAGTAGCCAGAGACTTACTCTGCAAACTCTAGTAACTAAACTGCTGTCATAGTCTAAAAGACAGTGAGTGTATGCCTACCTGAGGGTGGGAGGTTACTGTAGTGGTGCAAATTCAGTTTGTTCCACCGGAACTTTCTCTGCCAGAAAGTTCAGAAAGGTCAGATCAGATAAATAACACAAATCTGACTTGAACACTTTTGCACACTTCTGCTCTGACAATGTGTGACACCTTATCCGAAAGCACAGGGCACGAGCAGTCGGGCTTTGGAAAGTACTGCTGCTCCCAGAATGCGTTTTTCTCTGGTGGATAGAGAAACCAGTATCTCCTACAGCAAGCTGTCAGGAGTGGCTCCTGTATGAACATAGTGTTGGCACCAGTTCTGCCCTTTGTGCTTTTAGAGGAAGAATTCCTTGGTCACTTCCAGAGTGGATGTCATCTCTTGTCTAGTGACTTGCCGGACTAGTAGGTAAGTGCTGCTGGTGGAAGCAGCGAACCCTCTGGTACAAGAACTGGGAAGATGAACATTAGCACTAGCGCCCCTCTCATCAGGAGTCATGCTGCTGCTTTTTTTCCCCTTTGTTCGTGATCTTTCACTAGAAAAGGAACGTATTTTCATTCTAGGCTGAGGGAGCTAACCTTCATCTTGTAAGTGCTTCAGTTGTGGCTTGCTGGTTAATGCAATTCCAGTTCCAGGTCCTTTCCTGGACACAAATGGTGTTGTTCCTGGTATATGAGATTGGGCCCTAGCTATGGCAGCAGGACTGGAAGCTCGTTCCTGAGCTGTGGCTCCTTGCTTTGACCCATGCAGGTCTGAGATGAGATTGAAAGGTGCTGAAGCTCCAGAGGCCTGCAGTGGTTGTGGGTCCAGAATACTGGCATCTGTAGGTAGGATACCTATATGCTCTGTGCAGGAATGAGAAAGTCCCAGGAAAACAGGAATGTGGCTAGTGGGAAGTAACACTGAAGAGTCAATTTGCAGGGGTTGACGGTAAGAGATGCCCAGGCTCCCTAGACATTTGCAGGGGGACTATAGTTGGTTGCAGTTCCTTATCTGAACACTTTGGGATATTGCATGTAGGGTCTGATCAGCCCTGTTCTGGGTTTTAATGGATACCTTGCATGGGAGAGGGAGGGGAGGGTCAGTGACATGGCTGATGGTTTGTGTGGATGTAAGACAAGGTAGGGGAACAGATTTCTAGCAGGCAGGTTACATTAGTATGCTGTACTGATACAGTTATCCTGTGGAGAGATGGTGCTCAAACCCTCTCCTTTAATACAGAGAAGAGAGCTTTCTTCAGAAAGTGATGTGTGGCCTTCAAGGGAGCAATGTGTTTACTTTGCATGCCAAAATAAATGTTTAAACTATTTTTGCATTGGTCTGTGTTGTCACTTATATTTTTGTGTGTCTTTACAAAAACCCAAACAACGACAACAAAAGCCATGCTATCAAGCAGTTGGTACTACAACTATCCTTGTTTTGAATTGGGAGGATTAACATTTCTGAGCAGCTGGCAGCTGTTTACAGCACCTTGTTTGATAAAGTAATAACGTACAGTGACCGCATCTGAAAGCTCAGGAGTGAGGCCAAGTACACTTAATGCTGGTGCATCTTTCTTATGCCTGATAGCCCAGTAAATGCCTGTGTTGAAAGCTTTATTTCAAACCACTGTGGTGTTGCTAGGTTGAATTGACTTGGAGACTTTAAGGGTTCAAGTTGCCAACTATGAATGCCAGAAGATGAAAAGAGGCTTAGAGGAACCTGCTCCTTCACTTTTAAGGTCTAGGATAACTTCCAGTATTTCAGCTGAAGTTTCTAGTCTTGTCTTCTAGATTAGTCATGATTTTCCACACTAAATGGGTAGTAGACTTAAGGCAAGTGGGTTTGGAAGGCTTTCCAACTGCTATTAAACCATAAACTGCATCACTTATCAGGCATTTGTAGCAAAAGCTTCTCTTTGAAGTACATATTTGTAACATGCATGGCACTGAAGTGCTGTGGAAGTTCCTTTCCTAACTCTCACAACAGAGTTCTTTGGGGAATTAGAATGCTAAATGCTTGGTCTGCCATGGGTGTTCCCAAGGACACAAATTATATCTTCAAGTGTAGTTGCAACTTGGCTTGAGGGTTGCCAAATCTTCAGTGAGGGTTTTCCAGTTGAAGGAAAAAAAATCATTAGCCTGTGCTACCAGGCAAGCCTGTAATTATTTCAGGGGGGAAGCGTTTCCTTTGGGCTATTCAATGCTCTGGAAGTGCTGTGTTTGTCACTTGCATCCCAATAAATCTGCCTGCTGCAACAATTTGTTTACACTGTAGTAACCATTGCACCATTGTAACCATCCTACCCTATAAGCAGACTTATTTTCTTTAAACTGCACATGGATGCACGTGGAATAAGAGGTGGTAGTGCTGGTTGTTTATTTGCAGGAAAAAAACGTTGATTTTTTTTGTGACTGGCTGATGCCATTTCCTGCCAGCAGCAGGAGAGCAGCCAGATGTACTCTGGGTGTGAAGAAGTGCAGCAGGCCTTTGTGGAGGTGGAGCACTGTTCCAAATGCTTTTCCTCTACTACAACTCCATCCTCTTCCAAAATGGCCCCTGGTGTTTTTCAGAATCATACAAGGCATGTGAGATCACCTAACAGCAAGCACTCTGCCTGGCATTGATATTCCCCCATGTTCTAGAGAGGGTAAGAAATGGCACACAAATACCTGCTGGATTTTCCATACCATGAACTTGTTAACTCAAGCTTGTGCTGTGGCTCCTGGCTGAAGCCTGGAAGTCCTGTGCATTGGGTATGCATTGAATATACACTTCCCTGTCCGTTTGGATGTGTTTTGGGTTTTTTATGGTCTGATAGCAATCCTAAGCACTGCCAGCAGTTCTGTCTTTGAGCACACCTTTCATGAGATAATCTGCTTTGGAGAGAACCTTGATGAGACAGGTGTGCCTCACTTACCCAGAGGAAAATACAGCAGTTATTTTGAAACTGCCTAGATTGTGTTCTTTAAGAAAAGGGTATTCCGGGAAACTGCATAATAAAGCTATCTGAATTCAGATGCTAATAACTTCATGCACACAGGGGAGTGTCAACTCAGTGTCCAAAGAGAGGTCCTTAAACACTGTCATTCTGGCAGTGGTGCTGAAACATTCAGCCAATTGGAGATGTTACAGGATGTGGATGTATGTATAATGGAACTCATTCTGAAGACAGGCATTGCATATGCTGCAGTGTAATGTAAGACAGGTCCGAAAGCTTGTACTAACTTGTTTTACGCTGTGGTTATCACCTTTCCTTCCTACTTTCCGTTAGAGAGATTTGCAAGCTCTTTTATCACCATGTAAGATTTTAAGGAACGCGTTTGAGTAGGAAGCACGTATCCTTTGTGAATGAAAGGGAGATGGTATCTTTGTACAGTTACACTGTATCGCCTTCCTGCTTGGGTGAGAAACTTCAGTACCTGGATTAGTTCCATTAGAAGGGCCCAGAGCTGTGGCGAGTGCTTCAGAGCATCTGCTGCCTCTGCTCCCACTGGGGATGTGGTTGTCTCTGATGGTCCGACCTAAATGTCTGACAGGAGCAGCCTAGCATGCAATAGTAAGTTGTACTGGAGTTGCACTATGCGTAGAAAGCAGAGGGTAGACAAAGGTGTTAAAACAAAAAATAAACTGATATTTCTATACTGCGTAGAAATAATCAAGGGCCCTATTGCTGCTAAGTTGCTTGAGGGCATTCCACTTAGGAGGAGTTATTGTTGCAATTAAGTGGCAGTCCTTGGCATTAAGCATCTTCAGCTTTAAATCTCTTCCTTGGAGACAGTCCAGTTAATTGGAATATATGTTGTTGCTTAGTTTTCTATTATTCATGTGTCATTAACTATAAAGCAATTAAAGGACTTAAAAAAAAAAAAAAATCTATACAGTCATACCCAAGAACTTTTTACTGTTCAGCCAGACTCAGTTTCTTCTTCTATAGCTGCTATGTGAAACAGACAGTAATGTATAGTGACACATATCCAGTAAACATCCAGTCTTCCCTGTGTATACTAAAGAAAATTCTGTTATTTCAAAGAGGTGTTGTCTCTTTTTTGGTCATTAGAATTATTCTGAGTGACCAAAAAGCAGTTGCATTGAGACATGACCCATGTGAAATATAAATTCGGGCTCCAAAAGCAATTGCTATTAAAATGTATGTTTAGATACCATTGTTACATAGTCTTCAGATGCATCCAAGGCTCTGTGAAAATTTCAAAGCTTATCAGCTGTCTCAACCAGGGGCAGAACTGGTTTTAATTGTTTGCTTTGTGGCAAGGAAATGAGTGATACAGGCTGATACAGACTGTTTGATTGCACCTCTGTTACCATAGTGTTTTTAACTTCATGCCTTCACGGTAATCATCAACAACTGCTTTTCTTGCTATTGTCACTTAATCCAGTGGTGGGTAAAATACAAAAAAAGTGATAAAAGACCAAGGTTGTTTGACCAAGCCATCACTGATATTAAGGTTTATAGAAAGTAATTTTAGTGACTATCCTGTATTTACCCAGTGGAGTAAGTGCACTTACTGGTTGAGCTGTCTGATATGACACACACTAAAGTGACTTCTTGAGCATTGTTGTGCTGCAGTGGGAAGTAGAACAGGTTGTTAAACCATCACAGGAGCTGTTTTGGCAATTTATGGAATTTCTGGATTTATGGGACTTTTGAAAAAATCTGTTTAAACACAGTCAAAAGTAGCACATGTCTTAGCATACCACCATTTTAAATTAAACAGGGTAGTGTGTTATTTCCTGACAAACGTGTACAGGCTAGTACATTTACCTAATAAAATCAGTGTACCTTAATGACTCTGGCATAACTATGGCAATAGAGTTTTGGGGCAATAGTAACATTCTTGGTTTTGGTTTTGCTATACGTTTTGGAGAGTTTTCTTTTGTGAACATTAGGAGGATAGCTCCTGACAACAGCTAATCTCATTCTCTTTGTGGACCAATCCTTTATAAAGTTTATAAGGGGTTGCTTTTGGGATTGCATAGCGATAGCAAAAAGATCCTTGAGCACAGAGCATGTGAGAGGGTTTTCATAAATGATCAAGAAGTATTGGACATCGGGTTTTTGAAATATAAGTCAGCCATGTGACTGTCTTATGCCTTAGTAAACAGCCCAGCTGTAAAATGAAGTAAAACCAGTATCAAACAGTATCTTGCATGAAAAACAGATGCTCTGCATGAACTGGATTTTTTCTGAATAAGTACAAAAGCAACAGTGTTCTCTCACATTATTTTTTTATGTACTCAGTTGATGTTAACTGTTCTTAAAATAGTGACAAATTCATTTGCTGTAACTGTACTCAAACCCATCCTCTAGGAAGAGAAATAACACCTTAATTTGAAAGCATTAAGGATAGAGGCATATCTTGCAAATGATTTGTTTGCCACTAAGTTCTTTTCATTAGTGAAAACTTGAGATAAATTTTCAGTGTTGGTCTGATATTTCTTTTCTGTTTTGGTCTTGCTTGTTAAGTGTTTTTTGCTTGTTTTCCTATTTTATTCTTACTCGGTTACATTCAGTCCCAATACAAATGGGTCATGGCTAAATCAGGTCTTCAAAGGAAGATAAAACTGAAATTCTATATGAAATAGGAGAAGCTGACTTGGGTAATTTCACAACCTCACGGAGAAGGGAAGCTTGCTAAATTGCAGCTTAGACCACAAGAAGCTGGGCAAACGCACTGGAGAAAAATCCCTCTTTGTCGTGCTTTCCTCGGAGCTTCATAAGTACGTGCTCTTGGTGGCTGTTGAGGTTGTTCTTCCTGGGGTAAAAGACAGGGTCACTCTGGCCTGGCAGAAAAAATAAAAATGACAAAGATAAGGATGAAAATAAGAGTATAAAAAGAGGCAGAGCAACTTCTGTTTTTACTGTTCCCCCAGGGGATGGTGGATGCTGTTCAACGCTGTTCTTGATAGAGGCAGGAAGGTGGTAGGAGATGTGGCAACTGGTGTTTCATCAAGCTGTTGCCTCTATCTCGTAGATAGCTTGCTAGAAGAGAAGACTGAGGAAGAAGCCCTCTGATTTTATGGAGTGTTGAATCTGGGAATCTGGGGACCAGGCACTAGAAGAGGAGGGAAGAATGGCGAGCAGAATCTCATGGAACTGGAAGAAAACTGCTCTGTGGTGTAACCTATATGTGTGTGCGCCAGGGTCTGCCTCTTACTGCAGAACATACGTGTTTAGAGCTGTGCTCTGCTGCTGGAGGCAGCATGCTTGATGTGATCAGATGAAAAATCTAAGCATGGCAATCCCCCTATTTTATATAGGGAGAGCTTACAGTGTCTTGACCTGCAGGAAGGAATGGCATTTGAGGCCATGTGACAATACAGCATAAAGATTTATTAGGACTGATGAGAAGCAACACAGTCCACACTGAGTCCTTCTGGGACAGGAGAAGAACCCCAGGGCACTCTGTATTTGGGCTGTGCCTTGGATTGACTCAGAGTACAGTATCTAGCCATGAGTGCATCAAAGCTCTTGTAATGAAATATTGCAGGCTGTGGCCAAGGGAATTCTTGGGAAGCATAAATTTATACTGTATTCTAAGCAGAATGCAATCTTAAGTGGCATTTCTACCATCAATCTTTTTAGTGTTTTTTTGTAAGCTATTTTTGTTAGCGTTGTCATCAGCACTGTGGTAATATTTCAGATTCCCTTTTAAAAATGGGAGGGGGTAAGGCTGCCTTGCTATTAGTGCTTTCTAATCACAGGACGTCTTGCTTCCTGAAGAGCTTACAACTTAAATGAGAGGACAGAAGCATGTTGGAGGAAGTGTATACAGAGTGAATGGTACTGTATTTCACAGAGCTTTCGAGGCAGCTTTATAGAGGAAATGGAAGAAAAAAGAAAGGGCAGTGGTGGGAGGGAAGTAATAGCAAGAAGAGAAGTGATGGAGTACAGCAAAGTTGAGAGATTGAGAGCTGGGGGAAAAGGGACTGAAACTGTAACAGTCATTTATTTAGTGGGAACAACATCTAGATTAATACCTTGGGAGTGATGAGAGTGTTAATGTGGTTTCCAAGTGACATGATGTAGGTGGTTTTCACAAGCAAACGTAGTGTTCATTGTAAGTGTATAAACTGAATTTTTCTTAAAGATCACAGACATATCTTCCTCCACCCACACTGTTCTTACACTTCTTGATTTTGTGCTTTCTATTCGCTATGAAATGTGTTTATCTCTTTACCAGCAGGCAGAGATTCACGTTCAGAAAAGAACTTCAGCAGTGGAAGCAAAAGACCAAATTGCCATTAAATCTGGTCAAATTAAATGTAAAATTGTGTTCTCCTCCATACACGTTGGAGACCTCATACCAATTGCCTATAAGCTTGTCCCTTAAGCCCCTGGCTGCTCAGCATATGTTGATACAAGATGATGATACGCTTCCTTAACTGAAGTAGAGGGGAATATGACTTAGTCTAGGCAATCAAATTAGGAGAAAAACAAACCCTGCAAGCCTGGCTTGTGTACATCCTACTCATCTGTCCTCCCGCTCAGTGCAGCCAAGGAACATATCCCACAGCCACCTACCATCCTCACCTCTCGGTGCTCTTTGCATAGTTTGAGAATTCCTTCGTCTTCTCCTTGTCTGCCCTTGTCGCCCCGTGTCTGTCCTTCTAATACTGATTCCGGATTTGCCCCCCTCACCTTCTGTGCTGGTGTATGCCACGAAGATGCGTGGGGTGGGGACTGTTATATAATGAGGACATCATGTAATTAGCCTGGAGGAGGGTCTGAATCAAAGCAGATACAATGTTATGGTACTGCCTTAGAAATATACTGGGTCCTGGAAGCAAAGTTAAACTTGAACGGGCACCTCTTGCTGTGGGACTCCCAGACCTGGTGGTTATTTGTAAAAGCTCAGTGATTTTTTTTATTTATTTTTTTGAATAACTGGTTTGCTATCTTGTAAACTGAAAAGTGATAGCTGAAGCAAACAAGGCTTACGGGATTACATCAGTTCTGTCTGCTGGTCAGCTCTTTCCTCTTGGGAACCCATCAGCTTGTTGGGCATCTTCAGTCAAGTTTTGGAGTGGGAGAACTCAGCCATGAGCTGGTCAGCTTGCTAAAGGAAAGGCTGTGTTGAGAACAGGTTATCTGCTTGGCCTGTTTGCTAGGCAGTCAACATGTATGGTGATGTTTTTGCCTAGCATGTTTAGGTATATCCTGACCTGGAAAAGGTGATGTTGCCTCGCTAGAAAAAGAGGAGACTGAAAGCAGTGTGTCCATGAAGAGGCAAGGGAGGTAACTGAAAGCATCGCAGGGGGGCTGGGAAAGGCGGTATCTGAAAGCAGGAAGAATTCCACAGTTCTTGAAAACTGACACAGGTACATACTAAAAACTAATAGTGTTTGCCTAGCACACGGATGGTGCTCACTGTTGTTATATGGGTTGCAAGATTGTGTTTTTACCTGGTGACTGAGAGGGGAGTGTTTGTATGGCTCTTTATGATAGCCTTCTTGTGTATCAGAATTAACTGTGGCTTTGTTTACATAGGTGTTGCAATGAACAGCTTGGTCATGTGAATGTGAAAAGTTGGGAATTTTTTGTCAATGGTTAGCATAGAATACTTCTAGTATTATTTTTTTTCCTGAAGTACTGTCTGGGAAGATCCATATTTTTATCATCCATGCTTGGTATTGCTTCCATATGGGAAATGTGATCCTGTGATCAGGTCAAATTCTCAAATATCAGAAGTATTGGCTTTCTTAATGAGAACACTAAGCAGTACTTTTTAAATTATTTTTTTATCTTTTAATTTAAAAAGCAAGCAAACTTTTGGTATTTTCATACAGACCTCTCGTGGTTACCTTCTAAAGCTGTTAGGTGCACATTCTCACTCTAAAGCTGTAAGTCAAGGGGAGAATATTTTACAGCTCATTAAAATATTATTTGTGTGAGATGCGGAAACAAAAGTTCAGACTCTGACACAACACAACTGCTCTTTGACAGCAGTATTTGAAGGGGGAGATGGATCATTTTTGACAGCAGTATTAAAAGGGGTAGAAAGATCATTTACACCCTTCACTGCCAGTGTTTTGGCATGATCCTTCTTGCCAAGCCAGCTGATGCACTATATTTGGAAATGTGGCTGTGCTGTGTATTACCAAGCTTATTCATCATTGCTGTCAGCTTACTCTCCCTTTGCAGAATGCTTTCAGGAATTTTAAGCAGTGTTCATTTGAAAGGAAACATGGCATAGCACTTAAAAATGTTAACCAGAAGACAACCAGAAAAGCAAACTTGAAAAAAAGAAACAAAAGCAAAACAAAAAACATGCCTCACTGAAATGTAATATCACTGCTGCTTCAGATATTTATGAAGTTTTCAGCTCCTCTCGGTCCTGAAGGTTTTTGTTTTTCTCTGCCTGTTATGCAGCTATATTTTAGATAGCTGCTTCTGTTGTCATGCACATACTGGCAAACAGCCTGGCTTTTCATTGCTGTGTTGAGAAACAGGCTTATATTTCATTTTTCTGAAACATGGCTTTAATCATTAGCAAAAAGGTACTTCATTTTTGAAACTTTATTTCAAATTAAAAAATACACTTTTCTTAAGTTACAATTTTTTTTGGAAATCCAGGGATTTTTATGGAATTGCAATTGAAAATCTGTTTCATGAACTGTGTGATACAAATATAATTTTAAACACAAAAGGTAATTTCACAAAGAAATTACACTGTTTTCTCCATATTGTACCATATGTTATCAGGATAACTCAATTTGTTGGTTAGAAAATGGCAGGGAATATTGCTTAACTGAACTTTTTTTTGACACATGAAATTGGATTATGTTCTAGATTTTAAGAATATTTGATGAAATTTTCATACGTTTATTATATATATTACATTAAAATTACTATGTTATGTGACTTGTGCTAAGCAGCTCCCCTGGGTTGGTATTTGGAATATATTTTCTGGACAAATACACACATACCAGGAATTCCTTTCAGATGATGGCCTTTAGCAAACACCACATTTGTCAGATGCACTGGATTGTAAGTGGTTGTATTTGTCTCATGTAGCTGAGCGAGGAACGGAGATAAGTTATTTAGGAAGTGGAGTTCTATTTTCTGATCGGGGAATTGGATAAAAAGTGCAGTCTTAATCAAGGTAGATAATTACTTTAAAGGAAATAGTTTCAAAACAAGATATCTGAAGATGTCAGTGCTGTTTTTGCTTTTTTTTTGCGTGAGATAAATCTGCTGATTTAATCATGCATGCAGGATACAGAACTTGTTGTCTCTAGAAATTCTGATGACTAAGAAGCAGTAGTTGACACGAAATGCATCTATGGAGATGCATGCAGTGTTTTTGATGTACTAGTGACAATGCTTTTCTGCTTACAGTGCCATCAACCTAGTAAGTAGTGTTTGCTGACCTTATTTCCTATGGTATATTCACTGTGTGCTATCTGAGCTGTAGAAACTGAGACAGATCTTGCATTAGCCTCAAGTTTCTTAGTTTGTAATATACAAGAGTATATTTCAGCTAGAGGTTGCTTTTTGGTCTCTGAGACAATTCACCTGTGATAGTAATGCAGATACTTAACGGTTGTTCAAACTTATCTGTTCATTGTATTTTGGAAGCCAAAGTTCACATTCTCTAAAGTCAGCTTTATCTTTAAATTACTGGCAATGCTTTCACTGCAAAAATAGGTTCTAATTTCATGCTGAAAATCTTCAAAATATAGTGCTGACCATGTACAGTATTCGTACAGCTTCATATATTGGTGTATCATTGTTCTAATTCCATGGTGGCATTTCTTATGTTTTCATGTATAAAACTTGTTTTCTTTTTTTCTTCTGATGAAATCTACTGATAAGCATTTGTATACCAAGTAGATCTTTCCCTAAATAGAACTTCTGAGAATGTTTGCAGCATTCTGGTAGTTGTATACACAGGGCATTTTCTTAGGCTGCTTTCCATCAAATTATTGGCCAATAAACAATTTCTTATAGTTGAGAAAAATCCTTCCAAATCACTTCAGTTGATCAACTTATTTATCTTAGCATTTATGAGCATCTTCACTGGTATAAACTGTGTCATAATTTATAACTTGTAACATGGAATACACTGTTACACAATATGTTCATGTGGGTATCCTAATGAGCGTCACCTCCTGCATTCTTATGAGATGAAAACTAATCAAATCTTGTATCAGATAAACGGCTTGTGGCAGAGCAGTGCCTTTCTAGAGGACAATGTTCGTTTAAAAAAATGCTGAGGGATGTGACTGGTCAGGAAGTGATTTGCAAAGAATCTGAGATCTTTCCTGACCAGTCTGCACGTGAGGTCTTCTCATGGTAGAAGCTGCACTAGAAAAGTATATTATGCAACTCAAGTGGAACCGATAAAATGAAACAGCACGTGTGGGTTTGAGCCTCTGATACCTACTAGAGAGCTAAAAAAGCCTTTTTGTGCCTCAGGACTCCTTAGTCTCCATGTCCTAAGGGACAGTCTGTCTCACTCTTGTTTTGTGTCAAGAGGAAATAATTTGGTTTGTTTGTTGTCTTGTCAATTTGTCATTGCTGTAATTGGTAACAAGTCTGCTTGTTAATCTGTTTTAGTTGGAAGATGGGGAAGAAGAGCCGAGTAAAAACTCAGAAGTCAGGTACAGGAGCCACAGCGACAGTCTCTCCAAAGGAAATGTTGAATCTAATTAGTGAGCTATTACAAAGTAAGTTTCATTTTATGCCTCTTTGGGAGAAGGGATAGTGTACTGAACACTCACAGATGTTTTCTCTGGTTAGTGAAACCAGTGAATTCAATTCACTTCCTGTAAGTGGCCAAGCTGGCTATTTCAGCCTGCTTAAGATAGTATATTTTGTATCTCGTAGCATGTATCTCTTAGTAGATACAGTTACAGGTCTATTATCTGTACGTGTTGGCCACAGTGTATTTTGATAGCTTCTGGCTTTATGGCACAACTCAAGCATAAATACTGGGTGAGATTCGATTTCAAAAAAAGCTATTGTAGATTACTTGACATTGCAGCTTTGTCAAAAATGTTTTTCTTGTAAACCTCAAGAATTACACCATTTCTGTTGAACATTTGAACAGCACTTTGAACCAATATCAGAGTAGAGAAATTAATTGTGGAAAGCAGCAGTGCAAATCAATTCAACTGCACTGTTATTTTTGTCTTAAATAAAAATGTTTATTTTTATTCTTTGGAAGCCTTCTGTAGTGCTCAGTTCTAGTGTGTAGTCCAAAGGTTGTTTCACTTATTGAGGTTCTTGGAATTTGTCTGTTATTTCTACTAAGCATAAAAAGCAGAGCATAAATTCATATGATTATGTTAAACTACTGTTCACACTTGCTACTGTCACTGGTAACTGTCCTGAGCTACACTGTGGTTGAAACAGGACCAAATTTTTGGACACATTTAAATGTTGCCTTAGAAAAATTCAGGATTTTTCTTCAGCATTGCTCACAAAAGAGGAGACAAGGAGTTGGCAGAGCAATTTTGTGCTTGTGCTACAGTTGGCCTGTGCTTTGCTACCAAAAATAAAATATAGATCTAATTTTCTAAGCAAAGACAAGTATCAGCTGTTCTTTTTGTCAAGCTTCCATGTTTCGTTCAGTGGAAAGATTTTCAAATCAGTTGAACAAGGTAATCTTCAGCTGCCCACTTGGATTTATGCAGCTCAGATCCACATGCTGGCATTTAGAACATTGTCAGAGAGAGACTGTGGATTTAATCTAAAGCTAAATCTTGGCTAAGTGTCCCTTTGCTTGTCCTTCCTGTACGCATGCGTGTTTAAATGCTATATTAATTAGGTAGGTCAAATGTACATACTAGAAAATCTCTCATTTACTGAAGGTAAGCACAGTGCTGTTACTTGCTTTCTTTACAGTAAAGATAACAGCAAGCAGGCCAACGTAAATGGTGTTTTGTGGGGGTTATTGGAAACAGAATATTTTGTCTGTTTGCTTTATCTGTGAGAGTACTGAAAGCTCTGGTTCTTTGTATTTTTTTTCTTCCTAGCTTTTCAAACATTTGATATTTCTTATCTGAAAGAATGGAAGAATAGATGAAAGTAAAATAACTTCAGGAACGTTATACTGTGAAAACTTCAAAAGTCTCTAGTAATTACTTGCCGAAAACCAGGATGCTTATAACAGTGGACATGATAGTGTTTACTATGTAAACATGTTCAAAGGACTAGTACTAAGGTTCACTTGAAGTTACTGTGCAACCATGACCTTTTCTCTGATGTTAAAAAATATGTATATACATATATTATTAAAGAGAATATTTACATTTGGCTTTTTTTCCCAGAATGCAGCAGTCCTACCCCTGGTCCTGGTAAAGAATGGGAAGAATATGTGCAGATTCGTTCCCTTGTTGAGAAAATTCGCAAAAAGCAGAAAGGTAAATGTGAAAGACTACAAGATAATAGCCCACCTGAACTACCCTTAATTTGACAAAGTCTTGCTTCTGTTTACAGCTAAAGGAGATACTTTGTTGTTACTATATAAATATTATGCAATCCTATTATATTAGGATAAAAAACACTAGTTCTTCTGACATGCAGTTACTTTTTACACATTGAACTTTCTTAAATGTTCTCATGAGCATAACCAATGGCATTAACAATTTTAGTATTTGCATTTATGAAAGAATATGACAGATAAATGATTCTGTGATAATTTTGTCCTGTATTTAGAAAATTTAGAAAAAGACAGTTTGAGATTGTGGTGAGATGACAATCTGAAGGTCTGGAAATAAAATCCTTTGAGAATAATAGGCCTTTTTGATTTCTGATTCCATATTCTGCTTTTCTGTTCCGATAAATCTTAACATTTCAAACTGAATTTAGTAAATATTTTAGTCTGAACAACTACTGGACATGGAAACAGTTTTTGCATTCAAAATAGTGACATTAAATTATGACAAAATAAAATGTACAAAGTAAATTCATCAATTAACGTCTACCTGCTGTATATCAAGCACATGAATAAACTAAATAAATGCTTCTGGTATCATAGCTTATATGGAGTTTGTTGATTTTCCAAAGTTTAATATGTGCTTATTTTTCAGATGAGATCAATTTTCTTTCACTATGTTTTGCAACAACTCACTGATCAGTTGTTGGTACTATTTTCATATTAGTTTTGTTTTTATTTGGAGGTATGTTCTAAAAATATTTTCCATGTAACATTTAGTAAAACCAACCTCTTGAAAGTTATTTTTCTGCCAATAAAACAACTTTTTAATCTGGAAATACTTGAAAAGGTCTTAAAACAATTCTTTCTACTCTAATATTTATACAGTGAAGGCAAAAAGAGCTAGCCTGTATTTAAAATGGAGCTTGTGTTTTGTATTCTTGCTTGAAGAAGACTGTACTTAGAAGCCTGAAATGTCCTTTTGACACCTGTTTTTAATATCTATTGATGAATGCATAAAAATCTCACTTCATAAAAACTTGAAATCTCTGAATGTTAGTTACTACCAGAAGGCATTGAAAAATAAATAGTACTGTTTGAGTGACTGCATCCTGTAGCTGTGTAGAGGTGAACTTAGTTTATTATTTTGCTGTCCCACAACTTCCATAAACTTTTGGTACGTGTCCTGGTTTCTATGATGTAATACAAGTGTTACAGTAAAGGATATCCCAAGTTAACAAGAACAGAGTTGCCATTGAGGCTGTGCTCTTCACCATATCTCCAGCACCAGAAAGATAGAACCATCTATGGAAAAATACCTGCTGGCAGAAGTAGAATTTGTAGAACAGTATTATGCTAATAAGACACTTTTGTCTTGAAAGATGCAAAACCTACCAACCACAACACCGTATGACACACAAATGCCTTTTAATGTGCATTTTTGCATACACGGTGACTATGAATAGCATGGTGTCTTTCAAAACTATCTTTGAGTGGAACATAATTAAAACTACATGGTTTTCTAGATTAATATCAGCTTTAAACACTTAGGAAAAGAGATGTAAACTGTGGTTGGGACCTTTAAGATGTACAAATGAATGTATTGCCTAAAGTATCATACTTTGACTTCCTCAACTGGGTTGCAGAATGAACTAAAATGATCTTGATTGTAGAAAACTGAACTTGAAAATGGAGTATTTATGCTTTCTAAATTCTTTTGCTTGTTTGATTCATTACCAAAACTTTCAATAAAGCTGACTATTCAGTAATTTTCATTAGTACAGCTATATTTTGTTTGGTATGGAAATTGTTCCACAACAGTGACTAACTTATGCAACTAATCTTACTAGATGTGCCTTACTAGCCTTAGGTATAGATATATTTTACAGAAAATAATTCCATAAAATGAATATGAAATAAAGGAGAAATAGCAGCTTTGTTTAAAAGGAAACAAATTATGGCACAACACATTCTCATTGCATTGAAAATACTTCATCAATATATACCTTGTATACTGCATTATCAAAAAAATATAGCTTATGATAGTTGTGATGTCATGTTAACTGCAAATTTGATTGGTTTGGGGTTTTGGAATGCATGATTTTGAGGAAAATAGTCTCAGATACACTACTGCTACTTTTCCTAAAACTCTCCTCAAGACCATAAAATCACAGAATGGCTTGTGTTGGAAGGAACCTTAAACAGCACCCAACCCCACTGTTGTAGGCAGGGATGCCACCCATTAGATTGTGTTGGCCTTGAACGTCTCCATGGATGGGGCATCCACAACTTCTCAGGGCAACCTGTTCCAGCACCTCACCACCTTCCACAGTAAAGAATTTATTCCTGATGTCTAACCTAAATTTATCTTCTTTTAGTTTATGACCATTCCCCCTTGTCCTACCATTATCTACCCCAGCAAAGAGTTATTCATTGTTTCTGTAGGACCTCTTTAAGAATTGAAAGGCTGCTATAAGGTCTCCCAGAGCCTTCTCTTCCTCATATTGAGCCTTTTGTCCACCAGAACCCACAAGTCTCTCTTGACAGGGCTGCTGTCATGCTTCTCCCATGCCTAACCACAAGATGATATTTACTTCATAATATACACTTCACATGTAAGCCATTTCCTGGTTGCATATTGTCACTCATAAAATGGCCTGAACACCAGGGGTGTTTGGACACTTTTAATGCGATCTGACACTGGAGTTTGGATTGAAGAGAACTTAGAGGCAAAGAGGTATAGAAGGGATGACTGAGTATAGCTGGGAACCATAATGCATAAGTTCAAATCTGATGAAGGTTAAAGAGAAAGCTGAGGAAGTGAGTAAGACTTGTGATTTCACTGTAGGACCGCGTGCCTGTTGGAGAATCAGTGTCAAGAATTTGGAAGAGCTCTGTGATATCAGGAGGATGATCAGTTCTTAGTTATTTTAGCATATCCATATGCTATGTGAAAAAGCTAAGTGCCTTGTGCGTGAGAGGAGCTTGATATCTGCTTATCATTTTCAGGGCTTAGTTAATGAAATTTCAACATGCTCCTAAATGGGTTCTTGTATCTGTATTAGCACGTTGTGGTGATTGCATTTATTATTAATATTTAGCTGAGAAATATTTTCATTATCTTCTTATTTAAAAGAGAAAGAGGAGGGGTGTTTCATATTTCATCATAGTTCTATTTAGATGGTTGTGTTTTTAAGGTAAGCCAATTTTGCAGAGTATCTAATTTGATGAAGACTGGGTATAACACTTGTCTACTATCAAGTAATACTTAACAAAGACCAGTTCTCACTCAGCTTCTTCAAAGGATAACTGTTATAGGATAACACATACCTGTTTACATGTGCTTATATATTGATTTTTTTAATCTTTTTCCTCTTATTCCTGTGTCTTTAATACATTCTGTATATAGGTTTGTCTATTGTCTTTGATGGAAAAAGAGATGACTATTTCCCTGAATTGATAAAATGGGCAACTGAAAATGGAGCATCCACGGAGGGTTTTGAAATAGCTAACTTTGAGGAGGAGGGGTTTGGTTTGAAAGCAACAAGAGAGATAAAGGTAAGCATGTGAACATTTGACTAGATTAGAAAATGCTTGGAATGTAGTTGCAGAGCTATGAAATGTTCTTCTTCCCTTCCCCCTTTGTTGATGAAACTAAAACACTCCAAACTCTGTACTTGAGAAATAAAATTGAGTATTATTCTCACCAAATAATACTATGAATTTATTGGTCTTTTTCTCTCCTTGTTTTCCCATAATGTTTACCTAATTACCAGAATACTCTTACCCTGCTGATGTAGCCCTCTCACATTGATTTTTATAGCTGTCCTCTTCCACGTCCCAGTGCCTTCTAAAGCACTGGTCTTTTTGCTTCCTAGAGGTATTGTGGTACTTATTTTCTAGTGAATTTGGAGGAAAAGAAAACCAGAAAACCAAAATAAAACCTTGGTACTGAGTGTCTTACATTCTTTAGGTGAAGAATATAGATGTACGTAGTTTGCCAACAGGTAAGCATGTAAAGTTGTTCTTTACAGCTGTTTCCCATCTGTAAAAAGGAGATGGAAAGAGGCAATTGGCTACTGTAGAAAAAATGTTAAAAATTGAGCATGTTGTATTCATTCTAGGGCTTTAGTAGCATGTAGTTAATAGCGCTAGCACTGCCAGTTAATGAGAATCAAAATCCTGAACAGTTCTTCTAAAATCATAAGGGGCGATATGAAAATAGCTGTACTGGGAGAAAATATTTGATCAATAATTAATAGCAGTAAAATAGATGTTGTAGATCTGAGGTTGTGTGGGCCATCTACATGTTGGCAATCCCAAAGTGAAACACTGTTTTGTAATACAAATATCTTTGTTTTAAACTTTTTATAATGCAGATCTAGACACTTTGGTTACCACAATATGATATTTAACTTTCAGTGGAAGAGAAGGAAGAATTTTGATTCAAAATAATTTTTGATTTAAAAAGGAAAAACCCTGGAATTTAATGTTAATGTATGCTTAAGATGGTTGGCACATCAGATACATGCTAACTGACCCTCTATACTTTTTTTTTCTTTCTGTAGGCTGAAGAGTTGTTTCTGTGGGTTCCTAGAAGACTCTTGATGACAGTCGAGTCAGCTAAAAATTCAGTATTAGGTAAGAGCTTAAGGAAGTCCTTAACAAGAAGCTATGTATGGAATCATTCAGCGCTAGTTGTCTCTTTAGTTGATCAGCTGTACCACAGTACTTGCTTATCATCCTCACCATCAGGTTTGGAATACCTAGAAGCTTAAAGCATCAGTGGAAATAATTTAATTTTCCTCTTTTTCTGGCTGAGCACACTAGATATCTTCCAGATGCATGTGTTATTTTGAACACATAGCTCGTATAATGTACTATGCTGTTTATAAACTGGGAAGTGAGATGTTCTTAGACACAGAGTATTGCTCTAGTTTCTTCATGTCTTCCATCGTATAATTTATGAGGCGTTTACTCTATCAGATAACAAGCAGCATAATATAATGTGGGTGGCCAAATATTTTAGAAACCTGAAAACCTTTTTTTCTTATTTGAAAATTCTTACATGTTACATGTCACAATGTTCATTTAAACTGAATCTAGGGTGATACTTTCCACGGGCTGTTAATTTAGCACCTCACCTTTCTGGGTTAATTCAGGTTCCCTGTATTCTCAAGATCGAATTCTTCAAGCTATGGGCAATATAACATTGGCATTCCACTTACTTTGTGAGCGAGCCAACCCCAACTCTTTCTGGCTGCCCTACATCCAGACTCTCCCCAATGAATATGATACTCCACTCTATTTTGAAGAAGATGAAGTACAGTATCTTCAGTCAACTCAGGCCATACATGATGTTTTTAGTCAATATAAAAATACAGCTCGACAGTATGCCTATTTCTACAAAGTTATTCAGGTAAGGATCTTAAATGTAGCGTATGGTTTATGTTGTTCTCGTGATGATTATTGAGGAGGGTATAAAAACAGTGATGCTAAATAATAGAGAAAACTGTATTGCTCTTTAAAGGTTTGAATCATTAAAGCAATTTCCTGCTGCTTTTTTGAACTGCTGTTAAAATTTCACAGCTCAGTAGGCTTATGAATATATAAGAAAGTATTTAGCTGGTTGAGAGAAGTGATTACTGCCCTTTGTTTGGCATTGGTGAGGCTTTACCTGGAATACTGTATATTTTTGGGCCAACTAGTACAAGAGATGTTTACAAAGTGGAGCAAGTGTAGAGGAGGGCTACTAAGATGTCACTTACTTAAGCCCTTTATCTGTTAAGGAATACAGTGAGGGAGCTGGGGAAAGGGTGAAAAAGGGTGGTTCAATTATTGTTTTCAGTTTTTCCTACTGGTAGCCAGACTCCAGAAGTTTGCCTGTGGGGAAATTGGGATAGACGACCTCCAGAGATCTTGTACAACTTACGTGTCTTTGATTTCTTGGGGGAAAAAAATAGTTTTCAGTAAACAAAGCAAAATTATAATTGTTAATTGATGTAGAAAAGAACACTGCATATGTTGTGTTTTCAACGACTGTGGCTTAACT
Organism: Anas acuta; assembly: GCF_963932015.1. Lineage (NCBI taxonomy): Eukaryota > Metazoa > Chordata > Aves > Anseriformes > Anatidae > Anas > Anas acuta. The sequence continues at coordinate 13,170,245 of NC_088983.1, forward strand.
GTTGCTTTCTCTTCTATTTAATACAATTATTTTGATTGCTTTTAAATACATGAACTCGTATGATTACAATTTGAGTGTGGGGAGTCTTGAGACAGGCGAACTTCTCATCATTCTCTGAAGTAATGATTTAAATCGAGTTTCTAAGAGAACTGTTACTCTGACTTACATATAGACATAATTGATGTAGGTTACGTAAATGGTGATATGTTGTTGTCAAGGCTGTGCTCAATGCCCAACCCTCCAAAGCTTTTTGTGGCACAATTTACGTGAAAAATATGTAACTATGTGCTGAACCTCCACAAGCAGGTGGTCTAGATACAACTATTTAGGTCATAGGAGAGGTTAGAAGGCATAGAGCAATTCTTTTCTCCCTTAACATTATCATAGCTCCAAAACTTTATTGTTAACTTCTTAAAGTCAACAAAAGTTATATTATTCCGCTTAATGTTTCAAACACAGTCTCAAGTTACCAAGTATTGTGAGGGCATGAGGAATGGAGGAACACCTTTCACAACCTAAAGTCATTGATATAGTGGGTAAACACCAAGTAAGATTCTTTTCTTTGAGGCAAGGAGTATGGTAGAAACAGTGGCTTTATACCACGAAGGAAAAATAGTTCTTCCAAGTTTCACAGGAAAGGGTAACTTAGACAACTCTCCTCTTTTGCTGTGTGCCACACTTGATCTTCCAGTTCTTCGCTTTTTTCTCAAATTATATTGTCTGAGAAAAGAGAACTACTAAACTTTCTTACTACTAAACTTTCTTGTATCTTTTTATATTTCTTTACCCCTGAATAGCTGTACTGTTTTTAAAGCATTGTTAACATAATATTGTGTAACATTATCTAACTCTTCTAACTGCTATTCATGCTCTAGTAAAACTTATTCAGATAAGTACACTATTACTATGACTAGTTCCATCAATTTCATGACGCTAATAGCAGGATTAGTAAGTGTGAGAGGTTGTGCAGTTACAACGTTAATTAAGAAAAGCTGAAATACAGTTTTGCAGAGAAATGAGATCTGGAATGGTACACTGGATTTTGACTGTCCAGTGTTTCAGAACCTCTTCCCAATGATCGATGAATACATTTAAACTGATACTGAGGTGGTGCAAGCAGAACAGAAGAATGTTTACAGAATGCAGTAGCGTAACATCAGTTGAAGCATGTGATGTCTATTAAGTGAAAAGCAGCTTAAATGTTTGACAAAACATTTTGTGTCCATGAAAGCTTTGTCACAGAAAATCTGTTTAAGGACAGCAAATACATGCTATTTCTCTTATTGTGTCTTAAAGCTGATCAAAAATAATTTGTATAAAACATAAGCTAATGTCATCAAAGTAATGTCTCACTAAATAATTCATATTCAGCATCAAAAGCCATGCTGTAGAATGTTTGAGTAAGAAAAGAAAAGCAATTAGAAAAAAGATTTGAGCAAAGAAAATAATGTACATGAGATGACTTTGGGGTAGACCATCTTTAGAGCTCTGATGATGGCGATTTGTTGAACATGATAATGAGTGTGGAGTATTAAAAGCTTGTTTTGTTTTATATTAGCAACTACATGGAAACTAGTATGGTGTACCTCCTGGAAGACAATTTGTCAGCTGTGTGCCTTGGCAGCCAAGAAGGCAAAATCTATTGTGGGTTGCATTAAACACAGCATAACCAGCTGGTCAGAAGAGGTGATTCTCCCACTGTATTTAGTGTTGGTTCAGCCTCACTTGGAATATTGCAGTCAGTTCTGGGCTCCACAACTAAAGAAGGATTTTAAGATACTTGAATGTGTCCAGAGGAGGGCAGCAGAGCTGGTTAAAGAGCTGGTTACATCCTATGAAGAGTGACTGAGGACACTGAATTTGTTAAACTTGGAGAAAGGGAAGCTGAGGAGTGACCTCGTTGCTCTCTACAACTTCCTGAGGTGGGGAAATTGAGAGGGAGCTGCTCATCGTTTCTCCCTGATATCTAGAGCCAGGACACAAGGGAGTAGCTCAAAGCCATGCTGGGAAGGTTCAGGCTAGAAGTTAAGTAAAACTTCTTTGCCAAGTGGCTAGTTGGGCACAAAAACTGGCTTCCTGGAGAGGTGGTGGATGCCCTGTGCCTGTCTGCGTTTAAGGCATTTGGATAACGGTTTTCATGATATATTTAAGCTTTGGGTCAGCCCCAAAGTAGTTTGACAGTTGGATGAAATCTTTTTAGGTCCCTTCCAACTGAAGCTATTGTATTCTGGTATTGCCTAGGGTGATTTAGTTCAGTTTGATCTGCAGCAATGGGAAACCTTGGTGGGAATAGTGTTTAAATAAATGGTGCTCTTCTCTTTGAGCTTTATATTAGTACATCCAAGGAAGTGCTTAGTCCTGTATTGTTGTCTTTCATACGAATTGTGGAACATACAGTGTGAAATGTGAAACATTTGCTTGTGCTCCAAAAATCTAGACCAGATATTTTTGTCTCTTGACAAATACTTTTATTCCTTGTATAATGTAGTTATTGTTTCACACGGAACGTCAGTATGAACAGAGATCAGACTGATATAATTTGTATAAATGTATAATTTGCTGTATTTACTAGTTCTTTGGAAACTGAGTGGTAATAAGGTCTAGGTAAATTTTAGGTGTGTTCTGGTTTAGTTCCATGCTTCAGCACTGCTAGCTAGGTAACTAGTTTCAGCTGAAAGTTTCTTTACTGCTATTCAGTAAATGTCACATTAGGAAGATACAAACTTCATCTGGCTCCAGGAGTGTCAAGTGAACGGATTAGGTACTTGCTAATAATGCTTTTGATGAAACCTATGGAAGTTTTAAGACTTCTCAATCTTTGTTTCTGCTCTCAAAAATAAAAGCTTGTAAGTTTTGAAACACTGAAGAAAAAGTGCACATGAAAAAATGCCTCTTTGTTTTAGGAGAAAAAAGTATCATTTCTCATTATTCAGGAAAAAAAATGAATGAATTTTGGTATCATCTTGCATGCACTCATTATTTTATAAATAAACTTGACCTACAAAATATTAACACTAAGGGTAATGTTTTTAGGAAATTCATGAGCATATGGAAATGCAAAAAGAGGTGGGGAAAAAAATCATATAAATGAAAAGGCAAAGCAAAACCGTTTTCTTATGAAAGGCAGAGTACTCTGCAAGCTGTATGAAAGTGAATGTTAGATTTTTGTGTGACATTTCATTCACTACTACTACTGCATTAGAATAAGTATTTTAATGAAAGCTGACTCGTGATCAGGATTTTGATTCTGTTTCAGGTATGCAGACTAATATTTTTAACGTTTACAGATAACCTTTTTTTACATTACAGAAGTCTTGCATTTGCTTTCTTGAGAGCTCTTCTACTGCAGGAAGTAAAACAATTAGAGCCTTAAAACAAAAGATGCTTTTCTAATAAGTGGGGACACTGAAAAGGGGATTACTTTGTGAAATTAAAATATTTTAAATACTTTGCAGCGTTTTTATTCTGCAAATTGTTTCTAATGACTGGGGTAATAAAGGGGTTAAAAGTCACTTATTCAAATGCTTCATTTTCTTTCCATGTAGGATCTCTAGACTATTATTAAAATAATTTTGCCTCTGATACATGTGCAGATTTAAACATTGTTTGACAAGTGTTGGTCTGTTTTATTTCACTAGTTTCTTTGTAATGGTGGCTTTCTCAAAACACTGTAGTTCTCTTTCTCAGAGTGAGTAATCCAGATACACGTGAAGAACAGGCAGATTTATGCATTTCACAGCTGTTGCAAGCTAAACTGTAGTCTGGTTTGATAAGCAGAAACAGGTGTGATGTTGAGTAGACAAAAATAAACCCTTGAGCATGCTAGCCAGGATGTATAAACCACACTGACACTTTTCTTAATGTATGTAATTTGATAACTAAAAACATTTAAAAGTTCTTGCAGATGTACTTTAAAGGTGTGTTTGGCCTCTGCATTGCTATCAAAATACAGCAAGTGGTCAAAAGAGTACTTTCATCATAGAAGACCTGTAGTTTTAAGCTGTTTTTGTAGTTTGTTCCAAAGAAAAGTTTTGTAAACGGCAAGGCTTTCTTTTCCCTTGCAAGGTATGTATGTGACTTCCATCAGCATTTATGGGCATCGCATGCATACTGAAAGGTGAACAGAGCTCAAATGTTTGTGGCTTAACGCTAAAAAATTTTTGTACGCTGAAGTGTGGTATAATAAGCACAAGAGGGAGCCATATAGTTTACAGACATTCACAGCGAGCTTATATTCCTAAAGAAAATAAATGAAGTTTGAACCTTTTTAAAAAGAATATGTGGTGGTTTTCCTGTGTGATTTTCTTGCAGCTGCACTTGGGTGCCTGTTTGTAGTCTACCGAAGAGAAAATTTTGTAAATCAAAACAAGACATCAGGATGGGGAATGTTCTTAGAGCAGGTGAAGTGCCAGAATACTATTTAATTGTTTGGGACGCTAAGGGTATAGTAGAGGCTGTTATTAACTGCCTTACTAAAAGACAACTTTATGAGGATTTCAGTGAACTTTTAATATGCCTTAAGTGTTAATATGGTAAGTCTGAAATTGGCAGAGCCCTTTAACTGGCATGACTTCTGCTGTGGTAGCCAGCTGTAGTTTGGTAGTGTTTGTATATCTGCTTCTCATGCCCTGGGCTAGAGGATCAGTTTTGCAGGACTGTTAAGGATGGCAGTTCAGACAGTAATTTGGACAGTATTTTTAGGCTGTAGTCTCTGGACCATCGGGGTCTGCAGGTTTTTCTGAAGGGCACTAACAAGCTAGCTGTTTGTTTCAAACTGGTGTGGGTGAAATTGTAGTGGGTGTCTGCTACAGGCTGTCTGATCAGGAGAAGGAAAGGGATGAGACTTACAGATGAGACCCTCTACAGAAGTAGTCTTATGTTTGCAGGGCCTGGCCCTCGCGGGGGCCTTCAACCACTATGATACCTTAATATAGCAGGAGAATCACCTGCTTGGAGCGGCTGGCTATGCTGGGTTTAATGCAAAATGCAGGTTGTCCCCTCAGCTGCCAGGGCATGCTGCTGGCTTGTGCTGAGCCTGCTGCCCAGGAACATCCATGGGTCCCTTTCTGCCGAGCTGCTCCCCAGCCTGTGTCTGGGTCTGGCACTGCTCCCTCCCAGGTGTAGCATGTGGCATTTTCCTCTGGAAACTTCATGCTGTTGTTAATCGGCAGTGCTCCCATCTATCTTCCCTCCACAAGGCCTCTCATCCCTCCAGGGAGTCAGCAGCACCTCCCAGTTTAGTTTCATCTGCAGACTTGATAAGGATACATTCAACTCCTGCATCCAGATCACTGATAAAAACGCTGAACAGAGCCAGCCCCCGACCTGAGCCCTGGGGAAGCCTGCCAGTGAGTGGCCACCAGCCAGATGGGCACAGCACATCCTCAGCACATCCACAGCTGGGAGGGGTTTTGGAACACCAGGGGGTTGTGCTGCCATTCTGAGGGACTTGAACAGGCTGGAGGAATGGGCCGACAGGAACTTCATGAGCAATACATGAATGTGCCAAGGGCCAAGTTCAACATGAGCCAGCAATTTCTCTGCCACAGAGGGCTAATGGTATCCTGGGCTGCCCTAGGAGGAGTGTTTCCACCTCAGTGTGTATAAATGTTTGAAGGGAGGGTGCACAGAAGAGGGAGTCAGGCTCTTTTCAGTGGTGTCCAGGGGCAGGACAAGAGGCAATGGGCATGTGGACATCACATACCTGTGAACATCAGGAAATAATTTTTAATGTGAGGATGACAGACCATTAGCACAGGCTGCCCAGAGAGATTGTGGGATCTCCCTCCTTGCCTGGATATTGTCCTGGGCAGCCTGCTCCAGGTGGCTCTGCCTGAGCAGGGGGTAGGACCAGGTAACCTCCAGAGGTGCCTTCCAACTTCCACCATCCTGAGACTCTGAAGCTCAGCTTGGGCAAGTTGAAGGCCACAGCTTCTTTAGCTAATTGGTAGAGTTCGGGTGAGTGGAAGAATGCTGGAAATCCCTATTGCTCAAACCCACAGCTCATAAGCCATAACAGAACACTTTAGTTTGTAACAAAACCTCTTTATATCAAACATATAATATATAAACTTTACATTTGTTTGTAAAGAACTTGTAAAACTTTGTCTTTTAATAGCTATATCTAAAGTGAGAAGCGATGGTGAAGTCCAAGTGCTTGAAAATAACTGTCTTAAAGCATGACAGAGGTAAGAGATGTAGGATTCCATCTTGTAGATGGAATAAATTCAGTCATGTTTCAATTTTGTGTGCCTTCTTAACTTGTTAAACTGTTTTGATTAAAAGAAATGATAATGTAGCCAGGAAGCAGGTTTTCCTACTAACCTGTAAACTGAGATGCATACTGTGCATCATAGCAGTTGAAGTTAATGTTATGAGAAATGCCAGAGACAGGATCTTCTTTCCACAACTTAACTTTGCACAGAAGTAGCATAAAAATCAGTGAATAAAGAAGAATTGTCAATTAATAAAAATAAATCAGAATAAAACTGATTGGAGAAAGGAAGCACTTAAGTAATATTTTAACTAATTTAGTTCTTTTTCAATCAGTTCTAAGTTTCTTCACAGTGTTAATGAGCAAATGAGGAAATGCTTTTTTTGCCTCAGTGAAGCTACTGTTCTTCAAGAAGCTGGACGTGCCCCGTGAGTCGCACCTTTTTTTTTTTTTTTTTCCTTTTAATAGAATCTCTTTTTGTAATACAGCTGGGTAGTATCTGTAGCTTGTATTATACCAAGCATTTCACAGGAGCACTTGCTGACTGGGAACAGTTTTCTGAGCAGTATGTATTGACATTTGGACATATTGGCATTTGGACCTACTATATTGTAGGTCCACTGTGAATGCAACCCCTTGCAGTAATCTGTCCAGAGGTATTTTGATCTGTTTGTTTGCACTGTTGGACAGAACTTAATCTCCATGAGACTGCCGTCCCGTTTGCTCAGATACTAAATTTGATTTCTTATTCATATAAAATTTGGCTAATTGATTTAGCGTGACTGAACTCCAAAATGTAGTTAGTAGTTGTTGGGCACTGGAATATTTATTTTAGTAAGGAGGCTTTAAAGTAGTAAGTTCTAGATCTCAAAATAATATTTTAGCGTCTTTAAATCTGGTGTCACATTTGGCTCTTCAATATCGGGTATATTAGGCGAGATATCACATGTCTTGCTTATTTGTGACACCATTTTCTAAAGTTGTGATACTTTCAATATGACTTATGCCAGTCTTGCGTTATTTCTCTCTATTCTTTCCAATCTATACTATTCCAACAAGGGTATGCTTTTCCAGCAAGATACCACCATTTAACTTTCCTGTGCTAGGTAATGTTTGAGTTAAATGCAGGCAAGTGTATTGCCTTTTAGAACTCTCTATTCAAATGTTTGGAAATTGTTTTTTAGCTATAAATTGATATAATAGATACAGAATATTTGAATACTTCTAAAGAGTTAAACTAACGTGCAGTCAGAAGTAAATGTATTTGGAAGCAGAGTACAATTTTGATCATGGACCAGGTAGGTCTTCAGAACTCTGGTTTTCCCCTCACTTAATTTGTACTCATTGCCATACCAATCAAATAGCTTTTTTCAGAAGTAGTCTCAGTGTCAATGGAAAAGGAAAAAAAAAAAAAAAAAAAAAGGCACTTGCGAATTCTATATCTTTCCCTTTTGTTTACCTGTCTGCTATAAATGTCAGCTTTAGGAGAGATTTAAAATTTCATTGTGTGGGCAGTTACAGAGGTAAGATAGCACTGCTATTTATATTTGCTTTGTCCAAATTTCAGCAGCTGAGTTGTTCTGCTTGATCAATAATAAATCAATAGACAGTTAATGATGGAATATATTTATGCCTTTCTGTGTTTTTCCTCTCCGTAAGGGCCAAAATATTGTATTAATCTGTTTTGCTGGCAGCAAACTGAAGATTGACTATGCTTGTACTGTACCACTTAGCGTATCTACTGTAAGGTGGTTTGGGCTTTGCAAACATGGGCCAATTTCCTGTTTTCTTATTATTTCTGGTGTATCTCACCCCTGGCTATGATGGCAGTGACAGCAGTTCCTACGGCTTTGTTGAGCCATTCCTGTGGCCTCTCCTCGCCATCAGAGAAGCAGCTACATGCTTTGCTGGCTCGTGTGTGTCTGTCAGACAAATGAAGAGCTCAAGACCTTGTATGAGTAGGAGGTCTCCTTCCTCCTTCCCCCGTTCCTTCCTTGCCTCCCACTGGAACACGGCGACAGCTCTGGGCTTTGAGCCAGCCGGACACAGGAGGAGGTGTTTGGCTGTTGGGGCAGCGTTTGCTCCTCAAACAGCTGTTCCCTATTTCCTCCAAGGAAAAGGTGGCAGGCCATATGGAGGCATCCTGTGGTCCAGATTCAGCCCATGGGTGCCAGTTGGACCATGCTGGCCTAGATCGAAATTCAGGCACATCCTACTTGGTGTCTGTTATTTCTGACAGTTGGAATGTTTTAAATTTTGGACAAGGACAGACAAGATAAAACTGTCTTTCATTTGGAGGTGGATATCATCTTTCTTTGGACGTTCATTGTTAAATTAAAACCTCCTGATTAGATCTTAGTTTATATTCTGTATGGTTTGCATTCATTTACACTAGCCTAAATGCCCTCTTTCCTCTAGAGAAAGAGAGATGTACTTCAAAGTGTGTATGCCAGCACTAAGCAAAATTTGTTTCTGCACAGTTTAAACCACATTTGGGAGGAATAATACATTCTCTTGTTAGTCTTATGGTCTTTAAAGGCTTTATTCTTTTTTCTTTTTTTTTTTGAAGATAGGGTTCTCAACCACCCTCGTGGTTGAGAATGCAGATAAGCATCTGTTTTTACAGCCTATAGCATGGAGAGCTTTTTTGGTTTGTCTGTTTGCTTTTCTATTAGTTGCTTTTATTTTTATTTTTTAACTGAGTTGCACTTTCTGGGGCAGTTGAGTTTATCCCCAGAGATGTTGTCTGTGTCTTTTGTGAATGTGAGTGTCTCAGTAGACACCAAGAGATCATCACGCACTTAGAAGTATACTTTCTCATATAAAGTTTGTACTTATTGTGCAGATTTAATATTTTTCCTGATATAACAGCAGTTACAAATGTTCCATAAATTTAAAATATGATAACAAGCTGATGTTTCTTAGAATGGAATACTCAAAGGATGTATTCTTTAAGCACTGCAAAATTATACAGGGGACTTATCTTTGTTAAAATTAGTAATTTAACTAAATTACAAAGTGGATTATCCTCTTCAGTCAGACTCAGTGCTAATACTCCACACAGTAGGAGATTGATATGTTGCTAAGTAAGCCAAAGTTTATTTTCTTGTACGATCACTTGAATGTGAGTTGAAGAGGAAGTGATAAGTTTTTAGCTTTGCGTGTGTGCACCGCAGTCCCCATACATCTGGCTGCAGGACTCATCCTGCCCCATATGCAGTGTCACTCCTGCGGTGCAGTACCTCAGTTACAAGATGATCGTGATCCAAGCTTCCACCAAGTGGCACCCAGTAGGATTTGTCTGTAAACTTGAGGAGTTGATTCACAGGGAGCAGAGCGTTGGCCGTATTGTGTAATATCAACGCTTGTTAGGAAACTCTTTGGAAGGGGAGTGGTTGTGAACAGGAAGCAATGTCCATGTCTTCTTAAAGCACTTCATTTTAGGCTTTCCATACAGCACTTTATTTGTGGTTTGTGATTCCCTGAATTAATAGTGGGGTTTTGTGATGAATTTGTGCATGAAGCATCATCTTGCACTGAAGAGGAGTAAAGTAATCCTTGGACCTCAGGAGGAACCTGAAGAGTAAATGATATGTCCCAGCATGCAGGCAGAGTAAAGGGTTTCCTCACAAAGGTCTGTAGTTGTCTTAGTGTAGTTGCATGAAGAACTACTGACAAAATCCCTCAATCTGAGGCTCAACATCAACACAGAATTTGTATTTCATGAGTACATGAACCAAAGGAGATCGGACCTGGTGCATCCTTCTGTAATGTGAACAGGGACAGGGCAGCAGCTAGGGGGCTGCCTCATTGCAAAACATACCCAGTCTCAGCACTCATCCTTTCCTCCTTCATTCCTTCAGCCGCTCGTGGGGCTGCACTCAGCTCTAAATGATTTTGTGAGGAAAGGAAAAGGTACAGAAAACTTGGTCACTAGATTGTGTCATATCTGAGTGGCTTCTTTTCTGGGGAAAAGTAAATTCTGGATAAAGAAATATCCTGTAAACAGAATGATCAAGAAGTGCGCTTTAAAGAGAGTCACTTTCCCTCCTCCATTTAATAAAGGAGGTGACAGGTTTGCGGACAGGGTACTGGTTTGCAGTTGGTTGAAGATGCTTACTGCATACTCCATCAGCCAAAAGGTAATGTCCACTTTGCATATGGAGTGGGCTGTCAGTGATACAAGCTGTCTGTTATGCCACTGCTGTCTCATTGACTAAATGCAATCTTTGCAGGTAGAAGGTACAAAAAAAAAATGGATTGTGCAGTTAAATTCCATTGCACCAGGAGGAGTCATTCCAGTCTGCTTCCGCTACACGAATCCCATAATAGTGTGGAACAGTGCTTTCTTGTGTATATTGGCAGAAAGTAAATAAAAATTGCTGACATAAAGAATAAGCAAGAATGTTATTTAGATTTAATAAGTTTCAATTCTGTAGCACATCTTTAATTTTAAGATTAGGTTTTGTGAAGCAGGATGATCTGCCTTCCATTAGCAAACTCATGTAGCAACATACGTTTGTGGATGTAATTCCTTGTGCCTAATGAATCACGCTGTTTGAAAATTCCAAAGCATACCTTTGTAGTTATAAGATGTTATTACAAAGTAAAATCTTTGTTTTATTTCTCCTGTCCTGTATGGTGAACTGGCTTTCCCTCATTAGGTTAGGCAGCATATGTCCAATGGAAAAAGAGAATTCTTGTGTCCCTGTAGATCACTAGGATCCTCCATTCTGAATTCTTTATTTTACTTCGCTTTAGGGCAGTTAAAGCCTCAGCGGCTCCACAGAGAGGAGTTTCTCTTCAAGGCTGCTGCTTCAAAGGATTTCAAGAGCTAGGAAAGGGACAGTTACCAGCAAACGCTGACAGATCTTCCTGCTTCTGGCCTTGAAAGTGTGTGTGCGGTGTGTTTGTGTTTTCATACACCTACACATTGGCCTGAAACCATCAAGTAGCATCCAACAAGACTCATAACGAAATCTCCCCATGTTAATGAGTACATTGGAAAGAGGGGGGGGAGCTGCAAAGAGGGGGAGGAAAAAAATTGTTTGGTCAAAAGGAACAAACCCTTGGGCTTCATGTTCAAAGGAATGGAAGTTAACAAGGTGGAAGCTTAAGCTGGTTTTGGCTTTAAATTTGTTTCAAGTACCCTTAGTGTTTTGGGGGTTGGGGTTGCAGAGGTGGGGAGTGATGGCCTCAATATAATCCCAACACTTGGTATGATGCTTTCCCAAGATAGAAATGGAGCTCTCTCTACTTCAGCGGTACACAAGAGGTTTTTGAGAATATTGAAATCTGATTTAGTAATATTGATGCGGAGATGGCCCACTACTTTTCCTTGGACTTGTGAGTACTTGAAATATTCTTCACAGAAATCCAGCCATCTCTGCATCTACAAACACACTAAACCAACAAATGGGTCTGTCACAACCTGAGGCATGTGTATAGCGTTGAGTTAGAATGCAGAAAAATGGGACGCAAAGTGGTTTAAGCAAGGACTTTTTTTAGTTACATATTAGAGTGGAGTAGCAGGTGACTCAGATAGCCAGCTTACCTCAATTTAGAGATGTCTTTTCAAAAAAAAAAAAAAAAAAACCAACAACAACAACAAAAAAAACAAACCCACAACACTACCTTTGATCACATCCAGCAATTCATTTTTTTCTTACTCGGGGGATACAATGGTAATAATAGTACAAAGAAGTATGCTGTCCAACATGACATCACACCAAAATACGTTCTTCCCAGCACATCTAGTAGTGTACGTATGAACACAAATTTAACACTACGTAAACTCTAACTTTTACCCAGAAATTTTACTGCATGTTACAGTAATAGGACTTGTACTTTGCATCACTCAGTAAACAAGCAGATATTAAGCTTATTTTAATGGAAGTGCCTTTGTTGAGGGTAGGAGCTCTGATAAATGAGCTCTGGCATTTCATGACTGAATGGAGTGAGGAGTAGTAGCCTCTAATGGTCTGCTCATTCTTGTACAGGAGGCTAATGCCCTCGTAAGCTGCATAGCAGAAGTGATAGCTTCTCAGCTTGAAAGGCACCCACCCTTTCCACATCGAATCCTTCATCCTGTCCAAATAAAAATAAGTCTTCTCAAACGTGGAGGAGTGACCTAGCACCTAGGTTGAGATTTGAGAATCATTAATCTTGTAAAGTTTATCCAAAAACATGGTGAAGAAATAATTAGCGTGAAGGCGTCTCTGAGGGCATCAGGAGTTGCAGTTTCTTTCATGACACTGAACATGAGATGTGGGCCCTTGGATATCACTGCTTCCCAGAAAGGAAAATATTTAAAAGTCTTTTTTCTTGTTGTTGGGGATTTTTTTTCCTCCCTTTATCCGGTTGCCATACTGCGTAACTGGCTTCTAGTCTGATAGTGTTTTAGGTGACTAGAATAACAGTCTGTCTCTTTCCACAGTGGCTGCAGACAATCTGGCAGCAATCACTGTTACTTTTTAATATTTCTGGTTATTTTGAGATATCCTCCAAATGTCTCAAAGAAAGCTTGGAATGCTGAAAGGGAAGAAGCAATTTTTATTTTTTTATTTTTTTTAGGAATAGCAGCATCAGGAGGAAAATGAAATTCAGCATGCTACTATTTGTTTTTGCAGTGGTCATCACCCTGATTGCCAGCTCTGACAATATTTTCACAGAAAGGGTAACTAAATAGATGGTATTTGTTCTTTATAATAACTCTTTCAGTAGAATGTCAGGACCTGCATCTAAATGAATATATTCACATTTTCATGTTCCCATTTTTTATTTAAAGCTTTTCCCCTCCCAACTTTCTGAACTACTTCATACAGCTGTAATAAGTTAAAATTAGGGTTCATGTAGTGGATAATGTCACGTTTCATAGATAATATGTAGAGATCCAGCCGTGTAAACCTCTAAAAGCTAGATCTAATATTTTTTATGTATTAAGTGTTTGTTTAGCTTAAATACATCTATATCTTTTTTGATCAGCCTGAGCAATTTGCATGCTATGCAGCAGACATCTTCTATACTTTATTAAATATCTGTCAATTATAAATATCAAGGTTTTACATTAATGTCAAGATAGTACATCAAAAATTCATGGAATATGTGACTTTTTTCAAGGGTATTTAATACTTAATGCATTTGTGTCATTTTTCTTTCTAGATATATTGACAGGTTTTATTAAGTGTTTGTTAGGGAGATTTCATTTTTACCAAGGGACTATAAAGAGAAGCTGCATACTAAATCAATTTTTTAATCAGAATATTGTTCTTTTTTGTGTGTCTTCAGATTCTTGTAATCTATAGGGTTTTTAAGTTATGTACTAACATAGTCCAAGTCAGAAATCTAACGTGATCAAATATGCTGATCTTAGAGCATCTTAACTTTTAAATAGCTGCTAGTATATTGTACCACAGCGTGCTATAAATATGGTAATTATGTATGCCAGGATTTTATTATGGCTTGTGTTTTTTATTATAAGACCATTGATTTTATCCCTTATCATAATTTACTAGTGTTTTTTTTATGAATTATGTCTGGACTGTCCCAATATATGGGCAGTCCCCGAGTTTCGTGGACTTACAAAAGGGGAGGGATGCAGAGCATCTGGTGGCACCCAGAACGGGTGCCCATGGGCTGCGTGTTCAAATCGGGTCATTCCAGAAGGACTATTTATGTAAGTGAGCGATTAACCTCGGCACAATATGCAGTCGTGAGATGTCTTGAACAGAAAAATCATTCAATTAGATCTAATACGGATTTTGCCTTGGAGATGACTATCGGTATTTGCTCCGAGTCAGGGCTGAGCGTGTTGGCCGGTGCTCCCTGTGCAGCGTGACCAGGAGCTGCGTGTGCCTTGTGTTTGGTTGCTTTGAAGTAGAAATCACTTTTGCACTGTTGAGCCCTTTGTGGTCAGTCTGTAGTTAGTGCCTTTGTACTTTCGCTGCTTGTGAAGGGATTTTGTTTGAAAGTTCAGGGAGAGGGAGGAGAGCGGGAGCGGGCAGAGAGGAGGGTCCCTTTACGTGCCTGGGACCTCCTTAAAACCCTCATTTTAAACTTAAACTTTACGCCAAGACCTCCAAAATTCGCCGTATGGCAGCCCATACGTTATGCTAAGAGTATCAGACTGCGGCAGCGACCCCCGAGAGCCGGCTGTGTGGCCGCGGCCTGCCGCCCTTCAGCGGGCCGCGGCCGGGCGCCGTTCCGCCATTCGGCCGGCAGGGGGCAGGGGCAGCCCGCGCTGCCGGCCCGAGCCCAGCGGGGCCGCCGCTTGTGGCCGCGGCACCTTCCCGGGCAGGCCCCGAGCCCGGGGGCTTTCTACCGCCGCCTCCGGGGCTCGGGCAAACGCGAGGGCTTTAAAAATAATAATAATAATAAACGAGCGAGCGGCGGGTCTCATCCGCAGGGTTAACCGGGGGGCTGGAGGGAGAGCGGGCACCTGGGACCTGCCGCCCCGCTGGCAGCCTTTTGTCACGTATAATTTGCCTAAAATTGCGCGCTGGGCGCGAGCTTTTGTTTCCTAATTGATTTACGGTTTTGAGCCACTTTTACCTCATCCCCTACTGTCCTGCGCACGGTGCCAGCAAGTACATTACAGCGAGAGATGATAAATTACCGCGCACTTGTGATGCTAATGCCTCGCGAGGAGCAAGCCCTGCTACACGGAGCTTCTGGTTGGGGGTGTCAGAGACAGGGCTATGCAAAAAGGCATTTGTATCTTCTGAAGTAGCCGTTTGATCATTTCCTTCAATTTGTCTGGGAGACCTAATTGGACCTGGAGATTAAAATTTACGCGATTAGGGTTTGCCATTTTGTGACCTGGGACAAAATTCTAAAGCGTGCGTGCGTGGGCTGAAAGCTACCTGTATCTGTGAAACTTTAGATAAGTTAATTTGTCAGAAAAGTAACAGGCATTACAGCTTCTTACAGCCTTCTTCAAATCTAAGTATTTTGCATGTTAATGGAAACTACAGTATGCTTTCTCAAGTGCAATTGCTCCACTTTTAGAGCGGAGTGCGTGTAGATGGGTTGATGCAGGTAATCTGTTCTAATCTGATCTCATCTGTTTCTCACTAAAGCTATTCAAATTTTTTAATGTTTGATTTCTGAGGTGTAGCGCAACTCATACTGAATAAAGTGTTTAAAGGCATAGGGGAAGAAATGCAAATTTTGTCATTTTTTTATTGCATTTGTGAAACACGTTCCCAAGATCCTAACACAGGGGACATTGTGAGAGTTGGTGAAACCTAAATGTGTGCTTACTGTCTGATCTCTTTCTCTTGCCCTTTCACCAAGAGCTGTGTTTTGGTTTACCTTTGCATGCTCAGTCCACCTTAAATTTTTTATTTTTGTACGATGTCTGTGGGTTCCAGTCTTGAAATATGAAGAAACAGATTTATGGCGGCTGCTGGGCACAACAAATTAAGTTGACAGTGATGTATGAGAGCATAATAGCATGATGATCCCTCTGTAGCGCGGCTGGACGCCTCCTGCTTCATTTGGCTCTTGTTAGGATCTGTTAGGCAGCTAAATAATGAAATTCTGCTGACTGATTTCTGATTTCTGTTTTCTTTCTCTTTTCACCTTTTCTGAAACTTGCATTTCCCAGACCCATCCCAATGCCAGCAAACTGCCCTTAAAGGATTCTTTCACTTACGATGACTACAGGTTGGTCTGTCTCTTAATTCTTATTTTTTTTTTTTTTAGTGGATTGCGGGGCCTTGGAAATGCTTCATTGGTGGGAAAACCCTATTGTTATTGAAATGTTAAATGTAGGATTTGATACTAATATACTTAATGAAGAAGAAAGTGAAATAAATATGCAGATTTTAATAGTTACAAAGGAATAGTCATTATGAGCAGCTAATTTAGCCAACTGGCACACACAGTCTGAGATTAGTACGGTAATTTGTTGTTTTTTAAGAAAATCAGTCCATGTTGCAGGAGGTTTGTTTTTTGGGATTGGCGATTTTTTTATAACTTTATTTTTTTAAGAAGCTTTACCAACATGTAGTGGAAACTAATATTTACGGTGTCTGTTGAACTGGAGAGCTTAAGCTGTGCATGTGAAGCATGAGTGTCACTTGGAGATGCTGTGGGGGTGACATAATTAAGATAAAAATAAGAATAATTAAGATAGCAAGAGCTTTAATTCTGTTAAATGTTTAAAATAGCACAAATAAAAAGTGTTCATGAAGTATTAGAGGCTTCTGGGTAAATCTAAGAAACTGAGTTTTCCAGAGCATGCCTACTTCACTTACCAGGGTCACAGAGGAACATGCCAACTTGCATGTGAAATTGACTGAAATTTTCCAGATACAGAACCATGCTGCTGTTATGTTTCAAGTGGTGTTTGTATATCAGAACTATCCACAATTTTAACATGATTTTTAAAAAAAATAAGTAAACTTCAAGTTGACAGTATCTTTCTAAGCAATCTGGAGTCCTTCTGGAAAAATCTTTCTGACAGTCTAATTCTATATATTAAATACTTGCTAGTAGTGGAGTCTGGGGAGTTAAAAATTTCACTACGTTCTGGCCATACTACATATATTTATTGTGCTTTTTGAAAAAAGGAACAGCACCAGAAGAAAAAAATAATTTTTAAGATTTCTTCTTTCTCACATTTAATATTTTTGTCTGAAGCAAAATAAAATTGGAAATTCGGGAATGTATAGAAAGTATTGAAATATTAAGCTTTTCTGAGGATTCCTGTAGTTGAATAAGTACCTGGCATTTCATTTTCTTAACCTGCCTTAGGTTTTGAATTATATCGGTACTAAATTATCTTTTTTAAATTATTATTTTAACCTGGGTATCTGAGTTTTTTTTTTTCCATTTCTTTATTCTGATGAGTAGAAAATTTATAGATACTGAGCTAAGCTCCTGCACTGAAGAGAAGCACTTACCAAAATATGCTTGCATCACTAGATGACAGTGCCTTGCAGTTCAGGTAGTGTGTGAGCTCTTTAGGGAGCCAGAAGGAAAATGCCACCTGGCTCTTGCAAGAGCCTGCACATAGATAAGAACTACTGCTGCTGCGCAGTAGCTGTGAACTCTGAAGCCTGCAGAAATAGCTGACCCCAGGTCTGGGATATGTGGTGAGAGGTATGTGTGCAAAAAAAGGTTGGGGAAGTGCAAGGTGACATGAGAGGGGGTCCTGGTTGAGGTCTGGGAGGTGTGAAGATACGATTCTGTTGCAAAAAGTGCAGAAGAGGCGTGGGATCACAATCCTGATTTGGAAATTCAGGGTCTGTGTTCATGTCTTGGAATCCCTGGAGCTGCTGATTTATCCCATGTTACCTCTTGCTGTTACAAGTCGTTGTGTTGTGTAAGAAAACTAAGTTTGGAAACTCCTGGTGTAAATGACTGCTTCAGACTGGTTTGCAGGCAATCATATATTGATATTTCAGCATCGACCTCCTAATGTTTTTATTGTTTTTAATTTTTCTAGATGGGCAGTTTCCTCTGTTATGACACGACAGAACCAGATTCCAACAGAAGATGGTTCCAGAGTTACATTGGCACTAATACCTCTATGGGACATGTGTAATCATACTAATGGACTGGTAAGGTTTTCTTCAGTGTTGCTGAAAGGCTTATGGCTTAAGTATTAAGCCGTTCAACCAGCAGCAAACAGTTTAATAACGCTTTTCATTACACTTCTTAATACAGTTATTTCATCTTCCTGAATGGCCCTAGAAGACTAATAGCTGAAAGAAAGCTTTGTCAGTTTCTTAAATGTCTTATGGTAGCTTTTCAGTGACAATCTTCTTCATCTAAACAAAACTTTAGAAGTGATTGCATACTTGCATACAGTTGTGTGTTGTGTGCATATAATTTAAAAGTTTTCAGCTACATGATACTTTTTTTTCCAGACAAGCTTGAATATTTCTATTTTTCTGACTTGAAGTTTTGTTTCTGACGGGTCTGACAAAGATTCACAATACAAGGTAGATCTGTACTGAGAATATGAAAGCAGACAATGATGGAGGTTTCCTCTTGTAGCTACCACTAGGGAAAGTGGTTAGAAATTTGCAACTAAGAAATACTGCCTGCTCTTCTAAGCATGCCCAAAGAGCCTTGTTATGGAGACAGCAATGACAAGAACAAAGCCTAGTTCAACAAAAACAGTACATCTGTTACTACATCAAAGAAACAAAATGCAAAAATACTACTTTAGGGCATATTAAACATTTAAAAGGTGACATATGTATATAGAAAGTCAGACCTGCTGACGTTTTGTCTTAAGTGAGCTAGTTCAGAGGATGAGGTCTTGATTTCATTAACAGGCTAGTTAACGTTGAAGTGAGGAAATAAAAACCTGCAAGAGGATGGTTTTTCAGTGTTATTTAGGCAGTGTCATGTATGCTTCAAAATTTATAGCCTCAAATTGTATTTCCAGTAGATAATATCGCTTACTGTAAACAGAGAATGTGGCTATACTATTTCAAGTAATCTGTTCCTTTTGTGGGACAGTTGACCTGAGTGTTAGCACAACTGAAAAGGGTAGATTTAGATGAGATATTCAGAAGAAATTCTTTTCTCATAAGGTGGTGAGGCACTGGCACAGGTTGCCCAGAGAAGCTGTGAATGCCCCATCCCTGGAAGTTTTTAAGACCAGGCTGGATGGACAGGACTTTGGGCAGCGAGGTCTTGTGGGAGGTGTCCCTGCCCATGGCAGGGGGTTGGAACTGAATGGCCTTTAAAGGTTCCTTCCAACCCAATCCATTCTGTGACAACAGCATATGTTAATATTGTTAGTATAGGAAAACTTACTTTAAATGAACAAAACATAAAACAAGTTGTTTTTCTCTTTACGCTTACACTTAGATTTACACTTAGCTAATTTATTGTTACCATGACTGTACCAATAGCAGTAGCTAGGTTACAAAGTCGCATGTTTGGTTTATTTTTTCCCTTTGTATATTGTTCTTTAATGCTGATTCTTGCCTTTTACTATTTATTTTGCAATCTCAGCTTTGATTTCTTAACAAAACTTGTACAAGAGTCTCTGATACAAAGAAAATTGCTTAAAATTCAGAAATATATGTATCTCTGATATGTCTTAGCTGCAAGCATCAGTACTTCCTGTACCCTTTTCCTGCTGGGCTTCTCTTTCTGATGCTTTTGCAGAGACTTGCCTGTATTTATTAGACAACTCTTAATGAATGCCTTCAAAGTTGGGATTAAAGGGAAAGAGGAAGAGAATTAAGGTTCTGTGAGGGAAAAAATTAAGTAGCCCATATTAAAAGAGCATCTAGTTAAGTTGTTTTAATCATTCAAACTTCTATTTAAATTGATAAAGTAATTTTTATTTTTATTATGCTCTTTAACAATGGGTTTGATATGGAGCCAGCCTCTGGAGCCAAACCTGCTAGTGCAGTAGTATATCAGGGCTCTAAGCAATTTTTTATGCTTAAGTGTATCCTAAAGGAGGGGAGGGGGGGAGAGGAAGGAAGCTTAAATGATTTGTATGTATATACAAACTTTACTCATTTGTTTCATATTTCTACTCAAGCTACTTTGAAATGTCTGTAGGCTTAGGAAAGATAGACAACTGCAACATTAGCAGCTTTTCTCAGTCCGTTATCAAGCCTTTTTGTTGTGTGTTAATTTCATTGTATTATGAGAAATTTGGGGAAAAAAACTGCTAAGGTAACTGTAAGCTGTCTGTATCGTAGTTTATATTTTTAAGGAGTATTGTTACATAGTGGGATGAAGGTGGGTTCTGTGCTAATTGCAGCACATTCCTTCAAAATACGTGAAGTAAACAGTTTTCCATTATATAAAAGTAAGAAATGTGAGATGGTGTTGATGTGCCACTGTCTAGTCTCTTCCAAATGTACAGAAATGTTTCCTGAGTCAATCAGCTACTACATATTCCACTTCTTGCTGTATTCCACAGGGCCCCTTTGCCCAAGCTAGATAATAAAATGCTCTTTGGGTTTTAGCTGGAGCCAGGTCCATCCAGCTTTTTCTTCCTTCTGACAGTATTAATTAGATCAACCTACCTCTAAGAACTATATCAAAATGGTTGTCTTCATGCATTTCTCATTGTTATTCTTCAGTGGGATTGTATTTTGACAGTCAGAGGTTGATTACCAGTTCTGCCAGAGCTTTAAATAAGCTGCACTCTGCCTATTGGGCTGGGTCCATCCGTAATCACTGACCAAGCGGAGTACTGCATGCTTTATACACAACTTGCAATTCATGTATTGGTCTGCCTCAGAAATAAAACTGAAGGGATGTAATTTGTCAGCTATCATGTGGGAAGAGACGTAAACACCCTGTTAATTCTCTTACATGACTGCTATTAAAAGAAAGAAATATAAGTCTGGCATGACATTAAGCTTTATAGAAAAGCCTTTTAGAAGTGGTTTTTAAAACAAAAAACACATCCAAAAGATACAGAAGTTAAATAAGTCCCCCCAAAACTAGTGGTAGTCTAGTGAAGCATGCTTAAACTGACCAAATTCTTCTTTTAACATACTGTAGTTCTTCCAACCCTTGAAATTCTCCTTCTACACAGTTATTTCAAGAGACTGGAAGGAAGTTCTTATGTTCAAAAGTATTTCATTGACTTTACACTAAGAAAAATTCAGGACAGGTCAAGTGCTGTCAAGTTTCCTTTTCTTTGAATGCAAGTTGCAGTCTTTGAGAAGGTGACTGCTTTTGAACTTGGAAGGTACGTTTTGAGGGCAAATCCTCTAGCAGTTGCAACCTGCAGGTCAAAGTTGGATAACCTCCTGAACGATGGGTCTTAATTAGGAATTGTTCAGTCCAGCATAACGAATGTGCAGGAATTTGTGTTGAAATGTTACAGTCTGTCTTTTGCAGTGGACCGTATTGCACGACTCTAATGTTCTCTTCTGATCTCAACATACCACAAATCCTTTTAATAGGTCTTAAGTGGTGGCATCTGCGTGCAGTGCAGTTGTGCAAGTGTCCCACAGGGCCAGGCTGCCCTAGCTTGTGGCTGCCATTTTGGATTTGCTGCATCTGAGATGAGTTCCCTGTGGTCACTTTGAAAGCATTGTTTTGGCTTACGAATGCATCTTTGATTATGCAAGCAGCGTAAAACTATTAATATGTAAACCATCAGCCGGGCTCTCAAAATAACCCACCGAGTTCTATCTTTGGGTAAACTACATCCAAGAATGGGAATTATAGCTAAACTCAGATGTAAGTCAGCTTACAAAGAAGTATGTTTTCATTTAGAAAGGCTGAGGGAGAATCTTTGGCTTCTTCTAGGTTTTCCTCAGACACAGCATATTTTTCAGTAAGCTAGCTCTGTAAAGGCTAAATCCAGAATACCTACCATGAAAGTTGTTTTCTAATTGTGCAGCAGCTGACATTCCATCCTGTGGTTGCATCTGTGTCTACGTCTTCGATAATAATAATCAGTAAAAAGTAAAAAATAAAAAGTATTACGTTTTTAGGATAGTCTTACTTGGTGGTGTAAACACTCAGGTTTTGGAGAAGTACAGGTTTAAGAAAATTTGTCCTCTTCCACTGCCTACTACCATCTAAAAAGAAGTCCTTTTAGCATCTTAACAGTATTCCCTTTAGATAAAGGGGTCATTTGCAAATAAACTATAATTCTCTAAAATTGTACACCCTAAAGATCCACAGTTATCTAATCCAATTTTGTTGAGGGATCAAAAATGTGCTGGTAGTTGCAGGATAAAACACAGAATATATAACTGTCAGTGTCTTGCTCCTGTGGGCCCTTATGGGAGTGCCTGGAAGCTCGAGAACGTTATAACAAGCTTCTGGTTTTAACATGGGACTGTCTATGGAAGGTACTTTCATCAGAGCCTTCCATTTGCTTTGGGTAAGTTATTTCTTCCCTTAAACTTCTTTAATGCAGAGAATTTTAAAAAGGGGTTGCTCAGGAATCATAAAGCATTTATTACCAGGTGTTATATATTGGGTAGAGAAAGGAATGTATGCAGTTGCTATTGTCAATATATATTTCCAATAGGACAATGTTTTATCAGTGCCAGGGGAGATGGTTTAAAAATGCTAAAGGTGCTTTTGTTGCTCTTTGCTTGGATAGATCACTACAGGCTACAATTTAGAAGATGACCGATGTGAATGTGTCGCGCTTCAAGATTTCAAGGCTGGAGAACAGGTAGTGTGAAAAGTTATCTGCATAATAGTTGCTTAATGAAGTTCTGTGCTGAAATGTGTTGGAAAGTGAGGGATACTTTGATAAAGGTAGCGTGTACCAATACTTACATGGTAGATAGCTAGTCTCAAAAAACTTTGATTTGCTGTAACAGTTTTGCTAATCTGCTACTAGGAATTGCACAAAAAAGGACACTTGGTAACTTCCTGCAAAACTGTAATAGAAGACTGGTGTGGATTAAGTCCTGCTACATTTGAATCTTATTATGATTGGCTAATTCCATGTGAAAATACTGCCAAACTAAATAAGTGCATGGTTTTCAAAATAAAATATTTTCTGTCACTGAGCAGACTCTGATTTTAAGAGGTTATTGAATCCTTATATTTTAGAGAACTACTTGAAATATTTATTCACTGCTAAATGCATATACACAGACATTGAGTTTGGTGTTCTAGCTAAGATTAATAAAAGGCTCATATCCAAAGGACCAAAGATAAATATACTTTTAGACATCACTTTCTCTGCATTAACAGATTGTAGAGTCTGTCTGAAAATTTAGTTGTTTTACATTTCTTGTTAGCCTTTATTTAAGAAGAGGTTAGATGCAGTATACTTGTCAGTCATTTTACTTATGTTGCCATTACCATGCTTAATGAAAATGAGAAAGGGAGAAAAAATATAGTCCCTCCCTTGCATCTATGCATGAACACACACTTTTATCCTTAAAAACAAAAAAAGAAAGAAAAAGGAGCAAGAGAGGTTCTCACAAGATGCTTGGAACAATCCGGATTCCAGTATTCTGTTTAGAACTGCTAAGAAACAAGTACTGAATGTTAAAGCTAAATCTGTCAAGAGATGTGCTGAAGGTAGTGCTTCCAGGACTGTAGGAAATCTCTGATAGTTTTTCTGTGCTGTGTCAGCAGCCAGCATAAACTGTCAGTGTTGCTGCACTCTATTTTTCCTACTGCTTCTGCAATGGCAGTCAACATGGTCGAAAAAAAGACTCTTTTTCTCTGAAACGTCCTAAAATGTTTTGCTGCGGAGTCTCTGAGGTACTACCTTTAATGTATTATTTTGCCAGTCTTATGCTTCATAATCTTCTGGTTTTCATTTTTCTTATGTATTGCTACCATCTTTTTGAAGAAAGATCTATCTGAATTTTTTTTAAGTATTGCTTTCCAGAGGTATATTTATCCTCATTGCTATGCTGTGGTTCACAGTGATTGTCTGTTTTTTGTGTGGCTCTTAGAATTTGTTATGGTAGTCAAATATTTTCTGTTTTTTTTTCCGATACCAGTATGTTGAGTTAAAAGGGGTCCACGTTTTTTTTAGTAGTGATCCAATTTATAATTTTCCACAGCTGGCAATAGATGTGTTGTATAGCTGTTCTGGCTGCACTCTTCATTTCAATTATAGAGGCTTCCTCTATTTTCATTTTTGGTTTAGTGATTTTCCTTTGCTATTTATCTTTTTTTTTAAATTTCTGTGCCAACTTTAACTGTTATAAACATTGTTAAGGTGTGTTAATTATATAATGGTTTAGTCTTTTAATATACTATGAAGATATTACTTACAATTTCAGTAGGAAAAGTGAACTATCTCTGCTTTTACTGCTAAAAAGAAGACAGAAGTCCACAGAACCTATCAAATGCTGGCCTCGAATTCACCCTAATGAGCCTAATTCATTCTCATATGGCCTAATTTGCTTTCCTTTGTAAGAGAATACTGTCTGATATACATACGACAGTTTAATGTGAGATAGAGCACAGTAGTTTTAAACTGGACTCCTGAACTAATTGAGCTAGTGTTTCTTCTGATCATGCAACATTTCCTGTAATCTAATGGAGATTTGCACTGGCATTTCATCTCCTCTGGTTTTCCTATGCATTTTGTGGAAGGGCCTTGGTAACCTGACTTAGCCCCTACCTTAACATACGTAGGCAGGTCACTCATTCATTATCTGAGCGTTACCGTATAATGTTTACTATAATTAAATACAACGTTTAAGCATTTAGTGCTTAGGGCAAAGACTTCTAATCTAAAATTGAAAGCTAAGAAAGCAAATGGCATCACTAGTGTTGTTGAACCCTGAAGAGAACATCATCCTTTTCCTCTGTCAGCTAGCCAGGAATGGAAACTTTTCAGGTATCCAAAGCATTGCTGAATCCTAAAGTTAAGTACGGAGTTCTTTAAATGTTGAACTTTTTTTTCTGTTTGACATTTCCGTTATCAAACCATAGGCAAAAACATCCCCTTGATGCAGAAGAAAACTTGTTACTACTCAGACCACTTGTTCCATGTGCATAATGAAATAGCCTAGCTCTGAGTGAAAAACTATGTGAGCCTGTAAGGCTGTGGATGTGCACTTTGTCTACACCAATAGCTGTAAAATTTATTTTAAACAAATTTATCGTTGTGGTTGCAATCAAAGATTATTAACTATCTATAGGTGTTTCAAGAAAACTGGTTATAGGCATAGGAAATGTATCCCAGTTGGGGATATCTTCACCATAGGTAACAAAAGGAAAAACTTAATTGAATTTTGCCCTTTTTAAGCACCAAAGTTAATCAGATGCAAAAGCACCTGTAAGAAATGAGATTCTGCTTCTGCTATTCAGAGCTACCTGCTTTTTATTCGCTTTTGGTTAAACACTTTTTATAGGTTACATTTGGAAACTTATCTTTGTATATGAATTAAAGCACAAAAATAAATACTGGCTGAACACAGATCAGGTCTCTGTATGATATAGTTTGAAATATCCATATCTATTGGTAACATTAAAACCAAATCAAAGTTGTTCCATTCATTACTCTGTTGTGTGAGCATATGGGGAGGAAAAAATGTCCCCAGAAACACCAGTTCTTTTAATGGGTCTTCCTTGTCTCAAAATGCTTTTGGCCTTTAGAGGTGTAACATCTTTGAAAGCTTACTTCCAAATACAGGTATTTTATGAGACTGTGATGGAGAAGAAAAAAAAAAAGCATTTCTGTTTTATGTATGGCATGAGAACCTTTTCTCTCCTTTCTCTCTGTTACATGGCTATGTTTGCATCTACCTCTAAAGTTTATTGCCACTCTGTACAGCATTTGAACCAATACCAGAAAACAAAGCACATTTCTTTATATAATCAACTATACCTTGTACTCTGAAAAGTAACTCTTTCAGGAAATAACTTTCAAATTATGTCAGATTTGTGAGCTGATCTTAAGCTTTTTTTTCCTGTTCCTTCACTTCTCTTTTCATCCTTCTAGATTTACATTTTTTATGGCACTCGGTCAAACGCTGAATTTGTGATCCACAGTGGTTTTTTCTTTGATAATAATTCACATGACAGAGTGAAAATAAAGCTTGGCGTGAGTAAAAGTGACAGGCTGTATGCTATGAAGGCAGAGGTCTTAGCTCGTGCTGGTATCCCAACGTAAGTAAAACACAATGCAATGTTTTTTAAAAAACATTTATAATGTATATAGTGTCCAGTAGAGCATATATAAAGCTGTTCTGTGTTAGTTTTCTTAGGTCTAATATTTATCCTGTTTGTATAACGAATTAAAGTTATTGTAATAATATTTACAGAAGTTCTGAGCTATATTATCATCAAATTTGGACCATATATAAGGGGAAAAAGTCTTTGCTTTAATAACTATTTGAACAAAAACAGAGCAAGGATTAATTTGAAGCAATCTGTGGTTTTTCTTTCTTTCCTATCCCTTGCAGACATACTACGATGCTCAGTATGTGAACCACAGCATTTTCCTTTAGTCTTTTCAGTCCAGAGGGTACTGTTAGGAGCAGCAGACGTGAAACATTGCATTTTCATGAATTTATTATGAAAGCCGTATAAAAATCATTGTAAGTGTAAAATTGTAGAGATAATTGTTCTTTCCAGATACAGGTTAGAAAAACGTTTATTCAGTTTAAACTAGTTGCTTTTGTAACACTTCATTTGTTGTATTCTTTAAGGTCTTTTGAAATAAGTTCAAAGGTATGACAATAGAACTTGCATTTACTCTTCTTGTTTGCTTGTTTCTTCTGTTAGTTCTAGTGTTTTTGCCTTGCACTCCACTGAGCCTCCAATCTCTGCCCAGCTTCTGGCTTTCCTTAGGGTGTTTTGTATGAGTGAAGGTAAGATATTTGATAAAGATAATCCAATTCATGTTTTGTGGCTTTGTTTTTTTGTTTTTTATTATGCAGGAAAGTAGTAAACGTTAATATAAAACATTAAGCTAGAAATTCAGATGGGAAATATGTTGGAATTTAGATTGCAAACAGGTCTGTAAGCTAGTGAGAAACCCAATCTTTGGCCATGTGATATAAGGGAGTATTTTAGTAACATAGTCCTTTTTAGAACTCCTGAACAGGTGATCCAATTCTTATTTAATCTCTGAGGCTGTTGTGAACGAGTGACTTTTGTTTTAGAAATGGTTCGTGAAAGAACGTCATATGAGTTCTAGGGTGTTATTACACACTTAAGATCATACCAGATTAGCCTTTACTACCAGAATAATTCAGGTATGGAATTGGAATATTCTGTATTGTATGAGAAATACAGAAGAGATTTCAAAGCTGAGTGTTTAAAATATTTTTGGAAATTTATAATCCGAATTCAATTTATGTATTTACAAGTAGTCTTCATAACGTTTTTCTTACATTAGTGAGATTTATGGGAAGAATTTCATGGCAGTGAGGGAATTCTCTTGCAGGTAGGGATGCTGTGCAGATGATATGGATTTTAACACCAGTAGGAATATTGAAGTTGTTGTTTTCTGTGTGTGGTCTCTTCACTATCTTATATTTAAAAGACAAACAAACTTACCTTCTTGAGTGTCGTAATTTCACTGCATAGTGGTGTCCATCTTTTAGATCATACTAAGAAATTCAAGTAAAGAAACTTTAAGATCTTGATGAAAGGGTTAAGATGGTGATGAAGGTGAATTTCCTCATGGAGGAGAAAATATAGCTGGTGGACATCTTAACTGCATTTCTCAGATATGATTGTGCTTATTCATATGTTTTAAATGCTGTATAATAAAACTAATAAGATTATTGGGAAACTCCGTGCAGTTATTCTGTTAGCAGAAAGTTACTGACTTGTTAATTCTCCTGTAAGCAAGTGGATATTTAAATACATAGCAATCTATACGGCAGACTTCAGTCATAATTCTGCTGTTTGTGATGCATTTTACTTGAGGTTTGCAATAGCTGTTTTGCAGGAGTGAAATTGGATAATTAAAAAATTAATAAAATTTGTGTAATTCACGGAGCTGATTAAGCATTTTCTACTCCATATGAGGGTTTTTAATGGATGCCTTTTGACCAGCTATAGGTAGCTTCTGCTACTGAAACAGATTGCCAAAATGTTAGGAAAAAATAATTTAATTACTGTTTGTGTACTTTCTCTGCACTGTTACTTTTATTAACAAAATGTTCACTGAACTCTTTAAAGAGTTACTTCTATTTGTTTTATTTATTGGTTATTATACAAAACATCCTATCTCAGTGTCACAGAGTGACATTCTGTATAAGAAGCTAAAACACAGATCTTATTTCAGAGTGGAGGAGAGGGTCCTTTTTCTGCTTACCTCAAGACTTCTAATTGCCTGTGTGAGGAGAGTCCTAGAATTAATCAGCATATTTGGTGGTTCTTTTTTGAGGAAATTTGTTTCAAAGCTATACTATTGAAAATAAATCTTTCTACAATTTGTCAACCATCAAAGTGAATGATAGGATTGTTTTTAACAGATTGGTTTTATGCTTATTGCAGAAGAGCTGAAGGAACATTTGATAGGTGAGCATGCCATTGATAAAATCTTCACTCTGGGAAACTCTGAGTTTCCCATTAGCTGGGACAATGAAGTTAAACTTTGGACATTCCTAGAAGCCAGAGCATCCCTTCTTTTGAAAACCTATAAAACAACTGTGGAGGTAAAATTATTATTATATATAATTTAAATGTCTGAAATGTTTTGTATTATGATTGTAAGAAAAGATACTTTGTCCCCATCTCCTCTTTACAAACTTTCATCTGAACAGTAGTACATAATTCATTTTGCACTTTTTAAAGTGTAGAAACATATTTGCATTATCTAAGGAAAATCAAATAAGATTGCAAAAAAGAAAATTTTGTTAATGTAATTTTGTTAATGTAATTTTTCTTTGATTCTCCAAATAAAGGCTACTTGCTTTTTCTCTGCAAGTAAAATGGGGAATCAGTTTCAACTTGTCTGTCAGTAGTATTCTCCAAACTGCAAAGAAGCGTGCTACTACTGTAAGCATATTTTAAGTGAACCTATGTTTTGTATGTTTGTGAAGTCTCCTGACTTGTTATGCAGGCTGACCTATGTGGAGAAACGTTTGGCTTCTGTATGGATTTGTGATAAAGTTCACTGGGACTCCATGCAGGCCCCCTCATTCATATATGTCTGTTTGGATCAGCTTGAAGAAGCTACTGTCACTTACTGTTAAAGCATAGAGAGGAAAACTAAGGGATTTGCTGTTTTGTTGGTTGTTAGTAATAAAAACTTGCCTTTTCTTTTCTACCAGGATGATAAGTCTTTCTTGGAGACCCATGACCTTACTTCACATGCGATAATGGCTATCAAACTGCGCTTAGGTGAAAAAGAAATCTTGGAGAAAGCAGTAAAGAGTGCAGCTGCTAGCCGAGAGTACTATACCAAACAAATGGCAGATGGAGCTCCGCTTCCTAAATATGAAGAGAGCAACATTGCCTTGTTGGAGAACACTGTGGCAGACTCTAGACTCCCCATTGTCTTGAGAAACCTAGATGATGTGGAAGATCAAGGGGACTTAAAGATTGATGAAGCTATGGATGCGGAAGTCACAGAGAATGGGTTTGTAAATGGTGAAAACTCTCTATTTAATGGGACCAAATCAGAAAGTGAAAATCTAAATAAAGAGGAAAGCAACAGAGAGACTGAAGATGCCAAAGAATCTTCTTCAGAAAGTACTGATGAGGTTAAAGAATAGTCCTAAAATTTGACTTTCTTGTGAAATTAAATTAGCTGAAGTTTATGAACAGTGCATTTATGTTGGTGTGTTTCTTTGTTAACATTTCTCTTTCTGCAGAGAAAAATGTTTTTGCTGCTTTATATAAAAATGAATTTTTAAGTTATTTAAAAGATTTAGCATCCCTTTTCAATTAAGATTGCCATCTTGCTTTCAGGCAAAAACTGGGGAAAGAGGTGCCTTTGGAAGATTTTGCAGCCCTTTATTGAACCAAATGTATTTTCTTCCTGGGGAAGAATTAAGCTCTTCTATCTGCTGTGCTTTTGTTGTTCTGTCACTCTGACTACCGAAATTAAAAGCTTGCTCTGCCTCCTGCCAAGAAAAGCAGAAGGCAGGACTGACTCGGTATTGAGCATGAAGGTGGGAGAGCAGTACAGCAGAAAACTGGATAAGAGGATCAGAAACTTGGGAGACTGGAGGAAAGCCTGTTTAAAATCAGGTATGCCAGTCCAGAAAAAGGTAAGGTGGCAACCTTATGATTGGTAGTTATAAATGTTGACAAGAATCCAAATTGTATACACTTTGTGATCTCTGAAGATTTCAGTTTTCTTTGTCTCTTTTGTTTACTGTATAAGAATATCTCATCTTTCTTCTTCAGTCAGAGCTAGGCTGCTTCAATACAACATTCACCAACTTTTAAAGGCTGACTTTTTTTATTTCCAGGCGGTACCTTTTATTTACAAGGTTGGCAAGTGCTACTGGAGAGTTTGAAAGCAGATAGGCCAAGCCACAGCTTTAAACTGTACTGTTCGAAGTGAGGTTGCTTCCCAGCTTCTTCAGGTTTTCACAGTTAGCTAGGGATTTTCAAAGCTCCACTTTTGACTAAACCATTATTAAAAGGAAAATATGATTAATATTCCTGTCTGCTATTCCTTCATTTCTGTGTTGGACATAACATTGAATGTGACGTGGTTACCCAATCTTACTCAATCTTTTGCTTAAGATACTAATTGACACTGTTTTCCTGAAGGAAATGGCAGGTAGGCTAATGTATTTTTGGCCCAAGTCCAAACCAAAGCCAAGTCTGCAGTGTGCTTTGCCATTTAGATTGTGTCTCTGATGCACATTACTCGATACCTCCACAAGTTAATCAGGTCTACTTTGGTCACCCTCATACTATGTTATAACTTCTAGATGAAAACAGTACAATCCTACCACAGTGCAATATCAGAACCAGGATAATTCCAAGGCTTGACTTCGAAATTACCTGGGTACTGGGAGGAGTGGAGGGTGGAATATTTTTATTTTGTGAGTGAATGGAGAGGTATATAAAGTGATTTATTTCTTTCTCAATATTAAGGACATTGTCTTTTACCTTTTGTGTCCTTAAACTCAAGATAATGGAAAGAATGGACAAGCTTGGACAACTGTTGAAAGTTCAGCAAATGTTGCAACCTGTTCATCCAAGATCAGTTGCAGTGGAACGTCTTCTGGCATATTCATAATTTTATTAGATTTTGCTTCTTTTATACTGCAACTTGGAATATGTGTTTTTGCATATGTTTTTGGTGCAATGCACATAAGTAGTGACTTTCAGGTTGTCATAGCAGTTTTGGTGTTCAGCTAGGATCAGTCTGGGGAAAATAGAAAAAATAGTTTTTTAAAAAATATTTCACAGAATGGCATGTTGCCATTGCACCTTGGATATTGCTTCACCACTAACAAGATGCTGGACCAGTATTTTTGTAACTATATGCTGCCTTTGGTAGAATGTTATGAATTGTTGTCTTGACAGTTTAAATGTCATACAGAAGTCGTTACTTTTCAGTTTTTATTAGGACCAATATTCTATTTCTGCCAGCTACATTGCACAACATTGTAGTAGATACTATGATGAAATCTGAATTTAGCCTTCCCTGAAAATAACTGTAATCCAGAATTTACATGCTTTGATTGAATCTGATACACTGTATTTTGTTCCTTTATTTGCTGATATCTATGGCTTAGCAAAGCCTGTGGTCACCACAGGACAGAATGTGTGGGTTTTCTTGAATAAAATATAGTTCTACGATGTCTTCCCTAGTGAGTGTATTATACAAACAATCTCTACCTGCTGCTGACTGCTGTATGTTTCTGGGTGTGGGGAGAGAAATATCTGTGCAGGTGCACAGATGAAGGTTAAAGGAAAAATATCTGACCAAAAAAAAAAAAAGATTCTACTAAGCAGAAAGAGAGAAACTGGTCTATTAAGCACAGAGTCGAATTCTTACTCTTCGTATGTTAGTGTTATTTAGCAAAATGTTGCACACAATAAAAATAGTGAGTAATCTAATTTTGTAATTTGCATTTTTCCTCTATGCATGTAATGATTTCTCAGAAGCACTAACCTAAAACTTAAGCTTTTTGAAAACTGAGGTGGAAATGAAAAAAATTGGCACTGATGAGCCCTTATTACCATCTGTCATGAAAACAGACCTTTCAAAGCATTTTAAAGTTAACTTTCTTCATAATGTTTGGTTAAGAGGCTGTTCACACTAATCCCAGGCTAAATGCCAAATCTTGCTTCTGTTTAGCTATCTATATGAAGTGCTCATGCAAGAAAGACATCACATCACTTGGATTTCTCGGACTGTTCTCCAAAAACAAAACAGGAAAAAAAAAGCCTTTTGAATTTTACATGAGCCTACCTACTGATGAACTGTTTCCCTAACAACCTACAGCTTCTCAGGCTGTACCCTGTAGGACTGTATCCTTAGAGCCCTGCTGCTGAAGTCACAAAATGCATGAAATAGAGCAACAGCCTCCACTGAGTAACTGCTTGTGAAGTATATAAATGTAACCACAGACCAAGTGCTGTCACGAGTACACAAGCTGAAAGCCTCTTGGCTGTGGAGGTAGGTTGATTTAGGATCTTGGCTAAAATTAGTTTTGTTTAAGTACCTGGGCTAAAAGAAGCGTTCCTTCCTTTGGACAGTGTTAAAATGATGTATGCATAGAAGATCTGTGCAGCTCAACTACATACTTGAAGCTGATTCTCTTTTAGAGAGGAATAGCAATCAAAATCATGACACCTGTGTATTTCAAAGGTATGATGGAAGGTTTAGGTTACACACACTTTTTCTCTAGTTTGCATATTTAGAAACTAGTATCTGCTGCTGCCAGCACTGTCACCCTTATGTTATAGAAAGATGTGAAGAGATCAAGACATTGTAATTTAAAGCGTTTGTCTGACACGCCAAGGATGCTCCCCAAATCCACTGCTCTTTTCTGCTTTGTGGACTGAAAGCGAGTCTTTGCTGTTCCTCATACTCTGCTCCAAACAGGAGTGTTTAGGCAAAACATTGCTCTACCAAACACATCTGATGCAGCAACATCTGATCCTTTTTTCTAGACGACTTGTGGTCCATGTTGAAGTCAGATACAGTCACATGACTCTCACGTAGTCACCATCTGTCTTAATAGTTTCTAACATTCTTCCCCAAGCATCTTGCTTGCTGCACCAAGTGCAGCACGTAAGTTGGTGACTCACATAAAAGCTTCCTTAGCATTTCTCTGGTGTCTATGTCTGCTTACTAACACATGCAGCAAGCTTGGAAATCATGTGGAGGTTTCTTCATTTAAAATAAAATAAAAATCTCAATTGTACTTCTGAAAGAGAGGAAGAGGGGGAAAAAAACAACACACAAATGGTCCTGGATTCTTTTGGGTTTTGACTTTGCTTTGATTCACTGAAGAATTCAAGGTATCTCAAATCTGAATGAATGGCTGCTATAAAGGTAGTGTAAATGACATAAACTGGAGCTTTAGTAACAAAAGTAAGATCTATTCATGATGATTCATTTAGTGAAAAACACAAAACTGGTATTTTGCCAAATGCCATATTGTCTCCCCTATGATAACAAGCAGAAACAAAAACACCTGTTTTCCTTTTTACTCCATAGCCTTTTGCTGAACATGATGCACTCTACTATCCATACTTTTTGGATTATCTGTAACAGGCTTTGAAATATGCTCCAATAAGCTGTTTTGTGTAGTGGCATACATTGGGTTGTGTATGGTACTCATGTACTTCTAACCATTTTTGCCCTTTTACACTGGTTTTGGTCATTATCAGTTATCTTCAATTTCACTGTACATAGAAATCAAGCTTCACTTACAGATTAATTTAGTTTTTAGATGCATTAGGGTAGCAGCATGAACTGGACCTGACAGTTTATGAAACAATCAGGTTGGCAGTTGGTGTCTGCACTGTCCGGAGAGTGCCACGCACTCAGCACCAGAACAGATGGAAACCAGAGGGTGTTTTTGACTTCTGCCCTCATCTCTTGTGCCAGAAAGCCTTCCCAGCTGCAGCCAGGGCTATTTCTCATTATCAAGTTAAGCTAGATAAGGGAGGAGAATGAGGAGTTGTCCTTTCTTAATTAGGAAAACAAAGGCTGGACAACCCAATGCTAGCTAGTTTGTAGCAGAAGCCGTGGTTGCTGTCCTGAAGAATGATAAATTTTGGAATTATTTTGGTAAATGTTCAAGAAGACAGCATCTCCTATTAATCCTACAAGTACTGTGGGTTTTTAGGCAAGCCCTCCATTTCGCAATTTGACAAAGATTTCCCTTTCCCTGGGAACAGGTGAAAACATATGAATTCAACTGTTGTAATTCAAGCTGGCAGTGAAGAACAGCTGCAAGTGCCTGCCTGCCCTGCTGCGGGGCTGCGGTCACTGCACAACGTGCTCCACCAGAGCTGCTCAGCACCCGGGGGAGAGCAAAGGCGTGGAGGCATGGGGCGAAGCCACAGACAGCGATATTGCAATAGATCACAGTGTATTTGAGATGCTCACCCAAAATATTAACGTGTCTGGACCTGGAAACCTTTGTCCAGGTAATATTTCTACATATAGTGCTGCTTTATTATACAAAGGTGATCAAGTACAGAAGAGGCTTTTGAACTTCAGTCCTCACTGTTCCACATGAACCTTGTATTCCTTGTGCTATGAGATCTCCCCATGTCTTTTTTTTTTTTTTTTTTAATTTCTAATATTTAAAGATTTTTGCGTTTGTCCCTCGCAAGATACATTAACTTCCCACTTTTTGCCAAACACAATTATTTTGCAGTTGAATCCAGTTCAGGTTAAAATAAGTAATGCTGACCACCCCAACTTGTGCCTTTGAGCAGTTTGAATGAGTGGAACGGCTCTGTAGCCCTTTGAGACTTTGCTTTCCTTCTTCAGAAAGGTGTTTAAAATCTGCATGAGGATAGGGAATAAAAACTTGCAAGAGTGAGTAATGTTGATTTCCCAACTGAATCGCCATTACTTATGCACAGAGTGGGACACTGGCAGAACTGGATAACTGAACTTAAATGCATATTTAGTATTAAGCATATATTGTTCTTGAAAAATGGGCCAGGTTGACAGCACTGACCATGAGTCAAACATTTTTGTCCTTCAAACTTGTTTGTCCTCCAAACGGAGCGAGCAGGGCAAGGTTCCCTGCCCCATCCAACTGCTGCTCCTCTGCCATGACTGAGAGGAGCACAGTACCTTGTTGCACTTGTGGATGTTGCTGTCCACATACCCTCTGTGCTTTTTTTGCCACTTGGGGCTGGGCTGAGACCACCTATCCGTTCTGTAGGTGCGTTTGGACTTCATAGGAGAAATAATTCTGTCCCCCCTCACCCATCCACCCATGTACAAGTCTGCGGGTTTTGTGTTGTGCTGTTGTTTTACTTGGCTCCAAGCAAACAGAGTAATTTTTAATAAAATGTTTTATATATATATGTATTTTTTTCCCTTTGTGAGTGCAATTTGACTTAAACATTCTGCAGTTTATTGTCATATTGACAAAAAGTGACTGTGTTTCTCCTATGTAAGACAAATTTGGGAACTATGTAGGTGTCCTGCATGAGGCATATTTATTCCCTTTGCTTTATTCCTCGTTGGTTCACCACATTCAGTGCTGTTAGCAGCCAAGGCCTAATTTTAGCACTAATAAGTGGTGTTATATACAGATTTGTGGTCCAAAGGTATGAATAATGTGCTTTGAAACTGACTTTCCATGCTGAAGCAAGCATGCACAAACAGCCTCGTGTGAACTGCGAAGGAATTTTTAGATTAACTTGAATATCTGTGAGAGAGCCCCACTGCCTTGCAGCAATTAATTCAAGTGATTGGATGCTAGGAATGGTTTATTATAATTGCACACAGGTAGTAATTTATTAGGGTGGCTGTTTCTTTTGGCATATGTCAAGAAGGTCAGAGTTTAGACTTTTTTGGACATTAACCTAGTCTTTTGAAACTCTGAAGTTCCACTTTTTGGTCATTAATTTCATACATGCTGAGATTGTGACAATTAACCCACTTAATAAAGGTCAAGTTTCAATTTTTTCCAATTTCTGGAACACTTAACTTTATTTCTTCTTGAAAATGGGCAGATACAGAATGATAAATAGTTATTAAATGAGAACGAAGATGTAGTTCTGCTGTCAAGATAGTATCGAGCGGTTAGTAACAAAAGGGCCCAAGCTGCTTTGTATTTGAACTAGAAGGAATAGCATAAAACAGGCTACAGGAAAATGAAATAGGAAAGTATAGATCACAGCAAGTTGTTTAAAATGATTTCCACTGACATCCCTGTTAACTTACTCTGCCTTAGCTTCCAATTATGCAAATCCATAATTTGTCCCTGTAATTTTTTTCATGTATACATAAGATGTTTCCTACAGCTTTAAAGCAGCATCTAGCCACATCTGAAAGGCATAAACCAGCGAGGTGAAAAGAGAAAAGCGGTGGTGGTTTCCAATGACCAAAGCGTAGTTATACTGCATTTTATTAATACCTGGATTTCAGTGAGCCACAAGATTAGATAAATATAAACCTTTGCTTCTGTGTGGTGGCATCATTTCTTAAAGGGCACTTTTAAGCAAGCTATCACTTAAAAATTAGTACTGACATATTTTATAATTTCTGAAACCACTGGAAAGTACCCATCAAAAAGCATATTAATTTTAAATTGCACCATCCATAGGAAAATAAAGGTAGTCATTTTCTATGGTAATAAAATCAGTGCACCTTCAGTATTATGTCAATCATGAGTGATTTTTGAAAATCTATTTTTCATGCACATTTTCACCTGTTTTTAGGTATCAGCTAATGCTTCTGAAGTACTACCACAGAGGTCTTGTAAGTTGATGTTAAACATTTTAACACAGATGTGATCTGCAAATCTTTCAAAGAACAAGAATCTGTGTATTGAAAATAATGTTTCCTGCATAATATTTTTCATGAAGTAGTACAGGTACTGTTACCCAAACCATAGGAATGGAGATATCATTGTCATAAATTCTCAGTCTTGTTTTGTACAAAACAAAGTGCAGAGGGATGAAGTAGCTGGCACTATTAACATGTGTACCAATGTAATTACACAACATTCATTTTCTAATATCATCACTTGAATATCATCACTTCAGATTGAAAGAAATCTCTTCCCCTCCTCCCCCCCCCCAGGAAAAAAAAATAGTTTGGCTTTTGAACTTAAAATGCTGTAACGCAGTTTGACACTGACATGCCTTGTTTTTCATGTGAGAGGTCTAGCTGTTGCTTTAAAATCTCTTACTTTGTCCCCAGAGGTCTGGCCACACGCGTGTGCGCATGTGCGCGTGTTTGAGGTACTCAGTGCCCTTCTCCCATTGAGAGGAGTTATTAGCCTGTGCTAATGCTGTCTAAATGCTCACTGGTTAGTAGCAATACTTGTGGGACAGGTGATTTATAGCCACTTGATTCAAAGGATTTTCAGCTAAAGCTAAGTAATCATTTCAAATGATCAAATATCATCTGCCACAAGAAGCAAATACACGGCACAGTGATAGTTATCAAGCTTACTCTCAGCAAAGTATATTAATCTTTTCTTCAGATTTTACTTTTGGGAGTAGTAATATTCTCTGACAGAACATTTCAGTCATCTTAAGCTGGGTTTCGAGAAGCAGCAGCGCTTTTCCTCAAAGAAATGAGATCCAACAGGTAGAACTTCAGCCCCAAAACGATGTGCAGTCCTGAGGAGGGCCTCATCATTTTGCATCACAAGAAATTTGCTAGTGTTTTCGTCTTCTTTCTCTTTATTAAGACAGCTATTTTCATTGTCCATATTGGGCGACTATATAAAAATAGTTTGGTTTTGTATCTTGGCAGGATTAAATGAGAAGTATGTATGTCTTTTTTCATTTCCTTGAATATCAAAAGAAGACAAGCCTATTTAGGAACCAGAGTTTTATTGCTTAACATATATTTGCATCACGCAGTGAAGACATTCACTTTCATGGCACGTTTTCTCCCAATGGTTTCCAAATGCCTTGCAGCTCTTGCAAAGCTGAATTTTTGCAGTACTTTTCTGAGATGAAGGAGCGTTATTATGTTTTCTGACATGAATAAGGGGCTACAATAGGGTGCCAGAGCCTGAATCTGTGGTTCTGGTCACGAGAGATGCCTTTGTTAAAGGTTTTCAGGATCATGTGAAATAGTTTTGTGAACAAACTACAAGAGTATTTCTAGAAAAAAAAGGGAAAAAAAAAAAGCCTGCTACTTGTTTACAACAAATGTTTGCTACAATAAGCCGTACATCTTTAGGAATAGGAGATCATTAAGTATTGATTTTCTCCTTTGTCATGGATCAGGGGGAGAAAGTAAGGCTGTAACAGCAGTGCTTAGCCTCCCCTAAAGGCAGGTTGGCATTCGTTGGTGTAATTTAACTGTTCTGATCAAGACTTCTCTGGGGTCAGTGACAACAAATACAAATAAAGCATTAGCATGCGAAACACTGAAGAAAACACACGGATTCGGTCTGGTCATCCTGTTTCCAAGCAGATACAGAGAGTCAAATATAGCCAACAAAGTCAAGATGGAGTTTCTGTGCGAGTGAGCCCCTGAACACTATTTCGGTGTGATACTTACCTATGGCGTAATGGAAGGTGCTGCAGGGGAAGGCACAGCTGGTTGATTTAGTCACAAAAATGTTCTCTTAGGAAGGTATTGGTCTAAACTGCACTTATCTGTGGGAAAGAGTGAGTTTTAGCACATCTTTCTCACGTAGAAAACTTCTAAAACATTGGATCTGCCATAGCACCACTATTGTGGTGTTTCAAGGCTGACTTGTTAATGAAATAAAATTTGGGCAGTGAATAAAATTTGGGCAATGAAATAAAATTTCATTGCATTTCATGATAGAACTTCATGAAAAACACCAGCCAAGTTGAGCCCTGCTTTAGTAACAGACCTGCCTTAAAAGCTCACGTGTGACTAGCCCACAGAAAACCCATGTGGAGACAGCCCCTCTTTCAGTTCATTGCCAACAGAGACCACAAGAAAACCAAGCCTCATTCTTTGAAAAAGCTATTCACTTAAATTAAAAAAATAAGTAAATGAAACAAACATGCAAAAAAAAACCCCTCTGATTTGGTTTTCAAACCCATTAAGAGTTAACAAGATTTTAACAAATTTCAACTCATTTTTTTGAAATGTTGAACCAAATTCCCAGTGATCCATATCTTTCATGGGCATATTAGAATGGCTCCAGAGGAAGACCATGAAGATGATCAAGGGGCTGGAGCACCTCTTCTACGAAGACAGGCTGAGAGAGTTGGGGTTGTTCATCCTGGAGAAGAGAAAGCTCTGGGGACACCTTACAGCGGCCTGCCAGTACTGAAAGGGGGCTAGAGGAAAGCTGGGGAGGGACTGGGTCAGGGAGTGCAGTGACAGGACAAGGAGTTATGGCTTTAAACTAAAAGAGGGTAGATTTAGATTAGGTATTAGGAAGAAATTGTTTACTCAGAAGGTGGTGAGGTTGCCCAGAGAAGCTGTGGGTGCCCCATCCCTGGAAATGTTCAAGGCCAGACTGGATGGGGCTTTGGGCAACTTGGTCTGGTGAGAGGTGTCCCTGCCCATGGCAGGGGGTTGGAACTGGGTGATCTTTAAGGACCCTTCCAACTTAAACCATTCTATGATTCTATGATCTTAATTTTTATTATTTTTTTTTTCTCTTTGATTCAAATGGTCAAGAAATACTTTTGTTGCAATTTGAAGAACAAATTTGAATCTCGATGGAAAAGTTTTTGATCCAGCTCCAGTCCCACTTGCTTTTCTCTAAACAGAAGGACAAGGGGCTGTCTGAGGTAACCTGAAAGGCAGAAAACCTTGAACTGACATAGGTGATCCCTGACACTGTGTGCTATAGCAAACGAAACAAGAAACCCACTCAGGAGGAATCTGCAAAATCGAAACACTGAAAAATATTTATCTTAGTGCTTCAGATTTCTGCTAAAGGAAATAAATAAACAAAATTAAGAAGGTAATTAGCCTTCATCCCAAAGACTATAAGCAGATTCAAATTGAGGGGGGAAGGCACAAACTTATCCCATGGGCAGGTAATTACACAGTTGTCTAAGGAGATACATATAGGTTTTTGCATTGCTTTTGATACTTTTTCTATGCATGACAGAATGGAAGTTCAGTGGTCTGAGCTGGATTTCCTACATTCCTCATGAGACCAGTCAGACTGAGTCTTTGATAACAGACTCATCAGTTTGGCAATATGGAGCTTGAGGAAGTGTGCATAAGTTTCCCTCCTATTTTATTTTATTTGACAACCTTTTTTTTTTGAAGATCAGAGCACACTCACAGTTTTTATAGAACTCCTAAATCATTAAACTTACTGCATATATTTACAAATGACTTTTGTAGTCTGCTTCATTTTTTTCATATGTTGAGTTTATATCAGGTAAACTGCAATAAAAGCAGGCTCATGACTCCCATCTGATTTTTCATATACCCACGAACACTTCCTGGCAAACTGAGTAATCATCCACCAATTGAAATAACCATGAAGTAAGGTCCACATGCATTTCACCTTTCTGAACTTTTTGGTCTAGTTACAAATCAAAACAGAACACTTCAATGTTATACCAACCCCAGAAGAGTTTATTACAGCTGTCCATCACCTTCAGCCTTCACAGACTCCTAGAAAGTCCGACTGTTTTGGTCAGTTGACATTTGGCTATAGGACCTTGCCAGTTACTAATAAGGCGAGTGAGTACATAGAGCAAGTGACACGAGGGTTGGTTGAATAGTAACGAGTCAGTGGAAAACCAAACTTCAAATACAGAAATGTTCAGCCTAATAAGTCTAAGAATCTGAAGTGTGTCAATTTTACTGTTTGTTTAGGCTTGTTGTGTACTTTTTTTGTTTGTTTGTTTGTTTTTGTTTGTTTGTTTGGTTTGGTTTGTGTAACATCTTTTGCATTTTCAGGATCTCTAAAGACATCCATGCCCTTTCTGGTAAAGGGATAAATATGGTACTTATGGGAATGAGATCTCATTTTGTTCAATTTCAAACCAAATACGTGTGCTTTAGAGATCATGGGAAGTCTGTAAATGGATTTACTTCCCAGGCTAACAAACCAGCCATGGGACTGGGAGAGAACAGCTATTGTTTGAAGTCAGTGGTTACTGGAGTTCAATATGTGGGCACTCTGAGTGCCAGTTTTTTCCTTCACAAAGCATGATGGAATATTCTGGAGCAGGCATCCCGTGTTATAGTGCAATATCTCTATCTTTGCTGTCCCTCTTTCTACTTTCATGGATGCACAGAGAGAATATCCAGAATAGGCAGCAAAGATAAACGAATGGAGAGAGAGGAGCATGTGGTGTTTGAGACCAATCAGAAATGGAAGGCAGCTGAGAAGTAAGGTCAGATGCCTTTAGGAGTTTGGATGAAACTCCTGTTTGAAGCCCAGTTTAGGCATACATTTAAAGGAAAGAAGACAGGTGAGTTCCTCTGGGCAAGGTCTGTCTTTTTAAAACTCCAGAAAGCATCTGCTGTGCTACGAACATTGCTAATAGCAAATGAGTGGCACTGCATAGACCACGAAGCTCAGCTAAATTCTTGCTGCTACCAGCTGCAGAATGAGCAGTCTTTGCTGCACCATTCTCCAGACCTCTAAGTGGAGTTTTAGGCATTGTACCGTTTCTGTCTGGTTCAGATGGGTCATAAGAGAAGATTATTAGTAAATCTAAGAACTGAATCTCAGGTCAGAGTCTTAGACTCAGGCTCCAGATCAGTTCAGCCCACAGCAGAGAACAGCTGCCTCTTCTTCTGAAGTGCCTAACTCCAGGCATGACCAAGCCAAGCTCACAGGGTAGGTGCATCCCTGATTTCAACGCAAGTAGCATCACCCTTTTTTCTAAATAAAGGACATGATCATTTCCTGTGCCCTTTGATGTACTGGGAAAAAAAAAAAAAAAAAAAAAAAAAAAAAAGAACCCTAGTTCACAAGCAGCTCTGTTGAGTTTCTGGCTGCATCTCATAAGCCGGTGGCTGGTGCCATGTTCAGTGCACTATTTCTTAATTCTCTCTCTCCTTCACTTCATGCTTATCTCACTTTAGAGAGTGTGAAATTTTTCAGTTCATTATGTTCTGAACTGTTATTTAATTGAAGCCCCTAATGTTCAGTCAGTACACATTGCACACAGTCATTTAAAATATTCCAGCAGTGCACATTTTTTATAAGTGGCTCAATTGGAAGTGATCAAGGTTTGAGACTTCCAGCCTATAAAGGCTTCTGCTGTGGAAATGTGAAGTGCTGCTCTCAATAATTTCAAATTGCTTCCTAAGCAGGCCCTGTATTCTGACTGTCTTAAACTGTGGCATAATTTCTCAGCACGGTGTATGCCCAGAACCTCCACTTAATGTCTTGCACAGAAAGGAGCACATTGCAGGATTGTCTGAGCCCCCTAGCTGAGGAGTGTGGTGGGAAACCCTCCTCTCTAAATAAAGACATTACGTGGGAGAGTTTTGTTTCCTTCACCCCATCTTGTCCAGAAGTGCTGGAACGGTGATTGCCCTTTCTTCTGCATGGCGTGTGCCGTGGCTGCAGCTTTGTTCCCAGTTCCATGAGGTCGAGTATGCGACTGACACACGAGAGCCTCTGAATGGATTTGTTCCAGCAGAGCACTCTGAAACTCCAGGGTTGTAAGGAGTTGGGTACCCTAGAAGAAACTAATATGAGCAATGGCATTAAGGCTCTAGGAGTTATTGCTCAGATCCCAAGCAACTGCAGTTTCAGTGCAGGAGTAAAGCCGTGGTGAAGAGAAGGTACGACCCAGGGATTAGGTGCAGCAGGGCCACTATTTAAAGTTCATTCTGTCTGTATTACCTGTAATCTTCCTTTTCCCATAAACGGTGTGTTGATGACAAAAGGGACTGTGTCAGGGATGGTTGTCGCTCTTCCCAAGTCTGATTCTGCACAGCAAATGGAGAGAGAAAATGAAGCTCACCACCTCTTTTCTCCTGCTGCTCAGAGCAAAATGATACTCAGGTGTTATTAGCTGTCTGTTGAGGTGGGGTAGGCTAGTGACAGTGTTAGACAACACCGTGTACTACTCAGAGGAGAGTCTCCATCACTTTTCAGTGCTCAAATTTAAAGCTGAAGATGAGTCAGAGATTCCAGTTTTATTGAAAGTGCTCAGTAATCTATAGTAATGACCTAGTCCAACTGAAGAACAAGCACTCGTTAAAGGTCATTTATCTGAGCAGAGAAAAGTG
The DNA here is from genome assembly GCF_963932015.1 of Anas acuta. Classification (NCBI taxonomy): domain Eukaryota; kingdom Metazoa; phylum Chordata; class Aves; order Anseriformes; family Anatidae; genus Anas; species Anas acuta. The sequence goes on from NC_088983.1 coordinate 13,213,141, forward strand.
TTCATTTTCCAAGTGCTGTCATCTTCTACTTTAATTAATATCAGTCGTGTATGCTGTTGGCAGTGGCTTCAAATAGTGTAGCATGGGAAGACCGGACTTCCAGTGACATTTTTAATGAAAAATTGTAAATCATCTCTCACAAGTGCTGTAATCGAGCTGTTCATTAGCTAACCCTGGATTGCAGAGGAACACCTATAGAAATAAGCCAAGCTCTGTGGATCCTGGATAATTTTGTAGGAATTAGAAGTCTTTCAGACACAGCTCAGTGAGTTGCTATCAGCTAGAAGCATGCCTGGGAAGGCCATTTTGTCTCCACACCATAGTCCAGAGAGCCAAAAAAAAAAAGAGAGACGAAGCACAGGGAGTTGGTATCTGCACTACTGATGCCTAATGGAAATATAGGACAAGTAGCTCAGGAACCTGCAGATTTGGGAAACCAGCCATCATGAAGATCCTTTTCTTGATCCTTTAAAGAGATTGATGAAAGCCCTGAAGAACAAGGCTTTTTTATCCTTTCTAGAATGCACAAGGAAAAAACACTCCAACTCTGGATTTATATCCTTAGGCTGGAAGGGATAATTAGATCACTGGCTCTTACCTCCTTTTTATTACAGTCCACTAAATTGCATCAGGTTACCTGGTGCATGTGGCTAACACAAAGGCAGCCAGTGTTGATGCAAAGACACGAAGAGATGGTGATTCCAGTGCTATTCTTGGCAACTTTTCTCAACTTTTGATCACTCTCACATTCATAAAAAATTATTTGCCTATTAATGTAAGTCCTAATGGTTAATTTTGTAGTGCTTTGTTTTGCTGGATGCAAAAGCTCCCTACAGTACCTGGAAATTTGCCTCTGTGAATATACTTCTATGAAATAATCAAGTTTACCTCCCAGGCTTCTTCTTTTGATCAGGCAGAGAATGCCTCCTATTGTAAGCTGTTTCCTCCAGCTTGAGAGTCATTTTGGGGTGTTCCTCTAATTTTTCAGCACTCTTCAAAGATTTCTCCATTGGAATATGTACTGGTGATTGTAACACCAAGGCTGTTTATAGCCTCACTAACGTTCTTAATTATCATTTACCTGATTCCTCAAAAGTTTTTCAATAGTCTTTGTCTTATTATGTCTTATTTCTTTGTCTTATGTCTCTTAGAGAGAGAGTTCTTCTCTCCCACTGAGCTCCTTGCTCACCATTTGAATCATTACCATCAATACAGTTCCCCTGTCCACAGGTGGAGCCTGCATTCTGATTTCTAGACATCTGGCTTTGGCTTCAGTTAAATTAAAAAGTTCTAAGTTTTCATGATCTCATTTTAGCAAACGGTTTGGTAAGTGATTGAGAGCTCCTTGATTATCTTCATTTATCATTCCTGTATTGTTATATCTTCTTCAATTCTTTTTCAGATGGATTTTCTTATTTCTATAAGTCCAGTGTTAGCTTTTTTTTTTAATGATGGTGATGCTAATGATGATGATTATTATTATTATGAATCTTTCCAAGTCTGTGTGTTGCATGCCATGTTCTGACAAGAAGCTCTATAGTCAAGTTTAATGTCTTGTGGAGTATTTTTACTTACGTAGATAAAAATAGGGACATGTTCTCCAGTACATTTTTTTGGAACGGAGATTGCTAAACTCCACACTTTTCACATTTAGTCATAATTTTAGAAAAACAACAGTACAGAACCAGTTGAGAAGTTTGCGAAGTTCAGCTCCAAATTCAGTTTTCTTGATAGCAGCTTGAATCAAAACTTGTCTCTCTAGGTACCTTCACTTTTCACAGAGGACCCAGGCTGTGCAGCGTGGGGGTTAATGGCTCTTCTTAAGTGTGCTCATACTCAGCAGTTAGTTTGCACAGTTAGTCACTAAGGGAGAACGTGGTCTCTTCTAGGTGGCTCCTGGTGGAGGTATCTCTTGGAAGTGGTCTGAAAATGAGCTTCTTTGCTCGGTCAAGCTGTCTCAGGGCAGAGATGTTACTGAGCTGTGTCAGAGCTATGTACATCCTTACCAGCAGCTGTGTGAGCCCTCGCAATGGAGCTGAGCAGTCAGACTCCCAAAGAACAATTACACCTCCAAACTGACCTGCAAATGTCAACATGTGTGCAGGTTGCACAGATGAAGGACTGATGGGTGTCAGGTCTTTGGTGACAGAGGATGGCTGGGTTAGAACTCATTGCATCCACCAGGAACCTGTGAAAGGGTGGCAGGAGCTGCTCATCCAAAACAGTTTCTGGAGGGAAGGACTGAAATTGCACTGCATAAGCAGTCCCTGGAGGAGTGGGAAACGGGCAAAGGAGAATAGGAAATCTCTGCTGAATGAGGAAAATCTTGAAATTCTCTGTTTTCTGTCAATGTTACAGAACATTTAGATGAATTTTAAACAAATGATTCATTGTATGTGTTTACTGAAAATAGCTTGGCGTAGATTATTATCCACCATGACTATCCATTTCCAACACTTTCTAATGGATTGTCAAGTATCACAAAAAGTGGGATTAGGCCCTGTCCACCACCATGGAAGCTGTGTCAAGCTCAGCACCTCCACATTTAGTTTCTCATTAACTCCAGTGGATGACCCCTGTGTAACTGCCTGACTTACTGTTTTGGAGCTCACCTGCAGAGAAGTCCATGGCCATGACAGACCTGAAGTCAAGCAAGCAAGAGTGGGATTTCTTCTCAGTGTGTTGCTGTCAAACCATGACAGTGTGAAGTGGAGGTGGAGTCCTGCCACTCTTCTCCATCCTATTGTTCAGGCAAATTTTCTTTCAATTCCTTCAGCATTTTCTTCCAGCCACAAATTTTGTACCTGCTGTCACAGATGCTGTAGTCTGTGTCCATCACACATCCCACACAGATTTCAAAATGCGAAGTATTTCCTGTTTTTACAGCCATGTAATCCATATTTTGGTGTGCACAAATGAATGTGAACTTGTAACAGCTTCTTGAGCCACTGAATATATGTTTTGCAAACAGCCAAGAAATAGAAAATATAATGCTAATTATTTGTGATCTAATGATGCTGGAGGCCACGGGCAGATTGGTGCCCCATCACACTAGAAACAAATTCCAAGGAGGCCATAGCCTAATAGCCTGTCTTTATTTTGTGTGAACATTACTTTCCTCTCTTTCAAATTCTAATGTCATGTTAGCTATTGAGAAGTGTAGAAGTCTGGAAGAGATTTTGAAATGAAAGATCACAACTCTTTCTGGTGTATATTCCCCATTAATATCCCAAACCATGCATGAACAAAATGAGTTAATAGTCTTCTGTTTACCACGAGGATCTATTTGTACTCAGAAACTTGCAGTAAAAATCTCAGTGACAGTTTTATATGGTGTTAAAAAAATATCTTGGAGGAAGATTGAACCTCATTTGTTTAGGATCAAGCAAAATCACTACTAGCACTCTGAGACGAAAATTGCTCCCTACTTTCCTCCAAAGCTTAAACCAAATGAATCCAGTCCTTTTTATTTTTTTCCCCAAGTTTAGAATAACTCTTTTTTTATTTTGACTTGAGTCCATTGTAACTACCTTGTGTCTGAGTCATAGAAGTCTTAGCATTTAATTACCTTGGAAAAGCTACTCTAATTCCCAGGATGGGTGGAATGCTTACTGTACCGAGGACGGGCAGAAACCTCTGTGCTGGTAAGTCTGGTTCCCTGAAGCTATTGGTTTTCATATTTATCTATAATCCCATTCATAAACTCATAAAGTTACAGTTTAAAACCAGTTATGTTTCTTGATCCCACTGCCTGTGCTTAGAAGTCGCTTCCCGAAGCCCTGTTTATGTGGATATGATGAGTCAGTTTCTTCTGCTGCTGAAAATGGGGTTCCTCTCCAAAACGCTAAGAACGCTTCAAGAGATATTGCTGTATGCATGCAACTCATTATGGAGGAGGCTGTCTTTATAGCAATAAGGGGAAAATATGGTCAAAAGGCAGTGAATGAAAGCATTGCACCAGCACACTGTAGTTACAGATGCAATGAAAGAAGAAATACTAACAAGCTCTGTGAACTGTGACGTTCCTGCACTGCCTTCAATTAAACCACTACTCTTTCTGCTATCACACAGCTTTGAGCATCAGCATTTGAGCTGATTTGTGTGGAGAAGGTTGCACTAAAATACAAATTTTTACACAGAGTGACAAGTTTGTATATTATTCCCTAGCAGAGACTTGTAAAATCCTTTTGGAAGCTATTCAGCATGGACATTCCTGATTTTCTAAATGTGCAGGTTTCAGTAGACTCTTCTGGTAATACAGTCTTGGGGAGTTTAAACATCTGTAAATGCTTGAATAGAGTCTAGGAAACAAGTTGCTCTGGGTCTTTGAGTAAAGTTTAAAAGACATGGTGCAGAAGCTCCAGTGAAGAGGCGACTGCCATGCGTGGAGGTGGTGCTGCCCTGGAGCAGGATGCAGACCTGACAGGCAGGTGGCCGAGCAATTTTGCTGCCCTGTCCTGTGACCTTGAGGAAGGTGCTCTCTGTCTTTGCTTTTATAAAGGACAGCATTTTAAGCTTCTGTGCTTTGAGATTAATAGACACTGTCCACAGGTTTCCTATAAGAACTGTGCTAATTTGATATCTGGGATGTGGCAGAGGCAAGCCCTGTTTAGTAATATGCTGATCACATCAGGAAAGAAACACTCTAGACCTCTGCAGTGTCTTCTTCTTGTGACTGGTGAGTTTAGGCTTAAGGCTATGGTGACATTTCATGAAATGAGTAAGAAATTACTCCGTTGAGCTGTGCCCTAAACTCCCTCCCACATTAAAATGGGCAGCAATGTTTGTAGCCAAGTGTGAATCATGGTGCAATGTACCACGACAAATCATGTCACTGCTGACAAAACACCACAGGGGCACTTTGCGCAGAGAAGGCACTACTCCTGCCTTTCAAGAATGCCATCTACCTACATTTCCAATCCAGTCCTGAAGAGCTGCACTTATCTGAGTCCCATGGTTAAATCCAGAGGTAGAAATGTTGGAAAGTGTGACCATGGTCAGGACTACTTCTGAGGAGCCATGCAGTGCTCCTCCAACACCAGTAACACCCCACTGTGGGGACAGGAACAAAAGTGGTGTTTCTAATCTTGGCACTTGCATTTATCTGAAAAGAATTAGCTGAAGGGAAAATAAACGCCTTCTATCCTTGCAAAGCTGGGAGGAAAGGGAAGTGCATCTAAGATTGTTGCAAATGAAACAGCAAGGCTCAGAGGAACAGGAGACCTCTGCTTGTGTGCGGCATTCCTCACTCCTGAGACAAGTTTATGAAGGAATGGAGTGTCTTTAATCATTTAATTTGGTTAATTTAAAACTACATATGCATAATTTATTTACAGAGAGGTAAAAACCTCTAATTCCTGCATTTATTATTGTAATGCACAGTATTAGAGTGATTTTTTTTTTCACTATTGCAATCTGCAAACTGTCTGAGAGCGTTAGTGTTCTACACATCATGCTTGAGCGAGTATGAGGGGCTTGAGACTCCAATTCACATATACTATCCTCCATAAATTATGCACACAACTTCCATTTATATACACAGGCGTTACAGAAATTATAATACAAATTAATTTACAGGGCTTTCATTCCCAGCCATTGTCTTATGCACCTTCTGTTGAAGGAAAAAAAAAAAAGTCTATTTCCCACTCCATACAATAAGGGGGATTCATTGTTTTAGGTGACACTGCAATAGTGTCTTGTGCTGCAGGAGCATTTAGCTCATTCACAGCAAAACCCAGGGAACCTGCCTTGTTGAAACTATCTCCAATTACTATTTATGCAACCTATTCATATAAGTGGGACACCTTTTCTGATTCCAGCTTATAGGAATTTAATTGCCAAGTTTGAGTCTTTGTCAGGATATATATCACTTTTCAAGGACTTCATGGATGGATAAAGAATTCAGTAAGGTCCAGATCTTTTAAAAGGCTTGCCAACTAATTCTGACCTTCTGGATGTGTAAAATGTGAGCCCTGGAAGACCTGGCTGAGGCAAAGAGAGAGAATTGATTCCAGAGCTGCCTCATTCCCAGGTAGCTTTAAATTATGTTCCAGTCTGACCCAGAAGGTTTCTCCAGCATAAGTACCACCCCTCTCACCTTTAGCTAGCTGAATTTTCCCTTGTTCTTTTTCTGACCTGGACTATACTTTGAGCAGCCAGCTTCACTGAAGGCATTGTGTGTCCACCATAATGCCTCTCATCACTAATTCACAGTCCCTTGGTGTGTACGAAAGCTTAAATTATTTCCTGCAGTGTGCATTAGCTTGCACACGTCTATGCGGAATTTCAACTTCCATCATGCTGTCTGGTCAAGTCTTTCTGGAACACGTCGTAGCTCCCTATAGTCTTGAGTAACCTAAAAAATTCTGTGTCATCCGGACATTTTGCTAATTCACTATTTACATACCTACTCCCAGGTCACTAAGGAACATCTCTTACTACCAACTTTGGGCTGGCAGGCATAAATTCTTAATGTGTATAGAAGCTGTGAGCCAATCTTGGGCTATTTTTTTAGTTTGATTTATTTGAAGTAGCTTTTAGTGGCTTATCAGTAGCTGCTGAAGGCAGTGAATTCTGTGGCAGTGTGTCAGGTTTTGATTTCTTGAGCTGAGTTGGCCACTGGCAACAGTGGGGCTCACTTTTTCTCCCCTGGACTAGAAGATAGCTCTTTCCTAAACCTGTGTGGGAGATGAGCTTCCCCCCTCCACCACACTTTTCCTGTGCAGGGAGGGTAACAACTCCCAGAGGTGTCAGCAGCTAGTCGTGGTGCAAAAGGAAAATGGTACAAGTAGATGTCTCTATCCTAGGAAACTGGGTTGACCTATTCCTCTGCCTGCAGCCAGCCCGCAGGAGGAAACAGGAGCTGACAGAGGCAGCCAGGAGTGTGCACAGGATCAGGAAGAAAGGCTGCAGGCCAGACCTGGCTGCTCTTAAGTCTCCCATTAAGGTTATCTCCCCTATCTCTGGCTGTGCAGTGGGGTTGTTATCAACTCACTCCTCAGAGTGGCTCCCTTTTTGCTCTCCCTGGAAATGCTGAAAACAACTTGGTGATGTGGCTCTTTATCCCAACAAGTTGGTCCTTAGGACTGATGGGAGATCTTGAGTATAGCAGGTGCAGTGTCTAATGGTGTCCCTTGGTGGGACACCCTTATCCTTTATGGGACATACCTGGTGCATCATGAATCTGAAGAGATTCATTCAACCCACTTCGTTCTGCACTTGCCATTGTAAATCAATCAATCAATAAATAAATAAATAAATAAGAAGGTTTGTAAATACTCTGTTTCATTCTAAGCCATATTGTCAATGCTTGAATTGATAAAGAGAGAGGTGCTGTGTGCTACTTGTCGCTTTGGACAGGGAGGAGGAGTTCTAGGCAATGTAAGTGATCTAGGAGGTAATGTCTGGTTTTAAAATTTCAGGAGATAGAATTTACAGAAGGGAAAGAAGCTCCTTTTCTCACTGTCCCTCACATATGATCTCATATGATCCAAAATCTTTGAGATCTGGCAAAGCTAACACCACACTGAAAAGGTCACTTCCAGTGTCTGCTGTGATTTTCAGCAGTAGTGAAGAGAAACAGGAGCTGTAGCCTGGCTATTTCCTCAAGAAATCACTTCCTGACTTCCTGGGCTGAATGTTTTTGTTAGAATCATTTTGCAAGGAAAAGCAAAAGCAAAAACAAACAAAAACCACAATCAAGGCCAGAGAAATATCTGACTCCCAGGCTGAGCAGGCTCTGGAAGCCACTGTTCTTCCCACAGCCCCTGCCTGAGTGCAGGAGGGAGGCCACAGAGCCGCACAGGTGCCTTTGCCCCCATCAGTGGTTCACACCATGGCAAGGGTCCAGCATCTCTCTCAGCCCAGGCCCTGGGATCCCCCCGGTCCTGCTGGTGGAACCAGCACCGTAAATCACCACTCAGCTCCATCCTTGCACCAGGTAAAGAAGCAGAGAAAAGGTCCAATTCCAGCTTGTCAACACTACTGCTTGGAGCTACATTTGTGTAGACTTCTTCCTTTGGAGTCAAACCTTTTGCATGTGGGTTGCACTGATGCAGAGTGTCTTTGCAGCAAGCTAATTAGCTCAGTTACCTCTGGGTGGGGGCCGTGCCACAGGTGCTGCGAAAGGCATCTGCTTCCCCCAGATCATGTCAGTCACCTGGTTCCCAGCTGGAGGCCCCTGAGGACGGCCCTGCCTTGGATTACCTCTCCCATGTCACCCCGCACCTCCTCGCCCTCTCCACCCTCCTCCCAGTCCTCCAGCCTTCCCTCTCTCCTCCCGCCCTCGGCCACCCTCCCGCTGCCTCGCCGCCCCTCCAGCCATCCTCGCTCCCTGTCTGCATTCCTCCCTGTCTGCCCTCTTTGCCTCAAACCACAACATCTAACAGACCCTGACACTGTGAGGATAGACCGGGGCCATCGCCCACAGCTCTCTGTGCTGGTCCCTGTCAGGCAGGAGGGCCCATTTCCCTCCCACTGCACTCGAGGTGGCTCGTAGCCCTCAGGAGGCCATGCTGGATTCCAGCAGCATGTGCCCCACAGAATTTTGTTTGGGGCTTGGGGATGGAGAGGAAGGGTAGGCAAATTGGGGGATGCCTTGTTAAAAAAGGGGAGGCCTTGGGTCTGCAGCTGAGTGGATGAGGCAGTGGGAAGGCGAGAGAGAGGCAGAAGCCCTGAGGTGCAGGGTGAGCTAGAGGCATTTTAAACCATGTGGTTTCGGAGCTGAGATTTCAGGTGCGAGTTCAGCCAACCAAAGCAAATCGCCCCCAGCACTGCCCTGCTGGTGTATGGAAATGCAGTCAGCCCCTGCCCAGGGCTAAGGAGCCCCAAAAGTCCCTCAGCTTCCCATGGCACCCTGCCCCTGCTTGCTTTGCACAGGGCTGCATGCCCTGCGGGGAGCCCCACCGCAGAGGGGTGGTGGTGCTGTGGGATCCCACCAGCCAGGGGCACCGCGGCTCTCCCCATCCCACTGCCCTGCAGAGCCCCCCGGGACCCAGGGTGGGTGTTCGCCCAGAGCTGGGGCTTTTGTAGCACTGGGGGTTTGTTACAGGAGGAGGAGTTTCTCCCTTGACATTTTCACAGCTCTGGAAGGAACAGGAGGGATTGATGACTCTGAGCAGAGCAAAGACAAAGAGGTGATCCTGCCCTACTGGGCTTTGATAAACCTAGGCAACCAGCCACCACTTGTTCTTACAATCCCTCACTCCCACATATGCACAAGAAACACTAGTATGGGGCTTTTTCAACATTAATGCATGCTTATTAACTGAAGTGCCTTTGTTTTCTATTAAAAATCTTGTTTCTAAACCTCTCCTTAAAACTCACCATATAGACACACACACATACTTATTTTTCTGTCAAAGACATCAGATCTGTAACATTTGAAGGGGAAAGAAAAGTACCATTTTAAGCTAAATTTATTTATTTTTTTTCTTTTCACCATTTTCTTTTACCAAATTGCTCTTTAGCTCTTAATTTCACAGACATTGTGCTCAGTTTCAATAGCCTGAGGAGGTCTGCTGAAATGCAGGAGTACGGTGTGATTGGGCAAGCCTTTTGCTAGCAAAAAGCTATTTTTTATTTATTTTTATTTTTTTTTTCTCAGAAGCACAGCATTTCAGCATTTGTACCTTGCAAACCTGACACTGGTACCGAGGCACAGATTTGTAAAGGTATTTTGGCATCTCCCTCCCAGCAAGTCAGACTCAGAGATTCGGCTTTTCCAGTGCGACAGTTTGCTCTTTTATCGGCTGAATTTTCCTCCCGTTGGAGGAATTTGACTTCTCTGGGAACAAAACCACAGATGCACAAGGCAAAATACTTTACAAATATCATCTGATTAGCTCTTGCAGATGCCTATCAGGAAAACTGGGCACTCTAATACATCTCTGAATAGGAGAACCCTATGGCTACCTGGTTGGACGCAGCTACATGCAGATAGACTGAAGCAAATGTGGCACAGCAGCTTGCTAACAGGGCTGCACTGCTCCCAACACCGCAGTGCTCTTTCAGTGCTAACTCAGTAATTATGCATCATGGACAGGCCTACTTTCCCCCCATCACTTCTGCATTTCGCTGTAACTTTTCAAAATGATTAAATGATTGAGATCTAGAAAGTTCAAGCTCCCCTCTTTTGTTCAGACTATTGCATGACGCTACTGTCCGATTTAGAGCCTTAGTAAAACTTCTTGTTCTTGCCACTGTCCTGTCTAGATGGCCACTGAGAACAGGACCCCGTTGTGCTAATTTCTGTGCAAGCACATAACGAGAGTCCTGGTAATGATGAATCCATGCTATAAATAAAAGAGACCCAGAGAGAGCTGGGACACAAAGGGGAGTGAACAACAAAGGAGCCGTGAGTATCAGGTCAGCGTCCGAGCGTCCTGCTCCCACTTGAAGCCAATCACCTGAATAGTTGTCACAAGGTGGAAGTCTGTCGGATGCTCAAACCACCAAGACCACCATGAGGTGGAGCTCAGCACCTGCGTGTGCTCATAGGGAGCACCAGGTCCAGGGGGCTCTGCTTGCTCTGCCTTGCAGGATGCTGCTGCTGATCAGCATCATTTCTGCCAAGCGCCTCCATGAAGGAACCTGAGACATTGTAGCTCCCCAGTTTTGTTCCAAGCACCCACCAAAACCCAGCAAACTGCTGGAATACAGTTGAAATGGCAGAATTCTGATGTGGTCAATTGATGCCCTCTTTCCTCAAACCCTAATATCTGTGTATCAATAAAATAAAAGGTTATAGTGCTGAATTGTTTGCATAGCTGGGGATGAAAGCAGACATACCATGGTATAGTTTCTTCTGAATTATTGATTGGGTGCTGTGATCAGAGCTGGGTTTAGCCTCTGCCCTTGGTCATCCCAAGTATACACCCCATGCCCTCACTCAAAGCATTAAACAGCCATGCCAAAGACGGGATCTTTGCATGACTGCCTCCAGATCCCAACACGTACCCATGTAGCCCCTATAATGGACAAGGACATGTATTATTAAGCAGCAGAAAGCACTTGTACAAGGCTGACGGCACACATGACTTATTTACACTGACCCAAAATAGCAGCACTTTAAGTGATACAAACACAGAAGACTTTAAAGTGCTCCATGGAGATTTGTGAATACAGGAGAACCCTTTGGCTAATCCTGAAACATTGTTTTCTTAAAAAGTCAGCTCATCCTCTTTCATGCACCTGCCATTACTTTCCTTACCTCAAAGTGACTTCCTTCATTTTTTCCTACATATTGGATTATTAGCAGCTCCCTTACTAACAATCCTCCCACTTTTGCAGGCAGATGAAACCTCTCAGAGCTGATGGCTCCTAAGGGCTTGGGAATACTCCCCTGCAGGCTTGCAGGGTGGAGAACTCGGTGGGGTTTTCCCTTTTAGCAGAGTTTTCTGATGAAAAGTGGCTTAAGAAGGCCCTGCTGCAGTTTTCCCACTGGCCAGGCTTGGCACAGGTTGTCCCTGTTGTCATTTGGTGCCTGCATGGGCACAGGAGCTGGGTGTCCAGTGTCCCTGGCAGGTTTGTGCCCGGGTGAGGAGGGATGTTGTGCCCGGGCTGGCTGGGGGAGGCTCCCGGGGGTGCACCAGGAGCATGGGGCGAGAGGCGAGAACCACTGAAACATTAAAATGTATGTGTGCGCAGGGAGGGGGGGACCTTAAAGATTATTTAACCGAAAAAAAAATCTCAAAGTCTGACTTATATGAAATTTAATTTAATTTATTTTTACACCAGCAGCTGTCAGTTCAAAGAACAAAAACAAAGTAGCCATCTGTGCTTAATTTCATAAATCTACTGTAGATTGTCACATGATAGTGGAACTTGGACAAAAACCTGTCACGTGATTGGGTCCGGTCCCTTTAAAGTCAGGCTTTCATACACAGGCTGGTTGTGCTGCAGCTATAGGCAGGGGGCCCGACCAAGCAGGCAGCAACCTGCCATGAACTGAGAGGGGTCAGCCCGAAAGAAATCTTCATTTCTATGTCTTGTCGCATCTCCCCCTCTTTTTGTGGCAAAAGTGAAGTTTTGTTTTGTTTTTAATTACATTTCCAGCATTCAAGCAAAGCCCAGTAACAGCCTATCCAGTGACAGCAATGCCTGGAACGTGAAATAATTCCCCTTGCATGGGAGCTGCAATCCCATGGGCAAAGCAGGGTGCCATGGCACTGCTGCCATCAGTTGTGTGGGGACACAGGCTGCCTACAGTGCCAGGCAGGCTCTTCTTTCATCACAAGTCCTTCCTCAACTCTTCACCAAGAGAAAAGGAGCTCATTTTGCACCGCCATAGATCACAGGTGCATTACAGAACTGAAAAGAAATTGAATTTTTTTAGCCATTAGAGAGTCAGGGCCAGTAGGGAAAGTCAGAGTGTGTTTACTCTCTAAATTCATATTACTAAGAAAGTGCAAGGGAGAGAGATCAGAGGGGGTGTAATTAAAATACAGATCAAAAAGTCGCATTTTTCAATTTGCCATGTGAAAAAAAAAATAACAATCAGCTTGTCATATTCTCATTAAATACCAGATGGTTGAGCATGAGTAATAGATCTCTGGCTGACAGAAATCTGCAAACTCTTTTCTTTGGAGAGTTTTTAACTTAAGCAATCCGACCATATCGAATAGTCAATAATACTCTCAAGGTGAATGTATTTGTTTAGCATTTGTGTGCGTGTGTTTGTGCGTGCAGGATCGTACGTGCGTGTGGGGTGGAAACAGCAGCAAAGCCTCAGAGAAAGTCAAATTAATTCTTAACATGTAATTTTATCTGCCTAGCACTGAGGCTCTTTTTCTCTCTCTCTCTCTCTCTCTCTCACACACACACACACACACACACACACACACACACATGAGTTTCCTGAGGTTTTAATGCTTTCCACCTTCTCCGGGGTAATTAAGTGATGGCCACACCTATGCTGAAAGGGAAAGGCCGCAGCTCCTCTACCCCAGCAGCTACATAACCATAAATCAGGGTGTTGTGCTCGTGCCGAGCCCTGCAGATCAATAGCTTCCTTGCAGCACTGCCGTCCCCCTCTGGCAGGGCAAGCCAGCAGCTGCCAGAGGAACTCCAGCAGAAGTTTGACCATGATTTCCTAATTTCTCTGCTTTCTCTCTACTAGCATTGTGTTATGGTAATGCTAACAAGGTCCAGTTGTAGACCAGCACTGTGACGCTACAAACAAGACACTCATTTCCTCAGTGTACAGCACGAGACAAGGCTTGGGCATGGCGAGGTGAGGAAGCCCAGAACCACCACCAGGTGTTCATTGAGCCCCAGCACCATCAGCACCGGTGGTCTTCTGAGCTGAGCCTTTATATAGCTGCACTGCCAGCACAAAGACACATCCGACTGCTGCCTTACCAGACCTCAGCCACTTGTGGGGCTTGAGATCAGCACGTCCAAGTGACTGGGAGCCCTGAAAGGCCGGTGTAATAAATGAAAGATTTAAGCCTGGCAGCAACACTTGGGATTTCAAAGAAATCTGGGTTGTGTGCAGAGGCAGCAGCCATTTTCCTCTTGCCTGCTCCAGCCTGTTGCGGAAGCAAACACGCACTGATGTCTCTCTTGGACACCTCACACTTTTTTTTTTTTTTCCTTTCTTTCTTCCTCTCTCCTTTCTTGCTGATGTTTTCCCTTAATCTAAAAGAAGTCATTTTGAATGAAAGTAGATGATCTGGTCCTTGTATATGGAAAAACAGCAATTACTGGCAAAGAGCAACAGTCTTTGTGGTAGGAGTGTGGTAGCTTTATTCTCCTGCAAGTTTGGGCTGGACTGCTACTTAGAGTAATAGGCATTAATGCCAGAAGAGAGCTTGTGAGTTTTTTTGGCCTACTCTTTTTGCCAGTGCGGGATTTTTCCCTACGGGATATTGTAACCGAGCTTTAATTAAAAAAATTAGAAGGCATTAAAGCAGCACAAAGTAATAGCCTCCTTCGGTGTACCTCACATTACCAACCAACCTGTTAGACTCAGACCTTCCTCATTCAACCTACTGGTACATCTGTGTTCTTGGCAGATCCGGATCTCACAACACAGTGTTGTTCAGGGATACCTAGAAGTGGTATAGCTGCATTAGCACAATAAATTAGCATGGGTAGAGCACCATGCTAATAAGTCTGGATTGCTTCTCGTCCTCAAGCTAGTTCTTTTAGAGCTAACTCACTTAACGCTGTAATGTGCAGTGCAGATGTACCCATGTGCTACCCTGGTCTTTGGAAAAGACATTGGTATCATGGGGAGCTCAGAAAATCCAGGTGCAGTGGGAACAGCGGAGAAGTTGAAATCTCGGGCTTTTTCCCCCTCAAGACTTTGAGTTAATCAAAATAGTGGGCTTTTTGTTGTTGCTGTTGTTGTTGTTTTCCACTGAAATGAAGCTCCTAGGATGAAATCTTGGCACCACTGAAATCAGTAGAAGTTTTGCCACCAACTACAGCAGGTCTAAAACTTGATCTCCTGTTTATTTTCCAGTCAGAGTGAATGTGTTTTTCTAGTGATAATAGGCTAGTCTCTCAAAACTGTTGATTTCTTCTTACATTCCATAAGGTTTGCCAGTTTCACAACATTTTCCTTATGCGCTTTTCATGTTTTTTAGCTAATACCAGCATATATTACTGCCTGAATCACCTTTTTTGGGAATTGCCATCTTATCACACCAGCCTTACTTTTCAGCTGTTACTTTTTCAGCAGTTCATCCCCCGTCTCCTCTTTTTCTCGTGGCATGACAAGACTGTCAGAGGCACATGTAATCACTTGCTTTCTTGATCTTGGGCTTTAATGATTAGCTTAAGGAGTCTCATATGCTCCTGTCATGCCTATTGCTACCTCTGTCAACTTTATGTTCAACACAGCAGACTTCGATCACGCCTAGAGACAAGGTCTGCAGCACCTGCTCTTAAAAGAAAGGGAAAGACAGATCTTCTGTTCATATAGATAGACTAAGTAATGGAGCCATGGCTAACTAATCCACCCAGAGTTTTCATGCAGATTTTGAGCCTATGCTTCCCTAATTCGATAGGATTTCTGAACATAAGATATTTGGATCTCAGCTGTAGAAGTCAGCAGTGATTTCTGGTGGCTTCCAGTCCAGTTTATTTTGTGACCTGTGCACTCTCTGTCCAGTGGACCATGTCCTACCTTCTGTCTACAGGTAATGTGTTTTTGTGGAACTGCTCAGGAGCCCCTTCCATTAGTTTGTCATTAGGATGACATGTCCAGCCACCAATTATCCGATATATGTAGCTATGGAGGCACAAATCAGGTGAAGGTTTCCATAGACATTTAGCCCATCCGTCAGCTGTTTCATATCTCAGGACCTCGGGACCAAGGTCAGAGCCTTGGGCAGAGCTGGTATTTGCAGTGCCTGCCACCAGAACAAAGGAAGCCTTTAAGCTGGTTTTACCACCTTATCAAACCTCTGTGGGTGAGGCAGGAGAGAACAAACTAGTTTTCAGGACCACAGAGGTATACAAATCTGAGGGTAAGCAGATATACATATAGGTGTCTGATGACTCGTCTGATATACTTGATTAGTGAGAAAGGACGCTTTTGAGGTTAAGGCCCTGGATAGGATTCAGGAAATCTGGATTCAGTTCCCAGCCCCACCATAGATTGCCTGTGGCATCTTGAAGAGGTCTTTTTGATTCCCTGTACCTCAGTTCTCCGTGTGTAAAAAGGGGGCACAAGCCCTTCTAGCTGCTAGCTTTTCTCTGCCTTTTAGACAGACCATATTCCCATACCCCATGCGGGCCCTCATCTTGCTCGGGATCTCTTGATACCATCAGCATGTGAATCACAGCGCTCAAGGGAAGAGAATGATGTATACTTAATACACATATGTACAATGATTAACGGTTCCAGAAATATCAGCAAAGTATCAGAAGTTGACCACTCTGGGAACAACAATAGTCTTATTGGCATCTGTCTCTGGCAATCTCAAACTGTTAGCTGAAATTTGAAGCAAACCAGAGCTGAGTATTTTATTTCATGGTTCACTGGACAGCCAAGTATTTAACCACCTCAATTTTCCTTCTTTTGTGCCAATGCATTTCCAGGTCCTCCTTGCTGTGAATTCTGAATAACAGAATTGAAATAAAAAGAGAGGGAGACAAAACTCCCTGGACAAAACAGAAGTAGTGGGCAGAAACCTTATTTCTACTTTTTTCACTGGTCAAATTAATCATATTTATTACATGAATCATGGTCTTATCAGTCATATGAGTCACATAATATTCCTTGCTAGATGGGCCTAAGGTACTGAACACTAGAGAAGTTTGTTGTGATAATTTCACCTTGTCCTGTTAGATCTGAATTTTCCTCTTGCTTGTTGAATTCCAAATACAGCCAGCCCCAGTCACTAGGGTCCCTACACTCTACAGTAACTGAAAATAAACAGTATTTTTATTTGCAATAACATTAACATTAATGAATGAAAATCTCCAGAGATGCCCCATTGTGTGCTCTCTTGGTTGGTTCAGTGGTCTTTCTATCCTTTTAATCCCTTCCAGGATATTAGTCAGAGATCCTGCTTTGGAGTTCTAGTTTGCAATGTCTCACTTTAAGGCTGTTGTAAGGCACTCTCTGGAGAGTCTTTTCTTGGCAAAGTCTTGTAGCAGCAGGCTTTGTAGGCAGACTTCGTTCATTACGTAACCTTTTCCTCTTGATAGGGCATCTGTAGTACCGGAGGGAGGAGGATGCCTGATGCAGACAGGTTTCATCCTCCCACCCTATTTTCATGTCCATGTATTTTCTCCTCTTTAAGAGGACTCTAATACTTCCCCTTGCTACTGAAAGTAGGTGGAAGAACAGCCAGTCTTTCCTATCCTTGGCAAAACATTTCTCTGGTGCCGTTACTTATTGTGGAGCAGCGAGCACAGCCGCCCTTACTGTTGCAGTGTCCCAGGAGAAGGAGCAGTGCTCCAGCTAGAATTCCTGGGCAGACATTCGCTGAAAGCATCAATAAGTAACAATCATCTGTGAAAACAGAGGTTTTCACAAACCAAAACATGGTTTGATCCAAGGGTAGCATATTTATGCCCAATATTCAGGTGAGGTTGCCTTGCTCAAATTGCCCCACAGGGAGCACTGAGATTTTTAGAGCTAGTGACATGAGCACCTGCAAGGGATGTTCTGGGTACAGCTGGCTGTATGGTGATCACCTGCTGGCAGGCTCTGAGCATGCTTAGCAGGGTGGGCAATGCCTTAAGGTCTTCTGGGAACCAGTCCTTTGAAAATGCACAGCCTTCTCAGTCCATCTCCAAGGCAGCAGCGATTTGAACTTGGGTCTCTCACATCCTGGGGAAATATCCTGTCCTCTGGCCTTACAGAGAGAAAGGTGGGAGAGTCAGGTTTGGTTTATAATTGAATGCAGGTTTTTAATTAGCTATGCCAAAGTAGATCAGATTCATCGGAGGTTATTAAGAACATCCTGCTCCCAAATACTTGACAAGGTGGTGGTGAGGCCACTCTTCTCAGTGGGAGACCAAAGTTCAAATCTCTGTTGTCTAATCAGGTGTGTGGGTGAGGAGACAGGAGGAAGACTTGAAAGCAGACTTCTTGCCTCTCATGTGGCTAAGGGAAACATATGAGGGCGATGACTATTAGTTGTTTTTTAAGATTTTTCTTATCTTCGGGAAAGGATTTACAGCCAGGAGTCCCAAAGACATAGGTCCTACCTTCTCTTACAGTAGTAGCTATTTGACTGCCTCTGCTTAGTTGCCTCACTGATAAATACTTCACACCACAGGCCTCTTGTAGGTATTTCTTACCATTCAGCCTCAGCAGCTGCTTATTCTCCACTCCAGCTTCTTTAATCCCATCCTCAGGAAATGTTCCCTGCCCCTAACCTGCCGCCATGGGATATCTCTGTCTATAACCCGGGGCTGAGGATTCCTACTACGCACTGGGGTTTGTGGAAGTTAGGTATTGAAGAAGTGGAAATGTTTTTTTCCTCTTTTGGTGTGAGATTTCCTCTTACCTCAACTATGAATGTGTTGCATACAGAGGAAATCAGTACTTCTGGCCTAAGCATGCACACAGTCAATCAGGACTTGTGATCTAGACATAGAAGTCTTTGTCTCAAATTCTCTGTGAGCAGTTCCCTCTGGCTAAACCTGTAAGTTTAAGGTCTTTGTGCTGTTATACTGAGCCTATTTTAACTGTTCCACCATGTATGGGACATGAAGGGAGCTGTTGAGGTAGAGGTAGCCAGTGCTCCTACTGGTACACAACTCTGGCTTTACAAATCAAAAAAAGTTTTCAATTACCAGTAGTTATAACTGGTCAGGGATAAATATATTTATTGAAGTTTATTCTTCTTAATGAACAAGTTGGTTTTGTATGGGAAGTTTCTAAAATCTTTTCCTTCATCATTGAAATTTTTACTTTTCTCTCTTACAGTTAAATTACATCTACTTCAGCAGAAAGTACCCCAGTTCCCACATATTTTAATCTCCACTTTCACTCCTGTGAGAGGAAGTAGAAGTGGTCAGCAGTAAAGCATTGAAAAATGACAAGGTTGTGCTGTTTTTTTAGACCTACAACTCTCTAACACCCGTTTGTACTTGACAAATAGAATTTTCCACATTCTGTAAGACTTTATTTCACTGTTCTCATGATTCTAGGCACTCTTTCTCTACCCTGGGCATTTCAGTCAGAAGACAGAGGAGGAGGTAAGTGTTTCTCTCTGCTTCAGGACAGAGACCCCCTTCTCCCTTAGCTAAATCAAGAGTTAAAACAACACCCTCCAGTCACAGACTCCCCCCCGAAAACCCAGGCCCATCCCTCACTAGTCACACTGAGTCTTAAAACTCTCTCCCTCCAGGAGGCATTTTCACTGATGGTGTGACAAACCTTCAGATTCAGGTTTAGCAGTGGCAGTCCCTGATGTCCCAGGTCCTGGCACTCAGAGAATCTCATGTGTGTACTTCCCATTTTTACTTGTGTCAAAAGTTCAGGATTTCTGCCTCTTGCCAAAGGCGGTCCACAAGTTTTTTTCACCTTTCCATTTATGTGGTACCATTTTTCACAGTGCCCAGCTGCAGCTGGATATCATACACCAACTAACCCTTTAAATGACATATTTCTGAACTCTTTCTTGGATCCCATAGCTTGTGTTAGGAAGCCCAGCACAGCTTCGTTTTGTGGGCTCCCATTCTGCAGGTCTTCAGGTTAACCTTTCTATCTTTAATCAAAAAAGATGATGTCAACAGGAATCATATTGTAGGCTTTCCTGGTGCTGATTGTAACCTTTATTGTTGGTTAATTGACAAAAGTGCTAAAAGTCTGTTTCAGAATTTCTATTTCATAAAAATGTCTCCTTTGTTGAAGTATCAATTAGCAGTCTTGGTTCAAAGTTTATTTCTCTTGCATGCAGCCATTTATTCAGTAATAATTGTCTCAATTCTGACATTAAATACTGTAATTCCTCCTGCTATGTTTAAAACCACTTCCAAAGACTTCTAAGTTTTATTTCCTTCCCATTTTCTACAGAAATAGCCTGAGTTTGTTCATGCTTAGGAAGATTAATAAAGCTATAGAGTAGATTGTGAAATTCACCCCAAACCAAAATACAATGAGCTCCATTCCAAGACCTCCTGCAGGCTCCATTTCTTTAATTAAATATATGCCAAGGCTCCTCTCCATGAAGTAAATATATAAAACTGAATATTTGAGTGTAATTATAAGCGAGTGTATTTTGACATTTCTTCACTGCAAATCTTGTAACCTTTATTAAGGGGATTCTGGCTGAACGGATTTCTGCTTAAGATATATTTAGCAAACGACAACAAAACTCAATTCCTACATGAAATCATGGGCAAGATAGAGATAGATCATAGGTGGTGTGAGTAAACGAAGCTTGATTTTGGCCCTCCTGTCACTTCACCTTTGGGACCAGAGGATAGCATGCAGAGGCAGTGTGTGCTATGGGGAGGAAGGCTGGCACTGAGCCTCCAGGAGAGGCTGGGAGGCACTGTGGAAGGCAGTGGGGAAGGCTGCTTGGCTGCTCGGTGGTGGAAAAAAGGAACCAGTGACAAATGAGCCTGCTCCTACACCATGCCTCAGGTTGGGGCCAGGGTGGTGCTGACATCGCATTTTTATTTTGGTATACTGAGCCTGCCCGGTATTTTCCTAAAGCTGCTTCTGGATGTCAGGGATAAGGAGAAGGAAACCTTTCTGTGAGAGATGCAAGAGGGGAGGCAGCGAGGGGTTAAAGCGGAGGTGGGGTTTTCATCCTGGAGTGGATAACTGCAAGATGCAAATGTGGCCTGGGGCAGCAGGAGCTCCTGCAGCCACTGCTGCAGCTGCTGGCATGTAGGCATGTTAATGTGGGAAACCCCTGCGATAGGGGAAACGTCCTGGCAAAGGTGCCAAGATATCTGCTTGAGCCAGGAGCCAGCAGTACGCCCGGAGCTTGGCTATCATTTTGAGCAAACCCAGCAGTTTTTGGGAGCTGCTGAAGGCTAGTGGATCTTTGCAAACTATCCACATGGTTCTGCCTTGGGTGTAACCTTGAACTTTACTTAAACTGGGGTTCTGTCCTGGAAACACAGCCTGACACACGCTGCACTTTATGTACTAATAAAGCCAAGCCTGTTCAAACCCGCTTACCTGACAGCAGGCTGCTAGATGAAAGCAGGGTTGGTTCACTTATCATCCAGAAATAGAGAGCTCCAGAAATTTTTCTTACACAGCATAGAAGTTTCCAACTTTTTTTTTTTTTTTTAATGGTAATCATCCTGCCATGGGAACGAAAGACAGCAGGATAAAACTTGAGCTTGCCATTCTTAGCTGGCCAAAACAGAAGTTCTGTCTGCATAACTCCAACTTTCCCTTCGAGTACATGTGTTGAAACTTTGCCATGGATATTTTTCTGCCATCTAAGGAAAACTATTAGATGATCCATATATAAGAGGGTCTCTGACATCAATTGGTAATGGATACTGCACACTAAAAAGACCCAGTCTGAACAGCTCCTGCCCTGCACAAACCCTAAGCCTGCTCGGCCTGACCTTCTGTGACTTTTCTTGCCTGCAGAATAACTTCTGAAATTTTTAGCATTCCTACAATTGTAACATCTGGGCCTCATTGTTCTATACCTTGGAAAAAAAAAAAAAAAAAAAAAAAGGAGGGGAGGGGGGAGAAGCAGGCAATGACAAACACACTTTGTATTCACATACTCTTTCACCTGGTTTTCTACATGTTTTGAATCAAAATGCTGAAGCGTAAATTTCTGCTTGTCATTTCTGGCTTCCCTCCTGTTGGGCAGCCCTCGAAGCACGAGATAGAGATAACCTGGCATGGTGATTTTGTGCTTACTGCACTGGGGTGATCTTTTGTGTTAGGCAGCCATACAGAAGAGGCATTCATTCAAAATATGCTGAATAATTTTTGGCAGTCTATTAAAAATATCAAATTATCACTGGTGTCTGCGCTGTGCTTTCACTACTTCCTTTCAGAGATCTACAAGAGTTTCTCTCTTGTATATCACTGACCTGTAAGTTAAACACATTAACAGGCCCTGGGTAATTTGAAGAAAATCATCTTCCTGTGCTTGTTGCAAGAAGTTCCACAGCTGAAAAAAAATAAAAATAAATAAAACAAGATCCATAACATGTTACTCTTTCCCAAACATTTGTTTTTGTATCAGCTACTGACTTTACCATGCTACACAGTGTGTAGGAAATGCCATAAATAACTTGTAAAGCTTGAAAGGTCAGAGGTCATAATATCAATTTGAATGGACAAAAGCATTAGCAGAGCTATGTGTGTGTCTTGGGGCTGGGAAGGGCGAGATTGAAAGGTGCAGTCATAGACTCATTAACTTAAGGAGTGCAGTGCTGCTTTGTTGTAATAATTTGATAGAGCGCTTGGAAACAAGCAAAAGATCAGTTTGTGTTTGGAAAGGAATAATTCAGCCTCATGTGGATGCCTTTTATTTTTAGAGAAATGTGTCTCCCTCAGACCCTTGTGAAAATAAATCGTGTGGAGCAGAGGGACATTGCCTGCATGCGGAATCAACTATTTGCCAAATGTTTTCTTTGTTTAAAATATGCACTTGCTAGACTGAAGCCCAAACTGCAAAGTTCAAACCAACACTCAAATTCTAAACAGCGCAGACTTTAAAGTCACTGAAGTCCAACTGGGAATTACGGCACTACAAGCAGTCCTGGAGTTAAATTTCTACACCAGCCTTTGCTTACAAAATATCAGAAGAGGTGCAAGTGCTACCACCTGTTTCCTTCTGCCTCACTCCCAGTTTTTGCAACAGCTCAGCGGTTAGTGCACTCCGCCAGGATGGGGATGACCCAAGTTCAGCTTCCTGAGAGATGGAAAAGCATTTGTACCCCCAGATCCTCAGGGTATCCTCGGGAGGGACTCCTTCAGTCGGTCCTGTGAAAGGTGAAAAACCACCAGATGCTAGATGTAAAACAAACAAATAAATAAATAAATAAAAGAGGAACTGGAAAAAAAGAGTTGGTTTCCAAGCCTTCCTCTAGGAAAAGCTTCCTCGGTGCAAAATACTAATGCAGGGGTTGGAGTGAAGAGCTGGGACTCACATTTCTTGTCTCAGAGAAACACCTAGAACCTTGCTAAGAGCCAGGTCCATGTGCTGTGTCCCTGCATGGCTCTGTCAGCACAAAGGATTAATGCAGGCAGGGCAGGGCAGCTACTGAGAGCTCGGAGTGGGGACGAGGTGATGGGGAAGGCTGGTGGGGAGATGGAGCAGAGAAGGGACATCTCCATCAGCACAGGAGGGCTGCTCTTTCAAATGCTGTGTGAGGCACCTTAGGCCACCAGACAGAAGAGGGGGGGGGGAATTCGTGCCCTGATATTCTCCACCCACTCAGTCTTGGAGGCACGTCTAAGGTCACTTACTGCATAACCCCATTGATCAGGGGCCATAATCAGTGACAACCTTTGGGGGAATTTGGGGTTGCCAGATACGTGGGTGTAATTGATTTGGTTTAATTATCTGTGAAGATCTTTGCAGACAAGAATCTATTTGGTGAAGTGGAAGGTTTCTTTCAATCCAAATTTTACTGTGAATGAAGCACAGCCCAGGATAACTAGGGATAACAGTGCCAGTATATGAAAACAGAAGATTTATCACTTAAATTCTGACAGCGTGGGGCTCAAATCTCCAGACTAGTTCAAGAAGTTGTTTCTTAATGGTATTAAGGTGATACTAGTGAGCTTTGGCCATCTAAATACACCCAGGTCTTTAGCCCAAAGTGACTGGGCTGTCCCATGAACAAGGTTCAGACCTTTCAGCAGGGAAATGTCCTGTGCAAGACTCATGCTTCCTCTGTGGTCTCTGGTAGTCCCTAAAAGAAAAATCTGCATCACTGTGGCTTGATTTAAATATGCAAGCGGAGCTTGGCTTCTTCCATCTTTTTGTAATTAATGCACAAAGTACCCACCTCTTGGCAGTATCTCCGGGGTGGTGTGTGGCACACCAGGTCTCAGTCCACCTGGGCACCAGAGCCACCAAAGTGGACAGTAATGGGAAAAAAGAATGGAAGGATGCTGTGCTCCAAGATGAAGTGACCTGAAGAGAAAGGCCTGATGTGCCCATCTGGGGTGGCAGCCACTGAGAGACCCCAGTGAACGTCCTGGGGGAAGAAGCTCCACAAACGGAGTCCCCACCGAGGAGGTTCAAACAGCAAATCGAGTGCAGCAAAACTGTACAGTTAAAAAAAAAAGAAATAAAAAAGATAGTTTTCATGTTCCATAAGGCTATGATTATGTGATATACATATTTTTGTTCGAGATCAAAGCGTTGTTTTTAATAGTTAAATATTCACAGATGCAAATGAGCCTCGATTTGCATAAAGTGATAATTATGTTATTCATTAGGACTTGGTAAATGCTGTGTTCAAATTCCACGATCATTTTGCTTTAGGGTGACCGAGAAACAAGTTTATGAGTTTGAGGGGAAACCTATTGTGAAACTAAATGGCGGAGCCTATTTTCGCCGAGCAGCCGGGATGATTTACCTACCTCCTACGTTCTCGGCGCGGCGTGTCCAGTCTAGCCCATTATATCAGCTCCCGTCTGTGGGGAGGGAGGCCCAGGGCTGCTGTCCCTGCAAGGTCATCCGTCACTGCCAGACGGGGAGGGGGAGCTGTCACTCTCCCCGTGTAATTGTGCCTTCCCAGCTGCACCGCCTGCCTTCCCTGGGCCCCTGCTCCGGGTGCTGTGGGAGAGCCCCATCTTCCCTCCCCGCCGCGCTCGCACACCTTCCCCTGGGTCAGGGGGAACAATGGAGCAGGGAGGACAGGGCAAGCCTGCTCCGAGCTGCAGACACTTGATAAATGGGTGGGCAGGCGGCAAGTGACAATATGCAGACAAGTGATATCATTTGCAAATGGATTCAGCAAGGGAAGCAGGAATACAGAGAGGGGGGAAGACAAAGTCAGGGGCATGGAAAAGGTTTCTCCTTAACCCTTTCGGGAGGGTGGGAAATACGATAGCCAGGCTCTCTGGGAAAAAAAAAAAAAAGTGTTGGGAATACTGTTTTTCGGTTCTTCCTCTCTGTGAGAGCAAAACACCCCACCAGGAAGCCACGTGACACTAATTGCCTTCTGAAAAACCACATTTTTAATATCTGTACCGAGGGCCTTCTCTCCAGATGCATAGATATGGGCATCTTTGGATTTACCTGAGATTCACCTTACCGAATTCTTCCTTTGGAGAGATTCCTATCTCCTTCTTCAGAAGCTGCGATGGGTTCCTCAGAATAGTGACCAGGTGCTCGGGCTGCGTACACACCCTGGTAATGGCATCACCCCATGTGGTGATGCAGCAAAGGGGTCTTGGTGAGCCAGCATCCTGCTGGTACCCATGTGCCACTGGCAGGCCAACAGGGACAGCATGGGGTCAGGACTGCCTCAGGCACAGAGGGCTTTGTGGGAGGAAGTCACCTAGCCAGAAAAGTTGGCAAAGAGAAGAGAGAGGTGCTGTGTACGTTTTAGATATTCATGTATGCAAATACTTTGTAACGGTCATGAGAATAAATCACCTCCTCTCCATCACACCCGTTCAAAACTATTGTACAAGAAACACTGTGGCTGTGGTCATCCAGCAAGCTGAATCCAAAAAGGAACTGAACAACCTACTAAACTGTAGGACCATTTTTTCTTATCATTACAGAACTGTTTTGTATATTCCCCGGTAGCTGACAATCTCCACCTTTCTTGTGTGCATGCATTTTTTCTGCCCCCAATCACACCTGAAGTCTGGACACATTTTATACCCATTGGCTTCATGCTATTTGCTTCCAATGAACATAGGCTGTGTTTGCACACTGGAAGATTTTCTTTCCTGTCTCACAGTCCTGCATGTGCCTGTGGGGCTGACTCTGTGCTGCTGAGCTCAGGCTATCTTGGTGCATGCCAAGGAGGTCAGGCATCTGCCTGGAGAACATGGTTGGGGATAGCTGATGGGACCGAGCACGTTGGGACTGTGGTGGTGGTGCTATGGTGGTGACAGCAGCACCTCTGCAGATTTCTAGGACCACTAAGCAGCTCAAGCTTTCTGTTCATGAATGGGGTATGGGCTGTGTCACCTGCAGTCACAGACTGGGTGCAGCCAGAGCCATGAAAAAATTTTGAGGGTTTGGTTTGTTCCTTCTGTTGAAGATGTTTTTGGGAGCTGGTAACAGCTGGACAGACCTTGTGGGATGCTCCTTAGCTGTTTTGAGGTGTTTGGGGCATGGTCACCCAAGCTACAGCAGACAGCAGCCCCCTGCTCTTAGGCAGATACCGGCGCTTTGAAGCAAATCCTGGTACGATGAACTAGATCAGGGTGCAATTCTTCCCTGGTGATGTCTGGAGCCAGGCTCTGCACTGCAATAAAGGCTCCCAGAGTGCAGTACTTGTGATACATCCTCCCCTCCATGTCTCCTGCCACTCTTGAGCACAGCGTGAACTTTGAAGTAACGCCTTTAGCCCTTTTCCCTGCAAAGAAATGTCATCTTTCTCTCTCTCCCTCTTCACTTGCTGGATATCAGCTATATTTACCATTTTATAGTTATTCTATTTAAAAGCACTAAAAATACAGATCAAATACCCAGATCATCCATTAACTGCCTCATTATCCTATTGAATGAAGACTCTTTCTGACTTTTACTGTGGACACGGCCAGGATGTATTAGAACTTGTCTGTCATTAATAACTTCACACACACACACAAATCTAAATGGTCAATTAATGGCCACATCTGCCTTAATGTTACTTATTAACTTGTATTTCCTATAACATCCACTAATGCTTTTGGAACCTATTTCACTTAATTCCTGCCTTCTCTTCTGTTCTTTGGCCCTGCATTAATACTGTATTTCTTTCAGAGCCTCTCTCATTGTAAGGAGGATGGACACGATGACCTGATAGCCTTTCCCATCTCTAATTTCTGTATGCACACTTCCCTCATTATGACACTCCTGCACAATAAAAGACAGATGATCAGGTTTAGCATCTGAAAAAAACGTCCTTTCCCTATCCATCTTGCTGTGCTGTTGGCCCTGATTTAGCCTGCCTAGCTATGCATCTGTTGCTCCTCAGGACAGGGAGAGCCCAAAGATGGGAGAAGGTCATTAAGGGTCGTACAGACTCCATCATTAGAAACAAAGTCACACATCTCCTTTCTTATCTGATGCTGGCCTTTTTTTTTCTTTTTTTCCTAGGAGACTTTTACATTGGCCGGAGAAACCAAAGATATGGGTTTTAGCCTTCTTAGGTCAAGCACTGGCTTTCTGGCAATAAATAGCAGGTCTTTCACTTAAGTCTTTCTGTGCCAGATCACTCAATTGCCAGTGGAAATCCTCACTTCTTATGCACATTGCTTCAGTGCTGTGGACATGAATTTAAAGTTGCTTCTTCTACATGTCAATGTCTGGCATTAGTCAAAAAATAAAAAGGAGGTCAGTCTCATGGCCGAAGTTTCAGAGCAGCATTTCAGACAGTTGGATTTCCTGTGCTTTTTTTTTTTCTTCTTTTTTTTTTCTTCTTTTTTTTTCCTTGTCACAGGAAGAAATAAAAAAAAAAAAAAGTAGATTTTTCTGTGCCTCAGTTTCCTTATCTGACTATCAAGGTTGCAAATTTTGCAGAATTAAATTTCTTCTTCTTTGCAAGATATGTGAAAACCTCACTTGGCTGCTTCCTGTTTCATATTATCTGCACTTGGGGGTGAGCTTGGGCTTGTTCTGAACCATCCTGGAAATCCTCGTTATGACAGTTTTGCTTGATCTTGAATGTGAGTGGCCTTTCATTTCACCTGAGGTGACTGAAAAGGAGCTGAAGAGCAGCTCAACAAACAAAAAAACTACAAGGTAAGAAATCTGTAGTCAGAGCAAAAGTGAAAATGCCAAATTTGGAATTACAATAAATACCAGCAGATTCTTATGCTGGCTGTTGTTTTCTGCACTGGTCCTTTGGAAAAGCTCCTGAGCCAAGAGGAGCAATGGACACCTTGTCTGGGTGTCCCTGAGGACCCGAGCTACAACTCGCTAAGCAGTCCTGTGCACCTCTGCCTATGAGATAATCCTAGGTATTGGTCCAGGACTCTAATTTTGGGGACTGCCAAGTCCTTTCAAAGGGATGACTTCCAGTTCCTCTAAAATCATTCTTAACATAAGGCAAATGTTAAGGTAAATGCAAAGAAGGCTGCTTTTAATGCAATCCAAATTTAACAGCATAGTTACTCAATTTCAAGACAGGTGGATAGAAATAGAAAAACATAATTATAACTATCTATATGTTAGATCACCCAAGAGGTGTCTTTCTCTGTTTCATCCAGCTAGCAAGCTGTCAGATGCTTATGCAATCTCTTGGCACAGCCCTTCCTTACATAGAACTGTAGTCTCAGGCTGAGCTTTCAGATTTAGGAAC
Source organism: Anas acuta (assembly GCF_963932015.1). Classification (NCBI taxonomy): domain Eukaryota; kingdom Metazoa; phylum Chordata; class Aves; order Anseriformes; family Anatidae; genus Anas; species Anas acuta. The sequence goes on from NC_088983.1 coordinate 13,241,026, forward strand.
AGGTTTATCTTTACAACCCCCAACCTTCCCTGAGGATCCATTCTGAATCTGATATCTATGCAGGATAAATGTTCCCTGCTGCCTGCCAGAGCAGGGGATCAGCCCTCAGCATATGACTGCTTTATACACTGAGACCGACATTTCATGTAACCACCTATACTTTATTCAGCCTTACTGCTACAAAGAGAGAAACGAGAATAGTGTGCATAGTGCTTTCCAATTTCTCATCAAGATTAGACATGATGATAAGTAACCACTTCGGAGTGATAGTAGGTGTTAGTTGGGGTGAATGAACCTTAGGCTGGGCTCTGAGGCATTCTGAGCAAGGAATTTCAGTGCTCTGGAGATTACTGAGTAATGATAAAGAGGCACACATTCCTGAACTCATCCTTTTATTTTGTATCTATTTAATTTTAATCTTAATTTATTATAAACAGGGGGAAAAAGCATATTCAAACCTCCACAAAGGGAGAAGGTTCTGGTTTTAATATTAAAATATGTCATTTGCAATAACCTTTATGGCTTTGTCATATACTCTCAATAAATGACTTCTCAGATTGATTAAAGACCTTAGCTTTGCTTCACATGTTAATCAATCTCACCAGCCAATTAGGGCTTTGGTGCTAGAGAGCAACAAAGATCATCTCTTAGCTATATATGGCAGCATTTATTGTGCAAGCCAAACCTTTATGACCTAATACTGGTAGAGGAACTCATGACAGTTTATGGGAAAAGAACATCAAAGAAATGCAAGATTATTCATGCTGATACTTAATGAATAGATATACAGAAGCTGTGTTTCAGAAGGGTAAGAGCTAAATGCAGAATTGGCTTTCCAGTGCTGAAGCAGATTTGGTGCTTAAGGTTAGCAGACTCATACTTCTAAGCCACTCCATGCTCCTCTTTCCATTTATGACTTGGAGCATGTCAATTAAATTTGCTTCAATTTCCCTACCTGTGAAATGGGAATAAAAATACCTGGCTTTCTAACTGGGTGAGCAGAAAATGAGCAAGCTCATGTTGGAATTAAATCAAAACAAGACATCAATACCAATGATATTACGGTTTCCCACCCCAACAAATTATCTGGAAATGAATTTGGAGCAACAAGAGCAGAACTACATTGAGCTTGCAGGTCACTGCTTCCTGGCGCTGCCTGCAGTGAGCATGGTAGGCTATGTAATGAGCAGGGGAAGCTGCTGTCCATTTTCTGCATGTCTCTACAGTTGACCTGCTTAGTGGCTTTTCTAGCAGAGAGGCCACCAGCCAGACATGGAAAATCAACACTTGTTGTGTCAGTTCAGCTCAGTGCTGAGGCACACTGATGTGCCTGAGTTATACATGAATAAACAGATGACTTCAGCCACCAGGGTTACAAGCCCCTGCATTTTTCAGATGATTTTAACTCACTCTAGACATAAAGAAAAATCCTGCCCTGAGCTGTGATTAGGAGCCCTAGCAAGAGTTGTCTTTTTGTTAAGTGTGTGTGCCCTGGTCCTTTCACAGTGGGTTGCCATGTCCTGATTGGAATCTCTGCCTATTAGTGTAATTTGAATAACTAACTACTAATAAATAAAGTTGTAAAGCAATAACAAAAATTGAAAATAATTCTAAATGTCACAAAAGGTCTTTTGCATTTTCTGTGGTGAATATTTATTCCAAAACACTTTGGTATCAAAGGTATTGCAAAGTGCTTTATTTCACAGAATATACATTTGAAAGTGTTGAAAGATCAGATTCCTAGAATTCATCTAATCTTGAGCTGGATGCTAACAACATGTTAGTACTAGACTGAGGGCATTATCTGAGTTCCATGTATAGCCTGAATTCCAGACGAGACTGAAGCCAATTTTATTTATGTTTGGTCTTGGTATAATATCTTTCCGTCATTCAATTGTCTAGGTATAAACACTGCAGGAAAGTTACTTTGAAATGAATGTCTGTGTGTCAGGGGCTAGCAAGCTAATAGCATAATTACTTTTGTAGTCTTTATTAGTTGAAATGCTTATTAGAAAGGTTACTTTTTATCCAATGAAAGATGACAAGCTGGGTTTGATTGAGCACTGTTTGTTGTTTTAATATTGTTAGCTGTGTGAATGGGTTAACACACTTCTCATCTTCCAGAAGCTGAAGGCTATGAGAAATCCCAGGGGTAGCCACTCCTCAGCCCACATTTGCTGCCTTTGCCAAGAAAAGATCCCATAAGATTTCCCCCCTCCATCACTTAAGGGTTGTGATGATTTTTAATGTCACTGCCTAGATGGCCTGGAGATTTTTATCTATTGCACTTACAGGTCACCTTAATATTATCTCACTCAGAGGGGGGAAAAAGTTTCTAGTGGGATAATATTAAGTTATACAGCATGACACAAGGTCAGACTGTGAGAGACAAGAATATATGAATAAAGCCAGTGGCCATGAGAGTCACCAGTGTGAAGAAAAAAAAAAGAGAAAGAAAAAAGAAAGAAAGAAAGAAAGAAAGAAAGAAAGAAAGAAAGAAAGAAAGAGAGAGAGAGAAAGAAAAGAGAGAAAGAACAGAATGAGGAACAAAGAGAGGAAAAGTGCAAGTGGAGGAAAAATGAAGACAGAAGGGGGGAAAGAAAGAGAAAAGATTAAAATGGAAAAAGAAAGAATCAGGGTCAGAGTGGGTAATGTAAAGTCATCCTTCTTATCCCAATCAGCTGTACACTGCATGCTCTCAGTGGCCATGTTCATACTGAATTAGCTCCAGACTGTTTCTTTTCTCTGGGACTCCATCTTTGTGAAAATACATCATCAGTACAACTCCATCCTGAAGGCATATTACACTAATGCATCATTATTGCGATGGCTGACTGATGATGCGCTAGTGTCATACATCACCAGAGCTGTGCCTTGCTCTGATGAAGTGTTGGCGTGATACATAATAAGGGAGAAGCACACAGGTCCCAGTTTTAACCACTCCAGAGATGTGAACGACCCAGAATTAAAGCTGAAGCCTTGGACAAGGGCAGCCGGGAAAAGCGAGCATCCCTGAGTCCAGCAGCATACCAAACCTCATGAGAAAACCTGCGCTAACTTCGTGTTGCATTAGTGGAAGTGCCTGGAAGGCTGCCAAAATCCATCTGCTAGGCTTGGACTACAGTCGTGAATGCCATAGCAAGATGGTAGTGGTGAGAGGCAGCTACCACGAGCCAAAGAAGGCATAGAGCGATACACCACTCCAACCCTGTCTGTGAAGGGAAAATCACGGCTTGGATGATGTGCTGATCCACAGAAAGTTAAGGGGTAGTGGGGCGGAGAGGATGATGCTAGAAAGTGCTGCTACCTCTTACCATGTGTAGGGCTGCACCTTCAAGCTGAGGACCCCTCCTCCCCAGAGCACTCACTCACTTTCCTTCCTTCTTTCCCTCCCCATAACACTCATTTTGCTTCTGTGCCCCCCACAGAAGCCAGTGGCTGTCTGTATGGATGGACTTGCAGAATCAGGCCCTGGCAAGTGGGAAGCTGCACCACCTTATTGCTAACCTGACTTTGTTTTGGGAAGGGGGTGGTGGAAGAATGGAAACTTGGCTGAATGGCAGCCTGAAACTTGGCATGAATATTGAGACTGGGAAAAACATAAAACAATCATTTCTCGATACCCACACACATACACTCTTCCTGTCCTGCTAAGAGTTTGCCCAACCATACTCAAAATCCCAGCCAATTGTTTTGTACACATCTATCTCAACGTTTCCTTCCAATACAGCTAATGCACTGGCCTCACTCTCCAAATCAGATTCTGGCCCTCCCTCTGCTTGTGGCTTTCCATTGTCCTGGAGCAACTTCTGTCTGTGTGCCTCACTTCACCACCAGGCAGAGAGGGACCAGTGGCACAACCCCCCTTTAGGCTCAAAGTCTTGTATGGCTCTGCACAAGTTCCCTGTTTCAGATTGTTTCTTACAAGGTGAGTCTGAAATAAGGTCCTTCCCTCCCAGAGACTGGGTCCCTTGCCTCACCAGTTGTGATTGCCTTGAGGATAAGCTTATCAGTGCCCCAGCCATTGGCAATCACTGTTTCGTGAGCTGGATTCCTCTCAGCCTTGTTCCATGTTGTCACCTGCGTGACAGCCGGCCTAGAGTGCATCTGCAGGAGCTCTGTTGTTCAGAATGGAAATACTCCAGATCTACACCCACATTGCTCAGAGCTGAATTGGCTCCAGTGGTGCTAACCAAAGATGCTTTTTACCAAATACCTTAGAAATGTAAACTGTCAAAAATTAGAAAAGGCCTCAACTCAGCATATCAAGGTATCATTTTTCCCTCAGTCTTGCAAAATTGCTGTGCACCTGCCATACTTCATGTATCTTTTAATGGACTTAATATCCTGCTTTTTCACAAGGGAAATAATCCCATCACAAGGCTGCAACTATATTAAGGAGCATTGGTTTGCTGTGTTCATCATATAAATACCAAATTGGGCTGTGTGCACGGAGTCTGACATTTAAGAATGAATGTGCTGCAGCAAGAATATCTGAGGCTTTGTAAGAATGAATGAATTTTGGCAGCATTGAACAATAGTTTTGCTTTTAAAGCCTGATTCCTTGCAAGTCAATGCTGGTTGTAAGATCTTCTAATGTATTCCTCTGTAAATTCACTTCTAATGCAGCAGGCTCCAGAGAAGGTCTCTGGAAGATTAGTTTCAGATCTTTAAGAGATTCTTCAACAATTGGGGTTCACAGTCTGGAGGAATGATGGACTGAAAAAGCTTTCACTGCAAAATCACAAGTGTGTATGCAAATGTGTGCTCATGGTGCTGATTCTTTACAAACTAATCATCGTCTCTGGGTTTCTAATGACTAATTTATAATTCCTGTTTGGCAATAACCAGAAGCAGGAGTTGCTGTCAGAGGGTCAAAAATAACAGGACTAACAAATAACTGCCACAGGATACATTGAGGGAAACCAGACCATGAAAGGTTCATCCCCTGCCTGTTGAAGGTGGTGGAGACAGACTTGGCCAACAGCTATGTCCTTGCCTACCCTGCCTAAACATGACAAAGCTCTGTTCAAAGCTAATCACGAGCCTGAAATAAAATTAAAAAAAAAGTGACAGTTCAGTTCAGGTAAGCACTCCGAGGTACAGATGGCTCTGTGGGCTGTCCAAGTAACTTTGGCCTGCAACAACAGGAACTGCAAAATTAATCTGAAAATATCTATTGCTTTTCTGCTTTTTATCCTGTCAGAAGTGCTGTAAGAACAGTTGTTTCTCAGATGACTTTGCAGCACTGAGACTCACTCAGTTTACAGCTTTGCCCCTGCAGCGCGGGTCAGGTTCAGGAGAGAGATTCAGAAAAAATAATTAAAAGACAATTACGAGACAAGACCCAAACACCAGGCACGGGGTGGTGATGCCCTCAGGGACAGACAAAGCAGGTGGCAGAATAGGGGGCAGACAGGAAAGTGATAAAAGTTCCTGTGTTGCACTCATACATTTGCTTGGATTTAGGGTTTGTTAGAGCCAACAGTTCATGCTGCTATTTGCCCATGTACTAGGACAGAGAAGAACACTTAGAGCTCTGCAACTTTTTGATATCTACTTCATAGCTTGAATCTGTCTCCAGCAATATAAGAAGAAGCCGCAGGGAAGGTGCCTGAAGTTAGCCTCTGAAGAGGTCAAGAGGCTTGTACTGCCTTCGTATCAACCAGAAACATCTATGGGGAAATCAATAATGCAACTTCTTTCCTTTGGATTTAATTAAAGAAACATTTCACACTGCAATTTGAAAGCAAGCACACAAACCAGAAACCCATTGGCTTTCTCTTACAGCTACTATCTCCCCAGTGCACTGGAAAGTGAGGGGGAGGAATCATTCTCACATAACACGTAGAGAACAATTTTTTAATGTCTTAATTATTTCCCATGTGCACAAAGCTTTTCAGTCCTATTGTTTCTTTTCACAATCTGTTTGGGGTCATTGGTAAGCAGATCACTTTGCCCACCCAGAAGACTGTGAAACTCCAGGGAAAGCTAGAGAACTGCATGTATGTTTGCTGGCCCAAGGTTACCACTCATGATGTTTACAGTCTCCCCCATGTCCTTTGAGTAATCAATTTATAATATGCAGTCTGAGTCTAGTTAAAAGCCCAGTGAAGACAATGCAGTTGGTATAAAACTCTGCAGCAGCGCACTGATTATCAAAAATACACGATGTCCTCCATGATCTTTGGTTTTCTACTGGCTAAACATCAAGGCAATAGTCAAGTCTTAGATATTTTCTCAAATTATTTCTCCTCCCCAAATCCAGACTATCATTTCAACCTCCTAGCCAGTTTTTATACTGGCCAACAACTGAGCCCTGGGATCCCTGGTTTATGCTGTTGTAAGACTGAAACTGGGCTGAGCAAGACCATGGAAGATAGAGCCACCATCATAAGCTAGAGGGTCCTCTGCTGCCAGGGCACCATACAACTCTTTGCTGTCCTCTTACCAGCATAAGAAGGAAAAGATTCTGGAGTTACAAAACAATAGAACAAACCCATTTAATTCTGGAGCAAATTGACCCTGAGAGATGTTAGTCACAACTTTAATACACTTCTATTTACATCCATGGAAAGTAGAAATGGTCAAAGCCTAAATTTTTCTGTATTTCAAATATAGAAATTAATGTAACTCATCACACTTCTAACACTGACACTGCACCATGTAGGTTCAATCCAGTCCTAGTGGAGCACTTTGTGCTTAGCAGTGTGCATTTCCTTTCCACCTGCATTTAACGTATGAGCTGAGTTGCAGTCATAGAACTCAAATTCTTGCAATTAAATTTCAGTCGGTCTCTGCAGGACAACTTTGTGTATAAGCTATGTTTTAAGATATTCCAAGTATACATTTATTCCAAATGGAGGTAAATAAGTGAGTGACACTATGGTGTAGGTGGGATTTGTGAAAAAAGACATCAACTGTGGAATATCTTCTGGAAAAAGAAACACATTAATCTTCGAGGTGCTTATTTATAGTATACACACAAAGATATATATATCAGCAAGGGGTTATTCAATCACATGTAAGTTAACCTCCCGTTCAGTAAAAGACTTTCTCAAGGAATAGAATAAGCAATTGAGCCTCCAGAATACGCAAATGAAATTCCAGTTTTACTACTTTGACAATTCTGAATCAGTATTTATTCATAGCAATTCCTAAATTGTCACCAACTGCATTTTTGCACCGAAGTTCTATGCAATTGAAGATGTCCATTATGCCTCCCACCCTTATTTGCAAACCACACTGAAGCAGAAGTCTTCCTCCTGTTGAAATTTCTGCTGGTCTGGAGCTGGGACAGAGAGTTCATGCAACTTGTCACTCCTAAAGTTTTTCACCCCTGCTCCCCAAAAGCAGGACCCCAAGCACCCAAAGTGACACAAGCTTGAATCAATCTTGGTCTTGATTAAAGACCAACCATTTTTAATTTGTAGAAGAGGAAGTAGATCTTTTTTTCCCCCAGTTTAACAGGAACAGGAGTTTGGTAGGAAAGCATAACAGGTGAAGCTGAGAGCTATCTAAATATAGTTGCCTTCACAGTGGGAAATAAATTATTTTTTTGACAAATTCTTTGACAAATTCATCCTGGGATTGGAATTACTCTTGGAGATGAGAACAAGGAAAGCAAAGCTGTGACTTTTAATCATTAGAAGTGTTGCTGTACTCTTATAGGCAGCATCTGCTTCTGAATTGGCCTAGCTGAGACCTGTGGTCACCTTGGGGTCTTGGGTCTCTGCCTCATCCAGACTTGGTATGACTAAGTTCATCAGATGTTGTGCCAAGCTCAGTCACTGGTGCAGGCTGTAAGTGCAGAAGCTCTAACATGCAAGGTTGCACAGCTAGTCCTTAGTTGTACAGATTGGAGTCTGCATGGCTACAAATGAGGGCTGTAAATCACCACAAGATCTTGCCAGATTTCTTGAGGAAGGCTCAATTTATTAATGAAATGAGCATTGTTAAAAACATTTTGCAGTAAACACTTGTCAGGCTGGGGGGAAAATAATGTTCTAAAATCTCAGTTTCTTTTGTTTCTTAGTCAGTAACGGCAGGATGTATCATGAAAGCTAAATTTCTTGGGCAGGTGGAGACAAATTTTCAAGGGGGTCCTAGGGAATCTGAGCTTCCCTCATCAAGCAAGTACTGGGCACTTTCTGAAGCTGTGGAGATGATTGCAGCTGTGCATGTTCCTGGGGAGAATGACAAAAAGTTGGATCTCCAGTTTAATGGCACAAGATGGGGGGTGGGGGAACAACAGAACATATGGGAAAACTGTCACTCTCATCCCTTAGCGGTATCATCTAATAACATGAAATTCTCCCCAGGACTCTTGGGGTTAGGATTTATAACATGGCAGAAATGCCTTTCCTAACCAAAGGTAATGTGGAAACCTGCTAAGGTATTTGGGAGGTCATTCCAAACAGAGAAGCTGAACAAAAAAGCTGCAGGCATCCCTGGGATGGGAGAGTACAGGTGTTTCAGGCAGCTCTGCCAGTAGTTCAAAACAGGAAGAAGAAAATACTATATATTTTTTTGGAACATATCGGAAGAACACGAGTTTGTAAAATATATTTACCCACACCGGTATTTAGCCAGGGCTAAGGAGAGAGTACTTTTGACAACCATATGTGGTCAATATTTCGCAGAAAGCCCCAGGTCAGCGGTCTCTGAGCAGGCGAATGGACTTCCAGCCTGGCCCCTGGGGAGCTCTTCTCTTCTTCACCGGGTGCTTCCGAGATGAAATGCCTCCGCAGCGTTTAACCACGTACTGAGCACATACATCTAACATCCCAACAGCTCCTAGCACACCTGTGCAGCCTGAGGTGACTACATAAAAGAAGCTAATAAAGCAGTACTTACATTTCATTCATTTTATTCACCGGCTCGAGATTTCATGGATGGAACGAAGCACAGCTGGCCTTTGGATGTTAAATATGCTTCATAAGCCAACACCGGTTCAGCACACAGGCAGAAGCCTTCTCGTCTCGTGGCTCTCCACAGGCAATAGAGAGGAAGTATGTTGGCACTCTCACAGCTGGCAGTGGGGCTGGCACCGGAGAGCTGTAAATACTGTGTAGGCATGATGGTGCAGGCTGCCAGGGTGAGAGCAGGTCATCATGCCTCGAGGGGCTCCTAGCCACCCGCACAAAGGCAGGATGAACAGCTCTTTGCTCATTTTTAACCCAGGGAAAGGGCAAAGGGGAGGGTGGGTGACTGAGACTTAGAGGCAGGGCTGACCTGAGAGGGGCAGATGCTGCTGGGAGAGGAGGTGCACCTCAGGAGGCCTGGGGACTTTTTCACCTCACCAGAGGAAGGAGCTGCCTGTAGTTGTGACCAGGCTTACCCCCATTTGGTACCAAAATCAGTGTCCAGATACCCAGACCTATGAGCCGAGTACATAGACCTTTCCAAAATCAGCCATAAACATTGTGAATAGCTGGTACCTGAGTACAGCTGAGAGGTGGCAGCCAAAAGTGTCTTACCAAATGTCCTACCTGACCTAAAGTTTCTTTCTCAAAATCATATTTCTCCCAGGAGAATATCCTTACACCTCCCTCTAATCATGTGAATAGCCAGTCTGCAGCCTGGAGTTTTTCTTCAGGCAATCCTACCTGAGCAGGGTCCAAACAGAAGGAAAAGCAAATCCAACAGCAGCTAATATGCCAGGCAATAACCATATTTCACTGAAAGCAGCCCATGATGTTTTTCTTTCTAGGTAATAACTATCAGTTTTAGCAGAGCCCTGTAGTCCTTTGATGGTGCATGAAAAACTGATAAACGAATGAATAGAAATCCAGCCTCTATGTGCAAAAACAGTGCATCTGAAATAAATAAATAATCAATCAAACAAACATACAAATAAATAAATGGACAGTGACACTCAAAAGAGCTCACGCTGAAGATTTTGGCTCTGCCTTTCAACTGCCCCCAAGGCTAAGGATGCTCAGAAGTAGGATTTCAGCTTTGGCTTCTCGTACGCCAAGGAGCCATGTGAAAATTTTGAAAGTAAATTGCTTAAATTGAGATTTTATGAGCCAGAAGTTTAATTTATCCCCTCTCTTCTCTCTCTCTCTCTCTCTCTCTTTTTTTTTTTTTCTGAAAGGGTAAGGTATGAACCTTCTCTTAAGGCTTGCACTATCAAATGGCATCCTAATTTCAGTACTATCTCCAGTTCCTTAAGTCATGTTTTCACCACATTTACACACAGGCATTGCCCAGTGATTTAGTATAATTTACCATATGGCAGTAGAGGAGCAAATTAAGCTCTAATTTTTTGTTAGGAAACATTTTTTCAGGCAATGTTGGAAACTTTCATCAGCTTGTCTTCATGGTAAACTACCAAAGTAAGCCTACCCCAATTAAACATACATACGTATATATTAATACTTGCAGAAGTCACCATCATCTTTAAAAATGATTTTAAAAGCCCTTGGTACCTCCAAGTTCTAACACTACAAGTATTTTCCCCAGGGCACTTGATTACAGTAGAATTGTCTTTTCGATTTGCAGAACTCAGAAAAGTCAGAAGATGGCAGCAGTTCATTCATGCTTTAAACGATCCCTAAATCTCATGAACACAGCAGCTCTTCCTTAAAGTTGCTCATGTTATGCAACCATCTAAGAATATAGATTTATAATCTACCAAGCAAAATCATTTTGCTTACCTAGATTCTAGTGTCATCAAAGCTCTTATTTCTGGTATTATTTTTTTTTCCTTGTCATTAAAGCAGTGGAGAAATTTTCAGGGAACAAGGAAAAGAATATTGTAATGGAAAGAGTTTTTAGATGATTTCATTTATTTCCAAACATATATTTTCAGGATCTCTAAAATTTTCCTTTGTTTTTACTTCTACTTTATACAAATTCCACAAAAATGTGATTTTGATATCTGCAAATATCAGTAGATGTTAAAAGGAATATTTTTTTCCCCTCTTTTACAGTAGAATGTTTTTCTCCTGCTTGATGCTAATCTACATACCTCATCATTTTCACACTATCAGCAGTGGGCTCTTGTCTCTCCAAAGATTCAATAGTGTTAATGTTGCAGTAATGACCTATATTACTAAATTTTCTCTACCTTGAGAAAATATATCACAGTACATTTAAAGTATGACATGAAGTCTTAGCATAAATAATTAAACAAAATTACAGCCATCAAAAAACAAAGCAGGCCAGAGCCAAGCTGCCTCGGAAGAAATCTAGGGTAACTCCATTCCTGCCAGAGGAATTATTCCCAACTGACACCAGCTTAAGGGATGCAGAATCTGGCATCCTAGCTTTTGTAATACAACCTCCTTGTCATTGTGTGTTCACTTATTCACTTAATTCATAAAATTCAATCAATCGCAATGGGCCACCCAGCCACTAGAGTGAAGAAAAGAAAATCTATTGTATATGATATTTCTTTGATCAACTACGTCTGAAAGTACGTTTCCCCCTCCTGCCCCCCAGCAGAAGAATGCATCAGAGACTGGGGCTGACATTGTGGTGCTGGGATCTGATATCTCCCTCCAGCCTCATTTGTATTGCTTTATTGACATGTTAATGACAAAGTACTTCCCCAGGTCCTATGAAGTACAGAACAAGTCAGAGAAATTAGAATAATACCTAGTACTAATTAGAACCCAGGTATCTGCCTGACATGCTCGCTTGTTGTATTTAGCAGCTTCAGATACTTGTATGTTGATTGATTGCCTGCTTGCTTGCTTGATTGATAGAGAGGCTCCACTGAGCTCATAGACACACACACACGAAGGAAGCTTTTGATGTCAATACGAACAAAGATAATGATAGACTTACAAACAATGCCAAATGCTGAGTCTATGAATTAAGCATAATGCAAACAGAAAATGTGCCCAGCACTGTTCTAAGAGCAAAGAGACTAGAAGGAAGATGTGTTGTGTATGACTGAACCTTATAGCTACAGGCAAAATTGTACTGTCAGGAAGATTTGCAGGTGATGCTTCTGATTGTCTGAAGAACTCTGTACATAAGCAGGGCAATGGAAATTAATCCAAATCCTTCCTTCCCAGCTCCACAAACACTCTTTTGGAAATGGGCTTCTAGAGCTGGTCAGCTCTGGAAGAAAAGTGTTTATCCAGAAAGGAATCAGATTGATTTTCTGTATGTGAAGATCACAGACATGCTTCTCTACTGCCATTAGGGCATTAACTGATGCACGGCATGCAAAGGACAGAAAAGACCAGTAAAACATTGAACTAGAGGGCTTCAGACTCTTCTCCACATCTTTCCCCCATCTGCCCACAAATAAAAATATTTAACAACAAACAGAAAACACAAAAACTTTAAGGGGCACCTTGATCCTCGGATGCTGCTGAGCCCATCTTTCTCTGCTGCCTTTGATCTGTACTCCCCTCCTCTGTTCTGCACAGTGACAAATGCACTGCACACAGGGCACAGAGTGCAGCACAGCAGGACAGATCCTTTTAGCTGGAGCTGTGCAAAATGTTCATAGCAGAGCCCCAAATCACAAGAAACTCGCCTGGCTTCAGGTTTCATCACAAACTTGGAACTCAGACCACGTTTGTCAAAAGGTTACTGAGATTTGCTAGCCCTTTGAGAAATTTCTCTCTTTCTTTCCCTTGTGCTCTCCTTTTCTCTCTTTCTCTCTCTAATCTGCCTGAATTTCTAAAGCCATTTCCACAGTATTTAGGAGATAGGAGGACTCACAGGTATGGATTAAAAAACCTGCCAAAAGAACTCTCTCATGGTGTCAATTCAAAACTAGGTGAAAGTAGGTGATTCAATTCCAGAAAAAAACAAAACAAAACAAACAAACAAAAAAACCCAACAACACACAACTAACATACTCTCAGTTCCTGCACATTTATGAGCCACAGACTCAGTTCATCAATGTTTTGAGCATCTTCCTTGAAAGTGTCTCAGTAATGCCAATGCTTATTATAGTGTTAGGGACAAAGTTGGATATTTTGAATGCCAAAAGTAAAAATGACATATGGGTGTGTAATTTCTTTGCAGACCATACTGAAATGAATGCCTGTGAAATGAAATCATAGCATTGCATACAGCTTTTTCTTTCAGTACTGTGTTTGCAGGTACCATGGAGCACCAAAAGTTTGTATCACCTTGCTCTTATACTGTCTCTTAATAAAAGTTCTCACATCACGTTGCAAAGATTATCTGAGTAATTAATTG